>NC_134874.1:11195000-11887500 GCF_049852395.1 Peromyscus maniculatus bairdii
AATTGGTTTAATTGTAAATCTTTTCCTCATGGCCCCAACTCCTGAACCCCGTGCGTCTGGGTTTAATAATGCGTCCCCGGCACCCCCATCAAGGCCTAGCTGAAAAGAGACAATCCCCCCCGCCCCACCCCCACCCAGCTCGGTGGTAATTAGAGCAGCCATCCCTGCCCCCCTTCCCAAACCAAGCTGGAGGCACCATCAGACACGTGGAGACCTCGGACGGAAGACCACGAGATGTTTCAAAAGCAAAGCCAAAAGTAGGGGCGGCGGCCCTTTCTCCCTTCTCTCTCCGCACCTTTGGCTGGGGTGGGGGTGGGGGCCAGAGAGCACGGATCTAGGGGCGTCTATACAGCAACTATTGGGATTCCGGCTGTAAGGATGGCTTGCTTCTAGAATTAGCGGCCTCCAAAAAACAAAAACAAGAAACGTAAAAGCACCCAGCAGCAGCAGCGGGGCAAGGACGCTCCCTCCCTGCTCGCCCCCACTCTGCGGTTCATTCGGCTCTCTCCCGACCCCAGTTCGTCTCTATCCACGGGATGGTTGCTTATCCAATACTCTGAGAGCCCGGAGATCCTGTATTTCTTCCAATATTTTCTTTTAATTATCGCACCTCCCCATCCTGCAAGATATTTCCCACTCAACCCCGACTTGTTCTTTGCAAGCGGAGGTTGGAGTCAAACAAGAAAAGGGGAAAACAATTGAAATAAATGATTTTTTAAAAAATGATAACAGTCTTTGGGGGAGGCTTCCCACTGTATCACTGCAATGTCGCTTTTTGTTCCCAAGGATTTAAAAAAAAAGAGACCAGTTTACCAGGCTGATGAGAGCTGGTGCCGGCTGCGCCGCGGCTGTAGGGACCAGCAGGTAAACTGCGCAGCTAGTCACCTGTGCGGGTTCCCTGGCCCATCTGGACCTCGTCGCGATCGGAGGCACTGGGGAAGGCCTGCTAGGTGCTGTGGCCCCTCTACGTATCAAAATAGCTTTTGGGGAGAGAGCCAAGGCCCCCGGCTCCACCCTCGGGTGTAGCTGGAATCCGAGACGGAGTGTTTTCTGGGACCGCGTTCGGCAAGGCCTGCATCTGCACCGAGTCCGGTGTACCTTCCCTACCGAGCTGGGAGCCTGAGTAAGGAGGTGGGGGGGCTTCGGTAAAGCCCCCCACCTTCGACGAAAACTATTGAAAGTCGCTTCTGGGGTGCTTTGCTTCACCCACAGACTCTCCCTAGGGAGGAGACGGAAAGAGCGCACAGGTTCCTCTCAGCTGCAGGAGACGGAATCTATGGGTTTTCCCCACAAGTCCCAACATTCTCTTATGGATCCATTTCCCTCTTCTTCCTCTAAAAGATAAATGACAACCCCCCTCCCCCAAGAAGGAAGACATGAGAAAGTTCTCTAGGCTGTGTGTATGTGTGTATTCAAACCTCAAACCAGCTAAAACCTTTAAGGGATTCTAGGATCTTGTCTAAGGCCTCCAGTGGGGACTGGTCATTCCTTCCAAACCACACGAAATGTAGGGCAGCTAAAATACACAGGGCCGAGTGTGCACACTGGCAAGATGGGGTGGCCAGGTGAAAATAACAACACATTGTAGAGGACCCTAGTTCTTGCGGGGGGGGGGGGGGAGCATGTGTGAAAAACATTGTTAGGGGGTTAAGTCTCATCCAAGATCTGCATGTGACTCTCCCCTTGCTGAACAGTGTCCATTGGCATAGACATCGAAGGTGACCTGGGGCTGCTGCTTGATTCTGTGTTTGTGAGGAGTAAGTATGGCCAGTTTGTCTGGCTTTGGGAGAGCTGTTTCTGCACAAGGCAGGCCTGGAATACGGAGGATCTTAAATCTAAGTCATTTTTCCAGGCCCCTACCTGCCAGGCATATCAGCAAACCAGGGCTCACAACTATTTTGCCTCAGGACTACAAAAAGATAACTTTGGGAAAGATGATGATGATGATGATGATGATGATGATGATGATGATGATTTTCATAGGCAAAATGCAAGGGAGAAAGACCAGATGGGTCTTTAGTGGGACCCTTCAGATGACTGTGCCCATCTCATTCCTGAAGCTGTGATTACCCTAGGATACAACTCCATCTTTGGGGGCTTTCCTGGTGTCACAGACTATCCTGCTCTGTGGTCACACAGCCCTTACCTTTGGGTCCCTGGGCAAGCTGGGTGAGGACATAAGACCCTCTGCTGCTTTCCTTCCTGTCCTGCTGAGAGATAAATGAAGTAGCTCTGGGCACCCATGAACTCTGAGCTCTGGCCCTGTATAATTGAAACCCAGAAAAGGGGGGGAGCACAGTAATAGATATTGTGTTCAGATTAAGAAAACGTGTCCCGGGCAACCAGGGGACAGTTAGTTCAGCAGATTTGGAGGCACGCATCTTTCTCGGGCCTGTCAACCTTCCTGACAGTAGCAGCCATTGAATTCGCCATGCTCTCTCCCTTACAGTCCTCTCTGGTCCCCTCTGCCCCATCTGCTCCCAGGGGGTAAGACTCCAAGACCTCCATAACCCTGGCATTTAATGACAGAAGCAACACCAGAGGAAGGAAGACAAAGTGAGCTCTCCTGAATGCCACCTCCAGTCTCCAGGTGAAGGCTGGAGCATGTGCTGGTTTTCCTTTCATTCTCTTAAAAGGCCACACACACACACACACACACACACACACACACACACACACACACTGGCATGCATGGATCAGTGAAGAACTGTTTACATCCTAATCTGGAAAGATGGTATTGAAGAAAGAGAGGTGTGGGGTGATCAAAATGCCTAGGGGCTAAGAGTCAGCTCTGGCCTGTATCTTGTAAGATTCTAGGTTAGATTAAAATAAGAAAGAAAGAAGGAAAGAAAACATTCCCAGCTCTTTCCCTGTGAATTCATTTCTGCTAGAGTAAGTAATATCCATTGTGTTACCTTTTTAAAAAATTGGGTAAAACCACACACACACACACACACACACACATCTAGAAGATGCTAGTGGGCTTGAAATTAGGAAGCCGCAATCAGTCCCTTTTCTCAAGTGGGAAGCATTCGAAGATGTGTAAGAAGCATCATCTCTCCAGCTACCTTCATTTCCCTCCTTACTGCGCCCATGTCCGCTTATCTGGATTACTAGCTGTGTCCAAATTCACCATTTTGCGGAGATGATCCTCTTTGATGGGAAGTGGGTGCTAATAAGAATAATGGGGAGCTTGAAATCTCTGCCAGAACCATATCTACATTAACAGGAGGTATGATAAACACGGAGTAAATAAATACATAAAGAATCACACCCTAGAAACAGCACAAATCAACCGGCACCCACGCAAGCCTGGAGAGTGCTGACCATTGTCTATCTCACTCACTGCCTCAGACTCTTGTACTCTGTGATCAATAATTTAAAAGGATGTCAGAGGACAGAGGAAAACGCCTTACAGGAAAGCCATGTCCTGGTGGAGCAAGTAGTGAGGAGGAGCTGGGCTTTAGAGCCTGGCCTGCAGCCCCTCACCTTGAGCTCTTGTCCTAGAAGTTAAGAAGAGAAGAAGAAAGGTAAAAGCTAATGGGCCAAGCCAGTGTTTTCATCTCTCCCAGCCAAAGCAAGGAGGCAAAGGTGTTTGTTAGGATCCGGGGGAAGAGGTCCCTCTAGTCTGTCAAGGTAACTGGAAAAGGGGGGTGCGGGGGAGGGGTGCATCGTAGAATAACGGGAGGAATTTAGAAAGACCCAAGACAGCCAGGGAAAAGGGAAAGAAAGAAATAGTAGACAAGATAGCAAATTAAAAACTAAAACCCATAAGGAAACAAGAGAAGCAAGAGCTGGGTGATAGAGAGAGAGAGAAATGGAACATGAGATTCACGAGGATGAGAAAAACAGGGTCATGCAAGGAAATGTAGAGAAAGCTCACATGTGTGCATTCAAAGAACTCAGAGTGGACAGGAACAGAGACAGGAGATAAAGAGGGAGACAGGAAAGAAAGAAAGAAAGAAAGAAAGAAAGAAAGAAAGAAAGAAAGAAAGAAAGAAAAGAAAGAAAGGAAGGAAGGGAGAAAAGAAGAAAGAAAGAAAAGAAGGAAGGAGGAAAAAGAAGAGGGAAGAGAGGGAGAGGGAGGGAGGGAGAGAGGGAGGAAGGGAAAGACAGAGAAGCTAGAGGGAGGGAAAGAAGAGTGAGGTGGTATTTTCTGCCTTGACAAAGTGTCAAGAAAAATAATGTGCCCCTTCCCGAAGGGACCAAGCCCCCAGCCCAGAGAAAACCAAGCTCTTCCAGCAAGTTTGGGGGAACCAGAGATAAGGAAGACCTTGAATATCCAGGCTTCTTCTAAGACGAAAAGTGTGCAGCTGAAGTAGACAGGAGCCCTCAAGTGTGTATAAGTGGTGCTAGTGGGGAGGGGACCTGAAGGGTTAAGGTAGTCCAGGTGTCCAAAGAGACCAGGCTGGACCATAAGGCTTACTATAAGGAAACCTCCTCTCTCCATGGGAGAATGGAAAAGGAGGCTGAGACCCCAGGATCAAATCAGCCAGGGCATCAGGGCCCCAAAAAGCCATTTCCACCCTGCCAGACTACCAAGAACGCCTTCCCCCGTCAAGTTAATAATCTTGACTTCTTCCAATTTCATAATCAGGCCTCGGACTCCCCAGGTGAAGCTCCTTGCTCTCCTGTCAACAAGACGTCCAATGTAGCGACACCTCATACTGAATAAAGCTGCATGGTGAACCGAGGGCGAATGTTTAAGAGTGTAACAGTGTCTCTCACCGAGTCCCCGCCAGACCTCACGCAAGCAAAGCAGAAGTTACCGAAGCCAACCACCCCACCCACACCCTCTCCTTCCCCTCTCCGCTGCGTGCAGTGTGTGTGTGTGTGTGTGTGTGTGTGTGTGCGTGTGTAAATTTCAGATAAACACCATTCCGTCACAAAGGGTCAGTGTGTCCCCTTTAGAGTGTGAGGCAGGAGGTGCCACAGGGAAAATGGAATATTGCAGAGACGCCTTCCTATTTCTGGGGCTCGCTAATGCCTGCCGCCGCCGGGACAGTTGGCTGAGGCGTGTGATTCCTGTCTCACCCCCGCCACCACACACACACACACACACACACACACACACACACACACACACACACACACACACACACTTTGAAGCCCCGTATCTCCTCTTTTGCCTCAAAAGCTGCAAAGTTTTTTATCTTGTTCAAAATCCCAGTCCCTATAGTGCAAAGGGGGTAAAAAACGTCCTATCGCTAAAGGTGTGTGTGTGGGGGGGCGCATTTCTTCTAGGGACACCGGATTCCATTCTTTCCCCAGGTCTGTAGAAAAAAAAAAAAAAACTGGCTAAATTTAATCAATGAGTCTAGAAAGAGAATGAGCCCGCACCGAGGGTCAGCCGCTGGAGGCTCACGAGGGGGATCAAGGCGCGCTAACCTTGTGGCTTCTCCGGGAGGCCAGGCCTGCCATAAGCCGGAGGAAGGCGCTGGCCAATGTTTAACCCTAATGCAGTGGCCACCAGGCCCCTTTTGTTTGTTCGCAAATTAATCACCCAGCGCACGGCCGGCGCCAGAGTGGGTTTATCACCCACTAGGAGGGGGGCGCGGCGGCACGCAAAGACGAAGAGGAGTTCGCACCTTCTGGCTTTTGATCCTTCTTCCATCGCCTCGGCCTCCCTAACAGAACACGAGCCTCCAGGGGCAGCGTCTGGGAGGTCAGTCGTAATTGGCGGAAGTTTGTAGACCATTAGCAACATGTAGACATTTTCGATTCAGAATCCCGCAAACTTTCCTCCACACACACACCCCCGCCCCCCCCCCCCGCCCTCCTTTCCCTAGCGCACTGGAGTGAGGGTTGGAAGCCAGAAGCGGCAAACTGGGGTGACCCCAGGGTTAAGCTAGAGCTACAGTCAAAAATAGGCGACTGAAGGGTGTTTGTGTGGGGGGTGACGTGAGGGTCAGAAATTGCTCTGGGTCCACGCCGGAGCCAAAAAAACAAGGCCAGATATTTGCATGCAAAGTCAGCGAGCTCGCCTCGCGTTTGCAGGGCAGACCCCCGAGGCCAGAAGGCTGGGTATCCGTTGCCAAGGTCTCTCTGGCTAGCCCGTGGAACCTTAGGGCACCGCGTGGGTGACCAGGAAGGGTCAAACACACCACAATTATTTTCCTGCACTCCACGCGGGCGCACCGAGGTTAGCAGGCAAAGCGGATCTCTGGGTTCTAGGGGCTGCTCTGGCTAGAGTGGCCAGGCGCGGAGGGGGAGGGGAGCCTCCTGCTTGCAGAGAATCAGCGGTGACCTCCGTGGCCCGTGCAGAGAGGGGCCTGGCCTGGCCTCTTGCACCCTCGGTGATCTGGAACAGGAGACCGGGGAAGGGGTGTTATGAGCCACCGCCTGGGGTATCACCTTCTCTTTCGTTTCTCCCCCCCTCTCCCTTCCTTCTGGACCCGTGGACACAGGAGACAGACCGCTAAGAAGGGGAAAGAAAGGGGGCGAGATGGCGAGTCAGACCAAGTTCACAGAACGACTCTGTTCTCATTGGCCGCATCAGGAAAACTCAGGGCTGGCGCCGAACGCTCTTAACCTTGTACATCAAAATATGCGAGACTGGAAAAGCTCGTGGCCTCAAACGTTCTTCCCTATCTGGGAGAGGGAACTGCCTATTCACCCAGCAGCTGCCAGTTCGGACCTGCAGTTGGAGAGGGTGTATTGGGATAGGGGGATCCTCAAGGGAAAAATCTAGGCGCAAATGGTTCACACAAAAAACACTCAAAATTTAATCTCTAGGCCTGGAAACCAGCCCTTTTTCTGTTCCCTCTCCAGGCAAAGAAGGTCTTGTCCCAGGAAAACGAAAAAAAAAAAAAAATCTGCAAAGATTGCCCTCTACTTAAACTGGGGTGGCCCAGCTCCTCCACCTTCAAGGACTATGGGTTTGGCGGGGACTCCTCTGACCCCAGCAAGGGCTGCGGTAACAGGGTTACCAGATCAAAGTCCCAGCAGTCAGTCTGCCTCCCTCCCCACCCTGGGATGAGCAGGGACCCAGTCTCCCGACCTCTGGGGTAGAGGGGTGCGTTTCACGGTTTGTTTTACAAATTCGCCCCCGACTTCGGCCAAGATAAGTCCCCGGGGTGGAGAAGGAATCGAGGCACCAAGAGATAAGTGCGATGCCTAGGGAAGATACCAGACTGGTGCACCTCCCCCAACCAACTCTCCTCACCCAGGTCCGCAGCTCCCCGCCGAGCTGGCCCGGAGGTGAGGACAGAGGCTTGAAGAAGTCAGGCCTGCGGTCCCTGCACTCACTTGTTCCAGCGGCTTCGTTCTCTCTACACCCACACCCCCATCCGGGTGGAACTCTGGTATCCGCATTCGAATGGAAGAGGACGGGGCTCAAAAGGGTCAGTAAATACATTTTTAAAAAACGAAAGAAAAACAAACAAACAAAAAAAACCGTAGTCCATATAGCAGAGCGAGTTTAGATTGGGCCGGGCGCGCAGGCCTTGTACGTGTTTGCGTGTGTTTTTCCGCGTGGGACTCGGTCCCAGTGTGTGGGCGCGGGTTCAGGTACAGACACCCAGGGGGCGTGTGGGTCTCTGACGTGCCTGCGGGTGGGGAGCACGCTTCGGGGAGAGAGGAAGATTTGTGGGATCCCATGCGCCCGTAGCTTGGGAACCCGGAGTACCCGGGCGCGCGAGCTAAAGGACTGGACTTAGAGGCGGCTAGGCGTCTCCACGTGGGGCTGCAGAGCCGCGCAAGCCTGGAGCTTTTGTTCACGCGCATTGGCCGAATGGGAGGCTCCGCGGCCGGCTTGGCTAGCCCGGGGCCCGGCAAAGGGAAGAAGCTGCAGATCTGCACAGAGAAGCGGCAGCGGGCTTGAGCTGCAGCGCTCGGAGCGCGCGAGAGGCGAGCGCCCCTGCTCGGCGCCTCGGTTGCCGGGCAGGCTGCCTGACTCCCGCCCTCGCTCCCTCCCCCTTCCTCCCTAGCCCTGCCTCCTCCCCGGATCCCCGGGGCTTGGATGGCTGAGGCCTTTCAGACGTGGGCTGAGCTGAGAAGGAGCCGGGGCGAGCTCCTCTGGCTGCTGAGAACTCTCTTCTGGAACAGCCACCTAGAGGCGACTTTGGTGCGCGCGCGGCGCCCTGGTGGCTCCCCGCCCTCCCCTCTGATCATGTTGACATAAACGCAGGACAGGCCGTAGTACCGCGCTGCGCAGCGACGTTCCAGTTTCCGACACCTTCTTTTTATAACTCGGCTCTATTCCCCCAGCACTCGACCTGTGAAAACCACGCCTATGCAGCCACACAATTGGTCCGAAAGCGTCAAAGAGCCAATCAACAAGCCTCGGGCTCCCGCAGCCCACAGCGCAGCCCGACCGTCCAGAGCCGCCGAGCAGACGCCCGGGGAATTCTAGAGGCGGAGGAGGGTGGCGAGGTGCTCGCTCACTCTCTTTCTCTCTCCCTCCCTCTACTCGCCTACTCCAGCTCCCAATCACTCCCGTCTCTTCCTCCTTTCCTATTTTTTTTTTTTTTTGCACCCGTTTTCTCGATCCTCGCTCGCCCTGCGCTCCCGGACGCTGATTTTTTTTTAATTTATTATTTTTAGGAAAGCGATTTCGCTCACGTTTTTTTAGCATAAGGAAGACAGCCGAGTCCCGGAGGCAGAAGATCGCAGGAACTCCTCGGATCACCACCCAGACACTGCGCGCAGCTCGGAGCCAGAGAGAAGAGGAGGAGCGCGAACCGAAGCCAGCTTCGTAGTTACGAGTTTTGATAACGTCGCTGGAAAGGGGGCTTAAATCAGTTTTTTTTTTTTTTAAAGGAGAGACTTTTCCTCCCCCTTGATCTCGCTGCCTGTGAAAGCAAGAGTCTATGTAGCTCAACTAAGACGCCTCCTGCGAGAAAGCCAGAGAAGAGCTAGGGGGCGGGGGAAGGAGACGAAAAAAAGGTTTAAAAAAAAAAAAAAGAAAGAAAGTCTCGGAGAACCTTGCGCTTTGGCAACAAAGAGCGTGGGAGCCGGGGAGCCACCCCGGGAAAAGGCTGTGTGTCTATTTCCAGCTAAGCCACAGGGCTCGGGCGCCAGTCGAGCCTCTGCTCGCCGCTCGCCCTACTGAAACCGACTTCCAGGAGCGGCTTTTCAAACACACTCCACGCGCCAGGACAGCCCCTGCAGCGGCAATGTTTCCCGAGCTGTCGCCTCCGTGCCCTCTTTAAAAGCCGCGTTCTCTTCCCCCAAAGACACTTCCCCCTTCCCTTTCAAAGGCTTTAGTTCTGATTTGTTCCTTTTTTTTTTTTTTTAATTTTAAACAAAACAAAACTATGTGTTGCTGTTGAATTTTTTTTTTTTTATTGTTTTTGAAAAGCAAACACAAAAGCGGAGCCAAGCCAGCAGCTGCGGACTGGTTCCCTGTCTGGAGTGGATGAGCCTCTCCATGAGAGATCCGGTTATCCCTGGGACAAGCATGGCCTATCATCCGTTCCTACCTCACCGGGCGCCGGACTTCGCCATGAGCGCGGTGCTGGGCCACCAGCCGCCTTTCTTCCCCGCGCTAACGCTGCCTCCCAACGGCGCTGCAGCGCTTTCCCTGCCGGGAGCCCTGGCCAAGCCCATCATGGATCAGTTGGTGGGGGCCGCGGAGACCGGCATTCCTTTCTCATCCCTGGGACCCCAGGCACATCTGAGGCCTCTGAAGACCATGGAACCCGAAGAGGACGTGGAAGACGACCCCAAAGTGCACCTGGAGGCCAAGGAACTTTGGGACCAGTTTCACAAGCGGGGTACAGAGATGGTCATTACGAAGTCGGGGAGGTAAGAGATCAGTGGGGATCCTCCTCCCCAAACGATCTAAAGTTTTTCATGTCTTTTGTCTGTCTCTAAAAACCGTAGATTCTACCTGATTGTTACGTTTAGGACGAAAACTTCCTCTCCCCCGACCCCTCCACCCCCACAAAAAAAATTGTAGAGACTCCTGGGCCCTGCCTGAGGGTCAGGATATTTCAGCCTACCTGGGCCCACTGCAGGGTTCTTGGGGACCTGTATCCCGAGTTCCCTACAGGATAGAGGGTGTTTTCCTTTGAAGGTCTCGCACGCTGACTTCTGCAGCAATCGAGAAAAGCACCCTGTTGCAGAAATCCCGTTTGTAAAGCCATTCTAAAATATCTTTATTTCTGTTTCGTTTTTTGTCTGTTTGGTTGTGTTTCCCAGGACAGACACTTACAGCCCCCTCTTGTACGGTAGTCTCCCCGGCCTCTTCTCCCCTTCAGCTTAGTTACTGGCGCTGAAGGGGGCCTAAACCTGCCTGGTCTGGGACAGAGAGAAATCAATGGAAGGGCGAAGGACGTTTGGGTTTCCTTTCCCATTGCCCTCTAGCAGGTCTGCAAGTCCTGGGACAAGCGAGCAGAGCAGGCACTCTTGATAATTAAGGTTATGTGTGTAGACCCAAGGAACCCAGGAGGTTGTGTGCCCTGTTTTTGTGTTTGAATATTAATACTTTACATAACGTTTGGCGTCCTTGCCTGACCGAAACAAGCTTCTAAGCGAGGACCCCAGGACCAGCATTTAAAACCACTGTTTGAAGAAAAGAAAAAAATGTCTGTAGTATTGAGGTTTATCAGGATACCAGTTGAGAGGGCACGAAAATAAAACCCCCCACTTATCCGTCTCCCTCCAAACTACTTGAGGCCGAAGTTTGGCCTCAGATCTTTCTCCAACCCACAAGACATTTAGTTGGTTTTCATAACTGAGTACTTCCTTTTAAGTCAAAAGTACAGAAAGCCAGCACTTCTGTGAGATTAAACAGCAGGATCTTGCAGTGGCCTACAGAGTAGAGGAATGCGGTTTATAGCTTAAATCACGGATGGGTTACCAGGCCTGGGTGCTTGCCTGCCTCCAACCTCCGTTCTGAGAACTCACTGTAATACTCTGCCAGCCTCGGGCTTACCCGTTCACGCCGTAACTGGGTATTTATTTCCTCGATAAGCTTTAATGTTTTCTCATCAATGGGAGAGTGGAAGAACCTAACCTTTATTAACCACTGTTTCTTAGAGCCCTACTTACCTCTAGCTGATTCAAACTAGATACACTGAGAAAGAAAGAAAGAAAGAAAACTTAGGTAAGAATTCATTCCTCTTTACAGAGGGCAATCTAAACAGCCACACAGGCAAACATGTTTTTGTTTTTTTTTTTTAAAGAAATAGTAGGTCCTTTTAGAGACAAGAGGTTGCTGTAATTAATTTGACTTGAGGCTTGGGGTAGAAAAACAATGGGAAATTGAGCATTTTTAATGTCAGTGTGGAAGTAAACAATTTGACTCAGAGTTGCCTTACAGACTCCCTGGTCCCGGCAGAAAGCCTTATGCTTTTAGATGGTGCCAAACAGCTTGGAAGCCAAGTCCGAGGTCCTGAGCCATTTACCCCATCTTATTTATTTATTTCCCTTTTTTTTGTGCTTTGCTCTTTGTAGGAGAATGTTCCCTCCATTTAAAGTGAGGTGCTCTGGGCTGGATAAAAAAGCCAAGTATATTTTACTGATGGACATTATAGCTGCTGACGACTGCCGATACAAATTTCACAATTCTCGGTGGATGGTGGCCGGTAAGGCGGACCCCGAAATGCCAAAGAGAATGTACATACACCCGGACAGCCCCGCCACAGGGGAGCAGTGGATGTCCAAAGTCGTCACTTTCCACAAACTGAAACTCACCAACAACATATCGGATAAACACGGATTTGTAAGTTTCATTGACTATCAGTAAGATTCTCCGGGAAGTATGGCTTCCTGGTAAACGGAATTTGGGCCCAGACCCCTCTCTGGCTGCTGGTTGCCACACATAGCCAACTTTGTTCAATTTGCAACCTAGTTGCAGAGTGGATTTCGGGATTGGGGGGATGGGGGGTGTCTTGCTTCCTGGATAATGGAAGGCCTGACATTCTAGAAGAATTTACCGGAATAGCAATAGGTGTCCTGGGTGGGTGCTGGACCTGGACGTGTAGAGTAATACTAGGAATAAAAAGTTATGAATCAATTTTTAAAGTTTTGTACTTGGACAGGGTTCATTTTGCTTAGAAATATTATTTTATTTCTTTGAAATCAGCCACGCCATATCTTGGGCGAGTTGAAAGTTCGAAGCCTTTACTGTGTTGGTCCAAGGCTGTGACTACATTTTTTTAAAGTGTATTTTCTTTTGCTGAAAGTGATCTGGGCTTGGGTGAAAGTCAGGTGTAAAAGGAACAAGCTTCAATCTGTGGTGTTAAGAGAGAAACGGTGTGTGTGTGTCCTGGGGAATGCATGTGGATTCCGTGAGTGAATGTGCTTACAGACTTTAAGGATAGACTTGAGTCGCCTGTGAAAGTCAGGCCAGGGGACCTTTGCCTGTCCTCTGCCCCTCCCCAGCATTTCAATAGAATAAACAAAGTGATAAGCGAGGGATAAGCAGAAAGATTAGGCCCAGGAAGACGCGAATGGTTCGGAAATATCTAAAGCGGACAGGGATTGCATTTGAAGCCCTTGATTTGATTAGGGCATAAATATTCCTCTCTAGAGCGCAGCCTCTCAAGGCCTTAAGTGGATTGGGCTTGTCAATTAGTGGGCGCTTAAAAGTACTGAATCATTTTGTAAATTAAAATGCATGTTTTTCTCTATCTTTTAAGACTTTGGCCTTCCCAAGCGATCACGCAACGTGGCAGGGGAATTATAGTTTTGGGACCCAGGTAGGCTAGGGTTCAAGGTACGAATGAATATGTAGATGGTGAGGGTGGGGTGGGGGGGCACGCTTTAGAAGCTGAGGAACAATTTGAAAGTCTCCAGAAGATAGATCCTGTGGTGTGAAATGTACCCAAGGAGGTGGGGCTTTGGACCCAACAGTGGGGACACGATGTCGGCTTGGCAGGGGACCTGAGATCTCATTTGTCCTGTTAAATCATTTTCCTTCTTTCTTTCTTTTAATGTGCATGTGTCGTCGTCGTCGTCGTCATCCCCCCCTCCCCCACTCTACAGACCATACTCAACTCTATGCATAAGTACCAGCCCCGGTTCCACATCGTCAGAGCCAATGATATTTTGAAGCTGCCTTATAGTACATTTCGCACATACCTGTTCCCGGAAACGGAATTCATTGCCGTGACTGCCTACCAAAATGACAAGGTAACCCACAGGGCATTTTCCTCTACCCCTTTAAGCTTGCTTGCTATCAATGAGAAAGTTATTAGGGCATTGGACAGAAAGTCTGGAATTTCATTGTGTGATTTGACCTTCTTGGGGAGAGAAGGCTGATTCCTGGGGAGGGGGGTGGGGTGGGGGTGGGAGGTGCAAAACTCCCCTCTCAGCTGGGACTCTTAAACTTGTATTAAACTGCTATTCCAGTCCCTGCTGGGGCCCCAGGGGCTTGTCTCCTAATGTTTTCTAGCTCATCCTCTTCAGGGGGAAGGATCCAAAAAAAAAAAAAAAAAAAAAAATGCAGTACTGAAAGGAACCAGGTAGCAATTTAAGATGGACAGTGTCTAGGACCCTGACTAGAGACTCTGAGTAGAGATGGGAGCTCCTCTCATAGCCAGAAATCCTGAATACATGATTGGTTTTAATTACTTTTGCTCTTGCTGCTGGTGGTGGTGGTGGTGGTGGTGGTGGTGGTGGTGTGTAAAGATGCACTCTAATACAGGGGGTTATGTTAATTGAGCTGTCTGAGGCTTCCCTCTTAAAGGTGGGAATAGTCACTATCTCATATTCACTAGTTCATCTTAAGGTTTTGCTCCCTTGGGCCTGAAGCTGGGGATTAAAAAGGGCTCCTGAATGGGGCCACACCTGGGACCTGCAGTTCTCCTGGCCTGCAGGTCAGGGGAACTGAACACAGGGGCCCAGCGAAGAGTGTCCATTGATGGTGGTTCCCCAGCATGGAGCTTGGCAACTGTGGGTGGGTGGGGAAGGGGGTGAGGACCCCTGTTGGCTCTTCACTTGAGCCCTGGACCTCAGGGAGAGTCCACCTCACCTGGCAACACCTTGTACTTTGAACTCATGGTCAGTCCCTGGTCCCTGTCACATTTCCTAGTGTGAATGCTAAGTCACCACCCGCTCCTCTCCATGTCTCATACAAAACCTGGTGTCTGACATCCTTTAAAGAACAGGACTCTAAACCAAAGCACAGGTTTCTACCTCCTAGTAACTGGATACATAGTTTATCTACCAGAGAGATTTTTAAAGATAACAATCTTCAAGCCTGGCTCTTAGACCCAGAATCCTGTGAAAGTTACATCAATTAGATTGTTACTTTAATGACTTTAAACAAATCAGAGGCTGAGGTCCTGCTCTACCTAATGGTGGTGGGGGGAAAAAACAACAAAGTAACATAAATGAAAACAAATATTACCAGTGATGTTTCTTTCTTTTAAATCTGCAAGTCCTCAGCATTATAATTCTTCCAACTCCACTCTTGCCTGGGGTGTGTGTGTGGGGGGTGTCACTGTAGTACAAGGTAGCGAAATCCCATAATTAATTTTATTAGATTCACAGAAAAGGTTTTCGTGTATAGGGTGTGTGTGTGTGTGTGTGTGTGTGTGTGTGTGTACATACCTATATGTGATGAGGGTTGGAAAGCAGCAGGAAATTGCATTTTAACATACTTTATAATTAACTGTGCTGTATTTAAAAAATAAATCAAAACAGAAGCCTACTAACTCAGATCTTTAGGCTGTGCCTAAATCTAAAGTGTCCAAAAGAGGGAATTTCTTTGGATAATTTCAGTGTGGAATCCTTGCTTGGCTCCCAGAAACGTTAAATGTTACTACAATCTGTTTGGATGTTTCAGCCCCTTCCTAGTTCTCTGCCACCATCTCCCCTCTGGCTTTTAATTGGTCCATCCTTGTGACTCCCTGGGCAGTCACATCTCTAGGGGAGAGACAGAGACTGGGGAGTGGGGGAGGGGCACATTTAGAACATTCTAGAAAGTGAAGCTAAAGTCTGTCTTGCTTGTGTGTTTTCTCTAGATAACTCAGTTAAAAATAGACAACAATCCTTTTGCAAAGGGTTTTCGGGACACTGGGAACGGCAGGAGAGAAAAAAGGTGAGCTGAGACTTTTAATTTCGGGAGATAATTGGGGGAAGTTATTTTCTTGGGCTTGAACTTGGAAGTATTAGAGATGAGGTGCAAGAGACTTGGATTGAGTGTGTGTGTGTTGGGTGGGGGAGTCAACGTCTTCTCGCTTGCTCTGTGGTGGCCCAGGTAGAGAATATTCTGTGTTGCTTGTTCTTTAGGGAACTAAGGCGTTGACAGCTGGGGTTCTGACCAGAAAATGGTCTCAGGGGTAACAGGTGACAAGGATGCCCATTAATTGTTAGTTAATTGGTATTTGTCCTGAGCAAGACCCAAGAAGGGACCAAGCCATTCACAAATTCTTCTTGAGTCTTGCAACCTCGTCTCTCAGATAGCACCAGACTGGAGCTGAGGCCCCTTGAGAAATCCAGGGCACCTTCCCCCCTCCTCCTTCATTCCTGGGTATCCGCATCCATTTTTTGCTATATAAATAGACCAGAGAAAAAGCTGTGCACCTCTACACCCCTTTTCAAAGATTTTCTACCATCCAGAAAAATCACCTACCAATTTTTTAAGTTTATCTCCCTGGGGCTGTGCATTAAAAATAATTTCTAGCATTGAAATAAATTTAAACTCCAATTCATGTGTTGGGGAACTGGTTACGGTTGCGTGTGCCATGTAATGAATGCTTCCTGCCCATCTTAGTGCCCATGCAGGGGTTTGGCGAGCTGGGTGTACACAGCACGCCCCTCCCCAATAAGACCGACCAGTAGTGTAACTGTCTCTGGCCAACTCTAGCCTCTGTCCCAAAGTTTTAAATAAGATTTCCCAAGCCAAGTTCTCTCCTAATGCATAGGCCTCCTCCCAGTTAAACTAGTCAAGAACAATGCTGGGGTCTGTGTTGTGTGGTCACCCTGGGGCCAGCACATTTCACAGACTTCGTGTTGGCCAGTGGGGTGAGGTGCATGCCACTCCGGAAAGTGGGGGGAAGAAAACAAAGAAGGGAAGTGTATGTGGCATTCTCTAATGATGGGTGTGGGCCTCTATCTCAGAAAGCAGCTCACCCTGCAGTCCATGAGGGTGTTTGATGAGAGACACAAGAAGGAGACTGGGACCTCAGACGAGTCCTCCAGTGAGCAGGCAGCCTTCAACTGCTTCGCCCAGGCCTCCTCTCCAGCCGTGTCCACGGTGGGGACATCCAACCTCAAAGGTAAGTATGCCCGGCATCCTCTGTCTTCTTGGCCCTGAGGCCTTCCAAGTAAGGAAAGATCCTGAGCCAGCAGATTCACTTTAGAAGATGCAGACCCTTCTAGAAGCTGCAAGCAAGAGTTATGTGGAAGTGGGGGTAACATAGGAGAATTTGGAACACCTTCCCCATAATCCCATGCAGCGTGTGTGTGTGTGTGTGTGTGTGTGTGTGTGTGTGTGTGTGTGTGTGTTTTCTTGGCAAGGACAGTTGCACAAAGCACCTGAAACACTCCTCTTTTTCTCTGTCTGTCCCTTATTCTCAACTCCCTCCGGTCTCCTCTTTCCAATCAACAATAACCAGCTGCTGGTCAACCTCCAACTGAATTCTGGGTGAAAATGTATTGGGCTGGGAGAAGGCCGGGGATTCTCAGCCACCTGGTACAGGGGAGGTGGTCGAGGAAAAGCCACAGCTGACCTGGGGGAGGAGCCCTTGGGGATCAGCTTTGGGAGGTAGGGGTAGAAGTAGAAAAAATGGTTTGAATCTTGAGCCAGTTTTCTGTTTAAAGAGCAGGTAGCATTTATTTAGAAAGACAGCTCTCAACGGGAAGAAACCTGTTTTTAAGTGAAATAAAATGGAAAGTTCTTTCTGTCTTCAATCCATTTAAGCTTTTAACATAAAGTGGGGTTCATTTTTCTTTCTTTTTTGGTCCGGTAGGACACCCACAGAGGGAGGGTGTGGTGGAAGAGAGACCCAAATAAATAAATAAAAGGGATCTGATGGTCCACCACCCATCTTTGTAGGAACTGGGGCGAACATGGAAGGCTCCTGGGGAGGGAGGGTGCTAGGTTTTTCTTGTGCCCATTCAGATGTCAGGATTCTTTCCAAACAAATCCAAAATAGTCACCAATTTGTGGAAGCGCCTGACCTCCACCCCCCCTGGGAGCCAAAGACTCTGAAGGTGACAGGAATATATTCCAGCAGAGTTCTGAGCTTTCATCTTTAAAAAGCGAATTTGCAATCCAATGGGAGAACTGTGAGAGAAAGTTTTGACTCCGTAGGAGCTTTCTTTCTGGTTTTGTTTTGTTTTAAAGGAGAATCATTACAATAAGAAAAGCTGCGCGTTGGGGGCCTGGCTGGAGGAGGTTGAGCCGAGTCTTAACCCTTGAGATTTTTCTTGGGTTTAACTGTGCAGAGGGGCTTGCACCGGGGTTACACAGCCAATAAGCTCCCAATTGGGAATCTCGGTTAGTTTTTGAGATAGTCTCCCTCTGTGCTTCAGGCTGTCCTCCTGTCTCCGATGCCTCAGTAGTGGCATGCCAGGCATTGCGCCACCGCGCCGGGCTGGGAGGTGGGGTTTAAACGGAAACAAGACTGATCGCCGGTTTACCCCTGGCGTTTTCCTCTCCTCCCCAAGATTTGTGTCCCAGCGAAGCTGAAAGTGACGCCGAGGCCGAAAGCAAGGAGGAGCAGGGCCCCGAGGCCTGCGACGCCGCTAAGATTTCCACCACCACCGCCGAGGAGCCAGGCCGAGACAAGGGCAGCCCGGCCACCAGGGCGCAGCTGTTCCCCGCGGAACCCGGTCGAGCCCGAGACACTGCGCGCCTGGACAAGGCATCGCCTGATTCGCGCCACAGCCCGGCCACCATCTCATCCAGCACTCGCGTCCCGGGAGCCGACGAGCGCAGGAGCCCCGGACGAGAGGGTCCGGGCGCTGTCAAGGTGGATGAGGTGCGTCCGCTGCCCGCCAAGGACGCCTTCACGCCACTGTCGGTGCAGACGGACGCCGCCGCGCACCTGGCGCAGGGGCCCCTTCCCGGCTTGGGCTTCGCCCCAGGCCTGGCTGGCCAGCAGTTCTTCAACGGGCATCCTCTCTTCTTGCACCCGGGCCAGTTCGCCATGGGCGGCGCCTTCTCCAGCATGGCTGCGGGCATGGGGCCCCTGCTGGCCACAGTATCCGGGGCATCCACCGGCGTCTCCGGCCTAGATTCCACAGCCATGGCCTCTGCTGCCGCAGCGCAGGGACTGTCCGGGGCATCGGCTGCCACCCTGCCCTTCCACCTTCAACAACATGTCCTGGCCTCCCAGGTAATACTCCTGCCCGCCTTTCCATCCCCGGCTCACTCCAGCCTCTCTGAATCCCAGTCCCTTGCTTAGTAACCATGCTAGTAACCATTGTACTATTTTATTGACTGACCAAGTCCCCTTTAAACTGCTTCCGGTAGGTTAGGCTGTGCGTGGCCAAGCTCCACATTACTTAACATTGTGACAAGTTTGAATCAGTTGATGTATCATCTCTGGCCCAGAGATGTTGAATCCCTTGGCTCAGGTCACACAGCTAGCCGGTCCCCTGGTGGAGCTGAGCCTTGTCTGCCTCACCGGACCTCTTGGATTTCATCTTCTAGCTAGCCAACTTGTTCCTCTGGAGGCTGGTAGCCACTACTCCCCCCAGGAAGGGACTGAGGTGTGGGGAGGGGAAGTGGCTGACTCCCTGGGTGAGAATTTGGTCTGGAGTCAGCCAGCCTTCCACCTAGTTCAAAGCTTTTCTCCCCCACCCCCACTCCAAACAGGCCGGCCTATCTCCAAAGGGTTAATGGGTTGTGCACACGTGGGAAATGTCAAAAGAGAGAGAGGTCCTGGCTGTGGCAGGCCTGTGTGTGTGTGTGGTTCAGACAGCTGTGCCCGGGCACTGAGAGGCTGGGGCGAAGAAGGCTCTGAACCCGGTGGGAAGCCTCTCTGGGGTTTTTTCGGCCTACTCCGACCTTTTGTTTTGTCTGAGCACATTCGTCTCCCTTGCCCGAGCCAAAAGGCACACAGTCCTCCCCCGTGGGGGAGGAGGAAGTCTAGAAAAAGGGCTAAACTTCTAACTTACCTCCAGTCTCCCCCAGACAGGCAGGTGACAGGTGAAAGGGGGTCAGCCTGAACAGACAAGTGTAGAGGCATCTCCAAGGGAAGCGCACATGCCCTGTGCTCTTGTGTACAAATTCTGCTTCTGTTTGGGTTTCTGCCTCAGTCTCCCACCTGGGACATTAGCCTTAGAGGTTTGTTGGCTTTATATTAATTATTAACACATTTTCAACCCCCCCTCCCATTTCCTTTCACATCATCCTTATTTTTTCCTACTTGGGAAAGATCTAGAAGGACAAGACTGAAGATTTCACGATAATGTGTGCACCAGAGTTTAACTCTAGCCCCTTTTGTGGAGGCCCTCCCTGAGTCCACTCAACAGGTGCAGCTAGTCACCCTCATGGGAACTTGCTAATAGCCCCGAGGGTCAGGCACCATGGATGACATATTGCAGAAGATTTAATAGCTTCGAAGTTCCCAGTATGTTAACCCCTTGGTTTAGCATGCAAGAGATCTGTGGCCTAGGGTGACAGAGCTGAGTGGAAAGTACTGTTCCCCTACCCCCAACTCCTCCAAGAGAGGTGGTTTGCCCCAGCTAGCAGGCGGTGGATGAGAGGGATCCCCCATCCTCTGACGCCCATGTTTCTTCTCTTCCTTCCCCAGGGCTTGGCTATGTCGCCTTTTGGGAGCCTGTTCCCTTACCCCTACACGTACATGGCTGCAGCAGCTGCGGCCTCCTCAGCGGCCGCCTCCAGCTCCGTGCACCGCCACCCGTTCCTCAACTTGAACAGCATGCGTCCCCGGCTGCGCTACAGTCCATATTCCATCCCCGTTCCAGTGCCTGACAGCAGCAGCCTGCTGGCCACTGCGTTACCATCCATGGCTTCCGCCGCGGGGCCCCTAGACGGCAAGGCAGCCGCCCTGGCGGCCAGCCCGGCCTCCGTGGCCGTGGACTCGGGGTCGGAACTGAACAGCCGCTCCTCCACGCTCTCCTCCAGCTCAGTGTCCTTGTCACCCAAACTCTGCTCAGAGAAGGAGGCGGCTACCAGTGAACTGCAGAGCATCCAGCGGCTGGTCAGTGGCTTGGAAGCCAAGCCGGACAGGTCCTGCAGCGGGTCCCCTTAAAAACAAAAAACAACAAAACAAACCGCTCCCCCCAAAGGTCTCTCCATTCCAGTTCGGTCAAATCTGCCAGTGCACTTTGTTGGATGTAAAATAAACCACAGGCTTTCCACGTGGGGGTGATCCCCACCCTTTCAATTCTTTCTGGGAAGGAGCACCACGCTCTCTCCAGAGAATGCGCTGGAGCCCACAGGCCTCGTCTTCTTGGGCCGTGGAAACAGGCTGCATTGAGACGCGGGGGTGGGGGGGGGCAGACTGGCTTTTGTTTCTAGAGCGACTTCTGTGGAGGCTGGTGTGGAAGCTGGGGCTGAAGAACAAGGTAGCCAGGCCGCTGGCCACAAGAGTGGGTGTTTGAGAGACTACACCCGAATCTCTTTCTTCCCCCCCTTTCGTGTGTGTGTGTCAAGTGGAAACACAAAATAATTATTTTCCCTAAACAAACTAACAAACCAACCCCACACTGGGACAAGCGAAGTCCCGTGGAACTGTCTATGAAGACTGAAAACTCATTTGCTGAGTACCTTTGCTGGGGAAGGGAGAAGGCCTTGCCCTGGCCTGGTCTATATTAAAGGAATCCCGTGTCTTTTTAATATCGTGAAGTTTGAAAGGAGGATACCGGTTTTTTTTTTTTTTTTTTTTTTTTTTTTTTTTTGCATGTTACAGTTTTCTGGGTTTTATTTTGGATGTTTTTTGGCTTTTACGGAAGGAAAAAAACAACAACAAAATCCCCCATCATCCGTCATCCTCAAGCCCGCTCACATCGGCAACCCCGAGGAAGTGGGGGAGGGGTGAGAGTAGAGGGAAGTGATGGGGGCGGGGGTGAAGTCAACGGAGTTTATTTTACCTAAGCGCTGTAGAGGGGCTTCGTGTGCCTGTCGGACTATAAGTTCTCTTAACTGTATATGCAATAACAAGGTTTTAAAAGAAATAATAAAAGAGGAAAACACGACTATTGGACAAAGTATTTATGTAATTATTTGATATCTCTTGTAAATAGGTGGAATATGACCGCTCAGAAAGTTAAACTTTAATTTATTGACTTGTACATAAGCTGGATGTAAATAGGAGTGTGTCTGTCAGGTTTTATTCTTGTTTTGCCTTTTGGTTTAATTCAGGTCAGGAGATGGCTTAATTCACACTAACAAGCATAGGCTTCTGTACCTCCATCTACTCGCTTTCAAGTAGAGCTGGCTGCATTTTTTTTTTAATGTCCAAGAGCTGGTGGAGGGGGAGGTGGGTGGGATTGGGAATACTGTTTCCTATTTTCACCAAAATTGGGGAGGTATTGGCCCTTCCAGGCTCCACTTGAAATTCCCTAAACTCTGGCACCCTGGGAGAGGTTGAGGTTCGTGGGAGCAGAGGCGGCCATTTAACTGTTCTAATTTTTCAAAGTCACTGGGCTCTGGCATCTTCTAATCCAAGTGAGGTTTTCTTGCTATTATTCATCTTGATGCTGTTCTGGATTGGTGTACAGAGAGGTACTCATTCAAACAACCATGAAAGGCAAAACAAAAAAGCAAAAACTAAAAAAAAAAAAAAATCCATGAAGGCATATTTTGTGTTTAGTTCTTGATGAGTTTTCTGTAATCCCTCCCCCTCCTTAAAAACATCAGTGAAATTTCAATAAATTTCTATTGAAATGAGTTTGAAGTCGTGTTAATGGTTTCTTCAAGAGTGTCTCTTGGAAAACTAGAAGGGGGATGATCTTCCAGCCTGCTCTTTCCTTTCGTCTTTAAATAATAATTAAGACCACCCCACCCCCCAGCAAACCAAAATGAGATGTCACTCAAATTACAAAGCAAAAAACAAAAGTCCCTTGCTCCTGCGAAGGGGGCCACATCGATCTGAAAGTATTTTCCCTTTAATTTAGGGAGCCGGAGAGGAGAAGGGCCTGATTAAATTTCGTAAATAGGAACTTCATATACTTCAGTTTTAATAGGGGAAGATTTACCCTGTGTTCAAAGTCGGCTTTCCCCCCACAGGAATCCGACCAGCAATAAGCTGGGAGCGCAAGGGAGGGTTTTCGGTTTTAATTCGTCTTCCTTTTTTTTTTTTTTTTGACATGGGTTACAAAATAAAAATTCTTACACCCGCGAATCCGGCACGGGAAAAGGCTAAGCCGTGTCTCTTTGCCCACGGACATTCAGGCTTGGGACAAGGCCATCCCACAGTTGTGCACACTTAATTCAGAAGCCCACATGGGACCTCCAAGGCAGAAGTTACCCAGGAAGCTGACATCACTCCCCCACACACTCTTTCCTTAACCTTAAGGTGCCAAGGCAGTTAGGCAAGTTACCTTTTTGAAGTTCAATTTATCTTTGAATCTTTCAATAAAAAAAAAAAAGATGGAGCCACTCACTGTCAGTCTTTCGGTCTCCCCACCCTCCAGGCTCCTCTGGGGGCGGGCAAGGGGAATGTTCTCTACAGTTAGCCCTTAGGACTTTCATGCCCTGGGGGCCTTGACTCAAAGACCCTGCCGGAGCCTGCCTGGCGGCTGACGGCCACCCCCCAACCCCCACCCGGGAGCCCGCCAGCCCGGACTGACGTCTCTGTCACCTTCAGGCCTCTTGAACGGCGGCGGGTCACGAGGGGGGCCCCTCCCCTCCCTCCTCCGGGGTTTGGAAGAGGACCCAGCTCTAGACCTTGTGGAGGAGTGGGCAAAAACCCCTTTTCGAGCCTAGGCACGTGGGGACCCCCATTGCTCCCCCCCACCCCCGCCAGCCGTCTAGGGAGGAGGGAGAAAACTAGTGACTGGAGAGTGCTTAGGGGGACCAGGGGACCCGAGAGGCCGGCCCTCCGCTGGACCAAAACTCGGGGCCGTCCGCTTGGGGAAGGTGTGTAGTTGGCTCACGGCCTCCCGCTGCGCGAGCTCCCAAATTGGGGAGAAAATAGCTGGGTTTCAAATGCGGAGAAAAGCAGAAACGGAACCAAACCAAACAGAATTTGTTTGGCTTTCTCAGTCAGATTTCCTCTTTCTCTTTCCCTTCTCCATCCCCCAAATTTGGGGATAGTGCCCGAACCTGTCCCCGGGCCCCTCCTAAGAGCTTCCTCCCTCCCTTCTTTTCTTCTTTTCTTCTCGTCTTCTTTATAATCTCCTCTGTATCTTATTTATATATTGTGCTGTTAATGTATAACTCTTGTGGCGCTGATGGACCGGGGGTGACCCGCTCGCAATCTCTCTGGATTTCTGTGCCTATTACTCACCTGGCGCCGGTCGCAATCTCGCCGCGGGCTTTATGGTGGTGGTGGCGGCGGCTGCCGAGGCTACAAGGGGCCGGCGCCTGGGTCTTTTTTTTTTTTTTTCTTTTCCCTCCCTCTCTCTCTCAGGCTTCGAGTGCCACCTATCTGTCTGACCCACGACTGCGCCCTGCCTAACAGTGGCTGACTGGGTACTCCAGAGACTTGGGGAGTCTGGAACTTGAGGGCTTCACCGATGCTCCCCTTTTCTCACGGAACCACCCATAATCTGACCTACTCTCCCCCGCGGACACCCCGCCCCTTCCCCACCTCACCTCCTCAGCCCTTTCGGAAGAAGAGCCAATCCTTTCATCCCTGTTTGGGCCTCAGATGAGATTTCCAAGGGATTTTTGGAAATTCAACGAGAGGACCGTGGTTCCTTATTCTCTGGCTAGAAATGTGTAGACGCAGGAGAGGGGAACCTGGATTGAAGAGCAGCAGATAAAAAAGAAACCCCACACCCACCCCGAACTCTACCCACATAGACACAACTCGAACCAACTTCCCTTTGCGGAGGTGTTCGCTTTTGTACTATACAAACTCCTAATTTGGGGGTTTTCATTCTTTCTTTTTTTTTCTTTCTCCTGGCCGCGTCTGCAGGGACAAAGGAAGGCCAGAGCTCCCGGAACCACCAGGCCTTCTTGGCCCCCGGCAGCGGTCAGCTGTTGCGGCCTGAAGGGCTGAGCAACTTGCAGATCGGTGGGTATACGGTGATGAATGCGGGAACTGGCCAGAGCCCTCTGGGCGCCCGCCCGCCCGCCCGTAGGGAAGATCGGCTCCAGGCTGCGCTGGCGTCTGAGACCCGACGGGAGGGGCCGGGGTCACCTTTGCTGGTCTTTGAGCTGCGGGTAGAGGCGTCCGAGTTCTTCCTGACCTCCCGGCGCTAATTGCAGGGGCCGAAGGGCGTGCTTGGGCACAGGCAGGGGTCGCGACCTTGCTGCATCTCGCCCCACTGGCCCCCACCCCCAAGCTCCCGTGTCTAAATTGTCCTGAAGTAGTGAGGGGTGTTTGCACGGGTGTGTAGGTTCGCACGGAGTCTGTTTCTGAACCCGAACTGTCCTGAGACCCACCTTTTCATACGTCCCGAAATATGTGTAGGCCTTTCAAAAAAAAAAAAAATCCATTCAAGGAAAACCCTAGTTCCGACTTTTCCCCTAAGCCAAGACACAGGCTCCTTGGGGGCTCTCTGAGACGCTTGTAACCTTCCCATCAGCACACTTTCTGCCTCGCTGGTTTCTAAATTTGGCCTCTTGGCAGCCAGCCAAGAGAATGGCTATGGGGAGGGGGTTAGTATTTGCCCCCGCCCCATCCCCAGTGGTGGCTTGGGCTCTTTTAGATGTAGCCACAGACCTTAGTACCTAGAAGGAGCTGCGGGGTGCTGATACTCTGCGGCCAGGAGCCGCAGGTGTTAGAGAACCATGTGTGTGTTTGCGTGTACTTGTGTGTGCTCCATCTGTGGACGTCTCTTCCAATTTGGATTTAGAAGTTTCATTCGCAAGACAGTTCCGGATGTAAAATGCACTTGCTTGTTTTATAATCAAGATGCGTATAATCAAGAAATATATGTTGCAGATGTGGGCGTTCAAAGCGCACATAATAACCACGATAGAAATCGATGGCGTGCAAAGGGGCGCGCGCGCTCGCGTGTCCTGGCAGAGGTGGGGGGGGGGTGCGGCGGCGCTGGGCCCTGGCACTCTGAGGAAAGCACCCCATCCAGTGACCTTAGTCGCTCTCGCAATTAACCCTGTAAAGTGCGTTCGATTGATTTCCAACCCCGTGGTACAAAGCAGACACAATGATTAAGTCATTGACCGGAGCTCCGGTGGATGGAGGGAACCCGAACATCAACCAACAAAAGCAACCGTCATTGGTAATTCAGGTGTCACCACTACCTGCGGTCCCGGATGCGGAGAAATCGTGGGTGTGTTTGGGATTGGCCGCTTCCATTCTTCAGAGGGCAGTATTGTTAATGTTGGTGTAAATCTGTGGTGTGATGTCAAAGCATGGCTTTGACCTGGAATGTCGACTTCTTCCCACCAGGTGAAGACTTTAGGGTGAGGGCCTACGATTCCACGTAGATGGAATCCCACGTGCGCTTAATCCGTCCTCAGCCAAACACTAGAGCGGTTAACTGAGCAGGCGCAGCGCTAACAACCCGGCTTCCTTCTCCTGCCAGGTCCGGGGACAATCGGTGTGTCTCAGGCTCCCAGCCCCAGTTCCCCTGGAATCTCCAGTGTCTGCAATCATTCTCTCCAGCCAGGAGCAAAGGCCCAGGGGCTGGATGGACGCTGCAGGTGGGGATTCGGAGAGGACAGTGTTTACTCTATGCTGGTTCATCCTGTTAGGTTTCTAGAAACCTCTGCTAAGCAGCTTTTCAGGTCTTCTAAGCGACTCCAGTTGGAAGTGGAGGAAAGGGAGTGGAGGCCGGGGGTTCTGCTGAGAAGCCAGAGACCGGCCCCCCGGGCAACCACAGGCCACACGCACTCAAAGAGCCCAGGTCCGGGTCCTTTGCAGCCTGGCTAGCTTTGTAAACAAACCGCTTGCCTGGTGGGGAATACAGCCTGAGCTCTGAGCGTAAGGTGCCGAGGCACCCAAACTGAGGACTTTTTATCCCGGGTTTCCCAGCTTCGATTTAGCTTCCAGAACAGGAGATGAAAACAGGAGGACTGGGAAGGGTCCTTGGAACCCGGTACCGACTGACGGTTCGGTCCCGCTTTCCACACCCACTCCACCCTCACCCCACCCCACCCCCCAGCTGCCCCGGTGGGTGCAGTACTGGCACTTTAGAAATGCGATTCCCCAGCGCTTTGGTTTTCTGCTAGTGACCTGGGCTCTGGTTTCGGATTGCCGAGTTGTCTGGTCCCCAAAGCAGCAGTTTGGTTTGGCTCCCGACTCCCCCTTCTGGCCCCCACCCCCGCAGAGCCAAACCTAGACTTGTGTTCCTTCCCATCAGAGTTTTTCTGCCCCCTCCAAAGTTCCCAAGTGTCAAGGACATTTCGGGTACTGAACTGACACTTGGGAGGGACCCTCCTTCCTGTTACCTTTGCAGGCTGTCATTTACCTCAGCCCCCCCGCACCAGCATCTTGGACATTCATTTTGTTTTTGTTTTTTGTTTTTTATTTTTATTTTTTATCTCAATCTCTTTATGCTCGGAAGAGGCATTCTTTATCCCCATAGTAGCTCTAGCTGCCTCCCGGACAGAGAGCCTTGGGGAGGTAGGTCTGGAAGGCCGGTGACCAGGGTATCACATCCAAATAGCTCAGGCACCACCACACAGGACAAACAACCCCCTACCTGCCCATCCCAGACCATCCCATTCTCCCCAGGGCCAGCTGCGATGAATGCTCTGGCCATTTTCTAGGGGGATCTGTCAAGGATCCCCTGAAATCATACACAAAATGTATTTTGCAGATGTGCATAGCTTTTCAAAAGGACACTAGAATTTCAGATTCTCAGAGATGTGTGAGTCTAAAGAAAGGCCCACTCTCTGCTCCGGGAACAATAAGTGATGAGTCTGGGGATATTTGAAGACTCAAGAGATAGACAGTCCCTTGCAGCCCTGGTTTTGCCTAGGATGAATTTAACTTTCTCCTCCTTCTCCTCACCCTCCCACACCCTTGCCTATTTTGAAGCTAAGGCTGGGGGACTGGGTCTATTCAGGCACCGTATAATCAGTTGATTAATCAATTATATTAACTTATCAGCCAAATGATTATGAGCCATCATTATCACCCCCAATGAGTTCTGGGTTAATTTCCTGTTGGGAGGGGCACCCTCCCTGAGCGATCACAGGCAATAAAAGGCAACTACTTTTCATAAAACAAAATTACTTTTTACTAGATGCCAGGATGGAGGGAGGGCATAGGGAACTAACTGCAGGGGAGGTCTTTTTGATGGGGGAGGACTGTTGGGGTCACATCTGGGGGAGGGTCTTGGCTTCTGTCCAATCACAGTGACAAGATTAGGGCAGAGCCAAGTTTCCTCTGCTTTTCTTGTCCTCGGGGGGGAAATTCAAATTTTCTGTTCGGCATCATCTTGCTTGTGGCAGCCATGCCCTGCGTAGCCCAGGTGGACCCCAACATCTCTATTCTCTTGTGTCAGAGTTCTGGGCCCCCAAAACGTTTGCCACTGAGATGTGTACTGGGTTTGGTTTGGGGGGAGATACTTGTGTGCGTCTTGGGGGCAGGTTGCTTTGGGGCCTGGGGGCATCCTCTGTGCAAAGATGAGAAAGAAAAAAAGCTAGGATCCTGTCAATAAGAAGTCATTCCTTTCAACCTTTGTTGCCTAGAAACTAAGCAGGCACCTGCCCCAGACCTGTGCATGGGTCCAGTCTATACACGTCCAGGGACCCCTCTCATTTGGAAGGCGGAGATTGGCTTGGGGACATTTTTCTACCTTCCTCCCATCCTGTGTCTTTTTTTTGCTTTCGTCCAAGCAAACCTACTTGAAACACCCTAGGCACTGGTGGAAGGATTAAGAAGCAGAGGGGCCATCGTTCATTTTTCTTTATTTCCTTCTGATTACTGGCAACTGGGGAGGCCCCCTTTACTACCTCAAAAGTGAGCCAAGCCTCAGTGAACCCCACTTGCTCAGCCATTACAAACATTATTACAAACAAGATCATCCGTGAAATGTGAACTAGGAAGCTGCCTGCTTGACGTAAGAGTCTCCAGCCTGCCACCAGACACCCCATTCCAGCCCCTCAAGACAGATTCCACACCAACCTCTAGGCCACTCCAAGCCTGCCCCCAGGATTTTCTCGAAGGCACGTCATACAAGAATGGATGTCTGCCTGCCTGGAAGCTGAGCGCACAGGGCCTTTGCTCTGTCCTTAAACAGGATCACGTTAGAGGTGGCTGGCATCGCAGTGAGCGTCTCCCGGCGGGGGTGCTTCTCGATTTCTTCATACGCATTCGCCTTCCGGTCAAAACAGGGCCCCAGAGAACCTTACTCTACCTGCGCTGTTTCTGGGTTCCTCCCCTAGGAAAAAGCCAGAGAGCAAGCTGCAGCCAGTCTGAGCCAGGCAGGGGCCCAGGGCTTCGCTAGGCCGCTCCTTTGCTGCCATCTGCTGGTGGCATCTGAAAAGTGCAGGAGTTTTTCGACTGCCAGGAACAATTCTCTGGAAAGGAGGTTGTAGGTGTATGAGACAGGGCTAGCGTAACATGAGCCTGGATTCTATGTCCAGTTCCTCAAAACTAAAGTAAGGGAAAGAGGGAACACGGGGCCAAGGCACAAAGCTACAATGTGGAGGACCAGAGTCCTGGCTTATTCATGTGCCTGGTACCTTCGGTAAGTTGCATAATTTCTCTTGGGCCATGAAGTGGAGGAGTGTGTGAAGTACCGGCTGAGCAAGCCCGGCAACCTGAGTTTGACCCCAGAAGACATGTTTTTAAAAGCCGGGTGAGGCGGCATGTATCTGCAATCACGGCACTCCTATGGGGAGATGGGGTGGAACTACCTGAAGCTCACAGTCCAGCCAGCCTGGGGTCCTCAGTTAAGCAGACACAGCTGGAGCGAAAGAGACTCTGTCTCCAGAAGGTGGAAGGAGATCACCAACCCGGAAGCTGTCCTCTGAGCTGCGTACACACGCCATTGAGTGTGCTCATACTCATGCACAATACACTCACTCATTGATTGGCTAATTGTTTTATTGATTAATTAAAATAGCTCCAAGGTCCAGGATGTAACTCGGTGGCCGAGAATTTTCTGAGGCCTTGTGAGGATGTGGGTCTTGTAGAATGAGTTGACGTGCAGGTGATTTCCTCATCATCATCTCTAGGTCCTTCCTTGGACCACAAAGTTCCTGTGGATGGTCCTAATTATCCCCGACACTTCATCTTCCATAATCCTAGTCTCTAGAGTTCGCCAAGTTTGCCATCTGCCTTACCTCACATCTACCAGTTACCCAACAGTGGGACTGATCCCAAAGCCCTGATCAAAGGTATGTTTCAAAAACTCCTGTGGGCTGTGGTGGCATTGTGTTCCCCAAAATATTATGCACCCTAATAAACTTATCTGGGGTCAGAGACAGAACAGCCACAATATTAAATATGAGGATAGGTAGTGGTGAGCACACGCCTTTAATCCTAGCATTCCAGAGGCAGAAATCCATCTGTTCAAGGATACAGACAAGCAAGGTGACTCATGCCTTTAATCCCAGAAAGTGAGCCTTTAATCCCAGGTTGTGATGGCAGAAAGCAGAAAGGTATATAAGGCGTGAGGACCAGGAACTAGCAGCATTTGGCTGGTTAAGATTCCAGGCTGTGAGTAGCAGTTCAGCTGAGAGCCATTCTGGATGAGGACTGAGAGGCTTCCAGTCTGAGAAAACAGAATCAGCTGAGGAACTGGTGAGGTGAGGAGGCTGTGGCTTGTTCTGGTTCTCTGATGTTCCAGTATTCACCCCAATGACTGGACTCAGGCTTGATTTTATTAATAAGAACTTTTAAGATTCATGCTACAGTGGTCATAGAACAGTGTCGCCTTCCACAGCCTCCTTGGGCAGGCAGGCTTCCCCTTCTTTCCCAACTGCTCTTCACCTGATTCTTTTTCTTGTTTTTGTTTTTGTTTTTCAAGACAGGGTTTCTCTGTGTAGCTTTGGTGCCTGTCTTGGAATTCGCTCTGTAGACCAGGCTGGCCTTGAACTCACAGAGATCCACCTGGCTCTGCCTCCCAAGTGCTGGGATTAAAGGCCGCCGCCGCCATCACCCGGCTTCACCTGATTCCTCAAAAGCAAACTATACAGGCCAAATTGCCACCTTCCTTCTCCCAACTCCCCATGAGGATGCTCCCTCAGCCTAGGTTTCAAAACTTGGGCACTGGTGACATTGTCAACTGGCTGGTTCTGTGAGTTCAGGGCTGTCCTGTCAGTGCATTCAGGGAGGGGTAGCACCCTTTAGCTCTGGCGTCTGCCCACTAGATGCCAGAAGCATCTTTGCCACAGGAGACAAGCTAAGATGTCTCCAGATGTTGCCATGAACCATGTTGGCAGCATCAGCCTGGTTAAGAACCACTGCCTTAGTCTGTGTCCCTCAAGTACCTCCCCTTGGGGACATCAGTGCCATCCAGAATGCTCTTGCTGAACCTCAGGAATGAGCTGAGATGCCTTGCTCATAATGTGCTAACAGTAATGGCTTCCTGTAGGAGTTGTGGGGCAAGGCTGCCCTCCACATCTGTCCCCAATGTATCTCTTGCTTCAAACCATCAGGTCATTTGAAATGTTTCCACATGTCCCTCTAGCATGCTCTGCTGTCCTCCCTGTGGGCACAAGGAGGAATTGAAAGGATAGACAGAGCATGACCTACAGGCCAAGGATACCTACCACTTGCTTTCACATGTGATAAAGAAGGTTATATTTGGTTAGTTGCTTGGTTGGTTTAAAGGCAAGGTCTCCCATAGTTGAGGCTGGCCTCAGATTTGATATGTGCCTGGGGATGACCTTGAACTCTTGATCTTCCTGCTTCCATGTCTTGAGAGCTAGCATGACAGGCATTTGCTTCCACACCCTGCTTTTATGTGATGCTGGGGATGGAACCCAGGGCTTTGCGCATGCCAGGGCTAGGCAAGCACTCTACTGACTGAGTCCCCAATCCTTCTCTTACTGTTTTGTTTTTATTCAGGGGCCATAGATCAAGTTAAAACTGTACCCTAGCAGTTTTCATTTTGGAGACTGTATCTCTCTCTCTCTCTGCTGCCCAGCTGGCCTGAATCTAAGCCTTAGCTTTACTCTTCCAAATGTATGGGGGATATTAATTTTGTTTTGCCTTTGTAAGGCAGAGTCTCTCTTTGTAGTCCTGGACTCCCTTTGTAGATCAGGCTAGCCTTGAACTCATGGAGATCCTCCTCCCTCTGCCTCCTAAATTCAGGGATTAAAGGCATGCACCACCAGGGGGAAATTTTTTAAATGGGCAGTACACATTTTAGTACTCCTCAATCAAGTTTAAATGAAATGGGACCACGCCCATATATTTGTATACTGTACCCTGTTTATAACAACACACCAAAGGTTAATAAGAGAGTGTAGAAAATGGAAGAAAACTGAAGGGAGGTGCTTAGTTTAGCCTAAAGCAGGGAGACAAAGGCTGAGGTTCCTGGTGTGTGTGTGTGTGTGTGTGTATATGTATGTGTGTGTGTATGTATGTGTGTGTGTATGTATGTGTGTATGTGTATATGTGTGTGTATGTATGTATGTGTGTGTGTATGTGTGTATGCATGTATGTGTGTGTGTATGTATGTGTGTGTGTATGTGTGTGTATGTGTGTGTGTATGTATGTGTGTGTATGTGTGTGTATGTGTGTGTGTGTATGTGTGTGTGTATGTATGTGTGTGTATGTATGTGTGTGTATGTATGTGTGTGTATGTGTGTGTGTATGTATGTGTGTGTATGTGTGTGTGTATATGTTTGTGTGTGTATGTGTGTGTGTATGTGTGTGTGTGTATGTGTGTGCACGAGCAGAGCGAGCACTTTTCTTTAGGCTGAGCGGAGGATTCAGGAGGCCGTGTTTATTCCTTTCTGAAGTTTATAATTCACCCTACCCAACGTCAGAGCACACAAAGAGCTTTTGCTGACTTCTTCAGAGCTCCTTCTCTATCCCTCTCTCCTCCTTCCTTCATCCTCTCCATCCCTCTCTCCTCCTTCCTTCATCCTCTCCATCCCTCTCTCCTCCTTCCTTCATCCTCTCCATTCCTTCCTGTCTCCTTTTCTCCTCCCCTCTCCTCCCTGGTAACATTCATCTCCTTTCTCTCCCCCCCTTCTTTCTCTCCTCTCCCCTCCCCTGTTCCAAATAACAGCCATCCCTTTGAGGACCAACCCAGGGAAACCAAGGCTAGAACGCTCCATGAATCATCCAAGCCTTCCCACCCAAGCATGACCTCATCACAAGTTCCCCCAGCCTGCCCCTCGGTCCCTCTGTGCCCCTGGCTCCCTCTCGACTTTGGCCTCAATGAGAACCTCATTATTTATCATTTTGAAGCTCCGGGATTTTCAGAGCCCAAATCCAAGCTGAAAATGGAGGCAATTACCCAGATAATTTAGGTAAACCTCGGGGCTGTGTCGGGAGTAATTGTTTCCACTCCCACTTCTCATTGTGTGGCTGAAGAGACCAATTCGGCCCTGACAGCCCCTGTTTGTTTTGTCCCCACAGAACAAGGTCTTGGTAGCTAAGCAGAGGAGGCAAGAACAAAGCCCCTAGAGGCAGAGAGGCAGGCCGGACTCCAGCCAGCCAATTTGTGTTGGAGGTCATTAACCTTTGTGCTTCCACAAACCCCTTCCAGGGGGTTCGCTCAGCCCCTCATGTGTCTGCGCTTCGAAAACACTGCCTGACATGCAAAATATCAAAGCGACAACGGGCGCGTGTGGATGCTGAGATTAAAACTAAGCAGATTGACACTAAGACAGGGATCTGAAAAAGCCTTCTGTGATTTCTCAGCAAAAGAGAGGAAAACTGGGGGGGGGGGGGATCTCAGGTTTTTGTTTTGTCTTGCCTGGTGGAAGTCACAGTCTCCCTGTGTAACCCAGGCTAGCCCAGAGCTCTCTCCCCTCCCCTCTGCTTCCCCAGAGCTGGTGTTATTTATGCCTTGGAGTCAGACACTGGTGTCTTTCAAAACCCCCAGTTTGCTTTTGATTTGTGTGACCCTGGAAAGCACTTACACTCTCTAAAGCCTTCAATTCTTTTCTCTTGAAACAAGACTGCCCAAGTTTGGGTGTAACTCAGGGGCAGAGAGCTCACCAGGCCTGAAAAAACTCCTGGGTTTAATCTTCAACACTGGGGGGGGGGGGGATTAATAAAACCATCTTTGCTTTATAGGGGTGTAGGGAGGCGTCATGGATAGAGCCCAGAGCCTGGGATTGGTGTCCAGGGAGTCCAATGCAAGCTGTTGTTGTTGCAGTTGTGGACCTGAATCTCTGTCTGCTGAAAATGGTCACATGCCACCCAGAAACAGTCCTGCCACCCCCCTCCCCCTTGCCCTCCACCTCATTTCTTTCCTGGTCAGCAGGCTGTGGGGAAGCAAGGTTGGGGCCCCCATGGACACAAGAACAATGGTCAGTCCATGATTTTATAGACTTCGTTCAAAAAGCATCATGCTGGTGACATCTGATGACAGCAAACTGAGCCTGGAGCCCCAAAGTGCACACATTTGGTGTCCCTGTTTTTTTATGACCATCACTCCTAGTTGGCAGGCTTGTTCATGGCAGAGATAAGGACATGGAAGGACAGGAGGGCTAGGCTTTGCTAGCAGAGCCGTTTCCAGGCCAGAGAGCTCAGCATTTTTTTTTTGGGGGGGGGGGGAGACAGGGAAGGCCACTAGAGCCTAAAGGGGTGATGGCTTTCAGACAGGTGCACGCAGACCCTCCATCTAGTACTGCCATTATGAAGCTGGGCACGGAGTCCCAGTACTGAGGTCGTGGAGTCAGGAGGATCAGGAGTCCAAGGTCAGCCCAGGCAATGTGACTCTCAGTCTTAAAAAGAGAAGAGGAAGAGGAAGCAGGAGGAGATATGTGAGGCATTCTTGATCCTAGTTCCCCTCAGATTCACCTGGGGAATTCAAGGGTTCTGCCTTGGGCTGCACCCAGGCCTGTTGAATCATAGATTGGGAGGGAGGAACTGCAGGGACAGAGCATTCTGATTTCTTGGGGAAGTGAAAAAGCACTAGCCTGATGACCTCAGTTGGGGTCCCTTAACCCATGCAAAAGGCCAACTGCAGGACCCCCGCATCTGTATTTCCAGCACTCCTAGGATTAAATGGGAGGCAGAAATGGGAGAGTTCATTTGGAAGATCTTGGGCCAGCTGTCCTTATGTATACAGGCCAGCAAGCAGAAATGGGAGAGACTCTGCCTCAAAGTACTTGGAAAACAAGAACTCATTCCCAAAAGTTATCTTTTGTGATATTCATTCCCCACCCCTTCTGTCTCTGTCTTCCTGTCTCTCTGTCTCTGTCTCTCTGTCTCTCTCATACACACACAAAATAAAAATTAAAAGTCCTACATGGGACTCCAAAGATAGGTGTGTGTGCCTTGTAGTACACAGTGGCCAAGGACAGCTGTGAGTGTCCCCAATATAAGATGATAAACTGAATAAAGTTTAAGAGAGTTTGCTTGTGTGTGTCTGTGTGTAAACATGTTTGCATGTGTGTGGGCTCACATGTGTGTGTGTGCATATATGCACAAATCCAAATTTGAAGATGGGTTTGTTCCTTAATCAATCTTCATTTTACCTATTGAGGCAGACAGAGTGTCTCATGAACCCAGCACTCAACAGTTCTTGCCTGTGGATCTCTTGTCTCTGCCTTCTGAATGCTGGGATTGTAGGCAGCTACCACAACCGCCTGGCTTTTACATGGGTACTGGGGTTCTGATCTCTGATCCTCAGACTTGAGTGACAGATGCTTTAATCCCTGAGTCTTCTTCCTAGTCCCATGTTTGTTTGTTTGTTTGTTTGTTTATAACTTGATGTGGTATAGTTCTCAAGTGTGAATTCTGTAGATGACAAAGTCAAAAGTTTGGGCACACTTGGAACCATCTGTAACTATTATTAATGCATGCAAGCTACTCATGTAATATCATTTTAAGTGATTTTTATTACATTTATTTATTTGTACATGCACGGTGTGTATATGTGCACATAGTATGACAGGCTTATGGAGGTCAGAGGACAATTTGCAAGAGATAGTTCTTCCCTTTCACCATGTGGGTCCTGGAGATTAACTCAGGTTGTCAGCCTTGGTGGTAAGCATCTCTAACTACTGAGCCATTTCACCAGCCCACAGGACTTAGAAGTCGTCTTTAGGAGTGAAAAAAATGAAAAGTATCCAGGCATGGGGGCACATGCCCCAAATTCTAGCACAAAGGAGGCAGCACAGGAGAACTGTGAGTTGGAGGCCAGTCTAGGCTACATGGACGATTCTGTCTAAAAGAAAAAAAAATAGAAAAGGAAAGGAACAAAAGGAGAAGGAGGAGGAGGAAGAAGAAGAAGGAGAGAGAGAGAGGAAAAGAAAAGAGAAGAACCTACAAAAATTAGGGTGCCTTGTAAACCTGGAGACTTGAGTTTGAGCCCCCAGAATCTACTTAAAATATCTGGGTCTGGTACTAGGCATTTGTAACCCTAGCATTGGGGAGACAGAGACAGGTAAATCTCTGGAGCTCACTGGTCAGTCAGTCTAACCTACCCTGGAGTTTCAAACCAGTAAGAGACCCTGCCTCAAGGACAAGCCAGTGAGAGACCCTGCCTCAAGGACAAGCCAGTGAGAGACTCTACCTCAAAAGCAAACAAAACAGTGAAACCACTGAAGATTTACACCCAAGATTGACCTTGGACCTCCACATGCACCTGCAAACACCCATGCACAAAACAAGCAATGGGAAGATACAACCAATCCCCTCCACTTTGAATAGAACAGTCAGTGAGATCCAGTCCTGAATTTGGGGTTATCAGAAGGCTTACCTGGGATCTGCTTCTCAGGGCCCTGGTCCTCTTCAGTGGTCCATGAGTCTGCTGGCAGTGTGTAGATGTGTAATGATCTGGCCAGATGACTCAGGGTGTCCATCAATTACTTTTTCAGAGTAAATATGTAACAATACCTCCTTTCCACTAAAAGTTGAGAAGTCACCATTATAACATCAACAAAAACAAATCTAGTACAAGAGAGACATTAAGAGGCTAAGGATGAGACTTCATAGCCCCACATCCCTGCCATGAAGATGGCACCATGCCCAAACTGCTCAAGGTCACAAGGTCACTTTCTAGGGTCCTCCTATCCTCCATTGGCCTCATGTGTCCTTGAAATGTATTTCCATCCTCATTTCCTAAGGTTCCATGGTCCTCTGGGTTTCCTCTGACATCTTTGGGCTTTTTGTTTCAGTGGGGGATGTGTTACTTATTAAGTGGCACACCGTTATTTATTAAGCAGTGCTGTTTACCATTCGAGAGAAGCCACGAGGCACAACAAAACCCACTATAAGAGTTTATTAAGGGAAGGGAATAGAAGGGGTGTGCATAGGCCTATGGAATGACGATGCAGGAAGAGAGGGGAGGAATAAGTGGAACCCACTTTTATAGGTTCCCCTCACATATGTGCATATGGACTCACATAGCTATGCCACACACGCACATAGATTGCATGATCACGCTGCTCGCAAATTACATGATCACGCAGTGCATGGATTATGTAGGACATAAGGCCCTGGGATAACTAAGCATCTTGTCTGGCTACTGGACAGTGCACGTGAGATCATGTAGCTGGGGGAGTGGCTAGGAATTCTAACAGGATGTTTCTGAGATAAGGTCTCACTGTGTAGATCAGGCTCGTCAAAAACCCAAAGCTCCTCCTGCCTCTGCCTTTTAAGTGTTGGGATTATAAACCTGTGACACCATGCTGAGCTAAGGGGTCAGATTTTGGTTTTAGGTTTGATATTTGGAGATTTTTTAAGTTTTATTTTATGTGTATAAATGTTTTGCCCATGCACCACATGTGTGTCTGGAGACTGCAGAGGTCAGAAGAGAACATTGGATCTCCCCTGGAACTGGAATTACAGATGGTTGGAAGCTGTCATGTTGGTGCTGGGAACAGAACACAGGTCTCCCTAAGAGCAGCAAGTGATGTTAACCCATGTGGTGGTTTGAGTAAGAAAGGCCCCCACAGACTCGTATTTGAATGCTTAGGGAGCGGTATTAGGAGGTGTGGCCATGTTGGAGGAAGTGCTTCACTGGTATTGAGTTTTGGGGTTTCAGATGCTCAAGGCAGGCCCAATGTCTCTCTCTTCCTGTTGTCTGCCAATTCAAATGTAGAACTCTCAGCTCCCTCTCCAGCACCATGTCTGCCTGCATGCTGCCATGCTTCCCATCATGGTGATAATGGACTAAAACTCTGAACGGTAAGCCAGCCCCAATGAAATGTTTCCTTTATAAGAGCTGCCGTGGTCATGGTGTCTCTTCACAGCAACAGAAACCCTAACTGAGACATCCCATAATCATCTCTCTAGCTTTTAAGGGACCAGTTTTATAAGTGTAAATATGGTGATGTTTAGGGAGACAGAGGAAGAGGAAGGGAGATCTCTGTGATAGGGCTACATAGTGAGGACCCTATCTCAAAACAAACAGGTCAACACAAATGTTCTATTCTGGGTAGGACCTCCAAGGCCATGGACCAACTATGCATCTGCACTTAACATCTTTCTAGTGACACAGTGTAATCATACCCTTATCTCTGTGACAGACTCGTTCCAGGACCTCTTTAGACACCTATCTGCAGATGTTCATGCCCCTTTCACAGAATGGCGTATTCATATACAGTCTGCACACATCTTCCCATATATGTTAAATTGTCTCTCTATAATGACATGCAAAATACATGCAAATGTATATAAGGGGAACAAATATTGTTTAAGGATCAATTGTTTAAGTAAGTATATTGTGTTCAGTATGACAGTTTTTTTTTTTTTTCAAATAATTGTGGCTTGGGCTTGGTGGTACCTGTGTGTGGAAACTGTGGACAGGGTAGACTATCTATTCAACCTGAATCCATTGTGCCCTCTTACCATTGCAATTTTTTTTTCAGTTAGGGTTTCATGTAGCCCAGGCTAGCCCAAAACCCACTATGTAGCCCTTTATTTCTGGTGTCATTTGCTGTTTTGTTCCACTGCTCGGAGAGAGCAACTGGCCTTGCTCCAGCTGAGCACAGGCTGCCCCTCCAAGCTCCATCTCCAGCCTTGCATCGTTGACTGACACTAACCCACTTTCTCTTCTGTGCTAAGCCTATGGTACATGGCGAAAGTCTGGGGAGTGGGCACTGAGGATGTGGCTTCCTTGGTAGAGTGCTTACCTAGCTTGCATGAGGTCCTGGGTTTGGTCCCCAGCTCCATGTAATCAGGGTATGATGGTACATGTCTGTAATCGAGGTTGAGGCAGGAGGATCAGAAGTTCAAGATTATCCTTGGAGGTGTGTGTGTGTGTGTGTGTGTGTGTGTGTATGGATATGCATACACACACACACACACACACACACACACACACACACACACACACACACACATACCCCTTGGGTTTGAGGTCAGCCTGGGCTATATGAAACCCTGTCTCAAAAAAATAAGTAAAGAAGGAAGAAAGAAAAAAAGAACACAGAGGTGAGCCTAGAGATGTAGCTCAGTGGTAGAGTGCTTAACACTTGTGAGAGGCACTGGGTTCTATTCCCAGCACCTCAAACACAAACATATCCAATGGAGGTCCATCCTTGAGCTCATGGCCTTCATAGTCTCAGGAAGAGAGAGTATTTATTTACTTTCATTATTGTTGTTATAATGGTTTTTTTTGAGACAAGATTGCTCGCTATGTAGCCTTAGCTGGCCTGATATTCACTTTGTAGACCAGACTGGCCTTGAACTCAGAGATCTACCTGCTAGGATCAAAGGTGTGTGCCACCATGCCCAGCCGGGGCAAGGACTCTTTAAATAAGAAAATGAGCAAAGTATCCAGGGCTAGTGGTAAAAGCATCTTAATGTAGCCACTCAAGCATGGGAAGTTCAAGGCCAGCTTGTATTAGTTAGTAAAGTCCCATCTCAAAATAAAAGCTCAGAAATGAGCTGCTAATATATCTCAGTGGTATAGTGATTGCCTAGCACAAATGAGGCACTGGACTCACTCTCCAGTACTGGCTGGGTGTGGTTATGCATGTTTGTGGCCTCAGCAGAGGCAGGGGTGGGTAGATCTCTGAGTTCAAGCCCACCTGGTATAGTGAGACTTCACTATTGGGCCTGACTTGGGGTCCTCTATTTTCTCTTTGGCCCAGTGACATCATCAAGGCCCTTGGTAACAGCATCTCAAGGCCAAGCATCTTACACACTTCATTGTTCTTTCTAGAAGATGTCTCATGGTTAGCGTGCCCACTACTTGAACTACATAGTTATTAATCATTTGAGAGCCATGGGGTCCTCTGAGAAAAACAAGTGTCCATTTATAGTCCAAGGACCCCACCTGTTCTTCCCCTTGAGTTTCAAAACATGAGCCATCCACTTCCTTCCCGAGGCAGGATTCACTTTACGAGCTCAGAACAGACAGCAGATGCCTCGCCCTACTTTGTTCTTGAACAGTAGGAGCTGGGAGTGGAGTCCTGATAGGGGCTGAGATGGGGTCTCAATGCATTTCCGTCCCTTGGGTGGTAGACTCTTCCTCCTCCACCCCAGGGACTCATACCATATGCTCTGAACTCCTCTAAACTTTCTGGAGCCAACATCAGTCCATACAGTTGAGAGGAAGTATCTGAGAGCTGGGGAGGAGGTGGGGACAAATCTCTCCCACTCTGGGAGACCACAAAGCCACGGAACCCTCCAGTAAAACTTGTTATGGCATCCTTTCCTGAGGATCAGAAGAGGGCCCCAGCCAGCAGAAACAGGATAAGAATGCAGGGCCACTGTGCCTGCTGGGAGGTTCAAGTGGACCTCTGTCGATGCCCGTGGACTACTTCAGACAGACCTAGCATTCTAGGGATTCGTTGAAGTAAGTGGAAAGCAGGTACCATCACAATCGGGCTCCAGCTGCCAGCAGGGCCAGGAAGCAAGAAGAATCTGTAATTAAATAAATAAGCGCATCAACTTTGTTTTGGAAGACGGGTTCCCTCCACTCCCATCATCTGGGATATGATGAATGGCTAGTAGAACTGACAAACAGGGCTATGTGAAAAGAAATACTGATCGTGCCATCAGACACAACACCTTTTGGAAGCCATTGACTGCGCGGGGTGGGGTGGGGGGTGGGGGGGAGGATGACACAGTAGCTCTCCTTGGACCCCTCAAACTAGATGAGCAGCAGGATGGGGCAGTGGATAGTCTGTGGATGGAGTAGTTTGAGTATATATTCTCTCTCTCTCTCTCTATATATATATATATATTCCCCTTGTCGGGGAATGTGCCAAAAAAATCTTACTCTTTTTATGTCAAAATGCAATCTACGCAGAGACACTTTGACATTCAGAATCTTCCCTGTTGGCTCTTATTGAAAATTTGCTTTTTAGATTTCTGTATGCGCATGAGTGTTTTGCCTGCGTGCATGTTTGTGTACTCTACCTGTGTGTAGTCCCCACAGAGGCTAGATGAGGGTGTTGGATCCCCAGGAACTGGAGCTACAGGCAGTTGTGAGCCACCACGTGGGTGCTGGGAATCGAACCTGGGTCCTCTGCAAGAGCAGCCAGTGCTCTTAACCATTGAGCCATCTCTTCAGCACACCCCCCCCCCTTTTTTTTTTTTTAAATAAACCACAGAGTCTAACTAGTGCTCCCTATGTGCACATGGGTGTGAGGCCATCCACTGGAACATGGGCAACCAACCAGGGGTCATAAACACAAGGAAAAATATGACTCTCCCTTCCCAGAGTGTAGCTCTGGCTGTCCTGGAATTCTCTATATAGACCAGGTTGGCCTTGAACTCATAGATATCTGCTTACCTCTGCCTCCCAAGTGCTGGGATTCAAGGTGTACACCACTATACCCAGTTTTAATCACTTTATTATCTATCTATCTATCTATCTATCTATCTATCTATCTATCTATCTATCATCTATCTATATCTATCTATCTATCTATCTATCTATCTATCTATCTATCTATCTATCTATCTATCTATTAAGCTTTTCAAGACAGGGGTTTCTCTGTGTTGCCTTGGCTGTCCTGGAACTCACTAGGCTGGCCTCAAACTCACAGAGATCTTCTTGACTGCTTCAAAGCTAGTGCTGGGATCAAAGGTGTGTGCTTTCTTATTCATCTTTCGTGTTGGGTAAACTACTCTTACCCCTACTTAGATCGGCTATTATCTGTACTAATAGCCCTTCACACACCTGGCCATTCATTCACTCACTCCAGCCCTGGTTGGCCTCAAATTCACAGTAATTGCCTATTTCAGCCTCCCAGGTGTTGTGATTACAGGTATTGTGCTACCACACCCAGCTAGATTTTATTTTGTTTCCTGTTATTTAAAATACAGAACACATGGCTGGAGAGATGGCTCAGTGGTTAAGAGCACTGGCTGCTCTTCCAGAGGACCAGGTTTCAATTCCCAGCACACACATGGTGGCTCACAATTGTCTGTAACTCCAGTCTGAGGGGATCCAAAGACCTCTTCTGGCCTCTTGGACACCAGGCACTCATACACAGATATACATGTAGGCAAAACACCTATACACATAAACCTAAAAAAAATACAGCTCTTTAAAAATTAAAAACAAACAAAAAAAAACAAAAAAACTCCATATATCTGCATGTCATCCTTACCAAAGTGAATCCTATATTTAATTTTAATATCTTTGCATTTATTTGTTTCATTTGTATGTGTTCCAGCATGCTCATGATGGCTCCGCTCCCAAGAGTCCATTCTCTCTTCCTACCTTGTGGGCTCAGGGAATGCAGTCAGGTCATCAGGCTTGGTCAGCAGCTCATTCGCTAAGACACTGGCTAACCAAATATATATTTTGTTTTACACATATATGTATATGCTAAGATTTATTTTGTTGTTTTAAATTATGCATATGTGTGAGTCTGTGTGGAAGTTTTGTGCAGGTGCCCTCACAGGCCAGAGACATCTGATCTCCCTGGCTCTGGCATCACAGGCCCTTGTGAGCCACCATGGGGGTGCTGGGAATCAAACTCAGTTGCTCTGCAAGACCTGTATATGTGCTTAACAGCTGAGCCAACCCCCCAGCTTCCTATATTTTCATTTTTAATAAAAATATCAAAACTGGGTGTGGTGGTGCACACCTGGGATCCCTGCACTGCGGTTGCAGAGGTAGGAATATCAGACGTTCAAGGTCATCCTTAGCGACACTGGCGTTCAGGGCTAGCCTGGGCTACATGATACCCTGTCTCAAACAAAAACAAAAAAAACCCATACTGCTCACCATTTTGTAATTGAATTTTTATTTATAACGTTAACTTGTTGTCTTTTCGTGCCCCCATATCTACAATGCCCTCCTTGACCTATTTAAAAACCTGTAAAATCTAGCAAAATGTTGCCCTGTGTGGCTCCTTCAGCCTGCTCTCCGGGGAAATGAACGGTTGTTTAATTTTCGTCGTAGTGGGCAGATGTTCCGCTCTTTAAACATCCCTCCTCTCAGCCGGGTTCCCCTATTTTAGGGATAACCCCCCTCCAAAGCCTGCGCAGATCGGAGACAAGCCTGTGGTTAAGACCCTGGCCCCCAAATTGTCTTTCCCAGCTTCTTACTCCCACTAACCGCAAAGGAGAGAGCTGGGGAGCCCTTTCTCCAGCCACCCCCCCCCCTCACCCTCTTTCCTTCTGAGGAGGCTGGGAATGCAGCCGCCGACCCCGCCAGCCAGCCCGGGAGGACTTAATTAGGGCTAATGATTTCGCGTCTTTTTCAGGACTGCTAGACGCCACCGCGTCGGGGAATCCCCGCCTGGGAAGGGGACATTGAAATGCAACCGGCTGTCTTTGAAAGCAGGGCCGGGGATGGCTTTTTAACCGGTGAGGACAACAGTCCAGAGTCTTAGGAAAACAAAGGACAGAGACTGCCGGAGCCAGCAGCCGCTTTGGGGCCACTGGGGCCAAAGACTTGTTCACGTATTCATTGACTGCCTCGTGCCTCCAGGAATTTTAAAAGAGGCGAAAACAAACATTTGTTTACTCATTCTTCGGGTTGTCTGCAAAGATCCTGAACCACCTCAAGATTGAGCGATCGGAGGAAGTGACTGGGAGGGAGTCTTCAAACCAGGAATTCAAACCCCCTTCAAAGGATGCCTGCCAGCCTGGAACTGGGACCATAAAATTTGGGAACGTGTCCAAACATAATGACAGACTCCCACCCAATGTCTATCAGTCAGCTTCACAATTGTCATTATTTTTAGGCATCACACGTGTATACACACACACACATACATATATACACACATACACGCACACACATACACACAATATTATGTCTGTCTTAATCATTCTGATTTTGGAGACCCCCCACCCCTTTGTCTTGAAAATGTACCAAACTATGGTTTGTTTGTTTTGTTTTGAGACAGTGGGTTACTCTGTAGCTCAGGCTGGCCCCCAACTTTCCACCCTCTTCCGAGCAAGCGTGCTGGAATTACAGGCTGGCAGGGCCTCTCCAGGCTACAGTTGCATTTGGATGAATGGAATGAGTGGGCACCATGAAATGAAGCTGCACTTTGTTGACCTGAGGTTGGGCAAGCTCCCCCGGCCAGTAGGTCACGTGAGGAAAGGCACCTTTTGAGCCTTGGGTTTAGATATGCAAAATGACACCTTGATCCAGGAAAGCCATCCCACCCCTTGGAAATCTCTTAAAACAATGGCTGGTGGACCCCAGGGGTTAAAGGTGGCGTGTCACGAGCCAGCTCACCAGTTGGTGAAGACAAAAAAAAAAAAACAAAAAAAAACCCCTCAAAACCACATCAAAGTAATGAGACCCCTCCCTCCACTCATTTAATTGTGATGTCTTTCTTTGAGACTTCCTTCTGCCAGAGACGGACTAGGTCCTTGCACAGCCAATGAGGAAAGGGACGATGTCCTCACCCCCTCCCGGCATTGGTGTCAGGTGAGAGAACACCTTCCTTCCTTATTTGTTCCACTGTTACTGTTATCAAGCCCTCGTGATTCCTCTTTATTTACTTTCAGAAGGAAACACAGGGCGCAGAGAGGTTAAGTCATCGCCCTAAGAGTACACAGCATTTCCTGGAGACTGAGTTCAAACTCTGGTCTTTGCCACCTGGAGATTAAGTCCTCTTAGAATCTTGTGTGATCTGTGGGTTCCCAAAGCCCCAGGGTCCAGAATTTTATCTCCCCAGCTTTGTCTCCTCAACCCGAGTGGGCGCTCACATTTATAAAAATCACTGCGTTTGTAAAAGCTCTAAGTCCAGAGGCAGAGCTCACAGGCTCACACCAGTGATTCCAGAACAATCTCACCCAATGGGTACCGCCTGTCTAGATAGACATATTTGGGTCTCTGCTGCTCCCTCTACTAAAGACCAGAAACAGAAACAGGAAGTGAGTGCGCAGGAGGCTGCTGGCGGAGGGCGGATTGACACCTTCCCACCATGACCCAGAACTTGTCCCCCCTCTGGGTACTGCCACCCAAGTTGCTCCTTACAGATACAGAAGGCAGGGAGAGAAAGACATGCTCGTCCTATGTAGCTCAGGCTACCTTAGGGAGAAAGACACCCTTAAGTGACAGCATTGGGCTTCCCATCGTGTGTACCCCAGGGAATCAACTGCTAGGTTTGGGGTGGAAGGTCTAGGAATTTCCTTGAACTGGGGTGCCACCTACCTTTGGGGATTTTGCTTATCCCTGGGGAAAGAATAGCAGGTCTTCCTGGATCCTCAAAGGGTTTTTTTGTTTTTTGTTTTCTCACAAAAACAGGAGGAAGCCCTTTGCTCAGAGGCGTGTGTGTGTGTGTGTGTGTGTGTGTGTGTGTGTGTGTGTGTGTGTGCTTGAATGTGACCATGGAGGCCAAGAAGAGGGCCTCAGATGCACGTAGCCCCCCCCAGCCTCACTGCTGAATTCAAGGCCAGTGCTCTACCCCTCAAATTCAGACCCAGACCTTCTCTAGAGGATTCCAGAGAAGTGTTCTAGGCTGAGCCAGGTCGAATGGTGCTTAACACTCAGCTGTAAATGCTACTCAATGAAAACTGTCAACATTATTCTAAATTCCTTTTTGGTTGTTTTTCTAGACCAGGTTTTTCTGCATAGTCCTGGCTGGCTGGCCTCAAACTCACAGAGATCCGCCAGCCTCTGCCTCCCGAGGGCTGGGATTAAAGGCGTGCGCCACCACTGCCGGCTGTTTTAAATTCTTCCTCACAAGTTTATAAAACAGGCATTCCAATGCAACCCATTTTAAACCTGAGTAAACTGAGGTACTGAGAAAGTAGGTAGTTTGTCCCTAGTCACACAGAGAGAGGGCAGGGCGTGAAGCCTGGAATGTCAGTAGTTAGCAATTTCTAGTGGGATCAGGCCCCGGGGCATGACCGCTGCAGGAGAGAAACCGAGACTTTTATATGCTAATCTTGTTTATTTGTGTGGGAAGCGGAGGCACCTGGCTTGATTTCCCAGCACTTGATGCTTAACAGTTCCCGTCTGGCCTCGGGGTCTTAGAGAGATGGGCAAATTCCTTTTCCTGCAGGCCTGGAAGGTGACCTCTCCAGCCTCAGGGGCTCCGGATCTTCAGTACTTTCTCTGTTTCAGTTTCTCCTCCAAAGTCTGGTCCTCACCCTGACTCCAGTTTGTAACTCCCAGGGATTCCTTCCCAATGGTCCTCCTTCTCTGCTTCTGCTCCTTAGGACTCACCATGGCCTTGTAAAGGTCGCGGTACCTGAGAGAGCCTGCTTCTCTTGACTAGAGTGAAGGTGGGGATTGCCAGGCGACAGTGGCGCACGCTGTTAATCCCAGCACTCAGGAGGCAGAAGCAGGCGGATCTCTGTGAGTTCGAGGCCAGCCTGGGCTACAGAATGAGTTCCAGGAGAGGCTCCACAACTACACAGAGAAACCCTGTCTCGGAAACCTCCCCCCACCAACTCCCAAAAAGAGTGAAGGTGAGGACTGAATTTAGGGTCTCCCGCCCATAACCACCTGAGTCATATCCCAAGGCCAGGTTGTAGGCGTGACTCCATGGTAGAACACTGTGAGCAAGCACAAGGCCCCCGAAAAATAAGTAAACCTTAAATTTGTTTTTGTTTGTTTTTAATCTTCACAATGGCAGGGAGTAAAATGCAGTCCACCATCGGCTAGGAGAGAATGATTTTTTCTTTTTCTTTCTTTTTTGTTTTTTTTTTTTTTTTTCAGAGACAGGGTTTCTCTGTGTAGCTTTGCGCCTTTCCTGGAACTCACTTGGTAGCCCAGGCTGGCCTCGAACTCACAGAGATCCGCCTGCCTCTCGAGTGCTGGGATTAAAGGCGTGCGCCACCACCGCCTGGCGAATTTTTCTTTTTCTGCTTACAGTGGGACTGAGCCTCTGGAATCCAGGAGAGGCAGCCTTTCACCCAGTCAGCTGTCCACCAACAGTGGGACCTTGGGTAAGCAAGGTCATCCTCTGGATCCACTCTCATCTGCAAAATGCCGTGCTCAGAGGTGGGCCCTCCACAGAAGGCTCTGGAAAGATTCAAAGAGGTAAGGGAGGCTGAGGGCTGCAGGCCAGTGGCAGAGCACTTGCCTAATGTACCTGAGGTCTGAGTCCCTCCTTCTGTCCCTAGCCTAACACAGAAGCTCAAACAAGAGCAATCAAAGCGGACGAGGTGGAGACAGGCAGGGCCAGCAAGATGGCTCAGGGGGTAAAGGTGCTTGCCGCCAAGCCTGAGGACCTGAGTTCAATCCCCAGAACCCACACGGTGGGAGGAGAGAACTGACTCTCAAAAGATGTCCTCTGACCTCCACCCACGCCCCATGGCACACGCACTCACGTCTACACACAAAATGAATCAATTCATCATATAAAGGGAGCTCAATCTATATTAGAAATCATTGTGGTTATCCGACGTGTTTTGTGTGTGTGTGTGTGTGTGTGTGTGTGTGTGTGTGTGTGTGTGTGAATGTGTACAAGCCTGTGTATTCGTTGAAAGGCCGGGTTGTCTTTCTCTTTTGCGTTCCATCTCATGTTTTGAGCGAGGGTCTCTTATTGGACTTGAGACTTGCCTTTGGCTGGGCTGGATGGACATCGAGTTCCTGGGACCCATCTTCCTCTCTCTGACTCCCGGTGCTTCTGCATGGGTGCTGGGATTTGAGCTAAGAGCATCTTGCTGTCTAACAAGTTCCCACTTCCTCTCCTGTGTATCCCAGGCTGTGCTCATTCTTACAATCCTCCTGCCTCAGCTTCCACACCTCATTTGCTGTGCTGTCTTATTTCTTCAACGTTTAAAAATTATGATCTTATTTTATGTGTATGGGTCTTCTGCCAGCATGTATGTCTGTGTACCACGTGGGTGTCTGGTGCTGGAGGAGGCCAGAAAAAAGGTGTCAGACACTATAATCCCAGCACTGTCTAGGCAGAGGCAGGTAGATCTCTGTGAGTTTGAAGCTAGCCTGGTCTATATGGCGAGGTTCAAGCCAGCTAGGCCTACAAAATGAGACCCTGTTGCAAACAACAACAAACAAACAATAACAGAAGGGGAGCTGGAGAGATGGCTCAGGGGTTAAGAGCACCGGCTGCTCTTTCCAGAGGTCCTGAGTTCAATTCCCAGCACCCACATGGTGGCTCACAACTGTCTGTTAACTCCAGTTTCAGGGGATCTGATGCCCTCTGCTGGTTCCCCTGGGCACTGCCTGCACATGATACACAGGCATCCATTAAGGCAAATCACCTATACACATAGAACCAAACTGTTTTTTGCTGTTCTGTGTTTTTGCTGTTCATTTGAGATCCCATGCTAGGACCCAGCAGTGATCTTTCTGCTCACATTGCTTGGTTTTCTTGGGATCTTGTGTGCTTCCTACTTCAACTTCTTCCTGGGATCAAAGGCGTGCCCACCTAGATGGTCTCAATCCACTTTCTAATAGTTCTGTGAAGTAGCCACCATAGCCAGGCTTGGCGGTGCCTGTCTGTAATCCTGCACATACAGGAGGCCAGAGAAGGAGCACCGTGAGTTCGAGGCCAGTCTGGGTATATAGCAGCCGCCATCCCCAAACAACAAAGAGAGCCTGGGGAGATGGTTCAGTGGGTAAAGTAAGGGTAAGGACCCGAGTTTGAATTCCCCAGAACCCACACAATGCCTGGTGTGTCCATAATCCCAGATCCCTAGGGTGAGGGGGCAGAGACGGGAGAATTCTGGGGAGCTTGCAGGCCAGCTAGCCTAGGGCATGCCACACAGTGACTGTCAACAAAAAAGTGGCAAGAGAGATGACCACCTCTGAAGTACACACCCCTGTGCACACACAGGCACATGCACACTCTCAGATGCACACACATGTGTGCACACTTGCACACACTCACGCATGAATGCACATCTACACACAAAGGAATGTACATGAATGTGTACACACACACACACACACACACACACACACACACACACACACACCACTGCTTTCTCTCCACACCAGCATCAAGCACATTCCCATTGTGCATCAGGGTTTCCCGGCTTCCTTGGCTTGCCTTCCTTGGCGTTCAGGTTGTTAGTGTAAACAACCCCATTGGTTGGTGTCTCCCTCTTCTCCGGTCTCCAGGTTCCATTTCCCCCATAAACAACTCTACTTTCCTTAAGTCTCTGAGCAAGTACTAAGATTTTTGTTGTTGCTGCTGTTTTAAGTTTTATAAACTTGTGAAAAGCATCAAGTCCTCAGTCCTGACCACCGGTTCCTCTCGGATCCTCTCCTCTCTGCACGAAGCCCTTTACCCGGCGTCCCCTAACTTTTATGACAATGCCATTGGCGTAGGCAGTGGCCATTATCTGTGGTTTTAAGATGAGGAGGCTCGGGCTTAGAAAGGTTAATGAGTTGTTCAAAGTCACACAGCCAGCTTTATCTGATCCCAGAAAAGTCTGGGACTCTTGAACAATTAGCTTTGCTTAAACCAAGAGGCGCCTGCGATTTCCTGCCGTGGAGGACAGGCGGCCACCAGCGGCCAAGGCGGGCATTCGCCTCTGGGGCTCTGCTGCCCCCTGGTGGCCACGCGTGGCCACGTCAGTCCGCACGTTCAAGGTAGGAAGAAAAAGAAAAATCACAGTGTGTTGCTTCCAGAAGCCTCCACTGACACCGCACACCAGCAATCACAAGGTCACTCAGGGTCACGTGGCTGGCTAGAGCAAACGTTATTTTTTACGGTTGTTTATTTACTTACTTGTTTCATTATTGTTTGTTGGAGACAGGGTTTCACTTTGGAGCCCAGATTGGCTTAGAGCTAGGTAGCCCAGACTGATCTTGAACTCTCTCCAGCCCTCCTGCCTCAGTCTCTAAATTGCTGGGATCACAAACTTGTATCACTTCGTTCCTGCCCGGGCAGCGTTGTTTTTTTTTTTTTTTTCCCTGTACTGAGATTACACTTGCAAATTCACAAATTCACCCAGGTGCAAGTCCAGCACTCAACATCCAGGCTACATCCCCAAAGCCTCCATGGGACTGGGATTTGGCCAATTAAAAGCTTTCTTTCAGCTGGACATAGTGGCTCACACCTTTAATCCCTGCACTTGGGGAGCAGAGGCAGGTAGAGATCTCTGTGAGTTCCAAGACAGCCAGAGCTATTACACAGAGGGACCCTGTCAAACAAAAACAAAAACAAGCCTACAGTAACTGAATAAACATTCTTTGATTACATTTATTTATTTATTTATTTATTACATTTATTCATTCGTTCATTCATTCACGTGGGTGCACACACACCACGATGTTCATACAGAAGTCTCTCCTCTCCATTTCACGGTGTGGGTCCTGAGGATTGGACTCCGGGCCTTCACCTTGTCACCAAGCCCCTTCCCCTGCTGAACCGTCTTGCAGGCTCCAACCGAAATCTTTCTGTGGCTGGCTTCTGTGATTGGCTCTAGGAAGGCCCTCACACCCAAGGGACTGTGTTCCTGGGTCCTGGAGGGAAACACTGCCTTCTTTTAGTTTGGGGGTGCTGGCTGCGGTGATGTCAGCGTGCTGTGACCCAGAGAAGTTCCGCTGAAGATCAGTGACGCAGACAGTGCAGAAGCTGCCTGGACCGAAACCAGGGAGGCCCCGGCCGTCCCCAGACTGTTCGAGATGGGTTTTCGTTTGTTTGTTTTTCACTTACAATCATTGGTCTTCTCCAATGTGCCTACAAATCATACACAGAGATAAAATATCAATACTGATACAGCAAAATCATAATACTAATAATATGGATTTTTTTCAAATAGTTGGCGTTTGCTCCCCCTCCACCCCTGCAATGCTTCCCCTACATTTCTGTTTGACAGGGATTCACTGTGTAGTGCAGGCTAGCCCTGAGTGTAATGGTCCCCCTGACTCACTCAGCCTTTCCCTTGGTTTAATGAATAAATTCTCCATCATCATTGCTGTGTCTGTGCTCTACGTTTTGTTTCACTGTGCTTCATTTTTGTTTGTTTTTTAAAGATTTATTTATTTATTATGTATACAGTGTTCTGCCTGCAGGCCAGTAGAGGGCACCAGAACTCATTATAGATGGTTGTGAGCCACCAGGTGGTCGGTGGGAATTGAACTCAGGACCTCTGGGAGAGCAACCAGTGTTTTTAACCTCTGGGCCATCTCTCCAGTCCTCGCTGTGCTTTGTTTATGACAAGGTTACACATAGCCCAGGCTGGCTTGACTTTTCCTAAGTGGCCAAGGATAGCCCCGAACTCTTCATCTTCCCGCCTCTGACTCCAAAGAGCGCCAGTGTGACAGGCGTGGGCCACCACTGTGGCTTTCCTCTATAGACTGGTATCTGGTGGTGGTATGGGCCACCACCGCCCGGCTTGTTTTTTTCTGTACTGAGATTACACTTGCAAATTCACCCAGGTGCAAGTATCTGTTTTGTATCTTTCTCCCTTTGCCCCTTCACCTGGTTTACCTACAGGGAACCAGTTTTATAGTGTTCGAAAAAGAGGCGCTCAACTCAGAGAGCAGATGTTTCAGAGCCCTGTGCCTCCCCACACACACACTCAGCTGTCTCTTCAGGTTAAACCATGAAAACCTCAGAACCTCAGTTTCCCCAAGCGTAAAACAGGAAAGGCAAGCACCCAGGATGTTGTTCGAATCTTAAATGGTCTTATAATAAAAATAAACCCTGAGCCAGATATTGGGGTGAAAGCTGACAGATCAGAGTAGCAGAACAAGCCACAGCCACCACCTCTTGCCTCAACAACTCCTTGGTTTGAAAGAGTTCAGCCAATAGGCCTCTAGCCGAATGAGCTTCCTCAGCTGAAAAGGCTTCTAGTTCCTGTCTCCTCACGCCTTGTAGACCTTTCTCCACCCTGCCATCACTTCCTGGGATTAAAGGCGTGTGTGCTTCCCAGTACTGGGATTAAAGGTGTGTGCCACCTCTACCTGGCTCTGTTTTCTGTTCTAAACTGAGTCAATCTCATGTAGTTCAGGGTGACTTTGAACTTACAGAGATCCTAAGGATCTCTGCCTCCCGAGTGCTAGGATTAAAGGTGTGTGCCACCACTGTCTGGCCTCTACATTTAATCTAGTGGCTTGTTCTGTTCTCTGATCTTCAGGTATATTTTATAAGGGTACACAATATATCACCACACCAGGATGCGAAGGTTGACGTGACTCAGCTAAGTCCTGGGACAGGGCAGGTTCTTGATATTGGTGAATAGGCTTTATCTCACGAGGCTATTTTTCCCCCTAGTAGTTTTAAGGTCACGGTCAAGGTTCAGGAGAGGATGTGGCCGGGAGAAGGAAATGCCTGGGGTTGAGTTTTCCCACCATGAACCTTTCTCTAGGTTAATCAGCATGGATATCAGGGACTCAGGACACTGTTGTGTGTCCCGAGAGATGACAGAATCCCCATAAGCCCTAAGGCCTCCAGCCGATGTCTTCCCACACTCAGCAAGGCCAGTTCCCACAATCTTAGACCTCTCCGAGGAATAGTAGAGTGAGGGAACCAAAATGAGTCCTACTGTGTAGGGTGACTCCAAGATGCTCCTTCATTGACCAGAAGCTGGGAGAATAAGTCCCAAGGAAAGTGAATGACTAAGTCTGTAGACTCCATCTTGAGGACTCCCCGTCAATGGCCTTGGTTGTGATGGGAGCTAAGCCTGAGAAAGGACAGCCAAGGCTGACTTCTGACTTCCATGTTCATGCATGCACACCACATGCATACACACCATGTATGCATCTGCACACACATGAGTATACACACACACCTGCACACACCCCATGAGTGCATCTGTGAGCTCTCACACACACACACACACACACACACACACACACACACACACACACACAGGATGATTGTGGACCTCTGTCTCTCTGTACTATCCTTTGTGCCCAGGCTCAAGATGGAGTGATCGGCTTTCCCACAGCATGAGCTCTTCCCTAAAGCAACGATACCACCTGATCATGAGCAGGAACCTTTTGGAACAAAACTTTTGTCCTTGTAAACTGATTATCTCGGGGATTTTTTGCCATCTTGGTGGTAACTCCTCTTTCCTTGTGTGTGTGTGTGTGTGTGTGTGTGTGTGTGTGTGTGTGTGTGTGTGTGTATATAAGGCAGGGACTCTGCCCACCATGGCTATGCCCATCTATTTGGGTCACTCAGCGTGGTCAGGTTGAGAGGTGCATAGGGAATTAGCTGAGGATACCCCTGGGTGTGTCAGGATTTCACATCAGGAGATAATCCAGCTGTGGGGAGGGGAGGGACCTAATCAAGGGTTTGGTCCCTGGGTTGGTTCATGACCTGATGGCATGGGGACTTGGCTGAAGGTGGGTGACAGGACCCAGCTGGGGTGAGGCGTGTGTTGGAGGCATATGTTGGGGACTCTTCTGCCCCAACCCCTTCCTGTGTGTTCTTTGCTTCTGGGCTCTCAGTGACACAATGTATAGCCATTTCTGGAAAAAAAAAATACAAATGTTTCTTTTAGTAAAATCTAAAAGACAGAGACATCACATCTTTCTCCTCTTATTTATTTTAATTCCCCCTCTTTTTGTCCCTCCCTCTCCTTCCCCCTTCTCTTTCCCTTATTTATTTTTCTATTTGACGGTCCCACCATGTAGCCCAGGCTAGCCTCTATCTTACAGTCCTCCTGCCTCAGCTTTCCCAAGGGTGGGGACTCAGGCATGTACCATATATTTTATCATTTACATATTTCTTTATTTCAAAGACAAGAATAAAACAACGCCTGCTTCATAGGGAAGCTAGAAACATTACAAGTCATCTATGAGAAGTTTCTGGAACATGTGAACTGGTCACTAAATGGTTTGGGGGATATCCCTGCAGCTCATCCTCGGAGCCATGGGAAGCGCCTAGCAAGGCCTTCTATGTCTCGTAGATGGTGCAGAGAGGTTAAGCCACGTGCCTAGGGGATCACACCGCTAATTCACAGACTCCCGAGATTTAAACCCAGGCAGCCAGGCTGTAGTACAAATGGTTTAGGCACCAAACTGCCTCTCAGTGAGGGGATCAAGTTGTTTTATTGTCAAAGCTGATGTGTGAGCTGCAGAAAAGACCCAACCCAGAGAACCAGGAACCAGAAACCAATGGCGAGGAGGCACCGATGGGCTGGGAGGTCAGCACTGGCTTTAGGCTGTGTCCTCTACTGCTGCCCAGGGAACATTCCCTCACCTTCCCAATGGCCACAGGCCGGGGGGACCTACCTGCAGGTATCCCGGTTGCCTCCTACCTGAAGTCGCCTGGCCTCAGAGCAGATGTCTGCTCAGCCCACACCATGCCCTGCCCGGAGTGTTTTCATTTCATTTTATTTATTTCTTAATTACAGACTTGGTTTTGTCTTGGTTTTACCAGGAAAATAACAAGGGCTTGCTACAAAAAAAAAAACCAGTAAAACAAAGGGCCGAGGAAACGTTTTCTCCCACATTCTAGAACCCCACTCCCAAGAGGAAACGAGGGTCACTAACTTTGTGAGTGGCTGTCTTTGTGTTTAATGACTTTCCTTGGGGGGTAGGGGCAGTGCTGAGTGAGGATGGAACCCAGGACCTCACGCGTGTGAGATGAGCACAGTACCACCAAGCTACAGCCCCGACTCTTAATTTTTTTTTTTTTTAAATCTTTAGGGATAGAAAATGTTACATAATCTTACTTTCTCAAAAGCTGTGATTTTTTTAGTGTATGGTGTATAACACCCACCTTTCCACGTCAGTGCATTCAACCCCCTAGGGAGTGTCTCCCAACTCGGCCAGGCTGAAGTTGGTTTTATAAATCTCCAGCTGATGGATATGGAGGTTGCTTCCTTTTGCTGTTCTTGGCTATAAACAATTCTGTGTGGCCCGGGGAAATAGCTCAGTGCGTAGACAGCTTGCCCAGGACGCAGCAAGCCCTGGGTCCCATCTAGAGCCAGACACCTGCCATCCTGCCATCCCAGCACTGGGGGGGGGGGGGGAAGAGTTCAGATTAATCAAGGGCTGCATAATACAGTGGGTTTGAGGAAGCTTAGGCTGCACACGAGAGTCTGCCTTAAATAAATAAATAAACAAAAACAAAGCTGTATTGTTGCTTCATGATGTGTCTTTTATTGTTGGTTTTTTAAAGATTTATTTATTATGTATATAGTGTGTATCCCTGTAGGCTGGAAGAGGGCGCCAGATCTCATTATAGATCTGTGTGGTTGCTGGGAATTGAACTCAGGACCTCTGGAAGATCAGCCAGTGCTCTTAATGTCTGAGCCACCCCTCTGGCCCTTGTTTGTTTGTTTGTTTGTTTGAGACAGGGTTTCTCTGTGTAGTCCTACCTGTACTGAAACTCACTTTGTAGATCAGGCTGTCCTGGAACCCTCTGCCTCTCTAGTGCTGGGACTAACTAATGGTGTATTTCTGAATGACAGGTTAGTAGAATGGTTTGTGAGACACAGTCTCTCACATAAGTTCATTGTCTCCATGAGCTAGCGCTCTCTCTCTCTCTCTCTCTCTCTCTCTCTCTCTCTCTCTCTCTCTCTCTCTCTCTCTCTCCCTCCCTCCCTCCCTCCCTCCCCCCCCCCCCCCTCTCTCTCTCCTATGGATATCTCACTTGAGTCACCTCAACGTCCACCATTCCATTCCCTGCTTGCTGAGACTCCTTTTGGAAAGCTGTCCCATCCAAGGTTGTCCTCACAGATTTCCAGTTCCAAGGAGGACACCCCCTGTGCCCACCACCCTCAATCACAAACCCACGGGCAGGTTTTCACTCATTGAACCTTTGTCTTCCTGTCCATTCATTTATTTTCTGTGTGTGAATTTACTGCCGGGGGCCTGACATCTACCCCTCTGCAGAGCGACCAGGGACCAGGACCCAGTGACCTGTGTTAGGAAGAGGCAGTTTGCCAAGTCCCTGTGGAAGGGTCTAAGATGTCTGCTGAGGGAGAAAGAAGCCAAGAGCAGAGGTCAGAGGTCACTGAGGCCTGCTGGGGTCAGCATTCCCACAGGTCTCACTGGAATACAGCATGGCCAGGATTCAGTAAAGGGGATGAATATCAAGTTTAAAAATTATTATCATCATCATTGTGTATGTGTGTGTGTGTGTGTGTGTGTGTGTGTGTGTCCATACATGCCAAAGCCATGTGTTTGAGAGGCAGTTTAGGGACTGGGGATGTGGCTCCCGTTGATAGAGAGCTTGCATCGAATGCAGGAGGCCCTGGGTTCAATCACCCCCACGATATAAACTGAGCGTGAAGGCAACACATCTGTAATCCCAACACTAGGGGAGGGGGAAGAGGCAAGAGGATCAGAAGTTCAAGGCCATCCTTGGCTTCATAGGGAAATCAAGGTCAGTCTGAGCTGCGTGAGACCCTGTTTCAAGTACCAAAAGTTAAACAAAAATCGGAGGCCAGGGAGATGGCTCAGTGGGTAAAGGCACTTGCTACTAAACCAGTGACCTGAGTTCAGTCCCCAGGACCCCCATGGTGGGAGATGGCAAAAACCGACTCCTGAATATTGTATGCGCGCGTGCGCGCGCGCACACACACACACACACACACACACACACACACACACACACACACACACCACTACCACTCAGGGTTAAAAATCCATTGCAGACTGGACTCACTGGGAGCAGGGGGCTGACATTCTGTTTCCTCCAGAGAGCCCTGTCTGCATCACACAGCGGTGAGGCGATGTGAGAGGCTGCTCTGGGTGTCCTCCATGGATATTGTGTGGATTGATTTCCACTTCCCATCCAGGCTGCACCATGAGAAGTGGGTCAGAGTGTCCAGGAGCCCGGGTGGTACACAGCTCCTCCAGTGGAGGGGAAGGCTGGCAAGGCATCTAGGCACCTGCTTTCTCGGTAGACAGAGAGGAAAATGGGGGCGGAGGAGTGCCAGGACGGGGCAGGGGGAGCACCAGGGCAAAGCTCCCTTTCCTGGCTTTATTTGTTTACTTCCTGCATGAGACATCCACAGAGCGTACCAGGCTCTTCATTATATTAACTACCAGGGCCTTTTCTATGGCTGGCTTGCCAGGAATCGCCAGGAAATGGTAGGTTATTGGTGACTAATGACCCCTTCTCTTTTCTAAAAAGCCAGCCAGCCCCAACAGGATCATCGCGACAGGCTTTCTGGTGACCCTTTTCTGACCTCCGGTGTTTATAAAGAGTAGGTGAGAATGTCCCCCAAGCAACAACTGGGAGCCCCTGTGGGGCCAGAATCAAAGTCTTAGGCATTAAGCATCCACAGAGGGCCCTCCCCGCCCCCCCCCCCCCCAGCCTGCCAGCCTGTCCCACCTTCAGGACTCAGGCAGGAGCAGCATAAAGGAATTCACAGGTTTCACAGGGTGATGATGCCAACACAAGGCCCAGCAGGTGAGGACAAGTGAAACTATCAGGGTCTGTTTAGAAGAAATACTGGCTGGAAATAAAAAAACTTGTTCAGCTGAATTACTGACTTATGAATACAGTTAGAATATTTCTTTTCTTTTCTTTTCTTTTCTTTTTTCTTTTTGGTTTTTCGAGACAGGGTTTCTCTCTGTAGCTTTGGAGCCTATCCTGGACTAGCTCTGTAGCCCAGGCTGGCCCCGAACTCACAGAGATCCGCCTGCCTCTGCCTCCCGAGTGCTGGGATTAAAGGCGTGTGCCACCACTGCCTGGCTTTTAAGTAAAGAAATTTTGGGTAAAAGTCAAGTATTGTGTCCAGGCCTGTTGTCTCAACACCCTAGAAGCAGAGGCAGGAGGCTCACCCCAAGTTTGAGGCCAGCCCCAACACAATATGTTAAGAAGAGAGTAACATTCTTTACTAACGATCACGTGGCACATTCAGATTTAAATATTTTATTATTGACACTTACCTCTGAGTTTGGGATCTGAGTTTCCTTTCTATAGACACGGTCTCATGTAGCTCAGGCTGGCCCCAAACTTGTTATGTAACCACGGGTAACCTGGAGCGCTCTGATTCTCCTGCCTTTACCTCTCAAGTGCTGAGATCACAGGTTGTGCCGTGACATTTATTTCATAGCATTCTATGGTTTGAACTCTAAAAATGGTATCTATCCCTTCACACCGCTCCACCACCCCCACTCTCGACAAGTTCTCACCATGTAGCCCAGGCTGGCCTGAAACTCCCAACAGTGGTCTTTCTCATCCTCTGAGCACTGGGGTGACAGGCCCGTGGCACCGTGCCACACCTGACCAAGAGTCCTCTTCCTCCACTCTCTAGCTTCGTGACTGTCTCCTGTCTCATCTATGGCAAGTATGTGCCTGTGCAGTCAAAATAGTCACAACAGATGAAAATGAGCGGGAGACTAAGCTAAGTTCGGTCTCTTGGAGATGTCAGATGTGAACAGGGCTGCATGTGAAGGCAGAGGGAGTATCCTGGGGTGGTGGACTAGTTTGGAGAGGGAAGTTAGAGTTGTGGTCTGTGGTCTCGGTGCTCCCGGAATCAAGGCAGATCACCCGAGCCACCAGGGGGTGTTGGGGACAGAACTCGGGTCCTCTGCAAGAGCAGCCAGGTTCCTGGATGTTCCTATGGATGCCCTCATTCGTGTGTTGTCAACTCACAACCAGGAACACGGAGGTGTTCGAGGGCCTGTCCTGCCTACTACAGCTGACTCTTCTTGTTGCTATGACAACATGCCTGACTTGGAAGCGGCTTAGAGAAGGGAGGGTTTATTCTGGTTCAGGGTTAGAGGCAGCCGTCCATCACGGTGAGGAAGGCATGTCAGTTTTCAAGGGGCTGGAGCTTGGAGCTGGGACATCTTGGTGGATTGGGAAACAGAGGAACTAGGCAGTGCGCACTTGAAGAAGCAATATAAGTTTGGACCCCAATGACCCCCTTCCTCCAGCACTGCCCCAATTCCAGAAGGTTCCACAGAGTCCCAGTGCAAACACATGAGCCTGTGTATGTGGGATGGGGGCGGGGGGATGTTTCACATTAGAGCCAGAACATGGCTTGTCATGGGCTAACACTAAACGTGACTGAATGTGGACTCATCTTGGAGACCAGTCTCTGGCTGTGTCTGTGAGGGATTTTCTGGATTAGGTTCATTGATGATCCACCTTAAATGTGAGCAACAGCCTTCCATGGGGTGGGGTAATTGCTTAGGTTTTTTTTTTTTTTTGGTTTTTCGAGACAGGGTTTCTCTGCGTAGCTTTGTGCCTTTCCTGGAACTCACTTGGTAGCCCAGGCTGGCCTCGAACTCACAGAGATCCGCCTGGCTCTGCCTCCCGAGTGCTGGGATTAAAGGCGTGCGCCACCACCGCCCGGCAGTTTTTTTTTTTGTTTTTGTTTTTGTTTTTGTTTTTTTATGGATTTATTAGCGAGCCAGTGTATGTGCACATTTGTGTATGTGTGTGTGCATATGTGCATGCCTGTGTATGTGTGAGAATGAGTATGTGTGCATGCATGAATGTGTGTGCATTTATGAGTGTGTGCATGAGTGTGTGTGTGTGTGTGTGTGTGTGTGTGTGTGTGTGTCAGCTGTGTAGAGCTTGACACCGTGTAGAGGTTGGGTAGCAACCAGAGGAAAGCTTTCATCAGAAGTCAGCTCTCTCCTACCATGTGAGTCAAGGGCGCAGAACTTGGATCCTTAGACCTGGCATCAAGCTCCTTTAGCTGCCCCTCCTCCTGTTGGATTTTATTTCCTGAAATGCGGGGTGAGAGTTGGGAGGAACCCTGGGGGGAATATTCGGTCCTCTGTTCTGTTTCTGAGTGGGGAGCACTGAGGGTCAGGATCACACCACAGGCGTGGGACGCTGAGCAGATGAGATCTCTCTTCCACCTTAGCATCCCACAGTGTGTGTGTCCCTGGCCTTACCGCCAGACCCCCTGGCTTCTCCGACTTGTCCACACCCCCGGAAAGTTACTTTCATCCTTTACTGGGGCCACGTGAGCCTGTGACACAGAGGCCTTTGCAAGCACAATTGCCTCTGTGCGGGTTTTGCTTTTACTAGGGAGATGTGAAGGTGGGTGGTGGCTCTGGCGGGGGGCGGGTCCATCGAGGAGGTGGGCACGCCTTCTCCTTTACGTAGCTGGGCAGAGCTGAGCGAGGTGGGTAAGGCCCGTAGGTAGGCCCAGCAGGCTGCAGGTCCTGTTTCCTTCTAAATAATTCTCCGAAGCTGTATAAACTTCATGCCTGGAGAAAAAAAAAAAAAGGACTCTCCTGAAACAAACACTCACTCCATCCACCCACCTGTGTTCACTGCCCAGGAAGGAGCCTCGCCCATCACGATGCCCAGAAACTCCCACCATATCCCGAAACCTCATATTTTTCTCTGTGACCTCCGATAGCCACCATCTCCCAGGTGCCTATCAAGGTAGGCAGTGTCCGATGACAGGTTTGTTAAATACAGGATTCGTCCCCACGAGCGCCAAAGCCAAGCCACAGTGGGGGAAACTGGAAAGGAGAAAGCCAAGAGAAAGGGGGGGGGTGGACAGGTTCAGTGGGATGTTCTGTCTGGTGGCTCCTTGAGTCAGGTTGGGGAGATGGTTGGTGAGCATCGCCGGCAGATGCTGCTGGGTCTAGCTGAACCTCTGTTGCGGGGCCCGGTGGACATAGTCTCCTGGGAACAGTCCAGCTGCTAACTTTTGGTCTCTATGGTGTATGCCCTCATAGTGACATAGCTCTGTGCTAACATGCACCACCATCACCATCAGGAATTCCCCAAAGGGAAGAGGAGCTCGGTGGCTTACAGCCTGCTTGCTGCACAACCGTAAGGGCCTGAGTTTGGATCCAGGCACCTATGTGAAAAGTCACGCATGGTCCTGCTAGTCACCCCAGTGCTGTGGGTGGGTGGGAACAAGAGGATCGCTCGCTCGGCTTGCTAGTCTAGCTCCAGGCTCAGTGAAGAGACCTTGTCTCAGGGTAATAAGCTAGAGAGGGATGGATCAGGAGCCCTGATGCTCCCTTCTGGCTTCCGTGCACATAAAGGCATGTGCACATGCATACATATGCATGCACACACAGATACCCCCCCCACCCCGACCAGAAGAGTCTTTTCCTTCCACACAAAGCATCCTCGAGTTTGATCATCACCTGTGTCCTTGAGGAAGATGATACACTCTTATACAGCCAATAGCTGGCCCCTTATTCGTGGGTCAAGTCTTTTTTCTTTACCCACTTCCTTTGCCCTTCCTTTAGGTTATCAGCTGCTGCAAACTCTCACTTCCACCTTCCGCTAGTATGGGCTAATCATTATTGCACATGTCTGGGCTAGTGTGCACAACGCTTCTTATTCATTTGTGTGTTTGGGTGGGGGCGAGGCATGCACATGGTGATCAGAGGACATCTTGGAAGAGCTGGCTCTTTCCTCCTTGCCCTGTGGGTCTCAGAGATGGACCTCAGGCCAGGCCATCGGACTTGGTGGCAAGGACCTTGACCCACTGTGTTGTCTTATTTTGGATTTCAGAAGTCTGACTCCGTGACAAAGCTCACCCTAAGGTTTTCATGAAACCAGTTTGCCAGTTGCTGCTGATGGTGGCCGGGTGGAGTTTCTGGATTAGCAGCTACAGAGGAATGGTGCCTACAGCATCTTTTGTTACAAAAATGGACGTTTTCAACAGAAAACTCCCCCAGGCAGGAATGGTGGCACACTCCTTTAATCCCAACACTCGGGAGGCAGAGGCCAGTAGATCTCTACGAGTTCAAGGCCAGCCTGCTCTACTTAGTGAGTTCTAGGACAGCCAGGGCTGTATAGAGAGATCCTATCTCAAAAAATAGGAAAACAAAAAGAAAAAGAAAAAAAAAATCAAACGACAAAACAAAACTCTCTTTGATTTACTTTTTTAGTTTTATTATTTCTATATTTATTTGGTCCTTTGAACTCACAATCCCCCTGCCTCAGGCTCCTGATTGCTGGAATTATAGGTTTGTACCACTGTGTTAAACTTATAATAGTTTATCATGAATCTTGAAATAACCAGGAAAGAGGAAATCATGGTTTCCTAATACAAAGAACCCCTGTTCGCCCGACTCTACACTTGCATGGTACGTATGGGTATCAGGTTATCATACTATACACCTAAATGTATAATAATGCCAATTAATGTTATAGACACATATATAACTGCAGTGAATTCTATATATGTGTGTATACATACACACAGATGTGTATATAACCGGACCCTGACTCTATAAAAATATGTACTGAAGGAAGTTAAAAAAAAAATCCATGTATAAAACTGGGAATGTGGCATTCTCCTTACTAAAAGGTTTTGATGGTAGGAGACCAGATTTCCTTTCTAATGCTACAGGGTATATCTTGGAGTGAGGTGGCCAAAAGGGAGTTTCCGTCCTCTTCTGTCCCTGCAGGAAGGTGAGGTGGGGGAGCCAGGGTGGCGGTCTGACAGGTAGGCATAAGAAACTGACTTGGTGTGTGGGTGGCTTAAGAGTTTATGGTTCCTGGTTGTAATTCTGCAGGTGTGAGAAGCAGGGGGTATGTGCGGGGTGGGTGTTGAGGCAGGCGGTTTGCTTGTGTACCTCTGCCTGTTTTAGTGACTGCGGTGGGCAGAGCAGCTTCGGTTAATGACTGTCCTGGCCCTGCGTTTGCACACCAGAGTCGGGAGTAACCTCACTTAGGTCAAGCCAACGCCTCTGAAAATTCGTTTTATAAAAGCAAACTGAATAAAGACTTAGGACTTTCTCCAACAGGCTAGAGGTTTTTCTTTTCTTTCCATAGAGAGCAGGCGGGTGGCAACGGCCACTGAAAATCCTCCTCCCTAGGACATTCCAAAAGCTCTCTCATGGGGCTATGGGGACACGTGGAGACATCCTTCATGCTTCGTTTAGGTTCGGCCTTTTTTTAAAAAAAATTTTTGCTCACCCGTCAGAGAAAGTGGTAAAAATATCAAGTTGGAAGGGTTGGGGCAGGGCTCAGCTGCAGAGCCCTTGTGTAGCGTGTGTGAGGCTGTGGGATTCATCCCTGGCCCTGCTGCAAAGGAGAGAGGAAAGTAAGGCCCAAGTGTTATCTTGTATCCATCTAACAGGAAACCTGGCGGTGTGTCCAGACAGGAGAAACTATTTAGGAGCCCCTGGATTGGCACCCAGAGTCACAAAGACCATGAGATGAATTCAGTTCATATTGATCTAAGGAAGCCATACCCTCACCTACGAGTCAAAGGCTAGTTGGTCCTCTTCTTGCTGTGCGATGCCAGACTGGCGACTTAACCTTTCTGAATGCAGTGTCTTCACTTAGAGCAGAGGGGGAGTGGGAGGGAGGGAGAGAGGGAGAGACAGAAACAGAGACAGAGAGAAACTTTATGCTTTATGGAATTGCTGTAAGGAGTAACAGACAGATACATATGCAGTTTGGGCCATGGCTCCCGATACAGCAGATGCTGAGTTTATGGTTAACCCCTTTATACTGAGCATTTCCTACTTACAGTGCCATTCATTAACCCTTTCACCGCCCATGGGCGGGGTTCTAAGTCTTCACCCCGGGATGTAAAAGAGAAAGCAAAGGTTCATAGGAGGTATAGGGATCAGTGTATTCAATGTCCATCTTGTATACAGTGACTGAGTGTGCGGGGCATGGTAGTGCTCGCCTTTAATCCCAGCACTCAGCAGGCAGAGGCAGGCGGATCTCTGTGAGTTCAAGGCCAGCCTGGTCTCCAAAGTGAGTTCCAGGAAAGGTGCAAAGTTACACAGAGAAACCCTGTCTCGAAAAACAAAACAAACAAACAAACAAACAAACAAAAGGATGCATGCAGACCACCACCAAAACCCCACCATTGACTTGGGGTTGGTTGCGGCCACATAAAATCAAGTTGTGACACTCTTAAAGGCACGGGTCTTTCCTTTCTTGAGGTTTAAATGTTGGGTTTTCTGCAGCTGCACAGGAGGTATTGGGAAACATCCGGACTGCAGACTCTGAGCAAAAATATCACAGCAAAACAGCTTTCCCCCAGCCATCAAGAGACTCGACTTCTCATTTCTCAACTCTTCTACCACTTTCTCCCAACTTGTAAAAAGTCCACCTAGGACACACTGTCTGAAATTGTTGACATGTGAATATCATTTACCTACAGTGGTAACAATTTCCATACAGTTCGTTTTAGTGTGTAGACAGTAGGTTTTCTAGAAGAACCCAGTCTTAAAAAGAGAGGGCTTCCCACCAAGACGTCTTCTAGTTGCTAGGAGCCAGCATGCTCCTTACATCACGAACAATCTCACGTAGCCCAGGCTAGCCTTGAATTCCATATGTAGTCAAGGATGACCCTGAATTCCCGATCCTCCTGCCTCCACCTCCTGAGTGCTGGGATCGGAGGCTCCTTCATGCCTGAATGTGGTGCTGGGGATGGAAAACCAGGACTTTGTATGTGCAAGGCAAGCCCCTTAACAACCGAGTCACATCTGTGTGTGTGTGTGTGTGTGTGTGTGTGTGTGTGTGTGTGTGAGAGAGAGAGAGAGAGAGAGAGAGAGAGGGAGAGGGAGACAGAGAGAGAGAGAGAGAGAGAGAGAGAGAGAGAGAGAGAGAGAGAGAGAGAGAGAGAGAGAGAGAGAATTTGAATGCCAAGGTGCCCATGTGGAGGTCAGAGGACAACTCCAACGTGGTCCTCCCCTTCTACCTTACCTGAGACAGAGTCATTTGCTGTTGCCTGCTGTGAACACCACACTTAGCTGGCCCAAAGGCTTCTAGCGTCTGCCCCATCTCACAGCAGGAGCTCAGGGTTTACAGACTGGCCCTGCTACCCCCGACCCAAGAAGACCATCACGGAACAGCAGAAAGCCTGAGGTTTCCTGACAGCATTCATAGAGCGCCCTGGATTCCTCTGACGGCCATGGATTATGTAATTATGGAATCATTGGTTCGGGTGGGGGGTGGCGTGGGTGGATTTAGAATAGACAACTCGGTAAGAATGCTGCGAGCGGGGAGAGGCAGCCGGCGACAGGAGCGGTGATGGATAGCGGGGTGCAGTTGGAAGGAAGATGAGAGTCAGCCACAGGGGCCCTGGGCCTTGACAAGGAGCTTTGGCCCGAGGCCAGCATCGGATGCCTGCTGTACCTGACTTTCAGGACTCCCCTGCCCTTTGTGGCGTCGGGCTGAAGCCAGTCACAGCTACCGGGGCCTTCAGGCCTATCTGCCAGAGTTCTGTCACCTTGTGGTTTCCTGGTGGCAGAAAGGGACATGCCTGAGAAAATTAAATTCCTTCAACAGAGATGAAAAGAGAAACACGGAGTGTTAGCAGAGTTGCTGAGTGTCAAATCCATACGTCACTTTACCGAGGCCGCGCTAGCTTGAGAGCCTCGGTCTTTTACAAGATGCACACACACAGGACGGCGGCGGCAGCGGCGGCGGCGGCGGCGGCGGCGGCGGCGGCGGCGGCGGCGGCGGTGGCGCACACGTTTAATACCAGCACTCGGGAGGCAGAAGCAGGCGGACCTCTGTGAGTTCGAGGCCAGCCTGGTCTACAGAGCGAGTTCCAGGGCAGCCAGGGCTGCACAGAGAAACTCTGTTTCGAAATCAAAAAGCAAAACAAGCAAACAGCAGCAGCAAAATCACAGACATGTGGGGCCAGTGAGACGGCTCAGTAGGTAAAGGCACCTGCTGCCGAACATGATGACCCCGGTTCAATCTCCTGGACCCGCAGGTAGAAATAGAGAACCAATCTCTGAAAACAGTCCCGTGACCTCTATGCGGGTGTGGTGGTACAGGGACACACCCTCACACAATAATAAATGACTATAACTTTAAAAAACATGCATACTCACGTTACATTCACACACACAAGTGAGGAGTGTCCACTCAGCTGGCCCCGATCGTGTGGTATCAATGACACCTCTCTGTTCTAATGTCCTTGCATGTGCATGGGATAATGATGTAGCCCCAAGCCACCTTAATAGCCCTGTGATCAGTGGCAGGTAGGATCAATATATCCAAGAGAGTATGGTGGACTCAAACATCTTAGAAGATGGCCACCCTTAGAAGAGGGCTCATTTGGCTCACGGTTTCTGAAGATCTCAGTCTGTTGCAGAGCAGGTAGTGGTGGGCAGAACTCCATATCAAGCAGCTGGAGTATGTGTGGGAGTTGGATCATGTGTCATTGGCCCAGGAAGCAGAGAGAGAGAGAGAGGCCAGCCAGAACCCAACGGCTTTTTTTTGTTGTCCCCTCAATTTTATCCATGCTCCCAGGCCATGGGGTGATACTACCCTGCCCTAGCTAGTTTTTATCATCCAATGGATACAACCTAGAGTCACCCGGGAAGAGGGAACCTCAGCTGGGGAATTGCCTCCATCACACTGGCCTGTGAGCATGACTGTGTGGAACTGTCTTCATTGATGATTAATGTAGAGGGTCTAGGCCACTGTGAATGGGACCATCTCTGAGTGGATAGTCTTGGGTTGTATAAGAAAGCAGGCTGAACTATTTGTAATAGCCAGAACCTGGAAACAACCTAGATGCCCGTCAACTGAAGAATGGACTAAGAAAATGTGGTACATATACACAGTGGAGTACTACTCAGCAGAGAAAAACAATGACAGCCTGACATTTGCAGGCAAATGGATGGAACTAGAAAAAGTCATCCTGAGTGAGGTAACCCAATCCCAGAAGGACAAACATGGTGTGTACTCACTCATAAGTGGATTCTAGATATAAAGCAAAGAATAATCAGACTGTAAGAAAGCAGGCTGAATGTGAGCCAGAGAGTAAGCCAGTGAGCGAGCTCCTCTGTGGTTTGTTTTGGTTTGAGACAGGATTTCTCTTGTATAGTTCTGGCTATTCTGAAACTCACTCTGTAGACCAGGCTGGCCATCAACTCAGAGATCCACCTGCCTCTGCAAGTGCTGGGATTAAAGGCGTGTGCCACCATGCCTCTCTCTCTCTCTCTCTCTCTCTCTCTCTCTCTCTCTCTCTCTCTCTCTCTCTCTCTTTAAAGATTTATTTATTTATTATGTATACAGCATGTATGTCTGCAGACCAGAAGAGGGCACCAGATCTCATTACAGATGGCTGTGAGCCACCATGTGGTTGCTGGGAATTGAACTCAGGACCTCTGGAAGAGCAGTCAGTGCTCTTAACCTCTGAGCCATCTCTCCAGCCCTCCCTCCCCCCTCTCTCTCTTCCTTCCTTCCTTCCTTTCTTTTTCTTTCTCTTTTTTAAGATTTATTTATTTTTATTTTATGTGCATGGGTGTCTGACCTGCCTATATGTCTGTGTGCCACATGTGTGCCTGGTGATAACAGAGGCCAGAAGAAGGTGTTGGATGCACTGGAACTGGAGTTACAGACAGTTGTGAGCCACCATGTAGGTGCTGGGAACAGCATCTAAATACTCTGGAAGAGCAGACAAGTACTCTTAACCACTGAGCTGACTCTCCTGGCCTCCTCTTTAGCGTCTGATTCAAGCTTCTGCCCTGACTTTGTGGGCTGTGTCCTGTGGGCTAAAAAGAACCCTATCTTCTCCTAAGTTGCTTTATTTATTTTTTTTTTTAAGATTTATTTATTATGTATAGAGTGTTCTGCTTGCATGCATCTCTGCTGGCCAGAAGAGGGCACCAGATCTCATTATGGATAGTCATGAGCCACCATGTGGTTGCTGGGAATTGAACTCAGAACCTCTGGAAGAGCAGTCAGTGCTCTTAACCTCTGAGCCATCTCTCCAGGCTCCTCCTCCCCAAGTTTCTTTGGGTCATGGTGTTCATCATAGCAACAGAAGGCAGACAAGAATACAGCCACACTAAGGGTGGGTCTTCCTCTCCACACTCAGCCAATCCTTCCTGTCCTCACAGACATTCCTGGATATGGGCCTCCCTGTCTCCCAGGTGACTCAAACTCCTGTCAAGTTGTCCATGAAGATTAACCATTAACAGAGTTGTGACGTGACTAAGGGCATCACAACTGCCACAGAGCAAAACTCACATTGTATTGATGCTGCTGCTGTAGATCTCTATGCTGTGGATCAACAGAGGCACAAGAAGACATAGTGTATATGCTTCCTAATGGCCACAAGTGGGTTGTGTCTTTTGCTACTGCATTTGAGACAGGGATTCCCTATGTCGTTTGAGCTAGCCTGGAACTTGCAATCCTCCTGCCTCAGCCTCTCGAGTGCTGGGATTACAGGCACGCACCACCAAGCCTTGCTAGTCTATACTTTTATTTATTTATTTATTAGTTATTATATCTATTTTTTGTATGTGCTTTTTATTTAGTTAGTTACTAGTTATTATATCTATTGTTCATATGTGTGTATATGTGGGTGGTCCATATGCCACGGCACACATGTGGAGGTCAGAGGACACCTTTGGGGATTCAGTTCACTCCTTCCACCATGTGGACAAAGGATGCAACTCCAATTGTCAGACCTGGTGGCAAGTATAAAACCGGCTCTCTGTTTTATACTTTTAATCATTATTGTATCTAGCTGTTTTAAGGGAGAAGGAATTAATTTTAGTTCATATTTTAAAATTATATTTGGGACTAGAGAGGTGGTTCAGAAGTTAAGAGCAATGGTTGTTCTTCCGGAGGACCTGGGTTCGATTCCCAGTACCCACACTGTGGCTCATGACCACCTATAACTCCATCTCTAGGAGGTCCAGGGTCCTCTTCTGGCCTGCATGGATATTGTACTAGCATGCAAATACCGACACAGAAACATACACAGAATTAAAAATTAAATCAATCTTAGGGAGAAAAAAAGAGGTTGGGGAGAGATAGCTAAAACTTCTGCTCAAATTTCTCTCCTTCTGGACACCATTTCCTCTAAACACTACAGCTCTTCTCCTGGATTGTCTTCTCTGCCCCTTCTCCCACTTCCGCCTTCCAATGGACTTGCAGAGGTGCAGCAGAATGTTGCTCTGGCTGCAACATAATTCCTGTAGAGACAGTTTCGTGAGAAGCAGAGAGGACACTACTGTCCCTAGGGTAGGAGGAGAAGGTCATTGCACTGGGCTGAGCTAAGATGCCAGCAGATCAGGAGATGCTGGTGGGGTTTGTTTTGTTTTATTTTTTAAACTCTTTACTCTTTGGGGGACCCACCACCTAGCTCCCAAATAAATCACATAGAGGCTTATTCCTACTTGTGAATGTCTAATCTTAGCTTGGCTTATTTTTAGCCAGTTTTCTAACTTAAATTATCCCATCTGCCTTTTGTCTCTAGGCTTCTATCTTTCTCTATTCTCTATTCCTTTCTTAACTTCTTACTCCATGGCTGGCTGTGTAGCTGGGTGACTGGCCCCTGGCATTTTCCTCTCCTTCTCCTTTTCTCATTCCTTAGTCTCCTCTCCCCAGATTTCTCCTCCTATTTATCCTCTCTGCCTGCCAGCCCCACCTGTCCTTTCTCCTGTCTTGCTATTGGCTGTTCAACTCTTTATTAGACCAATCAGGTGTTTTAGACAGGCACAGTAACACAGCCTCACAGAGTTAAACAAATGCTACATAAAATAATGCAGCACATCTTTGCACCATCCAACAAAAGTTCCACAGCATCAATGAATGTAATACATCTTCAACCACTATTCCACAACAAGAACTGTCGACTAGAGCTGCTCTGTGAGTTTGCAGCCAACTGGAAAGCTGTATGGCAGAGGAAATGCAGACAGAGCAAAGAGTTGGCTGCAGAACAGGAGATCTTTTCCAGCCAGTCAACTGCAAGGGGAATGATATCTAGAATATAGAAAACAAAGGAGCCAAGCATGGCTAATCCAGCACTTGGAGGCAGAGGCAGGAGGATCTTTGTAAGTTTGAGGCTAGCCTGGTTTACCTAGAAAATGAATGAGTAGTGTTGCTCAAATCTTAAATGGTCATCTCATAATTTAAAAAAAAAAACAAACCTGGAGCCAGATATTGGGGTAAATGTTGAAAGATCAGAGAGACAAAGGAACAAGCCACTGCCACGTCTCACCTCACCAGCTCCGAGAATCCTCTAACTCAATGTCTCTGAGTCCTAAGCCAAAAAAAGTGTCTCCTCATGCCTCATATACCTTTCTTCACCCAATCATATCACTTCCTTCTTAGTGCTGGGATTAAAGGTGTGTACCACTACTGCTTGGCTCTGTTTCTCTCCTAGACTGAATCAATCTCATGAAGTACAGGGTGGCTTTGAACTCACAGAGGTCCAGACAGGTCTCTGCCTCCCAAGTGCTAGGATTAAAGGTGTGTGTCACCAATGCCTGGCCTCTATGTTTAATCTAGTGGCTTGTTCTGTCCTCTGATCTTCAGTCAAATTTTATTAGGGTACAACAAAATATCACCACAGACTAGGGGCTGCTAGATGGCCCAGTGGGTAAAAGTGCTTCCCATTAAAAGGACTTGAGTTCAGTCCTCAGGGCCTACAGAGTGGAAGGAGAGAATTGACAATTGTCCTGGGACTTCTACACACAAGCTTTGGTGTCTTCTCTCTCTCTCTCCCTCCCCCTCAATAAATATGTTTCAAAAAATGAACAAATAATCCAACAATGGGCAAATGAACTGAACAAATTTCTTTTTCTCAAATACAAATTGCCAATAAGTTCACAAGAAGAATGTTCAACATCTTTAGCTGTTAGAAAAACCAAATTAGACTGGGCAGTGGTGACGCACGCCTTTAATCCCAGCACTCAGGAGGCAGGGGCAGGAGGATCTCTGTGAGTTCGAGGCCAGCCTGGTCTACAGAGCGAGATCCAGGACAAGCACCAAAGCTACACAAGAAACCCTGTCTCAGAAAACCAAAAAAGAAAAGAAAAGAAAAGGAAAACAAATTATGCTGCACTGATATTCTTTCAGCCCAGTCAGAATGGTGATCATCAAGAAAGCAAACAAGGGATGGAAAGATGGTTCAGTGGTTAACAACACTGTCTGATCTTGCAGAGGACCTGGGTTCAATCCCCAGCACCCACACCACAGCTCACAAACATCTGTAACTCCTGTTGTTCCAGGGGATCTAGTGCCCTCTTCTGGCCTCTGTGGGTACTACAGACTTTTGTTGCATGTACAAATAGGCAGGGAAAATACCCATACACATAAAATAAAATAAACTCTTAAAAAATAAAAATAAAACAAACAACAGATGCTGGTGAGAATGTGGGAACGGAAGAGTTCTCATTCACTGATGGTGGGAGCGTGAACTAGTGCAACCACTATGGAAATCAGTGTAGAGGTCTGTCAAAAACAACAACAACAAAAACTAAACGCAAGAGTTACCTGCTGTAGCATACCTGGTTACTCACTGGAAGGAAACTGAGCCCACACACCCCAGAGACATCTGCACACCAATGATCATTGCTGCATTGTTCCCTACGGGCAGGGTATGGAATCAACTTAACCAGCCACCCATCAGCAGGAGAAAGGACACAGAAAATATGTGCAATGAGGGCTTACCAGCCAAACCGAGGAAAGAAATGACATCATCTATAGGGAACTAGGTGGAGCTGGAGACCATTGCATTGAGTAAAATAAACCAGATCCAGAACAACAAAGATGGCGTGTTTTCTCTCATGGGCAGAATTGGGGAGGGGTCGGCATGAGAGAAGAAGGAGGGATGGTTAGGGAATAGAAAGGGGACTTGTGGGAAGTGGTATTGGTAAATAAGGATACTAGAAGACAAGAAGGACAAATACCTTATGTAGTCTGGATGTGGTGCAGGCCATTAATCCCAGCACTCAGGAGGCAGAGGCAGGAGGATCTCTGTGAGTTCAAGGCTAGCCTGGTCTACAGAGTGAGTTCCAGTGCTGTTACACAGAGAAACCCTGTCTCATGATTAATATATATATATATATATATATGAAAATGACACAATGAAAGCCACTATTTTATGCAACTAATATATACTAATAAATGCATTTATCTGACATCTGTGGAAGCAGCTCATGGTCTAGAAAGAAGCTAGCTCACTTGCACTTGGCACAGGCAAAAATATAAAGACTAGTGACTCATGATCACTTATGAAAAGCCGCTTTGAAGTCAGCTAAGAGAGAAAATGTGTGTACCTAAGTGATTCGATTGTCCAAAAGTTAAGCAGCATTTCTATGACAGGGTAGCAACCAATATTTCAGGATGATTTTTAATATAGATACTATGTGTGCAGTTCATGACTATAAATACAAGCAGATCATATATCTAGATTATACGTTAAACAAACTCTGCCTTTGGTGTGAGGATCACATTACTTTCTTAAAGACATAAAATACATGCACAGTTTGTTATTACAAATAGGAGACGATCATATAGTTAGATAGTAAGTTAAATGAACTCCGCTTTGTATAAATATTTGGTAACAGAAAACTTTAACGAAGGGAACATTGGCACTCAGTGAAAGCCAGATAAAAGAATTGAAAGGCAAGCATAATAAAAGAGGTGCTTACTCTGTAGGAGCGATTGTTTCTAAAAACAAAGGCTCAGGACACACACAGCTTCAGTGCTCCAGTCCATTGTTTCAAATTCATTTGTTGATTTATTGTTTTTTTTTTTTTTTTTGTGTGTGTGTGTGTGTGAGTCTCTGTACCTGTGTGTGTGTGTGTGTGTGTGTGTGTGTGTGTGTGTGTGTGTGTTGCGCAGAGGGGTGGGGGTGAGGACTCTCATGTGGAGGCCAGAGGAAAACATTGTGTGCTTTGCTCTGTCACTCTATACTTTATTCCCTTGAGACAGGGTCTCTCACCGAACCCGGAGCTGGGCTGGGGGCTGGTAAGCCCAGCCATCCTCTCATCTCTGCCCCAACAGCACTAGGGATGTGCCTGTTTTTTTTTTTTTTTTGTTTTTGTTTTTGTTTTTTTCCCTGTGGGTTAGAACTTAGGTCCCCATGTTTTTGTAGCAGGTGTTTCTGCTCACACTGAGGTATCTCTCCACCTCCAACGTTAGATAGTCTTCATCTTTCTTTCAGGGCAGAACCTCCAGACCAGTTACCGGCACTGACCTGGGTGGCTTGACATGTGTCTGTATTCCATCCTGTTCAAGTTGTTAGAGCTGAAGTTTGGATAACTCAGGATGTTTGTTTGTTTTCAAGACAGGATTTCTCTATGTAACCCCTGGCTGTCCTGGAACTCACTCTGTAGACCAAGCTGGCCTCAAACTCAGAGATTCACCTTCCTCTGCCTCCTGAGTGCTGGGATTAAAGGTGTGTGCCACCACTGCCCAGCTGCAGTTTGTTTTTTTAAAAGTCCTGAAAGTGGATTACTGGGGGCAGAAAGGTATAACTGGGGATGGATGAGCAGGATACAGGGATAGGGGAGGGGAGGGGGGAGAGCAGGGAGGTCAGTCAAAGTTGTATGAAAAGCTGTAAGGAAACTGTGCACACCCTTGTATGCTAATTCAAAAGAGATTTATTTCTCTCTGTGTGTGAGTTCACTCATGTACACACACTTGAGCACATGTGTGCGTGTCTGTAAGTGCATTGTATGTGTGCAGTACCCCTGGGGGCCAGAAGAGGGCATTGGATCCCCTGGAACTGGAATTACAGAGAGTTGTGACCTGCCCTGTGGATGCTGGGAATCACGTGGGTTCTCTGCAAGCGCAGCCAGTGCCCTTAATCGCTGAGCCAACTCTCCAGTGCTATGGCATGCTTGTTTTTGATTATGAACTGAATACATTTACTCTTTCCCTGCTCTGTCACACATCTGTGCAGTTTCAGAGACCCAAGAACCAGTGACCTCCCCCCCCCCACACACACACTTCCTCTGTGCTTTCTGGACATTTGGATGAGATTCTCCCAGAATGCAGCTCCTCTATCCACAAGGACTGACCCCAGAATGTCTTAGCTAAAGGGGACCCAACACAATATTGTGGACTCAAGCAGTTGATTTGACACGAAGGACAAGTGAATGAATTCAGCAGGCAGCTGTCATCTCCCATGGTTGGAGAAGCTCTCTGGGACATAAAAAGAAGGGGAGCAGTGGGGAGGGGAAAGGGAGATGGGGGAAAAGAAGGGGAGGGAATAAGAGGGAGAGGGAATGAAAGGGAAAAGAAAATGCAGGCAGGAGCTTGGCTTAATGCGCTAACACAGTCACGACCTCACAGCAGCTATGACTGTCTGTCTGTCTTCGGCCTGCACAGAACTGGGCCTGTCCGCAGTCAATCACAGACAGGGGATCATCACACTATCGGCTTCTGATGGGTGCTGGGAGAAAGATGCTGTGTTCAGTCACGGGTCCACCCCTGAAGAGCCCACCAGGCCCTGGTAGATAGCCTCAGACACAGGGTCACAGACATGATCCTGGTTAAACCCAGTGGGTCCCCAAAACAAAACAAAATAAAAATAAGATAAAAGGACGTGCCCTCCGGGACGTGTCCCCAAGCTGTTTCCTCACAGCCAGCCTCTCAGCAGACCCGCTCACAAGAACACACACGCTCACTTGCCTCTGGGTCTTCATTTCCAGCAGGCCTGAGCACTTCCTGCCCTCACATTGTGCACTCTAGCCTTACTTTTACTGAAGCAGTCAATGATGTCCCCATTTCACGGCTGGAAACAGAGAAGGGGAGGGGTTGAAGCTTAGGCATCCATATGGACAGATGTGCACAGCAGGCAAGCTCTGTGTGTCTGCTGGGTTTTTTGTTTGTTTGTTTATTTTTGTCTTTTTATTTTTTATTTTTAGTTATCAGGCATTGTATCATTATGTATATAACTATGTTTATAACTATAAATTTTGTATGATTGTGCCTTGTCACCCTCCCCAATCTTCCTGCCCCCCTCTCCCTGGTCTTTCTTCCTCCCCCAGACAGCTCTCCTCTGTTTTCATGTCCAGATTCTATAGATGATGGACAACTGTGATAATTTGGTTTTCTCCTCTGAGTTACACTGCCTGTAGATCCCTTCCTTCCTGTCATGGTCCTTCCTCTGCCTTCACGGCATGTAGATAGCTAAATCGTTGGTTGTTTATTGGTAGATAGATGATAGATTCTGCTCTGAGGGAAAAACAACATTTGTCTTCCTGAGTCTGACTTATTTCGCTTAGCATGATATGTAGATGTAACCAATCGTCTTATTAAATAAGAAACACAGAACCAATGTAAAAGAGAAAGCCAAGAGGTCAGAGCTCAGAGCTAAAACCTTACCCTTCCTCCTGCGGTGGTCCTACCTCTCCGAAAGAGACCTACTTCCTGTGTGTTTGTCTTGATATAGTCTTTCTGTTCTGCCTTCTCATTGGTTGTAAACCCAAACACACGACTGCCTCATCACTGCATGTAAGTACAGCCCTCCAGGTCTTAAAGGCGTGTGTCTCCAATTCTGGCTGTATCCCTGAACACACAGAGACTTACCTAGCTCTGCCTACCAAGTGCTGGGATTAAAGGCGTGCGCCACCACTGCCACGCTCTTTCTATGGCTCTAATAGCTCAGACCCCCGGGGCAACTTTATTTATTAGCATACCATTAAAATCACATTTCAGTACAAATAAAATACCACCATAATGCTATCCAGTCCCACCCATTTTTTTCCTGCCAATGTCATAACTCCATTATTTTTTCCTGCTGAGTAATACTCCCCAGTGCATACGTACTATATTTCCTTCTGTCTCGTGATGGACATCAAGGCTGCTTCATTTCCCTGTTGTTGTGCCCAGTGAAACTGTAAGCATGGATGCGCAGGTGTCTCTGAGCTGCACCAACACAGAGTCCTTTAGTATATGTCCAGAATGGTGTAGCTGGATCAAATGGCAGTTCTCCTTTAAAATTGAGAAGAGGGGGTGCTGGAGAGATGGCTCAGAGGTTAAGAGCACTGGCTGCTCTTCCAGAGGTCCTGAGTTCAATTCCCAGGAACCACATGGTGGCTCACAACTGTCTGTAATGAGATCTGATGCCCTCTTCTGTCATGCAAGTACACATGCAGGCAGAACTCTGTATACATAATAAATAAATCTTTTTTAAAAAATTGAGAAGGGGGACCTCCATAGCCGTTTCTATAGTAGTTGCCTCAGTTTACCCTCCCACAAGTAGTGAGTAAGGACCCCTCTTCCTCCGCAGCCTCGGCAGCATTTGTTAATTATTGGTGACTCCTTCTGACTAGGGGGAGATGGACCAGTGTTGATTTTAAAGATTCTCTGTTTATTTTGATGTATGTGTATGCATCTCTGCCTTTGTGAGTTTAGGTGCACCACAGACATGTGGTCCCCACAGAGGCTAGAGGGCACTGGCTGCCCTGGAATTGGAATCACAGATGGCTGTGAGCCACTAGGAGGGTTCTTGGAACCAAATCCTGGTCCTCTGCAAGAGCAGCCAGTGCTGTTAGCCCCTGGGCCCTCTATCAGCCCCATGTCATTTCCCTCTGGTAGTTTTGATTGGAGTTCCCCCAGTGCTTGAGGATGTGTTCATGGGTCATTCCCATTTCTTCTTTTGAGAGCTACCTGTTTAGTTCATCCATCCATTTGTTTTTGTTTGGTTTGGGTTTTGGTTTTGTGGGGGTGTGTGTTAATTTTTGGATTCTTTACAGATTTTAGATACCAATCCCCAGTCCAATGAAGAGTTGGCAAAGATCTGCATTCCCTAGGCTGCGCCTTGACTCCTCTGATAGTCTCCTCTGCTGTGTAGATGCCGTCTACAAATTAATCACCTCCCCTCTTCTACTGTCCCCTCCCCTCCTTTCTTCCGCCCTGCATCGTCATTCCTCATTCCACTAATGCCGAAGTGTTCTAATGCCCCGCGATCCCATTTGTCTGTTCTTGGAGTTCTCCCCTGAACTGTTGGGGTCCCTTCAGCAAGCCCTGGCCTCTGCAGGTGTCTGGAGCTGGCTGCTTCTTCTATTCTCTTCCCCGGAGCTTTGACGCACCCGCCGCCTAGGGCGCCTTCAGCCACTAGAGGGCACTAGAGACGAACATTTTCAGTTCTCCTGGGCAGGAACCTGGCTGGGTGGGATTCCTCTCTGCCCAAAAGCCTTGAAATGCCCTGTATGTGTGGGTAGTGTGGAGCAGCACCCACTGGGCTGGGCCTTTCTGTCACAATTCTGAGAATTTCAGTATTCTGTGGGAAAAAAAAAACCCACGGCTATTTAGCCAGTGGGAAGACCGGTAGACACAGCAAGAGGTTAGATTGGGCTCAAAATTACCTAGGACTTTAAAAAAATATTGTTGATTAATTACTTTTCCCTCTTCAAAAATTAAAATTAACTTCATTTCCTTTTTTAATTTATTTTATGTGCATTGATGTGAAGGTGTCAAATACCCTGAAACTGGAATTACAGACAGTTGTGAGCCGCCATATGAGTGCTGGGAATTGAACCCGGGTCCATCTGGAAGAGCAGCCAGTGCTCTTAACTGCTGAGCCATCTTTCCAGCCCCTTAACTTCATTTCTAACTAGCATATAAAAGCTGTACATATTGCTGAGAATTTACATGGTTGTCCTTTGTTTTGTTTTGAGATGGAGTCTCATGTAGCTCAGGATGACTTATGAATCACTGTCAACAAAGCCTTGGGCTCCTGATCCTCATTTTTCTTTGTTTTTTTTTTCCAGACAGGTTTTTTTCTGTGTATCCCTGGATGGCCTGTAACTCATTCTGTAGACCAGGCTGGTCTCGAACTCACAGAGATCCACCTGCCTCTGCCTCCTGAGTGCTGGGATTAAAGGCGTGCACCACCACCACCACCACCACCACCACCACCACCACCACCACCACTACCAAACTGATGCCAGGATTCTTGATGTGCCCCACCAGGTAGGGCTCACATGTGGTTTACTTTTGAATTTTCCTTGTGTTAAATTTCTTTACTTCTTATTACTGGTGCGTGTGCATGAGTGTGTGTGCCACAACACGTGTGTAGTAGTCAAAGGACAACTCTCAGGAATCGGTTCTCTTCTTCCACCAAGTGGGGCCCGGGGATTGAACTCAGGCCATCAGGCTTGGCAGCAAGCTGAGCCAACTCACCAGCCCTCCCTCGATATTCAGATTACATTATAAAGTCTCTCTCTCTCTCTCTCTCTCTCTCTCTCTCTCTCTCTCTCTCTCTCTCTCTCTCACACACACACACACACACACACACACACACACACACACACACACACACACATCTCCTCAGCCTCCATCCATTCTTTATGACGATGTTTTCCCTGTGCCAGCTCTCATGGTCTTATGAATCAAACTTGCTATTGAGCAGTAACCTGTTTTCCTTTCTTTTCTCCGACTCCAGCCAGATCCTCTTGTCCTGTCTGTCATGGCACTCTGGTGGATTGAAGCTAAGGACAGAGAGAACATTGGTGGCAGAGCTGGGAGCTGAGATGCCCAGCAAGAACTCTCAGTCCACGGTCAGATGGCCACACCAGCAGCAGGCAGTGTGCTGGGTCTTGGTCTCCCCCAAAAGCAACTCCAAGTTTACGAAGCCCCAGTGGGGGGATTGTGAGTCCAAGGCCATCCTGGGTTTCACGACAAGACCCTGTCTCAAATCAAAATTAAACAGCTTAAAACAAAAGAACAACTTCAAGTCCCTAGGCCAAAAGAAGATGAGGCATGAACAATAACGAATTAGAAAATTTCAGTGCTTGCTAAATCACCGTGTCTTTCAATAGGACACACATCTGGCTTCACCAAGGGGGACAGAAGTGATTATGGCCATTCACCCCGTACCTCAGACTCGAGCAGGCTCTTTCTGAGCAGGCAAGATTTTCTTATTGAGCAGGCTGGGCCTTCAGATTCTGGCTTCAAAGGGCAGAGGAAAGGAAGAAATCCGTCACTGGCTCCTGGCTCTCTAGCTCCTGCCCTTAATTGAAAAGGTGCCTGGAATACCCGCATGTGTGTGCCCCCACCTTTCAACCTAAAGGGAAGGCCTAAAAGGAGCTTGTGTCTGGGCTGGAGAGCCCTGTCCTCTGTCCGATCATGCCCAGTCTGCAAACCCATCTGTCTGTTTCTTTCAGATCTCCTCATCCATCCTCAGCAAGTTTCCACGCCTCTGAGCTTGAGGCTTTCCCGTTATCAGGGAACCCAGGAGCCTGATAGCTTTGGAAGGGACACATTCCGATTAGAAGTCGCCTATCTTCATAACTTTCGGGCCATGAGAGAAGAAAACACCGTGTGGTAAAGATAAACGACTCTGGTTTTCATTCAGACCCGACATCCATCTTGGCAAAAACTGAAACCAGTTTCCAGGGATTAGAAGTGTGGAATAGAGGGTAGACCGCCATTCCTGCCGTGTGTGTGTGTGTGTGTGTGTGTGTGTGTGTGTGTGTGTGTGTGTGTGTGTGTGTGTTTAGGGGAGGGTGTGTGGTGGGGCATCTGTAGTAAAGATAATAAGTTCAGTTCTGTGGAAAGGATCTGTGTTGATTGTTCATGCTTTGCTTTTCTTCTGTATCTTTTTTTTTTTTTAAGAGAAATTTCTGTTCTGTGCCTTTTATTTCTTGCTTGAATGTTTATCCATCACGGTGCTTGGTTATTAAAACCAGTGACAAGGCCTGGTGTTGCTCTTGGCTGGAAAGTTCTGAAAGTGGGACAGAGGCCCTGAGCTGCCAGGAGGTACCTCAGAGCCCATTAAAGCACAAAGAGGAAAAAAAAAATCACATTTAATCAAAGAGCCTCGGCCCACACCCTCCCCTCTTGCCCACTGTTTGGAATCCAGTGAGTGTTGAGTCAACTGCTGGGTTTCTAACTCTGGTCTGTGGGATTGGTTCAAAGGCACCCTCCGAGGATGCTGGGATGCAGCGTGACTCCATGGACTATCATTATCACATCAGCATTGGGCTCCTCTCTGGGGCAACAGGTCAAAGATGGAGTCAGAGAAATAAAAGGCCTCCCCGGTGTCACGGGGGAGCTTTGCTCCTCAAACCTTGCTACCCACCCAGCTGCAGGACTGAGGACCCCATCTGTGGGGTACTGTTTGCACTCTGGTGTTTTCTCGGATGCACGATGAAGTCTTCCAAGCTAACGGGTCTCAGAGACCTAGAACCTACTACTAAGAACTCACTTTAGAAAAAGATAGATTCCAAGATATGGGAATTCCCTATAGAGATGTTTAATATAAATTTAAAACTCGGTGCATATTCACCTGGTACTGATGCTGAGAACCGAATGCCAGGAAGTCCATGGAGACCTCGGGGAGAGTGACGGAGGGAAGGAATGTTGGAAGCTTTCCCCAGGATCAAGCAGATGTGTAAGGTGCAATTAAAGCTGGGCAATCAAAAACTTACCACACATATGTTGTGGAATATTATTTTAACTGGGCAAAGAGCTGTTACATTTGTTTAGGCTGCAGAATGTTACTTTAATTGTGTAAAGGTGTGTTACTTTTGTTTATGCTGCATTTGTTTAATTCTGTAAAGATATGTTACATTTGTTTCACCTTGCCTGCCTAAGGCACCTGATTGGTCTAATAAAAAGCTGAACGGGTGCATGCCTGTAATCCCAGCACTTGGGAGGCAGAGGCAGGTGGATCTCTGTGAATTTGAGGCCAGCCTGGTCTACAAAGGAAAGGCACAAAGCTACATAGAGAAACCCTGTCTCGAAAAACAAAACAAAAACAAAACAAAACAAAACAAAAGAAAAGCTGAATGACAAATAGCTAGGTAGGAGAAAGGATAGGCCAGGCTGGCAGGCAGAGAGAATAAATAGGAGAAGAAAAGGAGACAGGGAAAAGGAAGAATGAGAGGAGGAGAGAATGAGGAACACACCCAGGACAAGAAGTCAGACATCCACCAGCCAACCAGACACGAAAAGCCGTGAAAGCAATACATACAGACGAGAAGGGAAAAAAGTAAAAAGCCACGAGGCAAAAGGTAGATAAAGAGAAACAGGCCAATTTAAGTTAAAAGAGCTAGCCAGAAACGTGCCTAAGCTAGGCCGAGCATTCAAAACTAGTAAAAAATCTTGGTTTGGGATGATTTGGGAGCTGGTTGGTGGCCTAAAAGAAAAAAGCCTGGTACATACGTGAAAGCTGGGGATATGGGGTTAGCTCACCTGGGGACAGACACCTCGAAATAGGGATGGTGATCTCAAGGGGGAGGGCAAGATGGTGTGATGGTGGTGATGGTGATGATGGTGGTGATGGTGATGATGGTGGGGATGGTGTGATGGTGGTGATGGTGTGATGGTGGGGATGGTGATGATGGTGGGGATGGTGATAATGGCAGTGGGATGGGAGCCTATGGCGAGCAGGTCTGAAGTCTGAGGTCTTCTCAGGGGTACTCAGGCATCTAACTCAGGGGTACGCCCTGCCGTTTCTGCAACGTGTATTGGAAGTGAGAGCTGCCTCGTAAGAGTGCACACACAGGTTAGAAGGATGGTGTAAAGTTTTAATGTTCAACGGGTCGAGTTTATGGGATTTTTCCTGGTGAGAATAAGAACGCTCGTGGAAGCGAATGTGGGAAGTGTGAACGTATATAGGAGAGTACCAGGGAGCCTGGAGCTGAGACGTCTTTTCCTCTGTTGTTTAATATACATGTTTTATATGAAGGTTTGACAGCACCATTTTGTTTCTGACAAACAGAGGGGAAAGGCGCTTAGAGTGTCAGAAAACCACCCCACATTACATTCTTTAATAACCCCACGATGTGCATTTACTATTCAAATATCATAGATGAGAAAACAGGGTGTCTAGTGACTTGTACTGCTTGGTGAGAGGCAGGGCCAAGATTAGAAGCCAGGATCTCTCTGGCTCCCAAACCAGGCTCGTGTCCAGTGCATGATACACCTGCTAAAGGTAGTCCTTGGCTCAGCTAGGGAACGACGTCCCCAGGACAGCAACTTGGAAGCCACGTGAAGTGGCCGTCTGGAGGCTTCATAATTCAAACGCCAGGTCACCCCATCTTAAATTTTGTCCCAAAACAGCAGTTGCTTTGTCAGGGTCCCCAGTGAAGCTGATACCAGCCTTTCTAGAACCGTGGCCATTGTAGAAACTGGGTGTATTCTGGGCAGGCTTCTCATTCACTCCTGCTCTGGGTAGGGAGCCCTCTTAGCAGCCGGACTCCACCTTGCCCTGGAATCCCGGTCCTCCTCATCATGATCCTGTTCTCCCAGGTAGCTGTATAGAGACACCAGCTCTTTAGATTTCTGCTACACATTCAACCCAAACTGACTTTCCACATGCTAATTTTTTTTTTTTTTTTTTTTTTTTTTGTACCATGAATGTCTTCCAAAGGCCAATATGTTGGAGGCCTGACTCTCCAGCTTGGGGTTGATGGGAAGAGGAAGAGGTGGGTTTTTTTTTTTGTTGTTGTTGTTGTTGTTTGAGACAGGGTTTCTCTGTGTAGCTTTGTGCTTTTTCTGGAACTCACTCTGTAGACCAGGCTGGCCTCGAACTCACAGATATCTGCCTGGCTCTGCCTCTCGAGTGCTGGGATTAAAGGCATGCACCACCACCACCCTGCAAGAGGTGAGATTTTTAAGAGAAGGAGGTCTAGAAGGTAATGCAGGCTGTGCCCTTAAGTGAGATTCTGAGACCCCAGCGTTTGTCCACTTTTTGTTTTCATTCCCATCATGAGGTGAGTGTCTGCTCCATGTCCTGCTCCCTGTCAAGTCTCGACTTGCTATAGGCAAGACCCATAAATGTTGGGCCCAACCAGTCATGGCCTGGAATCACTGTGAGCTTGATGAACCTTTTTATATTTAAGTCACTTGTCTCAAGTATGTGCTATAGTAACGGAAAGCTGTCCAACAAACATCATCAGCAACACCTAACAAGGGTCCCCTTCCTTCAACACGTAGCTCTCTGTACATGTGAAGATGGTAGCATCCTGTTCCCAGTGGTAAGCTGCTTCTCTTCCTGCCCTCCTGGAGTGGGATCTGCCCTTTGCAGATGACATGGCTATGTGTGTGAGTGTGTGTGTGTGTGTGTGTGTGTGTGTGTGTGGACACATGTGTGTACCTGTGTGCATGCAAGTGTGTGTACATGTGTACGAGCACACATATGTGCATGTGTACTTGCATTTGCATGTGTGTGCCTGCGTGCATGCAAGTGTGTGTGTGTGTGTGTGTGTGTGTGTGTGTGTGTGTGTGCGCGCATGTGTCTACTCATGAACCCAGGACTGTTTACGGCGGGGTGGTTTTCAAAGAGCTTCTTTTTTTTTTTTTAAATAAACCACAAACCCCACAATTTCCTCATCTCAAGTGTGTGATTCAGAGGTTTGGGATGTAACCACACATGCATGCAACTCTCCCCACAATTGAATTCTGACATTTTCTTTGCTCAAACAGAAACTCTGAGGGTTGGAGATGCAGCTCGGTTGGTAGAGTGTTTGTCTAGCACACACAAAGCTCCAGGATCAGTCTCTCTGTAAGCCAGCTGTGGGGTGCACATCTGTGATCTCAGCGCTCAAGAGGTCGAGGCAGAAAGATCAGGAGGCCAAGGTCATCCTGTGCTACATAGTGAGTTCAAGGCCAACCTGAGTTACATGATACCCTGTATCGTGATACCAGGTATCATTTCTCACAGAGGTGAAAATCTTCATAACCTTGGGGGTCTTCTCATACCCTCTCTTTTCCAGGCCTAATCAACTCTTCCCATTTTTTGTAGGGGGAGTTTTCCTGCCTGGCCCACAGTCAGGACAAATCTCTGTCACCCACCAGTCCCACAGCCGCTCAGACCCAACCAAGTAAACACAGAGACTTATATTGCTTACAAACTTTCTGGTCGTGGCAGGCTTCTTGCTAACTGTTCTTATAGCTTAAATTAATCCATTTCCATAAATCTATACCTTGTCACATGGCTCGTGGCTTACTGGCATCTTCACATGCTGCTTGTCATGGCGGCGGCCAGCAGTGTCTCCTTCCACCTTCCCGTTCTTTCTTTTCTCCTCTCTGTTAGTCCCACCTATACTTCCTGCCAAGCCACTGGCCAATCAGTGTTTTATTTATTGACCAATCAGAGCAACAGATTTGACATACAGACCATCCCACAGCACTTCCCCTTTTCTTTTTTCTTTTTTCTTTTTTTAAAAAAGAGCAAGGTTTTAACTTTTACACATCTCCAAAGCCAGCTTGGTATATTTGGGAATTTGGGCATAGCTTCTCTTACTACTTCCTGCTGGAGGGGGGCGCTGTATCTTATGGGGATACAAAGAAAATTTTAGGATTATGGAGTAGTCCATGAGGGTGTATCATCTGAGCCAGTTGCCTTGAAATGGTTCTGGATGTTGGATCATCTGGGCTTTGGTGTCATCGGAGACTTTTCAGGGGGTCTTGGCTGGACAAACCTGATGCATCTTAATCTGGAACAAATCCATAGCCTCTGGCTTTCTGTGGAAACAAAAGCAGAGCCTCCTTTCCAAAGCAACATATCCTTACATCCAAATTTTGAAGTCAAGGTACCTTTAAAATATACATTTTGGCATAACTCAACAGCTTTTGCAATCAAATGTTTTTCTTCAGTTATGAATATCAAAGAGAACATAATCCAGATTCTCTGTGTGGTAGCCATCTTTATGTGGCTTATTTTTTATATTACCTTGAGCCTATTGCTTTAAACTGCAGCATTCTAAGACTGAAACAGAGCTGTGGCTGCTGGCTCCGCCCACTTTAGCTTCCCAACATGGCGGTGGTACGTTTTCCGCCAGCTCTGGGAGTCATCAACTCTCAGAAATAGTGGGGTCTATGCTTCTATCAAAGCAGCATGTAGCCCAGAAACCTCTTTTTTTTTTTGTTTTGTACTAGCAAAGGCTAAATCCACAAGGCAGCTTAATGTGCCACTTGCAGAGGCCTCATTCCCACCAAACTGCAGGACGAGCCAGAAACCCACCATAGTAGCTCAAACACGCAGGCTGCCACTAACTTGAGAGAAACAACTAGGAACTGATTTTAGCTCTGTTTTAGAATCTTTTTTCTCAGGTTTTAGGTGGAAACTCTTGCCAACACATTGGGCGCCATTTGTAGCTAGAGTTTTCCTGCCTTGCCCACAGTCAGGACAAATCATTGTCACCCTTCAGTCCCACAGCCGCTCAGACCCAACCAAGTAAACACAGAGACTTATATAGCTTACAAACTGTATGGCCGTGGCAGGCTTCTTGCTAACTGTTCTTATAGCTTAAATTAATCCATTTCCATAAATCTATACCTTGCCACGTGGCTCATGGCGTGGCTTGTGGCTTAGTGGCATCTTCACATGCTTGTCATGGTGGAGGCTGGCAGTGACTCCTCCCGCCTTCCTGTTCTCTCAATTCTCCTCTCTGTTAGTCCCGCCTATACTTCCTGCCTGGCCACTGGCCAATCAGTGTTTTATTTATTGACCAATCAGAGCAACAGATTTGACATACAAACCATCCCCCAGCACTTCTCCACATGTTATTTGCAAAAATCAAATGTGTCACCTTTCAAGGTTCACTCATGACTCATTGTGGAGCTGAGCTGCATTCCCTTTAATGGCTGAATAATATCCCAATTTTATCAACCATTCATCTATGGGTGGGTATTTGGGTTGCATTCCCTGAGGGCTTTCTTTTCTTTCTTCTAGCACTGCAGGCAGAATCCACGGCTGTGCCATGTGGTTCTAGGCCAGTCCTTGCCACACTCCAGGTCTCCCAGGTTACGTCCATACCTCTTATTGTTCATGGGTTGCAGTAACTCACATGCTTAAGGAGCTTAAGGTTATCCCTTAACTGTTTTTCCCTAGCTATATTTCAAACATTGGTATCTTTCAGAACCATCAAAGTCGAGGTGCCCTATCCTGTTGACTGACATCTCTCAACAGGGAAGCCTGCGAGGTCGTTACTGAGGGGGCTGAAGGCTGCCCAAAGACAGGGCTTGCCCTTCTAGCAAATTCCCTGCATGTCTCTTTAATACACATGGAGAAAAAAAAACATTTTGGGCTGGAGAGATGGCTCAGCAGTTAAGAGCACTGGTTGCTCTTCCAGAGGACCAAGGTTCAATTCCCAGCACCACATGGCAGCTCACAACTATCCATAACTCCAGTCCCAGGAGATCCGACACCCTCTTCTGGCCTCTGTAGGGCACTGCACGCACTGTTCTGGTCCTGGCCCAGGGGCTCCCAGGATTTTCCTGTGTGCACCCTCCATCTTCTCTTCGGAGTGTTGAGATCACAGAGGCTAGCCACCTTGTCCAGCTTTCCTTGACTTCTGAGGATTCACACTCAAGTCCTCATATTTACAGGGCAGGCTCTTTACAAACTGAAGAAGTTTGTATTCATATTCATTTCATCCAGTTCATATTCAGCATCCTGTTGTATGAAGCCATTTCCAGGGCCGAGGTGACTCTGCCATTGTCTGTCATGGAAGTTTGCTGTCAAGGGTCCTTGGTGTCCAGTGAAGGTTGAGAGAGCATAAACCTCCAACCGTCTCCCTCTAGGCAGCACACCATCCACTCAGCTTCGCAAAATTCACCCAACTATCAGAGCAGCCCACAAGCCAGTGGTATTTCCCAGTACCTCTTGGTTTTCTTCCAGGTTTAAACCAGAAGGGATTGCACACACTTTGCAGAACAGACTGGCCCGGAACTCGGAGATCTGCCTGCCTCTGCCTGGGATTAAAGCCACTGGGGCCACCAGCTTCTCTCTGTCTGGTAAATGCTTTTTCCTCCCTCCCCTACAGTGGAAAGGGTTGTTGTCTAGGAGAAGAAGAAGGCAGAGATGTCCCAGGGGCTTGGAGATTGGTCTGGTACCTTGCTTTCTGCTTTCCCCCTCCCACGAGGACCCAGAACTTCTCTTGGTATTAGCTGGTGATTGCAACATTTGCAAAGCTCTTTGCCCCAGTTAAAAATTCCTGTCTGGGAGCTTTCTCTGCCTCCTTCTCTTTTTCTCCACGTCTTTTTCATTCGCTCCTTATCATTCTAGTACCTTCTCCGCCTTTAGATTCTCATTCTCTCTTCAAAGGGGGAGAGGGGCTTTTTTTTTTTTTTTTTTTTTTTTTTTTTTTTTTTTTAATTTAACTGAAGAGCCCAGAAAGCTCAGAGCAGGAAACAGGACCTTGGCTGAGGAAGGGCAGAACTGGGATTCATTCATTTACCCAGCAGACTTTTCTCTTTTCAGCAAGGTCAGCTTGCAGCAAGACTGGGGATCCTCTGGTCCTGAGGGGTTGTGCTCTGAAATAATGACACACGCAGACCCCAGATGTTTCTTTGCTTTACGGAATTCTTCCCACCCACCGACCCCTGTGCTGGGGATGGAGTCCAAGGCCCTTAAAGGGAGGCAGGCAAGTGCTCCATGTCCAAGCTGGAGCCCCAGCAGCACCTCCATTCCCAATCAGTTGCCTTGTAGGACACTATGCTTTTATTTGGTTTTCTTGGCCTGTTTGTCTGACCCGCTTATCCTGTCTGCTTTAAATTAGCTCCTAGATGTGAGCATTAAAGGTGATTAGAAGACTCGGGGACGGCCCCTGTCATTAGTTAATGCTTCAGAGAGCTTGTCGCCTGCAGCTCAAGGGGGCGCGGGCTCCTCGGGCTCCTCGGGCTATATATCACTGATGGCCTGCAGGCCTGCCCAGGCTCTGCGCTTCCCTTCCCGGGGTCTGCCCCCGATCGGGCTGCAGATCCGAGGGGTCGGGAGACGAGTTTAATTTAAAGACGAGCCCCCCTTGGGCTGCCAAAGGAAATGGTGTGTCAGGCACGTCAAAAATAGATACTGTTGCCTAGATATATGGACGGGGAGGTGGATACCGCCCCGGCCATCCGTTACCTGGATGGCCTTTAAACGTCAAAACAAATCCTTCCCGGCCTTTCTCTAAGACTTAAATCACCCAGAGAGACAGGGTCAGCCTCTGGGGTTTGGAATGTGCTGGGAGGGGGATGGGTGGGCCTCGGGGTGGGCAGGGGGAGGCGGCCTGTGGCTCCCGGGTGCGCGTGCGCCCAAGTCCCTGCGTCCCTCTCTTCAAGGGATTGGAACCCGCTCTTGCCGCCAGAGAGCCGCTTCCCAGATTCAGGCAGTTGCTGCCCGAGGTGTGTGGGTTTGAATACAAGCAGGCGCCCACGCTGGACGTGGAGGACCCCGGCAGTGACCGCAGAGCAGTGAGTCGAGGCAGGTGTGTAGAGGGCCTTCGCTTTGGGCTAGTGTAGCTTCTGCGGCCAGTCTTGGTTAATGCTCAAGCGGCTTCATGCCATGTTTATCCTCCTTGGACACAGCTGGGGCTCAGAGAGGCTGAGACACCTACCTAAGATTGCACAGTCATGTATACCAAGCTGGCCTCGAACTCCTGATCGTCCCCCTCTACTTTCTGCCCAGTTCTGGACGCACAGGCTTGGGACGCTGTATTATTCTTGGCAAATATGCTGTCGAGGCAGAGGCAGAAGGATATCTGGGCCTCACTGATTGGTCCACCTGGCTGAATCAAGGCTCCAGGTCCCAGTTGGAGACTCAGTTTCAAAACAACGACAAACTCATAAGGTGTGTGACACCTGAGGAAGAACAGCTGAAGTTGACTTTTGGTTCTGCCACATGATTGCATGCATGCACGCACACACCTCTCCACCCCTCATTCCCACACATTCAGCCCTTGACAGATGGAGCCAGGAGGATTTTGAATCCCAGGATAACCTAGGCTCCATAATAAAAGTTTGTCTCAAAACAAAAACAACAAAAAAACAAAACAAAGCAAAACCCCCAAACAATGTTCATATATATATATGATATATACATATACATACATACACACAATATACACACACATATATGCACATATACATACACACAATATACACGCATACATGCATTCATACATATATACATTATATGCATATACACACATACAAATATACATGCGTACCTGTACATACATATACACACATGCATACATACACACATACATGCATGCATACATACACACATACATGCATACATACACACATACGTCAATATCAGACTGGAACTTAGGAGTTGACTCTGTCCAGCAAAGTGTTTGTTTTTCAAATGTGAGGCTCTGAGTTCGAATCCCCAGTTCCCGTGGAAAATTGAGTGCAGTAGCTCATGTTTGTCATCAGAGCACTCAGGAGCAGAGGCAGGAGGATCCCTGCGGCTCAGTGGCCAGCACATCCTACTTTTCTGGAGGACCTGGAGTTTGGCTCCCAGCACCCACATCAGGCAGCTCACACCGTCTGTAACTCCAGCTCCAGGGGATCCAACGCTCTCCCCTGACCTCTGCAGGCTCTGCACTCTTGTGAGGTATCCACCAGAGAAGACTGCTCAGACATGGGTCCAAGCCAATAGAAAGTCTTTCTTAGCCGACCGGAGACTACAGTGGGTGTCCAGGACCCCAGTGCAGTCCTGATCCTTTCTCAGGGTGAGCTTTTAAGCACAAAAACCACATCCTGGGTTGACCCAGCTCAGCTAGTAAGAACAGTTTGCCAGAAGCAGAGCTACAGAAGCCGAAGAGCAAGGGTCGTACATGTAGGGACTTTTCCAGAACCATAGACTTTGATGGATTAGGTCTTTGTTCTCGTTTTTTGGTGGGTGGAGCTGTCTGTGTGCTGGGTTCCATGGTCCGAATGATAGTGTCCATCATGGTGTCGGCTGGGTTGTAGTCTGGGGGTGTGTTCCATTCTCCCCTGCTCTCGGTGTGCAAGCATACAGGCAGGAAACCTGCACACACAGGTACACATCACTCACACAGACACATAAGTAAAAAATTTAAATGGCAGAAATTCCTTCTCTTAGGTCTTGCAAAGCCAGCGAACTGCAGTTGGCTGACATCTTTAGTTATCCGTTGCCCCGGTTCTGGCGTTGCTTTGAGTAAGACACTCAAGAAACACGGAGGTGGAGAGCTCTGTTTGGGCTGATGGTCTCTGGAGACGACAGGCCACCATGGCTGAGAAAGCAGGACAGAATCGGCAAAGGCGTGGTAGACAGGGCAGCGCGAGTGTTTTACGAAAGTTCCTCATATCACAGAGGTCCAGGAAGCGGAGAGCACGGGGAAGCAGGGTTAGGTCACCGTAAAGGACAACACTCCCAATGGCCCCCCTCCACTAGCTAGGCCCTTCCTCCACAAGGAACCTCAGCCTTCCAAAATAGAGAGAGTCACCAGCTAGGGAAACCAAGCAGTCAAGGCATGAAGCCCTTGGGGACCTTTGGAGTCTAAAACATCACAGCAGTTAGGGCTAGCAAAATCTCCACCCTGGGCTTGAGGTGGCTCACTCAGGCAGTCACTGCTGGGTGCACACAGTGGGTCAGGCAGTCACTGCTGAATGCACACAGTGAGTGGGTCAGGCAGTCACTGCTGAATGCACACAGTGAGTGGGTCAGGCAGTCACTGCTGAATGCACACAGTAGGTCAGGCAGTCACTGCTGAGTGCACACAGTGGGCCAGGCAGTCACTGCTGAATGCACACAGTGAGTGGGTCAGGAAGTCACTGCTGAATGCACACAGTGGGTCAGGAATTCACTGCTGAATGCACACAGTGGGTCAGGGAGTCACTGCTGAATGCACACAGTGGGTCAGGCAGTCACTGCTGAATGCACACAGTAGGCCAGGCAATCACTGCCGAATGCACACAGTGGGTCAGGCTCAAGAGTAAAATAGGCAGAGACCTTCACACTGGATCTTTAAGGTCTGTGGAGAATGGCGTCCACCCTCCCAGCAGCACCTGCCCCGTACCATTGCCCCCAAATGAGGAAGTGGCTACTGTCTCCTCCAATGAGATAGTAACTGCCCTTAGGAAGTTTCTCTAACCTCTCCCTGCCACAAACAGGAGAGGGAGGGGCTGGGGAAGAGGGCTCAGAGGGTAAAGTGTGAGGACCGGAGTTCCGGTCCCCAGCACCCGCATAAAAGCTAGGCGGGTGTGGCAGAGACGGGGCATCCCTGGGGCAAGCTGGCTAGGTAGACTATTGGAACCAGTAAGCTCTGGGTTCAAGCGAGATACTCTGCCTCAGACATATAAAGTGGTGGGTGGTCAAGGGAGGAAGCTACACCAACCTCTGGCTTCCACACATATGCACACACGTGTACATATATGAAGATACATACACCCGTGCACGCCTACCACACACACATACATTGGGAAAGGCCTAAATGAATTCATCCAGATGGATGGGATGTTCTAGGCTCCTTCTGCCCAGGGGCCGCCCCCTGGTGTGGTGGTTTCGTAAGCTATATGTGCCGTGGGGGCTTGGGTTACATCACCTGCGTGCACTGATGTATTTACTGCGTATGCCTCCAGTCTCCTTTCACTTCTCCGAGTGACTACATCAGGCCCATCACAGTGAAGCCAGTGAGTGCCGGCTGACCGGTTTATGGCTGTGCCTGCTGCGAGAGGTGTGTTTGCAGACCTTCCTGGCAGGCCGCTCGGTGTCGGTTTCTAAGATGCCGTTCAGCATCCGAAACCCAGGACATCACAGATCCTGCTTTGGTATCTCCCAGGACACTTCCTCCCGCTCTGCACCCAGCACCTGTCAACGTCAGCTGAACGCCCGCCCTCCTTTCTTCCCCACATCTTTGCTTCCTTGAGTTGCAGCCAAGGAAAAGAAGGGAGATTCCTTGCCCGAATCCTGGACCAGACTCGTGGGCCTTCAGCTCACATCTCGACTGGCTTTAGATCTGGGGGAGACTGGAGGTAAAGGTGACCTGGATTGAGTCACTGAATTTGGCCTCTTAGGCAGTTTAAATGATGGACCCAGAGTCTCCAGGAAGTGGCAAGTGATGGCAACCGAATCCCAAAGTGGGAGACCCTGAGGACCTATCAACCCTTCAAGGAAGATTGCACCTCTCTACCTCCACAGGGGCCACAATCTTTTTTCCATGCTTGTCCTTGACAAGGAGTCTATCACATTACAAGTTAATACCTCGTAGATTTCTGAAAGATGGAGACCATGGACCCAACATGGAACAGCCATATCATAGATGCTTTAGTTGAATGAACAGATGATAGATGGATGGATGGATGGATGGATGGATTTCCCTTAGCATCTGGTCCTTTCATTTTTCTTTATTTTAAACATCTTTTATTTATTTTTTATGTGTATGGGTATTTTGCCTGCATGTATGACTGTGCACCACATGCCTGGTGCCTGAGGAGGCCAGAAGAGGGCATCAGATTACCTGGAACTGGAGTTACAGGTGGTTGTAAGCCACCTTGAGGATTCTGGGCTCGCACTGGAACAGCAGCCAGTGCTCTTAACCACTGAGACACCAGTCCCTTTGGAGACATGGGCTGTATATGATTTAAGGATGAATACACACATACGTGATAGAAGGTAAAAACTATTCACACGGTCAGGAGCTTCCATCATGCTGGGAGTGGTCCTGGGAGAAAGGAATGCCGTCAGAAGTATAGCTTAGCCGCTCCCCATGTTAGAAACTTCTTTCTGAAACCCACTAACGGTCACATGGATTCTAGTATTCTCTCTCTCTCTCTCTCTCTCTCTCTCTCTCTCTCTCTCTCTCTCTCTCTCTTTCTCTCTTTTAAATTTATTTATGATGTATACAGTGCTCTGCCTACATGCATGCTTGCAGGCCAGAAGAGGGCACCAGATCTCGATCTCATTCGGATAGTTGTGAGCTACCATGTGGTTGCCGGGAATTGAACTCAGGACCTCTGGAAGAACAGCCAGTGCTCTTAACCGCTGAGCCATCTCTCCAGGCCCCGCCCTTCCTCTTTGTATGCACAAAATATTTCAAGTCACAAATTGAAAGATTTTACTGCATTCATCATGCCCTTGAAGTACTAGGAAATACTGTAGAACGAGAAGGGAAGCTTATTTCTTCCTTTCTTTTGTCCTGGCCCATCTTTTTAAACACTCCCTGTGGCTCAGGATGTGGGGAAAGGGACTCCTAATGTTTGGGCGCTGGCATTCCAGGCAGGACCCTTTTACTCCAGGCTAGCAGCTGAACAACGACACATCAGGATGCTGGTGTGAGCATCCATCAGCTCCTAATGGCCTGAGGCCATCATGGAGCTCATGGTAATATGAGAAAACACCCAATTTCTTTTTTTCTTTCTTTCAATTTTTATTTTTTGAGACAGGGTTTCTCTGTGTATCTTTGTGCCTTTCCTGGATCTTGCTCTGTAGACCAGGCTGGCCTCGAAATCACAAAGATCTGCCTGCCTCTGCCTCCCAAGTGCTGGGATTAAAGGCGTGCACCACCACTGCCCGGCTCCCAATTTCTTACAATGAAAAGAGTCAAAACCTGCCTACTACCCTTATCAACATGAACACTGAAGAAATAGAGATGGGAGGCCCTCCTTGTGGCACTGGAGTCCCTGCCACTCAGGAGGTTGAGGCAGGAAGTTACAAGTTCATTGCTTCTGTGAAGGCCAGCCTTGGCAACTTAAGCAAGACGTTGTGCGAAGATAAAAAGTAAAAACAGGGCTGGAGTTAGAGAAAAGGAAGAGAGAAAAAAAGGAAGGGAGGAAGAAAGGAGGAGGGAGGGAGGGAAAAGAACACTCAATGCTCATCCCCCCCCTCCCGCCCCCTTACCTGGTCACCACTTTGGGTCACGACTTTCTATTTCCTCATGCGCAGGTGCACAAGACAGCCTAACTCCAGGCATGGAAAAAAAAAAAAAAAAAAAAAAAAAAACCCTCTACATTTTGAACAAATCCCCGCTAGCTCCATACTTGTCAGAGGAGAGAAAGAATTGTCCATAAAGATGTGTACTTAGAACACTCACCCATGGCTGTTGGAACTTTGAATAACCAAGAATTTATTAAGCGCCTGCTCCTGGAGAAGCAATCTCAGTTTTTTCTTTCATGTACAACAGGAGAGGGTGCTGCTGAGGACACACATCCTGCCGGCGCCCACATTCATGTGCCCACGGCGTGTGCAACACAGACATCTATTTTTTTTAATCTCAATTACTTCCTTACCCAGAGTCTGCTGGTAGCTGCAGCTTGGTGCCCCGAAGCCTTGCTCTCCTCCCCCCAACTACCCCCCCACCCGCTTTGGAGATTTTATTTATTATCTGTGGGGAAGTATATTGTTTGGAGATTCTGGATTTTATTTCTCCACTGGCTTTGACAGATACTCAGGGAAAGGGGGGGGGCGGTGTGAGGGGACGACACGAGCATTTGGTTTTGTTTTATGATATGCTGTGGAGGATCTGTTAAATTCTCAGGGGCCGTCGGGCCTGGAGGACCGTGTAAATGAAAGGCCAGGCGATGGTTTATGAGGGTTTGTGGTGGGAGTGGTGAGGATAAGGAGCGAGTGTGGTCAGTTCCTTGTGAGACAAGCAGCTGGAACAACAGGGCTGGGTTTAACGCAGGCACTAATTTTAACAATGCTAATAACACAGCGTTGATCACCGTATCAATCCATTTAATGCAAACACGGAGGAGTATGAAGGGCAAGTGGCTGGCAGGGACATCCCCGTTCAGCCACCCATCACGACACATGGGTTTCAATCTTGGCTCTGCCGCACGCTTCCTCCCTGTGGACACTGTGGCTGCTCCTTGGTCTCCGAGGCTCAATTATCTCCTCTGGAAAATGGGCAGGTTAGGTGGATCTAGTCTGGGAAGTTACACAAAGTGTGTCTTAAGATGGAGTGAGAAGATTCTGAGACATGTGGTGACAAGAGCCTCTTGACATGGTAGGCATAAGACAGATCTGTTGTTGAGAGCACTTGCTGGTTTTCCGGAGGGTCTGGCTGAGTTCAATTGCCCAAACCTGAGTCAGACAGTTCACAACCAACGTTAGCTCCAGAGGGATCTGATGTCTTTGGCCTCCATTGGGCACACAGAGAAATACAGTAAAAAAAAAAAAAAAAAAAAAATTAATATTTTTATTTATTTCTTTTTATGTGTTCAGTGTTTTACCTGCATGAATGTATATGCATGTGTGCTTAGAAAAGTCACCAATGAATGTAGGGGCTTTGAGGAATTAAACATTAAGCACCTGATCCCTTGGGAGGTAACCACTCTGTGTCTGGTGCCAGCCAAGGCCAGATGGGGACGTCCAATGCCCTGGCACTGGAGTTACAAATGGTTGTGAACCATCATGTGAGTGCTGGAAATCAAACCTAGGTCCTTTGGAAGAGCAGCCCATTCTTTTAACCCCCAAGTCATCTCTCCAAGTCCAAATAAATCTTTTTTAAAATAGCATATTCTAACTGCCCATCTTTGAGGGCCGTGGCTGGGATTGATACAAAGCCATAGCACTGGGCTTGATACTCACACCTAGAATGCCAATAGTCAGGAGGCTGAGGCAGGAGTGTTGCCAGTTCGAAGCTACCTGGGTTACAGAGAGAGATCCTGCTCTCAGGGAAAAAACAAAACAATAAACAAAACAAACAAACAAAAAGGGCTAGAGTGTTGCTCAGGGATAAGCACTTGTGTAAGTGCTGGGTTCAATCCCCATCATTGTAAGATAAAATAAAATGCCTTGCCCTAGATGGCTAGCATCAAGTACAGCGTTTCTGTAACCTTCCTTGAACAATGCATAAACATCCTTTGTAACCTCTCACATTGGATTAAAGGGCTCTTATAAGACAGGTCTCACAGTGAAAGGTTCAAATCTTTGCTATCAGGAACCCCATGTGCCTCAAATCAAAGTCTCCTTCCTCTTTCCTCAATGTGCCCAAAGCAGCTTTCACAGGAGCTTTCTGGATGCAGCCTTCTGTTTGTGGTCTCCAACCTCATGGCAAGAAAATGTCAAAAACCCTACCTCTGGTGCCGGAGCCAAAAGTTCTGCTTCGGCTGGTTTAGGGTGGAAGTGGTGCATCTCCAGCTGCTGAAACATCCCTCACAATCCACAGGCACACAAAACTGAGAATCCAGGAGGTCGATGCCATCCTTCTCCTGACTTCCTCCCACTCTGGGAAAGTCCTGAGGTACCCACTCCTGAAACACATCAGTCCTATCCTTCCCACCTTTGATGCTGCTTCATGAACATCTGCACTGGCTTTTAGCCTCTGAGGACATCTATTGTCAGATGTGAATCCATCCATTGCTCTGCATCCCAACAGTCCCACATAGAGTTAAACTCAACTCAGCCCACCTCCCCAGACTCCACCCACCTCTCCAGACTCTGCCCACCTCCCCAGACTTCTGTCCTGTCTCCTCCCATCTCTGAACCCCATTGACACACCCTTCTTCCCAGCATTCTCTCCACCCCTACCCAAATGGTAAACCCATGCACATGGCACAAGCCCCCATCCACCTCTCAGGCAATATGAACTATTTCCTGGGGTCCTTCTACCTATTGTGATGCATGCAGGAGAAGTATGCTTTTGATCTATACATCCCATCTCCTCCATTTGCCTTTGGAATTCCTCAAGTTTGAGGACTGGGCCTTATTTATCCGTGTGCTTTCTCATCATCCCTGTGAAGCATTTGTTGAGCAGAACAAGCCATGTGGCTCTCAAGATTTGTGTCTGTGGCAGATTCTATTGTAGAGACCACCACAGTCTTACCTTGCACCCTACATCTTTTTTGGCATGATCTTACCACACCCAGAGAGTCTTGTGACCTTCTTCAATCTGGGCAGGTCTATGGAAAGTTCTAGTGAATGGGAAAGAAGGGGACACCATGTGGCCTTCCAAGGCTGAGCCATGAGATTCCCCTTCCCTAGAACATCTCTGCTATTATCGGTATGTGTCTAGGGAGAAAGTCTCACAGGGCCAAAGTGGCCATATTGGTTTTGTTTGTTTTAGATTTATTTTATTTTCATTTATGTATGTGTGTCTATGCAAATGTATATGTTTGTGCAAATGTATGTGCACATGCATGTGTGTTCCAATAGAAGCCAGAGGAGGTCAGCAGATCCCTTGGAGCTGGAGTTACAGGTGTTCATGAGCCTCCTAACCTGGATGCTGGGATGCAAACTCTGGTTCTCATGAATGATCAGCAAGTGATAACTGCTGGGCCATGTCTCCAGTCCCAGAAATGGCCATACCTCCACATCATACTAGGAGAACGGTGTAGATGATATATACACAGTCCTAGTCTGCAAGTAAATGTTATCTCAGGACTAGATATATCAATCACGGAGATCCCAGAAAATTCCATACCTAGCCATCAAGTCACCTTCTGTAGTTGACTCTTCTCAGCTCAGATCTAGGATAGTGTGTGTGTGTGTGTGTGTGTGTGTGTGTGTGTGTGTGTGCATGCATGTGTGTTGCCTGTGTCAGCTTATGTGGAGACCAGAAGTAGACATCAAGATATCATCCTCAATCTCTTCTCTACTTTAGTTTTTCTTTTCTTTCTTTTTTGTTTGTTTGTTTTGTTGTTGTTGTTTTGTTTTTCAAGACAGGGTTTCTCTGTGTAGTCCTGGCTGTCCTGGACCTTGCTCTGTAGGCCAGGCTGGCCTTGAACTCACAGAGATCCACCTGCCTCTGTCTCCACAGTGCTGAAATTAAAGGCATGAATCCCTACATTTGGCTTTACTTTAGTTTTGTGATAGAGTTTCTCACTGAATTTGAGCTCACTATTTGGACAAGCCCAGCTGGCCACCAAAGCCCTAGCATCCTCCTTTCCTCCCAACAGTATTTCAAGCTCAGACAGTTTCTCCTGGGTTTATATAGGGCTGGAAGTCTGAACTCAGGTTCTCAAGTTTGCAAAGCAAGCACTTTGCCTGCTGAGTCATTGGGGTCATTTGCATAAGAATGTACTCCTTAGGCTCAGATGTGTGAATACTTGGTCCCAGTTGGTGGTGCTGTTTGGGTAGGTTTAAGAGATATGGCCTTGCTGGAGGAAATATGCCACTGGGGGTGGCCTTTGAGGATACAAAGCCATGCATCATTCTCAGTTCACTCTTTCTCTACTTTCTTCTTGTTTAAGATATGAGCTCTCAAGCTTACTGCTTCAGCTGCCTTATCTATCCTCTGCCACACTTCCCTCCTCTGATGGTGATGGACTCTTATGCCTCTGGAACCCAATAAATAAAAGGTCAAACAAACCCTTCCTTCTCTAAGTGCCTTGGTCATGGTGTTTTATCATAGCATAGTAACAGAAACCAAACTAAGATAGACATCTACCCATCTCAGACAGATCGCAAATATTTTAAAGTAGCAATCAGGCACTTTTCTTTTACTAAAAAAACTTTGTGTGAGGTGTGTATTTGTGTATGTGGAGGCTGGGTGACAGCTTTGGGCTTTGTTCCTCAAGGAACTGTACACCATGTTTCTTTGAGGCAGGGTCTCTCTCTCTCACTGGTCTCAAAGCCTGTAATTAGGCTAGGGTACAGGGTCTCTCACTGGTCTCAAGGCCTGTAATTAGGCTAGGATGCAGGGTCTCTCATTGTTCTCAAGCCCTGCAATTAGGCTAGGCTGGTTGACCAGTAGGAACCAAAGATCTGTCTTGCTTCTATCCCCTCAGCACCAGCACTATATGCATTCACTACCATGCCCAGCTTTTTCACATAGGTCATAGGGATGGCATTCAGTTCCTTATGAGCCACCTCCAGCTCCCAGAAGTCAACCACCTTTCTCATACCCGGTCTAGACTCCTGACAAATGGAGTCTTCTGGCAGAATGAGACTAACTACTAAAAGCTGGGTAAAGTTTTTTCTGCTTTTCCTTTCCCTATTTTTATGGTACTGAAGAGGGAGACCATTGTCAGATGCAAGGCTGTCTATGGAGCTGCGGACCATGACCTCTCCTGTATTCAGATCTCCACCCAGTTCTCACCTCAAGATCTCAATCACTGCTATTACATACTCCACTTCCACCTAGAACAATTTTCTTCTACCTCTTCATTTCATGACATATTTTTAACACCAACGACTTTTAATTTCAATACAAATGGTAAACATATAAATGACAAGTAATTATTGTATATTAAAACATTATATAAAATTTGTTTGGCCTCATAATGACCAATGGTCATTATGGTCACACCAGTCATCAGAAAAACACATTAAAGTGGCTAAAAGGGAAAAGTTGACAATATTTAGTGTTGACAAGAAGGAAGAGAATTTCAATGCTCCTACACAGATGAAAGTAATGTAAAATGGTAGCATCACTCTGGAAACTAGTTTGATGTGATGTTATAAAATCATACATAGAAATGCTACATGAGTTAACACTCCCATTATTGAGTGCTTAGGAAATTCAGGAAGACACTAAGAAGATTGTACACTGGTTGGGCATGGTGGTTCACACCTTTAATCCAAGCACTCAAGAGGCAGATGTAGGTGGATCTCTGAGTTTGAGGCAGCCTGGTCTACATATGAATTCCAGGACAACCAGGGCTACACAGGAGTATCCCACCTCAAAAGAAGGAGAAAGGGGAAGAGGAAAATGAGGAAAAACATGAGCAAGTAGGCTGCATCCCAGGGATGCAGGCTAGTTCAACACATACAACTCAAATGTAATCTATTACATAATAAGCTCAAGGGTAGAACTCACGTAAACGACCACCTCAATAAATGCAGAAAAGGCAATTGACAAAGTTCAACAGGACTTCATAACAAAGCTCCCAGGTACATTTGGAATAGGCAGCACATACCAAAAATAATAAAGACTATTAAAAAAACAAAACAAAAAAAACCTTTAGCCAGTGTTATACTAAACAGACAAAGCCTGAGAGCAATATGCCCACTCTTCACTCTTATTCAAGATGGTGCTCAGTCTTAACTACAGCAGTTAGACAAAAATAAAGACATAAAAAGGATGAAAATGGAATAGGAAGAGGTCACAGTATCCCTATTTGTAGATGACATGATGCTATACTAAAATAACTACAAAAAAATGAAACAAAACAACAACAAAAAAACCTATAGAATCTAATCAGAAAACTCTAAGGTCTAATACATACGTTCAGTGAAGTTTTGGGATATAAAATCAATATATTAAAATTAGTAGCCTTTATATACACTAACATAGTAACTCTTGGAGAATAAAATTTGGGGGAAACCTGCATAATAGCTCAATAATATTAAAGTTCCTATGGGTGGGGCTGGGGTAGGGAGATGGCTCAGCAGTTATTTGCACTTGCTTCTCTTCCAGAAGACCCAAGTCTGGTTCTCAGCACCCACATGGCTGCTCACAACCATCTACAACTCCAGCTCTGGGGGATCTGACATCCTTCTGGCCTCCTAGGGCACTGCACACACATGGCAATTACACAGATAGACACATACACAAAAGTAAAAATAAATCTAAAAAATATTGCCGGGCAGTGGTGTGGCACATGCCTTTAATCCCAGCACTCGGGAGGTAGAGCCAGGTGGATCTCTGTGAGTTCAAGGCCAGCCTGGGCTACAGAGCGATATCTAGGACAGGCACCAAAACAACACAGAGAAACCCTGTCTTGAAAAACCAAATATATATGTATATATATATATATATATATATATATATATATATATATATATGACATAAAAAAAAACCCTAACCAAGGAGGCGATAGATCTCAACAAAGAAAATTTCGAGACACTGAAAAAGGTAATTGAATAAAATGATAGAAGATGGAGAAAAACTGGCAGAGTTGGCATTGTGAACATGGCTGTATTAACAAAAGTGATCTATAGATTCAAAGTAGTTCATTGTCATTCTTCACAAAACTGAAAAAAAAAATCCAAGAATTCTTATAGACCTCAAAAGTCCACAAATACACAAAGAAGCTAAGGAGAAAGAACACAGTTGGGGGGCACAACGACACTTGACCTCAAATTATACTACAGAGCCATCGTGACGGAGACAGATTGCTACCTACAGAGAAACAGACTGTGAAACCAATGGATCAGAACAGAGGATCTAGAAATAAACCAACAATGCTATGGCCACCTAATTTTGGACAAAGTTGGCAAAAATACACAGTAGGAAAAAAGATATCCTATCTAACGGATGGTGGTACAAAAGAATGACATTAGATTCATATATTTTACCTGCACCAAAAAAAATCAGTCTGAAGTGTATGAAAGACCTTAATTTCAGACCCAAGATGCTGGAATCACAAGGGGAAAATTGCCAGAGAATGCACGTCAGGATGCATATTTAGGGGCTATAGAAATATCTCAGTGGGGGACTGGTGAGGTGGCTCAGAGGGTAAGAGCAGTGGCTGCTCTTCCAGAGGTCCTGAGTTCAATTCCCAGCAACCACAAGGTGGCTCACAGCCATCGATAATAAGATCTGGTGCCCTCTTCTGGTCTGCAGGCAACATGCAGGAGGAATATTGTATACATAAAAAATAAATAAATCTTTAAAAGAAAAAAAGAGAAATATCTCAGTGGTTAGAAGCAGTGCGGCCTCTCAGAGAGGACCTGAACTAAGTTCCCAGCACTCACCTTGGATGGCTACAACCACCTGTAACTCCAGCTCCAGGATATCCAAAACCTTTGTCCTCCAAAGGGCACCCACCCTCAGGTGCATATATACACACATAGACATAATTAAAAAATAAAACAAAACATTAAAAGACGTATATTCGCATAGGCTTAGACAACAACTTTCCAAACAAAACTCCAACAGCGTGGACAGAAGACCCAAGAATCAACAGATGTGGCTACATGATGTTACAGTAATTCTGCATAGCCAGGGAAAGTCTCTGCAGAGCAAACAGACAGCTGGCAGAATGGGAGGAAGACCTTTCCTGCTCTTCTTTCTGTCTTAGTTCTTTTTCTGTAGCTGTGGTAAAGCGACATGACCAAGGCAACTTATAAAAGTGCTTAACTTGGCTTCCAGTTTCAGAGGGTTAGAGTCCATGATGGCAGAGTGAAGGAACAGCCAAGAACTCATATCTTGATCCACAACCCACAGGCAGAGAAAAGGGACAGCTGGAATTCCGTAAGCCTTTTGAAACCTCAAGAGCCCGCCCCCAGTGACATACCTACTCCAACCAGGCCACGCCTCCTAAACCTTCCCTAACAGTTCTACCAACTGTGGACCAAGTATTCAAGGATATGAGCTTATGGGGGCCATTCTTTTTGTTTTGTTTTGTTTTGTTTTTTCGAGACAGGGTTTCTCTGTGTAGCTTTGCGCCTTTCCTGGAACTCACTTGGTAGCCCAGGCTGGCCTCGAACTCACAGGGATCCGCCTGCCTCTGCCTCCCGAGTGCTGGGATTAAAGGCGTGCGCCACCACTGCCCGGCGGGGGCCATTCTTATTCAAACCACCACATCTTCAGACACAGGACTCATCCAAAATTTACAAATAATCACAAAAATTTAAGCATCAAAAAAAAAAAAAAAACCCACAAATAAAGACACAACAACAAAACCTGCTACTCAGAAAATAAACTCAACATGAATAGACAGTTCTTTATAGAAGCAACAAAATGATTGATAAATAATTTTTAAGGTGTTTGACATCCTTAGTCCTCAGGCAAATGCAAATTGAAATAACATTGGGATACTCTCTTACCATAGTCAAAATAGCTATCATCAAGGAATCTGTCACCAGAACCTGCTGAGGATGCGGACAGAGAGGAACCTTTGTTCATGGCTGGTGGGTTTGCAAACTAGCAAAGCCACTGTGGAAATCAGTATGGAGGGTTCTTAAGAAGCTAAAAAAGAATTACAGTACCATCATTCCTGGACATACACTGAAGGAAGGTCACTATATCTCCCCAGAGAGGCACTTGCACACCCATGTTCATTGTTGCTCTGTTCACAATAGCCAGGAAATGGAACCAGTCTACCTGTTCACCAGCAGACGAATCAAAAATGAAAATGTGGTACATATACACAAGGGAATTTTATTCGTCTATAAAGGAAAATGAAATCCTGAAATTTATAGGAAGATGGATGGATCTGGAAAGTATAATATGAAAAACAAGGTGACCCAAACTCAGAAAGACAGAAACCAAATGTTCTCTCTTATATGTGGATCCTAGCCTGTAATGTATATATGATATATATCTGGGGGGGAAGTGTGGGTAATAGCTAAAAGGTAGAAAGGAGACCAAAAGAGGGTGGAAAGAGGTACTGATGAAGGAGGGGGAGGGGAAAAAGATAATGGGACAGGTGAAAGGAAAAGAGATTGGTGGAGAGATCAGGGTCATCAGGGACAGCAGTGGGGTTAGGGGAGTGGAGAATCTATGGAGACATATTATAGTAAAAAATGTAACAATATCTAATACCTTGAGTGCTGATTTTAAAAAACTTTTTTTAATTTAAAAAACTATCTTAGTTGATTGTATTTTACTCTTTACTCTTTGGTCTTTGGTCTTTTGGGGGCCACTGCCACCCAGCTCCCAAGTAAATCACATGTAGAGAGGCTTATTCTTTCTTTTTTTTTTTTTTTTTTTTTTTTTTTTTTTTTTTTGGTTTTTTCGAGACAGGGTTTCTCTGTGTAGCTTTGCGCCTTTCCTGGAGCTCACTTGGTAGCCCAGGCTGGCCTCGAACTCACAAAGATCCGCCTGCCTCTGCCTCCCAAGTGCTGGGATTAAAGGCGTGCGCCACCACGCCCGGCACGGCTTATTCTTTCTTAAGAATGCCTGGCCTTAGCTTGGCTTGTTTCTAGCCAGTTTTTCTTAACTTAAATTATCCCATCTATCTTTTTGCCTCTGGGCCTTTACCTTTCTCTAGTTCTGTATACCTTTCTTTACTTCTTACTTCATGGCTTACTATATAGCTGGGTGGTTGGCCCCTTTGAGTCCTCCTCCTTATCCTGGTCCTTGATCTTTTCTTCTCAGATTTCTCCTTCTACTTATTCTCTGCCTGCCAGCCCCACCTATCCTTTCTCCTGCCTTGCTATTGGCTGGCCAGCTCTTTATCAGACCAATCAGGTGTTTTAGACAGTCAAAGTAGCACAGCTTTACAGAGCTGAACAAATGCAACATAAAAGAATGCAACACATCTTTGCATCATTAAACAAATGTTCCACAGCATAAACAAATGTAACACATCTTAAAATAATATTCCAGGGCTGGAGAGATGTCTCGGTGGTTTAGAGTATATATTGTTCTTGCAGAAGACCAGAATTTGGTTCCAGGCACACACACACACACACACACACACACACACACACACACACACACACACACGCTGGACACCTCCCAATTGCCTGTAACTTTAGCTCCAGGTGAATCTGACACCCTCTGCTGGCCTCCTCAGTCACTGCTCTCAAGTGCGTAAACCCACACATAGACATGCGCATGTACACATAAATAAGAATAAAGTTTAAAAAAATAAAATTTTGTTTACTTATTCTTATTTGAATCTCTAGCCCTCACTTAAAAAGCCAAGTGAGGTTTCAGTGCTACAAGGAGATGGCAATAAAGGCTCATTGGTACTTGTTGGCCATCAGCCTAGTTCCAGGATCAGTGAGAGACCCTGTCTCAAGGGAAGAAGGCAGAGAGTGTTAGCACGGAACACCTGATGTCCTCCTCTGGCCTCTGCAAACACACACACAGCAATGAGCAAAACAAAACACCATGTATTTGTTGGCTTCATTGATGAGAGATCTGAAGCTCTTGGGCAAGTTGAGGCAGAAACATGAAATGGACCCACCCTTTGGCAGCCTTTCCCACCATCCCAACTGTGGATGAGGAGGACTGGGGAGCAGCCTGGGGGAAGTGGACTGGCCGGATCTGAGCAAAAGCCCTGGCTGTAGGTCTGGCTCCCTCCAAGCTTGGCTAAGACATGTGCTCCCATCAGGCAATAAAAGCCCGGCCAGGAAGACTGTGGCCCTGGGGTTTGTTTCATTGTATTTTTATTATTAAAAAACTCAGACATGTGGAACACAGATAATTTGGTCCTGTATGAGGCTTCCTCTGGCTCCCGCATCTGAGGAATTTAACGAGAGGCAAACCAGAGGGAACTGTACACAGCTATTTGGGATGTTTGAAAAGGTTGGGAAAAAAATGTAGACTTCAAAGGCCTGGAGGGCAACCTCCCTGGGCCAACCATGATTGGGAATGTTGCTTGGATCTTCATATTGAGGGCTTTTTTTTAAGGGGTTGGAGGTCGGTGGGGGATTGTAAGATTTTTGTTTTTGTTTTTGTTTTTATTTTTTTTAATGAGTTTTAAAAGGAAGAGAATAATAATGTTAAAGTCAGACCCTTAAATGCCCTTTTTGGAATGGTCGGAATTAAGTTTCAATCTTTATGTTCTCCGAGGGACAATAACACAGGCTGGGAAATAATGATTTTCCAGGCTCCGGGGTTGTTCTCCCCCTCTGCCTGTACTGTCCCCAGCCTCATTAGGTCCCATCAAACTTTGTTCCGTGTGCCCCACTTACCCGCCTGCTCCGGCTATAAGAAAAAGCCAGTCGCCCACACCCACCCCTTGAAACTTGTGGGGACCATTCTAAGATCTCTGCTAGCCACATAGTTGTGGGTTTGGGGAGGAAGATTTTTTTTTTTTAAACAGGATTTCACTACGTAGCCCTGGCTGACCTAGAACTCATTCTGTAGACCAGGCTGGCCTTTAACTCATAGAGATCCACCCGCTTCTGCCTCCTGAATGCTGGGATTAGAAGTATGGGCCATCATGCCCAGCCGAAGACATAATTTAAGGGGTTTAACATTCAGTTGTTTAACATTCAGGTGTAAAAGGAGGGATGGCAGACATTTTAGCAAGCAGACCCTACTGTCGCTGCCTCCTTTGGCTGAAATTTAGGCTTGTGGGACTCATCCACATTTTTTTTTCCAAAAGTCTTTTTAAAATGTGCGTGCTAGGGCTGGAGAGCTGGCTCAGAGGTTAAGAGCACTGACTGCTCTTCCAGAGGTCCTGAGTTCAATTCCCAGCAACCACAAGGTGGCTCACAACCATCTGTAATGAGATCTGGTGCCCTCTTCTGGCCTGCAGTCACAAGTGCTGTATACATAATAAATAAATAAATCTTAAAAAAAAAAATGTGTGTGCGCGCGCACACACACACACCACACCACACCATGACACACATGTGAAATCAGAGGACAACTTTGTGAGGTCAGTTCTCTCCCTCCACCAAGGGTTCTGGGAATCACCTTTACCCAGTGAACCATTTCACCCTACATTTCTGCTGGAGGCAGTAATTCATTTCCCCCACACCCAGTGGCCTTATTTGGTTTTGCTTTTGAGACAGGATCTCACTATATAACTCTGGCTGTCCTGGAACTATGTAGACCAGACTGGCCTCAAACTCACAGACATCTACCTAGCTTTGTCTCCCAGTGTGAGGATGAGAGGTTTACGCCACTACCAGGAGTTCCCCCAGGAGTCCTAATGGAATTTGCTACAATGTATAGGTCTGTTTGGGCACAGTGAAGTCTCTGCCCATTGTTACAGTTTATGACCCCCTAACCACAATCTTGCCGTATGAGATTTGTTTGTTTGGTTGGTTGGTTTTTCCAGACAGGGTTTCTCTGTGTAGCTTTGCACCTGTCACAGAACTGACTCTGTAGCCCAGGCTGGCCTTGAACTCACAGGCCTGGATCTGCCTCCCCAGTGCTGGGATTAAAGGCATGCACCACCACTGCTGGCTTGAGATTTGTTTGTTTTTAATTTTTATGTTTTTTTTTCTTTCTATAAGTAAATCTTAATTTTTTAATTATAATATTTAATTGGCATGTATTAGTTGTATTAGTACTAGCTGATTAGTACTAGGATTCATAAAGAGGGTTCATGCAAGAACGTAGTCTACGTTAGGTATGGTTTTCCTCCTCTCATGTGCTTCCCTCATTAGATGCCTTTGCTTCCCTAGACAGGTTTGTTTGACCCGCCTGTCATGCTCACATACAGGATTTCATCTATCTATATAAAATCTAGGGTCTATAAATGCAAATGTGACACTGATTTAATTCACTTAATGTGATCATCTTGGGTTGTATCCAACCTCCGCAAACGACATAGCTTCGTTTGTTGTTATGGATAAAGACTCTTCCATCCTGTGTCTACCACATTTTGTAATCCATCCCTCGACTGACAGACCTGGTGGATGTGGACGTACACACGTCACCCGGCCTTCAAAAGATAAGACCTTGGGGACTATCAAAGCCCATTTGAGAAATAGACATCTTAGGTAAGCTGTTGAAAGTTGGGCTTCTTATCAAAAAAGAAGCCAAGAGGCTGATGAGAAGATTCAGGAGCTAAAGGTGCTCGCTCTGCAAGCCTGATGACCAGATTTCAAACCCCGATCCTGTGTAAAGGTGGCCAGAGAGAACTGACCCCACAAAGTTGCCCTCTGACCTCCACAGACACACATCAAGTACACACTCAATTTTAATAATAATTTTAAAAACTGAAACAGACAGCGAGAGCAGCCAACATGCACTGACATGGGGAGGCAGAGGTATGGATGCACACATCATAATTGCATGCTTCTTTCCAGAGTCTGAAGGAGCAAGCTCAGGACCACCTCAAGTTGCCCTCCTGGCTGGGGAGGGAGCAGGGAGGTGTTACTAGTTTTTACTGGAGCAGTCGCAACTTTGGGGTCAATGCTCTGTACACAGGGGCCTGAGTGGCTTGCAGAATTTGTTCCCAGAGGAATCTGGCAGAAAAGTGGAACGTGGTTGGAGAAGCTAACTGGGTCAGGGAGCTCTAAGGACAGGATATGCACACTGTGGAGCTGTGAGGACATGCTGCAGGTCCAGCCATGCTGGAGCTGGGCCACTCCTGGTCCGACACAGGAGGACTCTGTTCTAACTCTCCTGTAAAGGCATGTTCCAGCTATCAAGAGACTTCTACCCAAATGGGCTGGAGTCTGCACATGGGCCCTGATCAGCTATCTGGGTGTGGCTCTGATGGGTAAAACACCTACCCCCAGGTTCATCTTGAGGTTGGTCACTACTGAAGCCATTTCTTCTTCCCAGCTGTAAATTTAGTTTTCTAGGAATCTCACCAGAAGCCCCATGAACAGTCTAAGACATGTCCTAAACCCCACGAGGAAATCTAGTGGCTCCCAGGTTTACCTTTCAAGATTGCAATCCCATTGAAAGCACCTCCAGAGACACCCCATAATCTCGTTTAGAGGGAGAAGGGGTTGGAGAGGTGGCTCAATGGCTAAGGCAGCCCTCTGCTCTTGCAGAAGATTCAAGCTGGGTTCCCAGCACTCACATGGGATGGTTCAAAACCACCTGTAACTCCAGCTCCAGGGAAATCTGTTGCCCTCTTCTGGTCTCTGGAGGTGCTGCACTCACACATGCACACACACACACACACACACACACACACACACACACACACACACAGGTAATTAAAAGTAATCTAAATAAATCAAAGAGAGAAAGGGAAAGTTTCTTAGCAGCCTTTTGATATGTAACTTGAGAGCCAGCAAAATGTTGCAACAATGTAAAGACCTGTAACTTGAGGGCTAATTAAATGTTCCAACAATTGCAAGACTTTTTTGAGATGCTCACACTCATGCTCCGTGGGTGCTCATAACCAGTCTGCTTTTAATCTCTATTCATAATATCTTCCCATCAAGCCCTAGCTCTGCTCTGTTTACCTCGCCCTGAAATTCTTTTCTGCTGCCCACCCAAGATCTACCTTTACCTGAGTGAGGTCCCTAAAAGATGAAAGGAATTCATCCGATTGGTGAGGGTCATAGCATGGAGACCCGTCTCCATCCCTACTGCCCCTGACGTCACTACAGCCCCAGATTCTCAGGAATTGGGAATCCCAAATCTGCCCCTGTCTACAGCAACGGGGAGGTTCCAGTTGCCAATGTCGGATGCTCACGTGTTTATCTGACGCTTTGCCAAGTAGAATTCCAACTGCAGAACCCAGACTTTGTGCAGGGGGTGGGGGGTAGTGGGGAGGTGGCGGGGTGTCAGTTTGTGCTCTTGATCCATGGATCCCAGTATTCAGGGTGGGCCTGAGACAATCTGACACATTCTTTTCTTCTTCTTCTTCTTCTTCTTCTTCTTCTTCTTCTTCTTCTTCTTCTTCTTCTTCTTCTTCTTCTTCTTCTTCTTCTTCCTCTCCTCCTCCTCCTCCTCCTCCTCCTCCTCCTCCTCCTCCTCCTTCTTCTTTTTCTTTTTTTAAAGATTTGTTTATTATGTATACAGTGTTCTGCCTACATACTAGAAGAGGGCATCAGATTTCATTATGGATGGTTGTGAGCCACCATGTGGTTGCTGGGAATTGAACTCAGGACCTCTGGAAGAGCAGTCAGTGCTCTTAACTGCTGAGCCACCTCTCCAGCCCCCATCTTTTGTCCTTCTTTAAGAGGCTCAAGTGAGAGCCAGATGTTGACAATCTGGGAGCAGGAGCCTGGAGGCAGAAGACCATCTTGCCCTCAGTCTGTCAAACCAGCTTCCTGAAACCCAGGATATAGAATGGGGATACCTCTTTTCACGTGTCTCAATACTGAGAGGGACAGAGGACCAAGCCAGTCCTGTTCCCCTTCTTGGCCACCCTCTCAAGCACACAGATTTGTGTGCACATGTTACTTGAAGTGTGCTCTGTGGGAAACCCACGTAGAAAGAGTTGGGCATGATGGAGGAGGCTCAGGAGAGCCGCAGGGTAGGTTTAGGGCAAAGTCTTGACTTGGTCCATGATGGAGTGGGTACATCACAGAACTGTCCTGCCTAGGGAACAGCTTGTCACTCTGTCTTCCATAGGCATCTGGAGGGGATGCTGTCAGGGAGAACACGCCATTGCTTACATGAGGGGGCCCCTGTTAGCCAAGTGCTTTTCCCTGGGGAATAAGAATAGATATTCCTTTGGCAGCTCTGTGATGGAGGCGATGGAGGATGGACATACCAGCTCAGTGAGGCCCTAAAGAAAAGCCCTGAGCCCAGTGGTAAATTCTTCAGAGGCCCTTTGAGCAAGAAGTCCACTAGAGTCCTTTCCCTCACCTCCTAAACAATGGCTGACCTCACACTTGAACCTCTCCTAGCTCCCCATGTTTCCCCAGTGCCTGATCCCCCCATTGGGCACTGCATGCTTTGGGGGTGATCTGTGGAGTAATCTATGCAGTAATTCCCACCTGTGCTCAACCATGAATTCCAACGAAGCGGAGACCTCAGCTAAGAAGTACCAGTGAGAGAAAAAGACTCAGTGAAGATTTATTGGGCTGGGGAAATGGTGCTGTGGGTAAAGCTTTTCGCATGCAAGCATGGAGATCTGAGTTCAATTCTCAGCACTCAACTTAAAGAACTGGGTGGTGTGCATTTGTAATCCAGGAGCTGGGGAGCCGGAGACAGAAGCATCTCTGGGGCTCCATAGACAACCAGGATAGCCTAATTGGTGAATTCCAGGTCAGGGAGACCGTATCTCAAGAAAACAAGATGGATGGATCCTGAAAACAACATTCAAGGTTGACCTCTGGCCTCCGCACCCTCCTCCTCACATACACCCATGTTCACATAAAATATCTTCTGAGTGACTGTGTTTCTTCTTCTGTATGTGGGTGGGGGTGGCTCTGAGAATCCTTTTCTTTTCCTCACTGGGGAAGCAGCAAGGATCTGGAATGGAAAGATGCATAGCCATATCTCAGCGGCCCAGCTTTTTTTCTTTCTTTCTTTCTTCTTTTTTTTTTTTTTTTTTTTGTTGTTGTTATTTGTTTTTTGAGACAGGGTTTCTCTGTGTAGTCCTGGCTGTCCTGGAACTTGCTCTATAGACCAGGCTGGCCTCGAATTCAGAGACCTGCCTGCCTCTGCCTCCCAAGTGCTGGGGTTAAACGTGTGAGCTGGCTGGGCTTCCCATCTTTATGAGTTAGAGATGTCAGAAAGATCTCTCACTTCTCTGAACCTCTGTTATTTTGTTGTTGTTGTTGTTTTCTCGGTAAAGCAAGCATAGTCAGACCTTACAGCACTGATGAGCAGGTTGAACACATTTTTCATAGCCAAGAAGTTTTTTCACTAAACGGTAACTCTGTTATTTTAGTCTTGACAACCTGAACCAAGAAAGGGACAGTATGGGGAAATGGAGGCAGAAGTCAGAGGGCATCAATAAGCGTGGTTTGGCTTTCAGGACCCTGTAGCCTGCACAGAAAGTGCGTGTGGAAAGCTCTGAGCCAGGCTGTCCCCTCTGCTGGGACTGTCACTCAATGCTGGGGGGCGGGGGAGGGAGCTTTGTAGACAACAGAATTTCCCACAGGAGTGTGTCCAGGCAATGTCACAGCCAGGAGCTTCAAGTGCAAGCTGTAGGTCACACACTCCAGCTTCCCCTCTAAGTGGTGGCTGCCCAGGGGGCTTGACCATCTGAGAACCTCATTGTTCTCCTCAGATGAAAGAGTTCAAGGCCGTCATAACAACCGAGCCTTGTCCTGTAGCACAAATCTGAACAGGTCTTATTAATAGAACCAAACCCAGAGCCAGGTATTGGGTTAAAGATGGAAGATCGGAGAGGCAGAACAAGCCACAGTTCTCTCACCTCGCCAGTTTCTCAGCTGATCCTGTTTCCTCAGACTGGAAGCCTCTGAGTCCTCATCCAAATGGATCTCAGCTGAACTGCTGCCAAAAGCCTAAAAGCTTAACCAGCTCTAGTTCCTAGTTTTCATGCCTTATATACTGTTCTGCTTTCTGCCATCACTTCCTGGGATTAAAGGTGTGAGTCACCAGGCCTGGCTGTTTCCAGTGTGGCTTTGAACTCGCCTTCAGAATGCTAGGAGTAAAGGTGTGTGTGCCACTATTTTCTGGCCTCTGTATCTAGTGGCTGTTCTGTTCTCTGACCCCAGATAAGTTTATTAGAGTGCACAATATTTTGGGGAACATAATGTCACCACACTGTCCCATAGATATCCTCCATCTTCCCAGTGCCCGACAGGCCTTCTTCTCTTGTTCCTGGAAATTCCTCGTACCCACCACTGTCCCTTAACATCTCTCATGGGACCCTCGCTAGCCCTCATTGGAGGAGAGGAGGCCTCTCGGCTGACTGAGAGAGTGCAGGTGCTTGGGAGAGAGCTCCACTTCTCTGGAGACATCAGAGCTCTCCCCCCATCCCACCCCTGCCCCGCCCCGCCCCGCCCCAGAGCAGATCTCCCATGGGATAGGCAGGCGGCAATGCCTTCGTGTTTTGGGTCATCTGTGAAGCCACTGGCAAGCTTCTAAGGGCTTTTTGGCCACTCGGATCCAAGAAGCAAGAAACCCTTGGAAACTCCTTTCAAAAGTGAGGGCCCTGGCCTCAGCACAACGACTGAAGCCATGTGAGCTGCCACAGGCCACCAGGCTACCACATGGCATCATGGCCACCAGAAGTCCACGGGCCTCCTGGACCGTGTCATCAAAGACCCCAGCACAGGTCCTTCCCTCTCCACAGTGGCTGCTGGAGTGGAGGAAGAAGCCTGAGCTCAGCCTTGCAGGGACTTGGTTCCTGCTCCTCCCAGGAGGCCCCAGGGCTCCTTGTCACCAAGTAAGCCTTGGTTCCCAGCGGACAGATGGAGGGAAGTTCCCTGCAGCCAGCCCACTTCCACTTCTTGCCTGTTTACCCCGCTGCTACAAGACATTACGCCTTCATACATGATGAGTTCTGTCACTCAATCAGACCATTATCCTGAAGGCCTTGTAAACCAGAGGACAGGGCAGGGGACGGGGCTTTGTCATATCTGGATGGGGTGGCCCTGGAAGAGCTTCAGTTCCTGGACAGCAACCCTGCAAGGGATCTTGTCTAGATCGTGCTTTGTTTCGAGACAAGGTTTTGCTAGGTAGCTCAGGTTGGCCTTGAACTCGTGGTAAAGCCCAGGTTGGTCTCCAACTCGTAGCAATCCTCCTGCCTCTTCCCTCTCTTTCAACTCTAATTTAAAAAAAAAAAATTAAACCAGATAATTCTGGGAAAACAACTCATCAAAAACTTACATTATGGGGGCTGGAGAGATGGCTTAGTGCTTAAGGGCATTAGCTGTTCTTGCGGGGGACCTGGGTTCAGTTCTCAGCACCCACATGGTTGCTTACAACTGTCTGTAGCTCCAGTTCCAAGAATCCTCTGCTCTCTTCTGGCCTCCACTGGCACCAGGCATGTACCCGGTGCACACACACATACACACAGGCAAAACATCCATAAACACAAAAATTGGTTTAAATGACAAAAATGTTTTTTTACACTGTGAATGACTCAATCCCAGTGTAAATGACCCAGCAGAGTTTGCAAAACCGTTACCCAATTGTGCAAAAAGCCCTGTCAGATTCCTTGTTCCTGAGGCTTGCTGAAACCCAATGTAAAGGCTTGCTGGCCTCTAAAGACGGGTCCTGGCTTTCTATTTTCAAAAAAGTACAGGGATCCCCCAGCACCTTGGAAACTGAGAAGTGGAGGGGCCTTGCAAAAGAAGGGTAGCCCCCTGTTCACTTTATTTTTATAGCCTCCCCCTTTTCCATCCTCATCAACCTGTTTCTTTTCTTCTTCTTCTTCTTCTTCTTCTTCTTCTTCTTCTTCTTCTTCTTCTTCTTCTTCTTCTTCTTCTTCTTCTTCTTCTTCTTCTTCTTTTGTCTTTTGTAATGTTTCTTCGACATTTCAAAGCCCCCTCCTGGTTTCGATTTGAAGCTCCCGGATAGCATCGATCACTTTTTAACAGAAAGGGGAAAAAAAAGGGAATTCCAGGTCTGCCGTTCTGGTCTCTCACTTTGGGGAGAGTGAGCTGCAGCCAGAGGCAGCAGGCATTCAGTGCCCCATTTCCCACTATCACACACACCCCCTTTAAAAAGAGAAGGAAATAAAGAAAACCTTGGAGTTCTTGGGGAGCTCAGAGTCCTGAACCTGGTGGGGTGGGGATGGTGGCCTTGAACTTGCCTCTCCCACCCAGTCCAAGCTGTTTACTAACCTGGTCCTGCAACCTCAGGTATTTAAGGGAGCCTGTTGGTCAACTTTAAAAGGCTGGGAGGTGGCCAAGGTCATAAACTAGCAGGCAAAAAATGAGGCCTTGGGCCAAAGAGCTAATACTCCTGTTCTGTTTTATTGATTAAGGATGGAGGTAGGTGGAGCTTGGAACCAGGATGGGAAGCTGGAAGGGCCCACCCCAGCCTTCTTCCACTGACCTCAGCGGTAAGGTTCACCCCGGCTCACCTCGGAGAAAGGATGGCCTGCTGAGGCGGGGGCACCTCTGTGGCTGTGGTTCTTCAAGAATTTCCATGGGCGTGGGATTCAGAGACCGGACACAACTTTTGATGACACACCTCCTGATTTCACCGCAGAGTAGAGGGGCTGCCTGGACGGTGATCATATTGACGGTTTAAAATGTTTGTATCTGGGGCTGAGGGGCATGACTCCGTGGTAGAGCATTTGGTATGTATATAAGGCCCTGAGTTCAATTTCCTGAGCTCCCTGGCTCCCAAGGGAAGAAAGGAAAGAAGGAAAATAGAATAGGAGAGAAGGAGGGAGGGACGGAGGGCTATTCCTTCACCCTGGGTTTCCTCTCCTCTTACATCAGTTTTGATTTACTAAATATATTACATTAAAATATTATTTGTCTTAGGGCTGGGGAGACAGCTTAGAGTGTGCACCACGCAGGTGTAAGGACCTGAGTTAGAACTTCCTCCCGTGACTCCCGGCCCGGTAGTATGCACCTGTAATCCCAGCACTGAGGAGGCAGAGACAAACTCACCCCTGAGGCTCACTGTGAGCTCTGGGCTCAGTGAGAGGCCCTGCCTCCAAACACAAGGTGGAGAGTGACTGCGGCAGACCCCTGTGACGTCCACATGCATGCTTGTATTCATCTATAAACACACCCCAAATACTATTTCTCCTGATAACTGAGTTATCTTGGTGCCATTTCAATGCTGCACCTGAAGTCCCTGGTTGATACGTTGATACACACACACACACACACACACACACACACACACACACACACACACACAGCAGCAGCAGCAGCAGCAGCAGCAGCAGCAGCAGCAGCAGCCAGAGGAGGTTTCAAGGCCAAATCTAAATCAGCAGACTTGGGTGCTGGGCTATTGGCTGGAGGTACAGGCACTTGAGAACTATAGGGGAGGATCTTAAGGGTGCCACAGTGGTCTCGAACTAGAGGCCTAGGTTGGAGGCAGGCCGGAGAGAAGCCCCATTTTCCTCCCTGGGGATGTGCCGTGGCTCCCTGTGGACATCATTGGCTGTGACAGAGCAGAGAGGGTCAGCCATCTGAAGAGGGTCAAGGTCCTAATGTCATTCCTTTGCTGTGTGGCCTGGGATGGCTGTGCTCTGGGCCTGTGCCTTCCATGGAGAATGGTTTCTAATGGAAGAGACCTACCAGGAAGAGACCTACCAGGATACCATAGAGCGGTGGTTCTCAACCTGTGGGTCGTGACTCCCAGGGGGTCGCATAGCAGATATTTGCATGATGATTCATAACAGTAACAAGATTACAGTTATGAAGTAGCAATGAACATAATCCTATGGTCGGGGGTCACCACAACATGAGGACCTGTATTAAAGGGTCGCAGCGCTAGGAAGGTTGAGAACCACTGCTCTAGAGTCAGGAAGAACGCAGCTTTCTGGGTTTACGAATGGGTCCCCTCTGCCCCAAAGCCTTTTTCTCACTGGCAGTCTTTACAGTCATGATTCAGATTCACAGCATGTGCTCCACAGGCCAGACACACAGCCAGGCTTTCTCCGAGCACCGGCTCCTTGAATCCTCACCGCCGCTGGCTCAGAAGAGAGGCCCTATCTTTTGTGTGTCTGGAGTCTGGTCTTTCAACACAGGGTTTCATCAGGCAGCCCAGGCTAGGCTTGCATTCAGAAGCCTCCTATGACAGTCTTCTAAATGGTGCGATTAAAGATGTGAGTCACCCCACTCAGCTCAGGCATCTTTGGCGGCGGCGGCGGCGGCGGCGGCGGCGGCGGCGGCGGTGTGTGTGGTGTGGCAAGTTTAAATGTGTGAGAGTATGCACACACGTGATTCACTGTGTGAGACTGTGTGTACGTGCAGGTGTGTGTACATGTGCTGGCATGCATGCATGTGTGTAAGAGTGTGCCTATGTCTGCGCACATGTGTGAGAGTGTGCGTACACATGGGAGTGTGCGTGCATGTGTGTATGTGCGCGCGCGCGCGCGCGCGTGCGTGCGTGCGTGTGTGTGTGTGTGTGTGTGTGTGTGTGTGTGTAAGCCAGAGGTCAATTTCAGGTGTCTTCCTACTTGCTCTTTTTTTGTGTTTTGAGACAAGGTCTCTCCCCGACCTGGAGCACACTGATTTGGCTAGGCTAGCTGGCTAGTCAGCCCAGGGATCCCTGTCTGCCAGCAATGGGATCCTGGGGTTACAGAGGCATGCCCGATGCTCTTGAACTTTCTCCCTTTCTCTCTCTTTTTCTTTCTCTCTTCCTCCCTCCCTTCCTCCCTCCCTCAAGTCCCCATGTCTCCTGACAACTACTTTGCTGACCAGGCCCTCTCCCCAGCCCCCTGGAGCTAGCTTCTATTCTCATTCTACAAATACAGAAACCGATGCCCCCAAGTGGGAAGGCCCTCGTGCCCTGCAGCTGAATGGTGAGTTTCCAAGCTCAGGGATTCAGATTTGCTACGCAGACTTCATATTCCAAGACATGTTGTGCCTTGTTCCCATTAAAGATGTTTGAATGGAGGGAGGTATGGGCAGATCTGGAGACAGTGAAGCCCCCTCGTCAAAGTCACAGGTTTTCTGCAGGCTGAAAACTCTGCCCTAGAAGCACCTCAGCATTGCCGACCTTCAGACTGGCATTGGGAACTGACTCCCTGCCCCACCATTCTCCAGCACAGACTGCTCCAAAAACAGCTGTTTGCTAGCCAGTAACAACCCAGTCCTGGACTCTGTGTTCCAGGCCCCTTCAATGAGCTACAGATCTTCCGAGGACAGAGATGGCTCCAGAGGTCCTGAGCCAGGGGCAGAGTTGGGAGGCAAGGAACCCTCAGAGGAGAAATTGGGAAATCACATGCCCTGATTGTCCCTCAAATCCTAAAGGCAAGGAAGACATGGTGGTCTGAGAAAATCCTGTGATTGACAGGATCACCCTCAGAGGGAAGTCAGCCTGCCAGTGCCCCACCCCCTACACCCTAAGCTGCCCTTTGGATCTCATCTCATCTTAGAGGCATTTGTTTTTGGAGATGCAACAGCTGTGGAGCTCAAAACATTTCTCAAGTGCAGCAACTGTGTCCCACAGAAGCCAGGATGCATGTGACATGGGGTGATGCCTACCATGCAGAAGTAAACAGGACCGGTCCCAGCTGTTGCTATAAATGGACATTTTTATAATAAGTGGATCGGAAGGGCTGGGGAAGTGATGCCATTAGTAGCCTTGCTTGTTATGCAAAAGGAAGGGCCTGAGCCCCTGCCTCCGAACCCGTGGGAAAAGGCCGGTATGGAAGCTCGGGCTTGTAATTCTCACTCAGCCCTGGGAGGTGGAAATAGATGACCCCTGGGTCTCGGTGGACATCCATGCCTCATCAGAGAGCTCCGGGGCCCAATGAGAGAACCTGTCTCAAAACACAAGGTCTCACAACATCCTGAGAAACGACACCAAAGGTTGACCGTGAGCCTGCCATGCTCACAGGCAGATACATGTGTATAAACTCACGTGCATCATTCCCTCCCTCCCTCCCTCCACCGCACTGGATACAGGGTACACACTTGGAACCCCAGCAATTGGGAGACTGAGGCAGAAGCATTGTATGTTTGAGGCCAACCTGGGCTACAGAGCGAGACAGTATCTAAAAAATAGGAGGCTTAAATAAGTTTATGAGATTTAGGGTTCTAAAGGGCAGGAGATAGAGTTCAGTGATAGACTGTGCATTCCTAGCAACATTCAAAAGGGAAGGGGACAGTCAATAAATGGACAGCTAGAAATGAGTGACCTGTAAAAAAAGGAGAAAAAAAAAAGGCACCTTTCACCTGTGAAGAAATTAAAGCACAGCATAGTTAAGTCATTTACCCAAGGCACACAGTTAATAACGGCAAAATAAGAGTCTAACCAGGTTTTGGTTGGACACGAGACATCCTGTCCCTTACCTGTTCCAGAACTTCCTGGCAGGGAACAAGGCTTACCAAGCACACTAAACATTTTATAAGGCTGTCCAAGGAGTCTCAGAAACACAAAGTATCTAAGAAACGCTAAGAGAGTTTTGGGAGCTGGCTCAGAAGGAACTTTGTCCCTTCTTCTGGCCAGGGGACAAGAAAAAGGGGTTGAGGGACCAGGAAAGTGGCTCAGAAGCATGGAGGGCAAGGGAGCTGAGTATGAAGAGATGGCCTGCAGCTGACTGAGATGGGCCTGAGCTGAATCCCATGACGTTTCTCAGTAACTGTCGCTCAGCCACAACAGACAATGGCCTCCGCTGTGTTGGAACCAGAGCGTTGCTGAAGACCTTGTGTGGTGTGTGCTGTGCCCTGTGAAGTTTGGAGGACGTCCTGTCGGAAAAGACCAAATTATCTCCTCCAAATAATCCATCGAAGGATTATCAGGGTGGCCACTCACACCCATGATGGCTTTTGCACATTTAAATCCGTTTATTACAACCACCTTCCAGAAGGTGGCAGTCAAGGGTCTTGTTTTTAATGGAATTGGCATCTATTCCTGCCCAGGAAGGTATGTGGACTGCAGATGGCATGGAGAAAGCAGGTTGCGCCCCTGGCTATGAACATACCTCTCATTCACAGAGGGACCCCTGAGTGTGAGGGAAGTGGGACCCGGCTCAGGTCCGCTTTGCTGGGTATCTGATCTGTTCGCTTTTCAAACTGAGGACTGTCTGTGGCCTGGTATGAAGACTGGGGAAGAGTTGGGTCCGCCGTGGAATGGACACCAGGAATTCATTCGCGCAAGGGTCTCCCAGTCACGTCTAGAAAGGAAGAGAGACCTTGTCTACCTGATGTTGAGGAGAAACCCACACCAGAAAATATACTTATGAGTCTGTTTGGGAGAGATTCTGAGTGCAGCCACATGCTGGTTGCCTGTGAGCATTTGCTTTGTTTGTTTGTTTGGTTTGGCTTTTCAGTACGGAGGAAGCATGTGGAATCCAGGGCTTGGGCCTGCTGTGCCACGCCCCCAGCCCCTCCCTGGGAATTTTAGGCAGGTGCTCTAGGATGTCTCCGGATCTTTTTTCACTTTTCTATTTTGAGGCAACCAGGTTGCCCAGGCTGGCCTTGAACTCATTCTATAGCTCAGAGAGATCTTGGACTTTATTTTCTATTTTTTTAAATAAAGATTTATTTATTTATTATGTATACAGCATTCTGTCTGCATGTATGCCTGCAGGCCAGAAGAGGGTGCCAGAGCTCATTACAGATGGTTATGAGCCACCCTGTGGTTGCTGGGAATTGAACTCAGAACCTCTGAAAGAACACCCAATGCTCTTAACTGCTGAGCCATCTCTCCAGCCCTTTGTTTTCTATTTTATTTTATTTTACTTTATTTTATTTTACTTTGACAGGGTCTCACTATGTATCCCTGGCTGTCCTGGAACTCACTCTGGCTGGTCTCAAACTCACAGAAATCCGCCTGCCTCTGCCTCCCAAGTGCTGAGACTAAAAGCATGGGTCACTATGCCCAGCCATGTCTTGAACTTTCAATCCTATGTGAGTGACTGAGTAGCCACAGTTAGAGGCCTGCACCACCGGGCTGCAGAATGGCATTCACCATTGCAGATCTGGGTAGAGCTTCAGATGCCTTGTAGGGATGGACAACATCCCCACTCTGCCTGTGTTGTCTTGGCAACAGCATTATGGTTAAGAGTGTGAGTTCTGCTGTCACCCTGATCTGGGTGAGCCTTCTTACCTCTCCTGATTGGAGCTGTTGTGGCCTCAGGCACATGCCTGTGCCCTCTGAGCCTCAGCTTCCATACCTGTAAAGCGGGTACAATAATTGTCCCTGACAGAGGAAGAATGGAGCCGCACAGGTGGACTACCCGCTGGGTTCAGCACCATGTGGCACAAATCACCAGTGGCATCCTTACTGGAAACTGTGCCTGGATGGTTCAGAGCTGCCTCGTTTCCCCTCACACAGCGTGGACTAGAGAACTCCAGAGTCAAGCCTTCATCCCAGTACCCAGTTTGGGAATGTTAATGTGCTTTCTAGCCTCGAGCCTTCCTGGAAAGGTCTTGTTTGGGGACCCGCTGTCATCCCTGTGTTCAGACCTATTTTTCTTCAGTCTGCAGCTGGGATTATTAGGAGTGGGGACTTGGAGATGGTTTGGCCAGCTGTGGTTGCCTTGGGTTGAGTGAGTGGAGAGGAGGAGAGAGAGGAGGGAGAGAGGAGATGAGGATGAGGGAAGAGAAAGAGGAGGAGGAAGGGGAAGGGGGGAGAAAGAAGCATTGCCAATCCAGAACATTCACAAGGTCCCAGATTTATTTCGCAAATGCCAATTTGAATTATTCAAACCTAGCAAACACAACCAAGAAACCCAAGAACCGCTCCACCCCGTACCTCGGTGTCGTCCGGTGTTTAGAAACCGGCCTCTCATTTGGGTTGATGATGTCACCAGCTGCTCTGTGTGTGGAATTTCCATATCCCAACCCCTCCACCACCAAAATAAAGTTATTGAGTCCACGGGGGAAACTTACAATGGTGGACATTTATTGTGTAATTGTCATGATTATTACCACTCTAATTTATTTCCCTACTTAAAAATGTTCTGGAGACTGTAAGTCATTTCGGGTTGATCCTCAAAAACCTGGAGGCTCGGATTATTTAGAGAGAGACTGAGAGAGCATTTAGCCAGGTGCACGGGGCTCTCAGATTTCCTGGGGCTGCTTGCAGGGACTCAATATAGAAAGCAGGGGACAGTGTGTGCATTGTACCCATGTTAGACAATGCGGGATGGATGCAGCTCAGATAATTGCATCATTTTCCAAGTGATTCCCCTGGGGTTCAAGCCTAAACGTGCCCACCAATGAACGGTTGCACATTAGTCCGTCTTCCTAGAGCTCCGTGCAAAAACACCTTGGTGCAAAATGAGGGCTTGAGAGAAAGAGAGAGAGAGAGAGAGAGAGAGAGAGATCTGCTACTCATTCAGTGTGAGGCTGTAATGGGGAGAAAGAGGAGAAAGTGAGGACTTGCAGGGCAATAAAGATGGCCAAATTTCATCAGCGTTTTGATATTCGACAAATTCAAAAGCTCTTAATATGGCGAAGTTTGCATCTGAGGTTAAATGGAGCATGTGACCCACAGGGCCCGTGGGTAGGACCAAGAAACCGGACCCCTCCGCAGACAATTAAAATGCCAGAAGAGTTACGTTAATTGAGCAATTGAACATTTTATGTCCAGTAAATGTGTGACTCTGTTATAAAGGCAATATTAACATGAAGGAGGGTTGATTGAGTCCTTACGGTGTCCCAGACATTGGGCAAAGGCAACAGCTCTCAGTGTAGCTGGGAAGCAGGGGCACTGGATCATGTCTGGATGTATCTATAGTTGTCGCACCTGGGGAGGGGAGTGCTGCCAGCCTGGAGGGGACAAAGGACAGGCAAAATTCTGGGTGTCTCCCCATGCCCAGATGGCTCTCCATGTCTGCCTCCTCCCTGCCTCAAACTCCCCATGTGCCACTGGGAGCACTCCAAGGCTTAGGGCTCTTCTACCAGCCATTCGGTGACAGATTTGACACCTCTTCAGCCTGAGTGTTGTCACTTGTGGCAGTTTATAGATGACCTAATGAGGTTTGCAGAAGTTAAAAAACAAGGGCTGGTGAGATGGCTGAGTGAGAGCTTGCTGCCAAGGCTGACAACTCGAGTTCGATCCCTGGAATCTACATGGAGGAAGGAGATAACTGACTCCTGCAGGCCCTCTGGCTGCCATATGAGTGCCATCGGCAGGTGGGTATCCATGCATTCACACACACACACACACACACACACACACACACACACACACACGCACACGCACACGCACACGCACACGCACACGCACACGCACGCACGCACGCACGCATGAACACGCACACATGCATGCATAAATAAATGTAATAAAAAATTTTAAGATAGACTCATGCATCCAAATACAAACTCTTTCTTAGGGTATGTGTTCAGTAAAGAAAGGACCTCAAATCTGGTTTCTGTCCCCTCTCAGAATCCATGAGGCCACCATGTGGGGACAGTAGTGGCAATGACAGAAAGTGGCTTCCGTCCCCTTGGAAGCCAACGAAGGCAGAACTTGAAACAGTAAACAGCGGAAGCTGCATTTGGCAGGGCTTCGGGTGTTTCCAAGCTCCTTTCAAAACACAAGAAAGATTCAAGGCAGCCTGGGAGGGTGGACCTGCCAATCAAGGCAGGGACTGTAAACAGCCGGCTCCCCTTGGCCAGGCTCCTAATTGACCACAAGCCACCACGTCCTAAATTTGGGCTATGACTTCCAATGGACTCTATGGAGACCGAAAGAGGGTGTGAAATGTGTGGCATGCTGGGCGTGGACAGTGGTGAAACCTACTGTGGGTTGTCACCTGGAAAGCCGTGGCCAGCCTGGCCACCCCAAGGTCAAGACAACTTGGCTTAGATGCCGCAGGAGGGTGATGGAGACGCCAGTGAGGTACCGGCTTCTAAAACAGAATGTTGCGAGCCACCGAGGCAGCGTCTCAATGTGATGTTTTCATAAAGTCAAAGTTGGTGCAACATGACCTGTGACCTTCCATGCCATCTAAGGGGATGGAGAGGCGGCTCAGTGGTTCAGAGCACTGACTGCATTTTCAGAGGACTTGGGTTTGATTCCCACTACCCATGTGGCAGCTCACAACCATCTGCAACACACACACACACACACACACACACACACACCTCCCCATAGAACAAACACCAGTGTCAACCTCCTTTGAGAAACAAACACTATTATCATTTGTATATAAAGTGCCCCATGACCTGAACACTTGACTCCCAGTTAATTGGCACTATCTTGGAAGGTTCTGGAAATTTAGGAGGCGAAGTTGAACTGGAAGAAGGTCACTGAGGTGTGGATTCTCCAGGGCTGATTATCCCTATTTCCTGTTGAGCCCTCTGTTTCCTCGCTGTCAGGGTGTGAACTGATCTTCCTCCCCACACCTTCCCCTATGTGGTAGACAAAACCCTCTGGAGCCATGCCTCAATATAGATCTTTGCTCCCTTAACTGTCTGTGTCTGGTTGGCTGTCACAGTGATGGGAAAGCAGGGCTGTCTGTGGAGGACACTGTCCCCATCTCACAGGTTCAGAATTCTCTAGATCCCTGAGTCAAGCTCAAGACTCCACAGGGTTGTATTTTGTTTTGTTTTATAAAAATCATTTGTCAGCCGGGTTGTAGTGGCACATGCCTTTAATCCCAGCACTCAGGAGGCAGAGGCAGGTGAATTTCTCTGAGTTCCAGGACAGCCAGGTCTACAAACAGAGAAATCCTGTCTCCAAAAACAAAACAAAACAAACAAACAAACAAAAAAGTTGCTTGACATGCACAATGTGGTTTAAAATAGGCATACTCTAAAAATAATAATAATAAGTTTTTTTTTTTTAAAAAAAAAAACATGCATACACTACGGGAAGGCTCAGTCAAGCTGACTCACACATGTCTCCTCTCACACTAGAAGCTTTCGGTAGTGACAGCAAATAGAATATGCTCTCATAGCATTTGATGGTTATTAATCTCAGGCATTGGCTCATATATCAGACATCTTTAACCCAGCCATGCCTCAAGCACTATTTCTTCTTCTCTTCTCCTCCTCCCCCTCCCCTCTACTCCCTCCCCCTTCCCCTTCTCTAGACCTGGCCTGATTAAAGAAAAACACATACGAAGGGATTATCTGTCTCTCTAGCTCTATCTTAGAAACAAAGAACCCTTTTCTAGAACTTTCTCCTGGTTTTAGGGTCTTTGGGGCACTGGTATCTGGGGAACACTGGGATGGCGGTAATCAGATGGACTCAGCATCCAAGATGGCCTCTCACCTCCTGCTTCAGCTGGGGTGACAGGAAGCTGGGCATACACAATGTCTTGCTACCTCTGCGGTCTTTCCCCATGGTTGCTAGGCTTCTTCATGGCGCTGTTGATACCAGTAAAATTTTTTCTTTCATGCTGTCTTCTCTTGCAGCAAACAAGGCAAAGGATGAGGTGCTTTGGAGTGTCTGAGGAAGACACACAACATTGCTAGCCTTGTGTTCCATGGGCCCATGGTGAGCCCTGGGCTGCCTGGTAGAGGGGAATCTTAGGATGCCAGCTGCCAGGAGCCATCTGTTTGGAAAACATCTTCTTGCACCTGATTGGCTAAAATCCATCACTAGGTCTCAGGATCCCTCTCTGATGAAGGAAGTAGGTGAGCATAACTGACTATCACAGTGGAGACAAACCATCATGAGGGTCAACATCACAGCCCTGAGATACTCCTGCAGGGCAGACCCCAGCTTCTGAGATACTCCTGCAGGGCAGACCTGCCCCAGCTTCCACACACAGCTGTGAATTTCACATTGTGGATTCTCACATTCTCTCAACCTCCAACGTCCAAAACCACATTCTTTCCCCCAAACCATCTAGAGATCCAAGAGCTGAGGCTTTTATAGGGTCATTAATCCTTGATTGTAATATACCATGTCTGAAACAAAGGTTTTTTTGGATTTTCTTTTTGTAAGTTCAAATTGTCCTTTATACAGCATGAACCACTTCCATGTCAAGGACTGCCCTGGTTATGTATGTATTCAGCTCCTGGACATGCATGAAGCTCACCTGTGTGTACAGGGACTCCTGCAGGATTTAAGAGGAAAGAGAAGAGCCTGGAGTCACATAACCTATAAGACTTCTGCTAGCCAGATCATCCTGAGGTATTACCCAGACAGGATACAAACTGCTATGTAAATAGAAGACATTTTTATAAAAAGAAGGGATAGGCACCCACCCAGCAGCTCACAATCACATGTAACTCCAGTTCCAGGGGATCTGACACACTCTTCTGTCCTCCCTGGGCTCTGTGCACACATGGTTTACAGACATATGTGCAAGCACCCACACTGAGAACCAAACCCCACTCCTCTGGAAGAACAGCCAGTGAGTGCTCTTAGCTGCAGAACTGTCGCTCCAGCCCCAAGGGGAATGGGTTTTTAAGGAGGACTCAAGGGGCAGACACAATGGATGCTACGGGCTGAATCAGATCCTGAGACCAGGCTCCAAGATGAACATTTTTAACTGGATGGTCATGGCATGAATTACAGGAGGAGCTGAGGAAGGGAGGCAGGCAGGAGGAGAGCAGGGTCAGGGAGAGCAGAGCATTGGCACTTGTGGGCTTCTGTAGCTCAGTCACACAGGGGATGGAGGACCACGGCCCTGGAAGAACTCACAGTGACCTGCCCCATTGGTACAAAAGCTGTGGGATTTATATACCATGTCCCACTGGCCATTACCCCAGGCCCTCCCTTGGCTGGGGGTTGGGGGGGGGCACATTCACCCCTCAGTATGTCCAGATAAGAACTTTACCAATGCCTAGGTAAAGTTCCCAGGTGGGGAACTAGAAGTTTGACCAACCTGCTGAAAAAGGAGATGTGAACAGATATGGAGACACAGGACCTCATTTCTAGAACAGACCACCATGGATATACCATGATCATCGAACCTACTGACAAGTCAGTGCAAGAGTGCAAGCATTTTTGTGTGTGTGTGTGTGTGTGTGTGTGTGTGTGTGTGTTTTGCTGTCCACTGCTCAAGGGGATTGCTCTGGTTCAGTCCTCAGAAAAACCTGCAAGTTTAAAAAGATCACAGATACGGGGTGCCTTGTCATCTTGTCACAAAGGAAGAGTCGAGGTAACTCTGGAGGGGCTCCGCTCAGTGTCCGGCTGTGCCTATCCTGGGAAGAGGACCTCAAGTTTTGTGATCTTGACATTGCCAGGCGCTTGGGGTCTGTCTGCAGGGAGACCCTGGAGACAGGGGTGGTAAACCTCATAGGAGCATCTCTCTACATCCTGGACCAGGAGCCTCTCCCTGCTCTCTGTCTGGGCCTTCATGCATCTGGAAATACCTTCCCGATTTTCAGATGCCCATAAACCACTATTTTATTAGTGTTGTCCCTGCTCTCCCCAGCCCCCTTCCATCTCTAAAGATAGGGAACACTTACCAAGAAATCGGTGCCATTGAGGCTGAGGATGAGAAAGCCATGGACTTCCTTCTGCTGTTTAAACGTCTATAAAAGAATCCTTTTATGTTCATTTCTGAAACAGCAGAAAGTGCGGCAGCAAAAGAGGAAATGCATAAAGCACTCCGGATGCCATCCCGTAGACAGCTGAGCCCATGCAGCCAGTCCCTAAACATTCTTTTCTCAGGAACAGCCTGGCTCTCCCGCTGTGCATTGATAATCTCAGGGCTTTTTAAGTCAGGTTCCCAAAGCCATGAAAGTGCACAGGGAGAGTGAGCACCCTGCCTCCCACCCTTGGTCTCAACAGCTCAGCTCCCCAGCCCAGGGCAGCCACTATCATCTCATCCTTGGGACCCCGGAGTCCTTGTTTTGCAAGTCTGGGCACACAAATCTTGACACATGCCTGACCCATAGTCTTTGTTTTTTCCTTAGCAATGTTTGTGGGTCACATGACCCTTTTCTTCCTGTTAATGTGGTGTAGTATTCGACTGTGGAGGTTGAACCATGATTTCTTGAACTAGATTCCTTTTTTTTTTTTTTTTTTTTTTTTTTTTTTTTTTTTTTTTTGGTTTTTCGAGACAGGGTTTCTCTGGAAACCTTTCCTGGAGCTCACTTGGTAGCCCAGGCTGGTCTCGAACTCACAGAGATCCGCCTGCCTCTGCCTCCCGAGTGCTGGGATTAAAGGCATGAGCCACCACTGCCCACCCGGCAAACTAGATTCCTATGGCTAGGCTCTTCAAAAAATTCCAGTCTTGCCCTATTGCAATGCTACAATAATAATTAACATGTAGACACTCCATCATGCAATTCTGTGTGGTTATGCATTTAGAAATGGGGCTGCCGAGCTACAGGACAAGTAAGTGTTCTTGCTATTTGGATGGCCTACCTGGGATTATTTTTTTTTTCTTAATTTTTTTTCTTTACCTGTGTTTATTGAATGTGTGTAAGTGCATGTGTGCATAATGCAGTATGGAAGTCAGGAGACAATGTTTCAAGAGTCTGTTCTCTCCTTCCACCAGGCGGGTCCCAGGGATTGAACTTAGACCATCAGGTTTGGCAGCAAGCATCTTTTACCCACTGAGCCATCTTGCCGCCGGCCCTGCTTGGGTATTTTAAATAAATGCAACTGCCATAGTTAATCTTGACAGTCCACTTGAGGAGATTCAGAATCACCATAGAAACAAGCCTAGGCCTGAGAGATTCCAGGATTAGGTTAATTGATATAGGACAACCCACCTTAAATGTGGGTGACATCCTGCCACAGGCTCCCATGTGGAATGGACTGAATAAAAGGAAGCCAGCTGGGCACCAGCCTTCACACTTCTCGGCTTCCTGACTGCGTATGTCATGTGACCTCGCGCGCTGCGCCATGCCTTCCCCGCCATGATGGACAGCACCCTCCAGCTGTGAGCCAGAGTAAGCCTTTTTTTTTTTTTTCTCCTTAAATGGCTTGTGTCAGGTGCTCGACCACAGCAACAAGACAAGGAACTGACTCGGGGAAACCGCAGGATCGGTTGTGAAATATTACAATGTCAGTTAAAAACAGCACCCGCTTAAGCCCAGAAGAACAGAGCAAGATGGGAAGAAACCCAGGCCTGAAGAGTCCTCTTTTAACTTTCCCCTGTGGAGTTGTTCTTTGCACCCACAGCGTCGGTGTCTGAACTCATCATCCGCAAATAAATGGCTTAAAAATTGCATTCCTCCGCTTTAAACTAAACACCACTCCTCCAGAAATTTAGATAAATAAAATGTCATCTATTTATCAAATGGACTCTCGGAGCCTAAAACCCTCCAAGATAGAGCTGAAGGAATTGTTATCTAACAGCTGGGTCAAAAGTGCAAGAGTCCAGACGTATTAGCCCGGTAAGCCCGGCCATTGATTAGCCTGGGGAGGGAAAGCAGGGTGGAGGAGGGCGCCTCACTCCCCGGGCTCTGTTCCCCTCCACACCCGCTGCCTAAGCTCCTATGTCTAACGGTGTTTGTGTTGCACTCAGATGAAAGGCACCGGGAGAGACTGAAGTGCCTGTTCGGCTCGTCAGCTCTGAAGTTACCCATCTCAGTGGAGAACCCGTACTACAGAGACGGTACGGTTCGTTTTCTCTGGAAGACCGCTGTCCCCTCCCTCCATAATCTGTGGAGATTTTTCCACTCCATTGACACTTAGCAGCAGGCGACCCTCCAAAATCTTCATTAAAAGAAAAAAAGCTTTATATGTTTATTTTTGTGTATGAGTGGTTTGTATGTGCATCATGTGTGTGCAGAGCCCATGGAGGCCAGAAGAGGGCGTCGGATCCCCTGGAACTCGGGTGGTAGCAGGTTGTGAGCTGCCATGTAGGTGCTGGGAATCAAACTTGGGTCCTCCGGAAGAGCAACCAGTGCTTCTGACCTCTGAGCCATCTCTCCAGGCCCTTTAAGAGGATTTTTTTTTTCAATGAAGATTTGGGGACTGCAGAGATGACTCATAGTTAAGAGCACTGGCTGCTCTTCTAGAGGATCCATGTTTGACTCTCAGCACCCACATGGTGGCTCTCAGTCATTTGTAGCTCCAGTTCCAGGGGATCCAACACCCTCTTCTGGCCTCCTCAGGCACCAGGTATGCATGTAGTACACAGACACACATGCAGGCAAAAGACCCCACACACATCAAATATGATCTTAAAAAATAATAATAATAAAATAACAGGGCAGATGGCTCCTGCTTCACCTGAAGCCCCCCCCACACACACATGCACACTCACCTGAGAGCATTCATACACATTCATACACCTGTGAGTGCACACACACACACACACACACACACACACACACACACATGCGCGCGTGCACAATCCCAGCACTTGGGAGGCAGAGACAGGATGATCAGGAGTTCAAGGTCATCCTCTGATACACAGTGAATCTGAGACCAGATGCAACTATGTGAGTTCCTGTCTCAAAAAAGTGTTAATATAAAGGACACTCATTGTTGACAAGAATAAAATAAAAAATATTGATCAATTCTGAAAAAAACATGGAAGATGTCCTGTGCATTACATTATCCTGTATTTAGCTTAATTTAATTCTCTATTTAAAGATAAATAAGCACATCTCATCAATATGCACATTTTCTTTGATTCATTATAAGTGACATAATTACACATATATACATATATATCAAAGAGTTACTTTTTAAAAAAATATTTATTTATGTATGTATTTTTTGTACATGAGTGCTCTGTCTTCACACACACCAGAAGAGGGCACCAGATCTCATTACAGATGGTTGTGAGCCACCATGTGGCTGCTGGGAACTGAACTCAGATCCTCTGGAAGAGAAGCCAGTGCTCTTAACCGCTGAGCCATCTCTCTGGTCCCCCAAAGAGTTACTTTTTAAAAAGTGCCTTAATGGCTTGTTATCAGTAAAATAAAGGTGATCTCTATCTTACATAAGTCTGAGTTGCACGAGTCTTTGAAACCACAGAAAATGAAAGTGATTGTGTTTTGTGTTGTTTTGAATATGCAGGTTTCCTAAAGCCTCACACTTTGGGAAAGGGGACTCTGGACTTCCGGGTGATGAGCTTTCATGAAGTGACTGGATCCTGAGAGTTTTGATCGAATTAGCGGCTAAACTCCTTGACGAATTGCTAATCTGATGGCGTTATTGTGAGTCCAAGGAAAATGGGAGGTGGAGTCTAGCTGGCAGAGGTAAGCCACTGGGGGAGCATCCTTGAGGCTACATCTCATCTTGAGCCCTTCCTATCTCCCACACCTCTCCTTTTTCATCCACCAATACAGGGCATCCCCCCACCATGATGTTCTACCCTAACAGATGAGAGCCAAGCAACACTGGACAGGATCGTTGGAAACTGTGAGCTCAAACCCTCTTCAGCGCCTCGGCCTTGAGGAAGGTAACCAGTACATAGGGATTAAATACAATGTTGAAAGATCCATGCTCAGCAGACAGCACACAGACAGACCCCAGGATGCTCTCAGTAAATACTAACGGTCCTTGATGGTTTTTTGGTTGGTTGGTTGGTTGGTTTTGTTTTGTTTTGTTTTTTGGTTTTTCGAGACAGGGTTTCTCTGTGTAGCTTTGTGCCTTTTCCTGGAACTCACTTGGTAGCCCAGGCTGGCCTCGAATTCACAGAGATCCGCCTGCCTCTGCCTCCCGAGTGCTGGGATTAAAGGCGTGCGCCGCCGCCGCCGCCGCCGCCGCCGCCGCCGCCGCCGCCGCCGCCGCCGCCGCCGCCGCCGCCGCCGCCGCCGCCGCCGCCACCCAGCAGTCCTTGCTGTTTTATCCATCCCACTCCCATGGAGGGGCTAAACTCACTGCCCCAAGGCATTGCCTCCTTGGTTAAATGAGATAGTATATGCATAATTTGTTTGATGATTTGACATACAATAACCTGAAATAAATAAATGCATCGGCTTGGTGGTGCCTGTGAGACTTCTGGCAAGAGCAGGCAGCCATCCCCTCCCCTACAAGCCTCAGCCTCTGGGCCTTCTTCTCCTCCACCTCAGGACTCAGCCTCCCTGTGGGAAGCTTCCAGGCTTCTGTAATTACTTAGCTCGGGGGCCCTTGGGCCTTTCTCCACTGAAACACCCAACTTGGCCATTTTCCCGTCTGAGCTGGATGTGTTCTTTTGTAATAGCAAACAAATGTCCCCCAGGCTCAAAGACCCTTTCCAAAGGGCGACAAGCCTGTCTGTGTTAACTCCTGGCCTCTCGGATGGCTTCTTGCTCCCAAGGCTCACTACCGAAAATGGGAGCTGAGCAGGCAGTACCCTGTTTCTCTCTCAGGGCTCCTGCCAGGTTAGTGGTATAAAAAAAAATCAAGAAATTTGGCCACAGGGGACGATTTGGGAAGCTCTGATGCTGCCCCAAGGGGCAAACAAGCAAGGTCTTGTCTTTATCATGCGCCACATTTACTTAAAAAAAAAAAAAAAAAAAAAAGCAAACAACAACAACAACATCTAGAAAACTGTCTGCTTGTTGCTATGGTTTGAATGTAGTGTGTTCCCAGAGGCTCCTGCGAGAAGCTTGACCCTTAGCTAGGGGCCCTGATTTGAAAGGCTGTGGAGCCTTTCAGAGATGGGGCCTGGGCTTTGGTGGTTTTATCTGCCCCCCTCTCTCTGTGGTGTCTCTGTCTGTGTCTCTCTGTTTGTCTGTCTGTCTGTCTGTCTGTCTGTCTCTCTCTCCCTGTCTCAACTCTGGCCCAACACCTCCAAAACTCTCTGCCATTCTGCTTCTCAACATTGGCATCCTGCATATCTTGGCATCTGGACATAGCCACTATCTCTTCAATGTGCATGCCACAAGCCCATGTACACACACACACACACACACACACACACACACACACTTTTGAAAAAGGAATTCCAAAACTACATTCTCCTTTCCATTGATTTTTCTCACGCAAGGCCGGACTTTTAATGGCTGCATAGTATTCCACCTCCACATAGAATATAATTGCACTACCTCTTATTTTGAGGCCTCTAAGATCCTAGTTTCTCTGTTATTAGATGCTGTGGTGGTGTGAACATTCTTGTAGATAAAATATTTGCCTGTGGTTCTGATTATTTCTTCAGAAAACTTTTCTAGACATGAAACAGGCATGCATGGACCTCTAAAATAAACTGCAAACTGCTTGGGGTGGGATGGCTTCAATTTGCACTCTGCCCCCCTCTCCTGTTGTCAACGGAACTTGCTGTCTCTGTTAAGGGCCCTTTCCCAAAATCCTTTGAATTGGGAGGCCCCAGAGACTTGGCATGCATTTCTCATTATAATTTTCCCTCCCCAAAATAACAGAGATCTAAAGAAAGAGGGGGGAAAAAAGAGGGAATGGGAAGGGGGGAGGGAGGCTATAGAGGGCTGAGGGATAAGTGGGAAATGAGAGAGAGAAGGGAGGGGGAGGGGAAGATGGAAGGGAGGAGGGGGGACAGGAGGAGGCAGAAAGAAACACAGGTGATATGGATGATGGAAAACGGGCAACGAAAGAGAGACCAAGAAAATTGGGGGAGGGGTTGCTCCTTTTGCCAGACTCTGGACTGTGGGAGATGGCAGGGGTCGGGGGTGGGGGAGGGCACGGTGAGGGCTTCTCTGAAGGCCCTTAGAGTTCTGAAGGTCACGGAGGATCCTTCCTGCCCGCCATTGTGTTCTGCGGTGACCGCCTGGAAGCTTCTACCTGGAGCATCGCGGGTTGAAGAAAACATCCTGCTTAGCATTTGCGGGAGAGTCTCTTGCAATTACTTGAGGTTAAAAACCCATCAAAGGGAACTTTTCAAAACTATGAAGCCACGAGGTGTTGGGGGCCAGGAGGGCAAGGAACGGACACACTCCCCGACACCCCAGTGCGTCCTGGCAAAGGAGACCTCAAGGGTAGCAAGGACCAAAATAGGCAAGGCTCCCTGCGTCCTGCCCGGCTGCCCAGGGACCAAAGGCTTCCCTGCCCTGTGCAAAACTCACAGTGAATGTGGCTCTGCCCCTCGCTGAAGGAGACCATTTAAGGCTTTAAAAATGTGCCCTGAAATACAAGCTGGTGTCACTCGTGCCAAGAGAAGATGAGCCGCTCTGTCCCTGGAACATCCGCTATCTCCCATAGGAATGCGACAGACGTCTGGGTTTTCTGATATCTCTGCCCCCTCTCCTCTCTCTCTCTCTCTCTCTCTCTCTCTCTCTCTCTCTCTCTCTCTCTCTCTCTCTCTCTCCTTCCCTCCTTCCCTCCCTCCCTCCTTCCTTCCCTGTCATATTCCCACCTTCTGTTTCTAAATCTCCTACTATGACCCTGAGCAAAACTTACACTGGCCCCAGCAGACCAGCCCCACCAACTAATTACCTTGTCTCTCTGAACAGTAGCTAAAAGCCAATCCCACCAAATGACGGAATTCAAAATGCAAAGAACTGAGCTCTTTCTACGTTCATTTGTGAATGAAAAGGCCACAAAGCACAGAGTTGAGTATGGGGGTTGTGAGACAGGGGACTTGTGGGTTGCAGAGATCAGGGGTCACGGCATACTCTTTTGCCTGCCTCATTTCTCCTGGTTTTTGAAACAAGGCTTCCGCTTATAGTCCAAGCTGGCCTTGAACTAGCCCTCCTCTGGGGTTATAGGCCTATGCCCCCATGCCTGGCTTTCTGGTTTTTGTTTGTTTTTCTATCACATGCATTTAAAAAAAATTGTTTTTAATCTGACTGTAGTATTGTTTTAAAAACCTGGTGGCTCTGGATCAAAACTCACTTTCCCACAACCATATCCAAAGGTACACATATGACTTTAGCAGTCTTTGATCTTAAACTGGGGCTGTCTATTGTCTGCCCCACCCCCACCCCACCCCACCCCACCCGATGTTGCAAAAGAGGGATGAATTTGTCCATGTAAAGCCCCCAGCTCAGAACCTGACAGCTGGGATTTAAAAATACATATCAGCACCACCATCATCACCACCATCACCATCATCATCATCATCATCATCATCATCATCATCACCATCATCATCACCATGGTCACCATAGTCACCACCTCCAGCAGCAGCATCACCACCATCACCATGGTCACCACTGCCACCACCAGCAGCAGCACCATCACCAGCATCACCACCACCATCATCATCATCATTAGCACGGTTGTCTGTGGCTGTTATCATCTAAATAAGCAGGCTGATTGCTTGTTTGTTTCCTGCCAGCCAGGAAGCCCTGAATGAATGGCATCAGCCCTCTGTGCTTTGATGTCCGTCTGCCTGGCGACCTGGGGAGGGGGCAGCCATGTGTTTGGGCCCCGGAGCATATAGATCTTCCCCCACGGATCATTAGGCTCACGTCTGTCACATTTATTTAAGGAAACTGGTAAGGAGAGGGTGGGTGAGGTTAATTGCTCTGAGGATCCTGGGCCCTGCTCTCCAGATGGAGGGAGGGACCCACACAAAAGCCTTCATGACCCCGGAGCCTGGCTCCAGCCAGGACTCCTGAGAGGGAAATAGACACACACACACACACACAGAGGCAAAGGAAGAACAGGGTGATGCCTGGGGCCCCTGAGCATTTACCTCTGGGTCTCCAGACGGGCAGGGAAACACAGTTTCGTGACAGTTTCAGCAAAACCATTTTAGCTAGCGTCTCCCTCCAGGGCCAGGCAAGAAAATACCTTTCGGGGGGGGGGGGGTGCAGTTCTCGCCTGGCACAAAGCAGGTCACAAACAGGGAAGAAATGGTGCCATTGGAGGGTCTAATGTGACAGGCGACTTTTGAAGTCAAGGAGGCAGAGGCTCCCCTGCCTCTATGATCGTGGTTAGATTTCCACCAGCCTTTATCAAGACTCACCCCCAAACCTGGGTGAAACAATGAGTCTCACGCAAGATGAATGTCCCTTCAACTGTGGACCAAGAAGGGCTTCAAATCTGTAACTATTCATCTGCCAAATAAGCCTCCACCTCCAAGGACTTTTTTTTTTTTAATGATTAAAACACATAAGCTCTCAATACAATGGGTAAATTTTCCCTAACAGACAGAATTAGCTTTTTTCCCCCTTCCCCTTAACGACATCTAAGAGAGAAAAGGCTCTTGTAGAAAATAATGAGAAACACAACAGTCCCGGTTAATTGAGTAGAAAAATTAATTCCTGGTCGATAAGGGAGGGGGCGGTGTACCTACTCAATATTGGTGGTGGTTCCCCCCCCTCCCTCCCCCTCCCCGGGCCACCAAAAATATTCCTTTGTAGGGACCTGCCTGAGAGCTGCGGATTAACAACCTCGCCCTCACTCATCGCCCCCACGCCAGCGAAGCTCCGCGGCCTAAGAAGGTGTGACTTCAGACTCTGGGTAAGGATGGGGTGGGGGCGGAATGCCACGGTGTGTGAGCTGATTGTAACCAGAACGGCCTGATCAGGCATCTCGTCGTCGCTGTCCTGAGCGCCGCCGCTGGCAAGCAGCCGGCCTGAGCGCCCGGACCGGCCCCAACTGCCCCAGGCAGGTCACTGCCCTCCCCTCGCGCTTATCGGCTGCCTGCCTGATGGAGGGGTTCGAGCCCCGGTGGGTGCCGCCCCGGTGCGCGCTCGACAAGGCTTAGGCTCTGAGCGAAGGCCAGTGTTCCTCCGGCCACCACCAGGTAAGTCCTTAGGTGGGTGGGGAGCCTTGGGGAGCCTGGTCAATGTGTTCCGTCCTTACCTACTCTGACAAAGAACAGTCTGGTATTTTAGGGACACTCTACGGTAGGGAGGTGGGAGTGAGCAATGCCTCGGGTGCAGAGACTGAGCACCAGCTCACCTGGACCCCCTTAGTGTGAGAGGAGGCTCTCACTGGTCCAGAGAAGGGGGTGCTGGTCTGTGCACGCTGTCTTGTGAGAACGGGTATGCGAAGGCCGCACCTCACCTGTCACACGCGCGTTCACATATCTCAGCCTTCTGCGCTGAAGTGATGTGCGCTCGCGTCCCACCATGAAAACTAGCACATTTATCGTGTTTATCGGGGTGTCTCCTGTTGAAAGGGGTGCTATTGTATTGACTGCCCGTGGCACAGCAGTACATAAGAGTTTTGAATTTTTACTCCAGTGGATTTGAGTTCACGGTTTCCCCTCCTTACTACTGTGCACTCCTGGGTGGATTGCCTAACGTCTCTGGTCCTAGCTTCTTCTGAGAAGGGAGGAATTTTGAGAGAAAATAGATTGTTGTGAGTTTAATGCGCTGAGGAATTTGAGCAATCACTATAAAATAGAGCCTTATTTCGGATGATAAACCATGTTTTAGGAAACTTTGATAGTGTTTAAGGAGGGACCGAACACAGTGCGTGTTTCCCTTGAGGAGTCCCAGGTAGGTTCCAACCGGTGAGGACATGCCTGGCTCCTGCTCTGAGCAGGTGTCCTGACTGACATTGGGGGGATGTCATTCAGGAGGCCAGAGCGTGTGATCCGCCAGGGTTTGCAGAAGTCACCAAAAGCTCAAGTGAGACCTTTAGGGGCCGCACCCCAGCTGTGTGGCTGGAACCGACCAAGACCTCTGCCAGACCCCGCCGGAGTGGCCCGCCGCTGGACTCTCAGCCTTAGCCATGGTTCTGCTTCCTGCTGGATGCGTTGGGCCCCCGCACAGAGTTCACGAGGGGGAGAGGGACCTGGGAGCAGATGCGCAGACAGACAGACGCCGCGGAGCCGGACAGTCTGCGCAATCAAAGGGAACTAGCCTCTCTCGCCCTCTCACCCTGCTCTGCTTGCGGGGAAGCCCCGGGCAATTCTGACCAGTATGACTAGGCTAGCCTCTGGCTTGCTGGGGTCCTTTTCCCAGGCAAGCAGTGCTTAGAGTTTAAGTAATTAAACAGGAGGCTTTCGCTTGCCCAGGACGCCCAGGTTGCTGCAAAATCACCTAAGTGCTTAGAATTTCTTTTAAAATTTATTTCAAGAAAGCTCGTTAAAAACAACAACATCCACCCGATGCAAGGGGGATCATTATGGACTGTTCCCTGGGCTCTGCCAAGGCAGTCACCCGTGACAGATCACCCGTGTGTGTGCCTCAAAAAAAAAAAAAAGGTCTTTTCCAAAAGTTTGCAGACAGCCTGACATTACCTCCTGTAATCCAAACACATCTAAGGCTAACTCACAAGGATCTCAAGTTAGAAGCTGGCCTGGACTCCAAGATGAGACACAGTCTCCAAAGGGAAACTGAGTCCCCAAGAGGTTCTACCCAGGGTTCCAGGTCAGAAGGTCAGCCAGAGACTCAAAGTCTGTCAGGGCCCAGGGCCCATTGCTTCTTCAGCTGATACCCCTGATAACCCTCTTGGGAGTCTAACATGTACCCCAACAGGTTTACAGACCGCCTTAGGGTCCTGGACTGAAGCGCCAGATCCAGCTGGAAGTCTAAAAGCTTGAGTCAGTGTCCAGGCCACATGCGGGCTTCGGCCAGCAAAAAAGGCCAGCTTAACGTGTTGTTTTATTAGTGGGTTTCATGGAAACTGTGGACTTTGTCTACAGGAACAAACCAACACAAACAATTCTGAAATTAGTGAAGGTTCTTGCGACAGACCATGCACATAGTGTGTCTATAACCTCCACTTGGCTCAAAGATCATAGTCGGTTTGGGGGGATCAAGCCCCTTTGTGTCTTTGAAGAGGCTCTTCCCTTGGCACACGCACACACACACACACACACACACACACACACACACACTCACACACACTCACTCAGAAGCATCCCTAATTCCACAAGGGGCACACTTAGTAAATCTTGACTTAGTCCCTGCAACCTTTGCCTTGACTCTTGGCCCAACCAAGTGTGGCCAGGAGAAAAGTTCAAGCCCCGGCAAAAGGAGTCTTGAACAGCACCCCCCAAACCCAGCCCTCTGAGCAACTAGTTTTCTCCCTTTCTGCGGCTTGCTCCCACCCCCACGTTTCCAAGGTCAGCTATAAAAATAAACTATTTTTTTTCTTGATAATAAATCTCTGCGAGGTGCCCTCTTTTAAAGACCCCCCCGGGGGGGGGGAACCACTGCACCTAGTGCAAGCGAACGAGCGGGGAGATTAATCTGGGAGCAGGATTTATGTGGCTCAGGCACCCTCAAACAATTGCAGTCCTGAAGTGAAATGAGTTTGGGAAGGGGTGGGGGAGGGGGAGGGACCAGGGAACCGCAAACACTTTTGGGTCGCTAAACAATGTGGAAACTCTTAAAGACCCTTTTCCACGGGCTCTCTCGCAGCCCCGGCGCTTCCCTGTCAGCCTTCGGGAAAGGGAGAGAGATGTATTAACTGAAGACAGGATCTAAAATTACTTAGGGGTTTTAAACAGGCAGGCAGTGAGGGGTGGGGGTGTAGATAAACTGTCCCTGTTTCCTCCTCCTGGTGTATTATTTCGTAGATATTTTACCCTCACCCCAAGTTCTTTCCCTGTACTCTCTCTCTCTCTTTTCTCTCTCTATTTGTTACAATGACTGGTGGCGTAGTGGCCAAAGGCTGTTGGGAACCAGATATCAGTCCTCTAAGATCCAAGTTTGCAGCCTCACCAAGGGCAATTGTCTCTTGTGTAATGGCACCAAGTTATAGTGGCTCATCAGACATCACTTCTGCCTTTCTTTTCTTCTTCTTCTTCTTCTTCTTCTTCTTCTTCTTCTTCTTCTTCTTCTTCTTCTTCTTCTCTCTCTCTCTCTCTCTCTCTCTCTCTCTCTCTCTCTCTCTCTCTCCCTTTCTTTAAAAAACAAAATCTCTCACCTAGGTTCTTAGTGGCACTAGGAATTTCAGTCTTTACACTGTGTTCTCGAGCAGGATTACAGGCAAGTCCGCTTCTCCCCAGCTCCTAGAGTAAGCTGGCATGGGCACAGATGGCCCAGTGAGTACCTACCCCCAGCCTAGGTGCAGATGTCCCTATTGCTCTAGCTGGACTGTTTGGTTCAGACGCCTGACAAGCGGAAAGGTGAGAGAACTAAGGTGGCCTCTCCCAACTACTGGGAGGACATTTGCAGGGATGGAGTTTGATGACATTGGAACCTCGCAGGCAGCATGCGTCCTGCCCCAGAGCAACTCCAGCCAGGCAGTCACAATTCATCCAATCCCAGCATGCACTGAGAAATGCAGTTCCCAATGCCATCTCTGTAAAAACGCAGGTTCAAAGACAAACTCAGGATCCTAAAGGTTTTTGAGATGTCAGATGTCTTGCCATTATCATTTAGGACTGAGTTGGGACATCCTGGCAGGTACCCAAAGACTGGCCTGGTAGACAAGGGATTATATATGATACGGTTAAGATTGAAGCCTCATTTCAAGACTCAAAGTTTGGTTGTATAGTTTCAGGTCCTGCCATGGCCCTGCAAACCCGGCGGTGTACTGGGACAGTTCTCTGCTACTAGGAGTCCCCGGGATTGGTGGGGGAGACCCTCTTCCGTGCCAGATTCTTGATTCCTGCCGGCGCAGTGCCTTAACGTGTCTGTAGTCGCAGCTGCAGGCCGGCTCTCGTCCCCAGGAGTCACACAAACTGTGTTGGGAAGAAAAGCAAAAACAAGCCCAAGCCTTGTGATGGGGGCGGGGAGCTCGGTGGCGAGTCTCTCCGCTTCGCCAAGGCTGCTGTCGCCATCGCGGGGAGGGCGCTCAGTAAAACATTTCTGAACGTGTCTGGGCCTGACTCCGGAGTGTGAGGCAATCCCCGCGGCCCACGCTGCGGGCGGACCCCTTGATGCAGTGGGCAGCGTTCATCAGCGCCACTTACGTCACCTTGCAGGGTGCGCACCGCCCCGTTTGCGCTCCCCCAACCTCTCCGCTCCGCCGTGGGGACCCCGCTGAGTCCCTAGGGGTTTGCTTCTGGGAACTTGGCTGAGTCAAGGGACTACCTCGGTGGAGTGCGCCCAGTGCCTAGTGGAAAATCCACCCAAAATCCGCCTCAGTTTGAATTAAAACAAAAGGAAAAATTCAACAGGCAACAAACTCCTTTAGAACGGCGGGAACTGGCCTCAAGAACAGAACAATCATCCCTTAGGTGTTGAACTCCCTTGAAATCCTTGTCTAGATATCTCAGTCAGTTATCTAGAAGTAACGAAGAATAGTCTAAATATTCTGGATTTGCCCCGAAGTCAAAATCTGCTCTCATGGGGACCTGGGTCTAGATTCCATTCAGTGTTTCCTTCCTTCAAGACCCCACAAGACCCACTCTGTCTTGAAATTTCCAGTTACTTTTCGTTCCTCGCCCCCTCTAAATTTCCATCCTGACCCTGGGGCTGGGATGGGACAGGGAAAGAGAGGTAGGACGATGATGGCGTGAAGGTGGTAACCCTGGCCTCTTCTAGGAATTCTGTAGGACTCAGGGTGTCTTGGCGGCCTATGGGACAGATTCCAAGGTCACCTGCTGGGAGTTTCCCAAATGGAATCGCCCACAGAGACCCCCATGATACTCATAGACTAGTGTCGGAACCTCCCAGGAGCTGATCTGTAAACCAAGTTAGTTCCTCCAACTACTCCAGGAGTAGATGGATGAGAGAGTGAAGAACCTTCTAAGGGTCTGCTCTTGCCATCCGCTAATGGCAAATCTAACTCATATGTTTTATCTGGAAAGGCAAAAAAAAAAATTAAAAAGATTAAAAAGAAAAATTAAGAAGAAAGTCCTTCCCCTCGAACTTAGCCATTGTAGGTCACTCAAACCAAAATCAAGACGCATAACAGGAACTGAACAAGGCACAGTTAGGAGTTGGGATAATTTTGTTACCTCTTCCAGTTTAGGATAAGACTGCATGCTCTCACCTCCAGGGATGGAATTTGTAACCTCTTTATTTGGTGGGGGGTGTAATTATGTATCAGTGCTTTTCTCTTGGACCTTTGAACCTATGACAGGCTGGCGATGCAGACACAAAGTGCATTTGTTTGGGGAGTTTGCCCCACAATTTGGATACATGGCAAGAAAATCTCCAAGCATTCTGGATAGAAGAGACTGAAAATAAACCTACAGGTCTCTTCCTGGTTCTTCCTGGGCTCGCTACTCTGCTTAGAAGTGGGAGAGCTGGAGAGGAGACTCCAAATTGTGTCCTGGTGGTTGCTCTGAGTGGACCACCCTCTGCCCTCTCAAAGATAGCAGGTCCGGAGAGATGAAGGTCCCAGCCTGGGCCCTGCTATCTATCAGGAAGCTTGTGACTCTCCAAGCCAGTTAAGGCTGGGTACCTGGACCACAGTCCCAGGTGCAAAAGCTACAGTTGTGTTTATGAGCCCCCTCCCCTTGGGAAAGGAGATGCAGGGCTTTATTGCATCCCAAGGATGCTCCTATCTTCCCAAAGCTGAGTCTGTACCTAGCCAGAACCTGTTGCCCAGCCATGGAACGCCCCCTCACTTAGACTTCCTAACTAGTCAAGAGTATGAATGTCGGATCTGAATCTTGCACTTGTTGAGTGACTTTGGACAAACAATTTAACCACCCTGGACTTGGTTCCTAACCAGTGAAAACGACAAGGCTTTTAGGAGAAGCTGGGTGGGTGTGTGGAGGGACAGGCGGAAGGGAAGGCTGGAAACTGGTTGAGTCTTTTTCCTTAGAGCTGGAGACCTGTCCAGGCTGAGTTCCCAGCCAGAGAGTTGTAGAATGCAGGCTGGCTCTCTCCCCTCAGCCAGATGGCGAGAATGTAATAAAATAAATATATATTGTAAGGCTATTCCAGAAACTGCTGTGTGTGGTATAGCATATCTTTCTCTCTGGGCTGTGTGGGTGGATGCCTGTCTTTTTATTCCTAGGCTAGTCTCCAGGCTCTGAGTTCCAATCCAAGCTCTACCCCTACCCCCTCCGACCCTTCTAGCTGGGTGACTTTGGGCAAATGCCTATGCTCTCTGTGCGCAGTGGAAGAAACTGTCGCTTGTTTTTTTTGTTGTGAGGGTTGAAGTCGAATAAGCGAGTAAGTGTGGGGCACATGGGCCAGGGAATGCTATATCTTCCCAGCACGTCGTAACAAACACATAAGCACACCCTAACACAACACACAAATCCTAAAGGAAGGTAAACGCGGTGCGTATAATACCCGATATTACGACGTGTTATATTGTATTATAATTCTGGGCACACGTGCGCGCTGAGAGAGACCTGCCGTAGCTAGGACGTGTTTCGCCACTGTAGTGCCCTTGGAGGGACACGCGGTCTTGCGATCCTTCCTTGCGGGCTGGAGTTTCTCAGCTGGAGCTCCCCAGCGGCCGGCCGAAACTTTCTCTTTCTCCGGGGGCGGTGACTCTGTTCCGGGTCCTGTTAAAGCCATCGAGGGGGAGGTATTTGGAGGCTCCGAGCACTGGAGATGCCCACAGGGCCCCGCGACTTTGGAGCCACCGCTAACAGCCGACAGGACACACGTGAGAACGTGCATCTTGTGAGAATAGATGGAAACCAGAAGTGAGGGTCGATCTTTCCCAAGAAGAAGCGGGTGGAGACAGAAGATGGGGACCAAAAAACAACACTCTTCCGCCCTTCGCTTTCGGTTCCACGCGCGCGGAGGAACGGGGATGCCTCCCGCCCGCGCTTCGAAAGCGCACGGAGGCTTTGTTTGCACTGGCTTGCACAGGCTGAGGCAGCGCTGCCGAGATGCGCAGCAACAGTCCGCGGATAACCGGCTCCGGTAGCAGCTTTTAAACACCTCCACCCGACTGATAGCAGCCCAGGGAGACGCGCGCGCGACGCACCAAGTCCATTGCACGCTGCAGGCAAGTTACCCCGAAAGTCGTGCACACTGTGGGACTTGCACACCCGGAGTCGGAGGCACGTGGGCACAGGATCATTTGAAAGCCATCACCGCTGGTGCCTGTTTGCACTTTTTGAACCGTGGATAATTCACACGTGATTGTCTACGGGCAGATTCTTGTTTGCGCGCGCACAGGGATTTGCACGGGTCTCATGGCTTTCCTATGGGAAGGGCAGTAAAGGCACAATGTGGTTATTGCTCCTGCACACACCCACTCGTGCGGACCTAGGATGTGGAAAGCGTGGATCTCTACCCGGGAGCGTTCTCTAATTAAAAAGAAAAAAAATTGTTTGTTTTTTTCTGTAATTAGGGTTTGGGAATCTCTCTCTCTCTCTCTCTCTCTCTCTCTCTCTCTCTCTCTCTCTCTCTCTCTCTCTCTCTCACACACACACACACACACACACACACACACACGAGAGTTTTTCTTGCTAGAAAAGGTAGCAGGGCCCAAGGCTAGGAGACCACGGTGCTTTGAGCCCTGGGTGTGCTCAGAGCACAGCGCGCGGATTTTCCGCGGCGGCCGCGCCGGCAGCACAGCATCCCGGGTTCCCTGGGCTCACGAGCCATTTGGTTCTCCTAGGCACTGTGGGAGGACTGAGAGGGCCGGAGAGCTGTGTTCGGTTTCTTCTTATGCTTGGCGGCTTTCCACACAGTTATTTGCAGCAGATAGGGAACTTCGGGAGACCCGGGGCCTCGGAGGATAAAGTGGGGGGTCCCTCTGCCAGGCCCCACGGGTTTTATGGCCTCGGACCTCGGAAGGCCGAATCACAAGCAGAATAAAAAAAAATGTGTAAATTATAGATTTGCCTTATAAAAAGCAAACCCTAAGTCCGGCGGCTAGAGAAATGACGGGTGTGGTTTGTGTGTGTGTGTGTGTGTGTGTGTGTGTGTGTGTGTGTGTGTGTGCGTGTTGGGGGTGGGTAGGTGGTGGTGTTTTGGTCTGATTCAGCGGTAGGTCGGACGGTGTGCTGCTAGTTCCCTGTGCTGGGGGAAGCCTCCGAGCTCCAGCGCAGGGAAAGACAGGCCCGGGGCCCAGTCCCTACCCCGGTGGGCTTGGCGATCAGACAAAAAGAAAATCAAGCCGAGCTCGTCGGCCTAGGACGAACATCGACCCTTGGCCTCCAGCCTGCAGCCGGCCTTTTAGCTCCGGCTGGCTAATTAAGTTTAATCGAAAATATTGTTTATAAGGATAGCCGGGAGCAAAACGGTGTTTAAGAGGTCGGGTGTGCGCGCCTCCGATGCGGGGGTTCCTTGCGAAGAAAGCTGGTCGGAATGCTTTTCCGAATTCATTTCTCTTTAGCCTTTTGTGAGCCCCCGATTTTCTTCTTGCTTCCAGATCTTTCTTATTTTTTCTTTTCCTTCTCTGTCTCCAGGCCCCCACTTCCGTTTTCTTTCTTACCACCTCCCTTTCCCCATCCCACACTTCTTCCCATCCTGTTCTTTCCCTTTCCGGTTTATGCTCATTTTTTACTTCTTCCTCATTTAATTTAAAACGTCATTTAAATTTGTCTAGTACTAGACATTGACCCGAGGCCTCACTGTACTACTGAGCTGTACTGTACTACTGAGCTGCCTCCTAGCTGGTTTTCTCATTTTCTTCTTCTTCTTTCTTTCCCTGTTGGTTTCAAACGCACTTCCTCTGCGGTGTCTTTTCTTACCTCCCGTGGAATACTTTACACCCCTTTGCCTTCAACCATACCTCCCCTTTCCTTTTTTCTGTTCCGGCCCAGAATTGGCTGAAGCTGAGCTTAAATCTTCCTTGATTGTGGCCAATTGGACTTTCTAGATCTCATCGGCCTGGCGAGAAAACTGAAAGGGAGAGAAGCCTTTGATAACTCTATCAAGGGCTCTTGCTCTGGGTTGCTGCCATCCTTCCCAGGACAGGATGTACAGGGGAGAAGCGGGGCGGGCAATGCTTTTCACAGTCAACATGGTTGCCCATTTGGAGCCGGGGAAGAAGCCCCGTTATCAGCTTCGGTCCACCCTATGCATTATCATCCGTGTGCATACCAGAATCCCCCGATACCAGCTATCTGCTCGCGTCCCATATTCAAGTGAGCAGAAGTTTCAAGGCCAACAAACCACTCAGGACTCGGCTCCTTCCGAGACCACCTAGTTCCCTTTCGGGATGACAGATTTCCCTCTCTCTATTTTTTTTTTTCGCCTTTGAGCCCAAGGTCTCCCCTTCTCAGCAGTCGTTCATCTATTGTCATATTTATTAGGCAAATATAAACCCATAAATACCCATGAATGAAAAGCTCCATGATCCGTATTGCGCTCCTTGGAGTTGCCGACATTCATCTTCCAACAGCCTCGCTCCTTTAAATTTTGACAAAGAATGTGGGAATGCTATAACTGTTGGCCTTTCCCCTAAGTGATGAGAATATTAACATTTGACCACCGTACCCCCCAGGAGTAGCCTCCACCCCATGTACCGTTCCCAACCTTCTTTTTAACCAGAGACCGCTTCTTCACTGGGCTCTAGCCACAGCCAACAATTCAGGTGGCAGCAATAGAAAAATGTAGGCACAGCTGAGCCAGGGTGATGCCCTCCCCTAAGCACCCATATCCCCCACCTGAAGTGCAAACGCTTCCTGGGGACCCACAGGGCACTGTACTTCCAGAGAGAGAGGTGGCCCCTGGTGCTCCTGTATGTGACCATCCAGGGGTGATTTAAGGAGAGCATTCTGGGTAGCAGCCCCACAGCTGGTTTTCAGGCTTCCTGGAAAGGCCCATAACCACGAGCTGCTGATCCCTTCTTCGGCCCACGGGTCACCTCTTTTAAAGTAAGGACCCGCTACGACTGTTGGCTTATGGGATATCTGAAATTCACACACAGCACTGTTGAGGGTGTAGAGGGCAGGCGGTTCTAGGTGGTGGCTACTGCCATTTTGGGGGCCCAATAGGGTCCAGCCATCCAGAGGAGGCAGGCAGGAGCCTTCAGGAGTCACACTCCTAATCCAAGGTGTTTATCCTGCTGTGGCCTCTCATTTGCAAATGACTCCTGCAGGAGACTGTTTGTTCCACGGGGTACTTTTGTGATCTAGAAGAGTTTGGAAATGTCTTGCTGGCAATTAATAGAAGGCTAAGCTAATGATGTAAAGTAGGCGGTGTCAGATTATTATGCAGATGGAACAACATCTAGGAACGTCTTCTGGCCGAGGACGCAGTTTAGAAGAGTGAAAGAACGGTTTTGAATAGCATGAAACAGTGAGTGGGGGGTGTTGTGCGTGTGCGTGTGCATATGTGTGTGTGTGCGTGTGCATATGTGTGTGTGTGTGTGTGCATGTGTGTGTGTGTGTACGTTGTGTGTGATGGAGACTTCCAAGAAGGTATTCAAGACACACAGTCACCACTATGATCACCTCTAAATGTTCTAGGAGGGAATTTCATTTTTGGAGGATTGTTTTCTTTGTTTATTTCATGCTTGTCTTCCCTACATTGTAAATAATTGTAAATTTTTGTGTTTGTTTGTTTGTTTGTTTGTTTGTTTGTTTGTTTTTCGAGACAGGGCGAACCAGGCTGGCCTTGAACTCACGGAGATCCGCCTGCCTCTGCCTCCCGAGTGCTGGGATTAAAGGCGTGTGCCATCACTGCCCGGAGATTATTATTATTATTATTTAAATAATAGGAAATGGCAGCAGCCCTCTTGGCCTGTCCTCAGCCTCTCCATATCTCCACCTCCTGTCCTTTTCCCTCTCCCTTTCAAAATAACACTCTCACACTCCGGAACACTCATCATGTGCCTGGGCTGTGTCAATCTCTTTAAAGACAACTCATCCATCCCCATGTGGGTATCTGCAAGAGAGATGTCCTTAGCCCCATTTTACAGGTGTGCACACGGAGGCCCTTTGCGGGGCAGGTCTCCTGACTATGTTTACATATTCGGTAAAGATATTTTTAAGCTCAAATGATCTGTTTAAACCAAATAATTGCAAGCAAAGTCCCCCTCTACAGCAGCAGGCTTCCCTTTGCGCCTTTCCCCTCGACTTCTCCAACCCCTCAGCCAGTTATTAATCTTCACCCTGTCTCCCACCACTCACAACTGAACGAATGAAAATAAGATTCTGGAACGAGAACAGCCGAGCCCAGACCGATGTGGGCCAACGGCTCCCCTAAAAAGCCAAAGGCAAAAGGTGCCGAGAGACACAGTGGATTGAAAGGTGGGCTTGATGAAGCCCGCTAAGCCAGACAAGTCCATCCCTCAACTGCTCACAGGAAGCCCTCCTGTGGACCCCACAGGTCCCCAGTCCCGTCCTTTTCTCCGGCTCCTCCAGCAGTTCCCATAAATCCTGGCAGGTCTTCCGTCCCGGAGCCGGCGCTAAACCCTGATGGGGTGAGAGAGTTTGGCTTTGGAAAACTTCTTGCTTAAGATCCGGATGTGGGGCCAAGATTCCTGCAGGGAGCCCAAAGGCACAGGCTTGCCGCTCTCACCGAATTTCCTCTTATCTAAGGATTTCGCTTCAGCAGGTGACGCCTTCGAACTTCAAATGCATTCCTTTGCTGCTCCAGCAACACCCCAAGAAGACGCTAGCAGTCCTAGTCTCCACCCCACCCCCCACCCCCGCCCCCAGGGAAACTAAGTGAGCAAGTAACCCAAGGGATTGAGTGAGCATCCTGGGTTCCCAGTGTGCGTTAGTTTCTTATGTATTTCTATATCACAAAATTAAATGCTACTTTATAAAGCTTTTCTTGACGAACCCATCTCTACCCCAGCTCCTTACTCCCAGTTCCAAGGTCATTTCCTTGATAACTCCTTTGGGGTGCGTCTTCCAGATCTACCCAGGGGTGACCTCATCTTCTTTGAATTCTGAGCCTTCAGATTCACTGTGTGACCGTGGCCTATTGTGTAAGTACCCATGGTCTGCACCGCCACCACCGTCACCCCCAGTCGACAGTTCTGTGGTCTTGGCTTTTCTTATCTGTAAAATGGGATCCTCCCCTCTCCCCCCACGTGGTACCTGCCTTAAAGGTTTCTTTTGAAGTTTAAATTTAGCAAAAGGTGTGCCAAGCAATGAGGGTTTTATCTAGCCCGGAGAAGACACCCCGGTGACCCTTAGCTGCTCTGGTTTTAAGGAGGGACCTTCTAGTCTCTGCCTGTTGCTTTTTCAGCCTCCCGGATATGATGTGGGTACCTGTGTTATTGGCAACTAACCAGAAGAGCAGGCTTCCTACATCACCAGAGTGTGATGTCTCTGAGTGTGTAGTGTTAGGATGCTGCTCCCTCATCCTGCTTCCTTGCAAAGAGAGAGGTTGGGGTGGCGCTGTGCTGTGCGGTAGCCCCCAAATTCTGGCTAGCACTCCATACTGAGCCTGTCTGTATGTGTCAGCTGAGTGGCTAGAACAAGTACCTGAACTTGGCTCAGCAGTGGAGGGCACCGGCTGCTCTTGCCGAGGACTAGTGTTCTCTTCCCAGCACCCACATGACAGATCACAGCTGCCTGTGACTCTAGTTCTAGAGGATCCAACACCTCCTTCTGGCTTCTCTGGGCACGAAGCACTCATACATAAAAAACAAACATATAAATAAATATTTTACATTTTTCTTTAAAACAGAGAAGTTTGTAATAAGCTTGAGATCGTGTGTGGTCACATTTAAAAAGTTGATGCTATCTGGGTGCTGGTGGTGCATGCCTTTAATCCTAGCATTCTGGAGGCAGAGGCAGAGATCTCTGTGAGTTCAAGGTCAGCCTAGTCTACAGAGTGCATTCCCGGACAGCCGGGGCTATTCCAGAGAAACCCTGTCTGGAAAAACAAAACAAAGGTTGGTAATGCTATTCATCTCCAAATGGAATGTTTCCCCGTGAACTATAATCTGTAGACTTTTGAAATGAGTGCATGGACATAAAAGTGCATTCCTAGGGTGCGTGGGGTGGGGAAGTTGAAGGGGGGAGCTAGAAAGATGGCTCAGTGGTTATGAGCACTGGCTGCTCTTCCAGAAAACCTGGGGTTCAAATCCCAGCACCCACATGGAGGCTCACAACTGTCTTTAACTCCAGTTCCAGGCGATCTTAAACCCTCACACAGACATATATGCAGGCAAACCCCCAATGCACATAAAATAAAAATAATAAATAAATAAAGTGCATCCACTTTCCTAGCTCTATGTACTTAACCTGCTTCCTGATGTTGTGTAAAAGGAAGGTGAGAACACTGGAAGATGAGCCCTCCCCGAATTCTTCCGTGGTTTGGTGGCTGTGTTCTCCTCGTTGACCCCCTGGGTCTGCAGGGTGGGGTGCAGCTCTTCCCTCCTGGTGGACTGAGCAAAGGACTTAGTCGTTCTTTGCAAATCACCACCCGGTTGGATAGTACACAATGCTCTTTTGTGCGTGGCCATTAGCAACTAAAATCACTCCCTTCTCCCTTTTGGGAAAGAAGTAAAAAAAAAAAAAAAGGAGAGATCACAAATATGCTTCTCGTAGCGATGTCAATATAAACTCTGCAGATTCTTTATTTATGCCTAAAAGGTATTTAAGTATGGGGAAGTACACAGATTCACACATCATGTACCTACATTCTCACACCCAGAGAGAGAGAGAGAGAGAGACAGAGACAGAGACAGAGAGAGAGAGAGAGAGAGAGGAAGGAAAGAAGGAAGGAAGGAAGGAAGGAAGGAAGGAAGGAAGGAAGGAAGGAAAGAAGGAAGGAAGGAAAAAACCCACAATTACGTTCAAATGTGTTCGATTTGTTTATTTATTTATTTATTTATTTATTTATTTATTTATTTATTTATTTATTTATTTATTTATTTGTTGTGTGAAACAGTGCACATGTGGAGGTCAGAGGACGGCAGCTTCTGGAAGTCTGTTCTCTCCTTCTCCTATGGGGGTCCTGAGGATTTGAACTCAGGTCATCAGCCTTGACGGCAAGCACCTTTATCGCTCTAGTTGTAAATCTATTTTTTTTTTTTTTTAGTAATAAAAATATTATTAAGCAGAAGTAGGCAGCCCCGGGTCTCTTTCTCTGCTGATAGATTCTTAGATGGTTTTTAAAGCCAGGACTGATACAGAGACTGACATTGTTACACTTTGTGGGCCTGTGGTTATTCTGTATGCAAGGATTTGCTTTTGAGTATACCTCAAAATAGCATTGCTGTGCTGTGGGGTTTGCGTATTTCAGACTTGGCTGTATTTTCACAGAGCATTTTTTCCTTGTTTTAGAAATTATATTTATGGGTGTGTGTGTGTGTGTGTGTGTGTGTGTGTGTGTGTGTGTGTGACAGCATGTGTATGGAGGTCAAAGGGTAACTGGCAGAAATCTGTTCTCTCTTCCTACCACATGAGTCCCCGGGATGGAACTCTGGTTGTCAGGCTTGGTGGCAAGCACCAAGTTGCTGACTGAGCCTCCTCCCAGGCTCCTTCACTGTATTTTCAATGCCAGGATGTGCTGCCTGTGTTCCCTTGGGCAGCCCCCACCTTGCGGGGTCTAGGTGTCGTTCCCTGCAGAATGGGAGTGTATGGATTAAAGCTGATAAGGGCTGAGGCAGAGAGGGAGGAGGCTTTACCCTGAGCTATTCTGTTGAGCAGAGAGAGAGAAAGAGAAAGAGAAAGAGAGAGAGAGAGAGAGAGAGAGAGAGAGAGAGAGAGAGAGAGAGAGAGAGAGACCATTTCTGCTGGGGACAGTGTGAGCTGGCCTTTGTCAAGAGTAAAACACCCAACACCAAAGACAAAATAAAACACCCCAATCTTTTGTACTGAAACGAGCGATTCTTGGCTAACGTCTATTTCACAGACCACAAGTAAGCAGCAGCCTCTTTGGTTGTTTTCCTGTCAGCGCGCCCTGGTCAGCTCAGAGAAAGTGAAAAGGAGCAAGGACTTAACCGTAGGGCTGGCCTGTTCTGGGTGACATGATGGCCGGCTGCAGACAGGGGCCTCAGAATTTCTGAAGCTCTCGGGAAGTCTCAAGGAACAAGTTTTGATAGTTTCTTGCCTTGCAGAAGCAGTCTGTTAGGAAGAAACATGCACATATGTGGATGGAGGTGAAAGTCTGGGGGAATCAGTTCCTCCTGAATTGCTAGAGGGGAAAGACCATGGGATCAACGGCTGGTGGTGTGTCTCAGTGGCCAAGCACATGCCCTGTGTGCACACAGGCCTGGATTCCATCCCTAGTACAAAAAAATAATAATAAAATAAAATAAACAAGGAAAAATGAAAATCAATTTTCAAGGCATTGTTTTCTGTATATTAAAATTCTCCAGACCTGTAGCCGCTATTTTTCTGTTTCGGATATACTCAAAACAGCTCAGAGTCCTTTATCTTAACCTTTGAAACCAGTTTATTTTAGATTGGGGGCAGGGGACAGACTTGACTAGTGTTAATGGGATTTTATTCCTTGCTGTGCCAACTTCTAGGGGTGCGAAGCCCTGAAAATTGGAAGGCTTTGTTGTCGTCTATAAACGGATGCGGGCCATAGAAAGACAGGAATGAAGAAAAGAAACACAACACAGACAGTTGGTTCACAAACATCTGGCGCCAACCTCCAGTGCAATTAGTTGTTTTCTGAATAATTTGCTCGATCGGCTTCCAGTGTCCTTTTTCTTGCCCATTGACCACTACTGCCAAGATAGTAAAACCCCAACTAGCTGTGTTTCAATTTTCTTTAATCAGTTATCAGCTACATTCAGCTCCTTTTTATGTCAAAAATAGCTTGCTGGTAGCTCCAGTCAAGCCAACTGGCTTCTCTTCAAACTGGTGCGTCTGGGGCCAGGACTGCACAGGAAATGCTTGGCCTTACTCCTCGATGGGACCCCATTGATGTCAGCTGGAGTCGGGCCATTTTCTTGGGCTAATAAAGCCCCCAGAATCCTTGCTGAAGACCTGATGAAAGATGCTGGCTGCGTTCGGTGGCAAAGGAACAATACAACATGTACTGGGGGACCAGGGGGAGAGGAGGGGAGTGTGAGACTCATTCCACCAGGCCGGTGCTTCAGACCTGCTTCCAGACAAGCCCGAAGGGTGCAATGGCTGGTTTGCCTTTCCAAAGCTGTAGGGTGGAAGTGATAGGGGGTGTGCGGGGAGACGGATGACCAACTAAGGGGAATTATAAAGGCAAGGGGAGGGGCCTATTTTCCACTATAAATGATAGAAGTATACACACTGGGCAGAGGTGTGACTTTATTGCGGCTGCCGTTGTCTCTTTTATTTTTCTTGTTTGGTTTTGCGGGCGGGGGGGGGGGGGGGAGGGACGGGACACGGACAGAATCTCTCAATGTAGTCAAGGCTGCCCTCAGATTGAGATCTTCCAGCCTCAGCCTCCTGAGTGCTGGAACCGCAGAGGGGCAGAGGGACAGACACTACCACACCTGTTACTGACTCCATTACTGACTTTGGGTGGAGACTAACTCAAGTGGGAGGGGCAGGAGAGATGACTCAGTGGTTAAGAGCATTGCCGCTCTTGCAGAGGACCTGGCTGGGTTCGGTTCCCAGCCCCCACATGGGATGGCTCATGTCTTCCCATAACTCCAGTTGCAGGAGATCTGATGCCCTCCTCTGGCACCTGCATGCACAAGGTATATATATATATATTCTCAGGCACACACGCATATACATATAAAATAAGTAGATTTGTCTTTTAAAAATATAGTGTGAGACATGGGGGGTGTCAAGTTGACAGTGTGACAGCCTTCTTGAGCATTCATGTACATTTATATGTTAGGGAATCCATTGTTTTTCAGAACCCAGTTAGTGGTGAACTCAAGGCACCAGTTTTGCCATGTTTGTGCACACCTTAATCTTTTCATTGTTTTTGAGACAGAGACTCCTTTAGCCCAGGCTAACTTAGAGCTTTCTATGCAGCCTAGGTCAACACTGAACTCTCGCCTCCACTTCCTAAGTGCTGAAGCGCTGGTGTTACAGGTGTGTGTCCTGGACACCTACACCTGGTTCTGTCTTTTTTTTTTTATTCATTTTTTTTTTCTGAAGCTGAACATCTACTTGGGACTCTTCTGAAGCCATGCTTCATTTGTCAAGTCATTATTCTCTCTCTCTCTCTCTCTCTCTCTCTCTCTCTCTCTCTCTCTCTCTCGTGTGTGTGTGTGTGTGTGTGTGTGTGTGTGTGTAAAATATGTGTCTGATAAAATAGACACAAAATAAATATACTAAGTGTCGTCAGCATTTTCTTTTAACATTTATCTAATTATAGCTGAAATCCTATGGGCACCCATGGGTAATAATGGTTTAAGAACACAGGGCTGATTCTGACCAAGACCAGACTGAAAGCTTGGTCTCCATAACAACAGTATCACTGTGTCCAGGTGACCTCATTAACCTGTGTGAGTGTCAATCAGTGGGGTGACAGTGCCATGATGGAACTGTAAGAACTGAAAGAAGATTGGCTGTGCCAAGCTCTGTACATTGCCCAGAAGATAATAAATCCCCCCAGTGAGGGGCTGGGAGCATGGCTCAGTGTGAGCAAAGTCCTGGCCTCTATCCCCAGTGCTTTAAATAACTAAATGAGTAAATAAATACCCAGGGTCATAAGGAAGCATGTAGGGCGAGCATCTCCAGGAGGTCCCGACTCCCTGCTTTTGATGGTCAGCCCCACGCACACAAAGGGTCAGTGTCCACATAGGTCTAAGTTTCAGATGGTGACACCGACCATGGAGATGATGGCAGGGTCTGGGCAGAAGCAGCACTGGGGCCATCTGGGTGAATTCACAGAAATCCTGTCATCTGGGAATATGGAACACACCTCCCACCATCCCTGAGCGATCCCCCAGCCTGGATGAAGTCATTTTTTTTTTTTTCATAAAAACAAAAAGCGTTCTAAAGAGTTTCTGGCCCACGTTCATGGCTCAAGATGTGGCGAACGCTGTCAGATGGTTCCAATGGGAAACAAGCGCTCATCTATGAATCTGTTCTCAGCCACTCTCTCTTGGAAAATGTCATTATTCCCAGCAGCACCAGCCAGTGCCCACCCACACCTTTCATCCCGTCCGTCACTCCTCGTTTATTTATAAGGTCTAATGAACCCCAAGCACACGTCTTGGTGATCGTTTCAAGCAGTCTTTATATGCAGCTTCCCCCCAAAGCTGTGGGTGCCGCCGCCGCCGCCGCCGCCGCCGCCGCCGCCGCCGCGGCCACCGGCAGGGTAGAGGAGATGTGGTGACTCTGTGTTCTTTGTGTAAGGGGATGGACAGTGGTACCCGTTGCTATAGAAACTTCCTTTCTTGAAAGCCAGGAAGCTGCCAACCCCTCCAAAGGAGGAGAGTTTGGGGAGACAGGCAACTTCGGAGCAGGAGAGCCTTGTCTTGTTCTGGTGGGATCACCAAGAGAACCAGGCCTTTGTACACCCACTTCCTGAAGTAGGAGGTGTCCATTTGCTATCACACGGGGCAGTGTGTAGCAAGACTCTTTCAGTGTGCCTCTGCTTCCTGCCGCTCTTAGAACTCCAACTTCAACTGACCCACACTTGAAAAGGTCAACACGTTGGGGGCTGGACGTGTAGCTCAGTAGGTAGAACACCTGCCTTGTATGAACAAAACCCTGGTTTGGATCCTCAGGGACATCTAAGCTGGGTTATAGTGGGACACGCATGTAATTTTAGCAATGGGGAGACAGAGGCAGGAGGATCAGGAGTTCAAGGTCATTCTTGGCTACTTAGTAAGTTCAAGGTCAGCCTAGAGGACATAAGAACTTACCTGGATAAAAAGAAAAGGGGAGAGAAAGTGGGGGGAGAGGGAGGGAGAGAGAAAGAGAGAGAGAGAGAGAGAGAGAGAGAGAGAGAGAGAGAGAGAGAGAGAGAGAGAGAGAGAGAGAATCATAAGATGATTTAGTGGACAGAAGCGTTGCACTCCTCACTGCCTGAGTTCAATTCCAAGAACCAGCCTGGTAGAAGGAGAGAATGAACTCCCAAGGGCTGTCCACTGACCTCCATGTGCTCACTGAGGCACAAGGATGAGCCTACAAGCCACGGCATATACACAATACCAATGCAATAAACTTTAAATAAGAAAGAAAAAATGAGTCAATGATCAGGATTTTATCAGATCACGAAACTGAGGACTCTTTTTCTTTTTTAAAACACAAGCTTAAGTTTAATTTAAAACCTTCATTAACAACAAACAAGGAAATTAACAATGCTTACCATTCTTTAAACATCTGTACATTATTAATATATACTGTGCATTTCCAATCAACCCCACTCAGGCTCAATTCAAGAAACACAATTGTAACAGGTTTTATACAAAAATACTTCACTAAGAAAGTAGATAAACTGCACAAAAACAGTACAAGTATAATGTGCATAGCAATATAGCTTGAAGCATCTATTTATGGCTTTGTTTAAATCAAAACTCTCATGGGAATGGGCCCACTTAGGACCTACTGTTACAGTTGACATATGTAAACTGTTTACATCATTTTTAGGCACTTGCTAACAATAGTGTTTAATCCCTGAAAAAAATAAAATGTATGCCCCCAATCAAATAAAAAAAAAGTCAGAAATAAAAAAACAAGAAAATAACATGGGTACAGTCTTCTTTTTAAATCACCCACTTTTATTAATGCATGCACAGAACTGAAAGAAAATAATTTTTGTGTCATAAACTTTCTGTGCAAATTGAAACTGAGGACTCAGCGTGTGCCAGCTTCAGTCACATTTAGAATCACAGAACCCTAAGAACGCTGCAGCAGCCCAGTGAGTAAAGGCGTTTGCCTTCTGAAGACTAAAGCCCGACAGCCAGAGTTTAATCCTTAGAACCCACTTTAAAACCGAAGGTGAGAGCCAGGCGTGGTGACACACACCTTTAATCCCAACACTGCAGGCAGATCTCTGTGAATTCGAGGCCAGCCTGGTCTACAGAGAGAGTTCCAGGACAGCCAGGGCCACACAGAGAAACCCTGTCTCAAAAACCAAAGGGGCAGGGGTCGGCGGGGGTGGGGTGGGGTGGGGTGGGGTGGGGTGGGGTGGGGGTGGGGGTCCGGAAAGGAAGGCAAGAACTGACTATACAAAGCTGTCATCTGACCCAAAAACAGACACTGTGGCACCTGCTTCCCCTCCCCCACCTCATATGCACACATAGTAACAACAAATAAAATTTGTAAATTATACACACACACACACACACACACACACACACACACACACACACACATATATATATATGCACACAATGCAAAAAATTTTTCAAACTTATTTTTATTTATGTGTCTCTATGCATGAGTCCATGCACGCGATTGTAGTGCTGGCACAGGCCAGAAGAGGGCGTTAGATATCCAGAGCTGGAGTTATAGATGGTTGTGAGGATGCTGGGAATCTAACCTGGGCTCTCTGTAAGTTCCCTTAACGGCTGAGTCAGTTCTCTGGTCCCGTACATGGGTTTTAATGAACCACGTAAACTAAAGACACTGTTCTTCTCTTCTCTAAAGATGAAAGCTGGTATTTACTGAGAGCCAGGATGGCCTCTTCCAGAATCCCAGCCTAGTCACCTGGACATCTTCCCATCTTCTGTCTTTCATGGAAGCCACAGTTTGCATTTCATTTCATTACCATTGATTTCCCCACTTAATGGTTTTGTGTCTGTCTCGCCCTTCCATTCTGGAGGAAGACGGTCTCCTTGGCTTTGGTAATTTGGAAGAATGCAATTGAACTATTCTGGAAAATATTCAGAGACTTGAGTTCATATGATGTGTCTGTGTGAAGCTTTATTATTAATTAATTTGTTCATTTATTTATTTATTCATTTTATTTGCTGAGGCAGGGTCACCTTATATAGCCACCCCAGTCTGGCCTTAGATCCATGTGATCCTCCTGCCTCCACCACTCCTCTGTTGGGTTTACAAGTGTGCACTACCACATCTGCCTTTCTATGCATCGTGTTTTGGGGCAATATATTTAATCCTCTGGGAGGGGACAGCTTTGTCATCGGCGACCTACTGTGGGCTCCACTCCAAGCCCTTGGCTTCTAGAAACTGGATGAAAGGAATCCCATGTGACATGTTCCCATGGGACTCATTGACCACACCTTCATGGGAACTGAATTTTGAGACCTGAGCTCGTAGGGTCCACTTTAATTCTCTCAAGCAAGGTGTATTTCCACGAGCTTGCTTCCAGGTTTGGGTCACCTGGAAGGAGGTGTTCAGGAAGACAGCCTTCCTGAAAGAACAGATATACTAGGCTTCCCCCATCTCTTTATGCTCAGCGCATGCCCAGTATTCCAGAATGGGACTGACCTAAAGATGTTTCATGCACCTGATGATCTTTTACTCACAAGCAACCTCACACACACCTTGTGGTTGAGTTCTGAAGCAATTCTTTATCAACCCGAGAGCATACTGCTTTTCCAGAGGACCCACATTGGGTGGCTCACAATCAATCACCTGTAACTCCAGCTCCAGGGGGATCTGATGCCCCTGGTCTCCAAAGGCGCCTGTAATCATATGCACAGACATGTACACACAAATAAAAAATAAACCTAAAAAAATTATGAAGACAGTTTAATTTGCTGAGCCTCAAGCATTCCACCCATGGATGGGAGGCATTGATGGGGTGAGTTAAAGTAAGATAAGAATTTGATAAGTTGCCAGCTAGAGCCCCTGACAAGTATGCATTTGTACATATATACATGTACACACATATGTGTATTCTTTTGTCCTACTATTTTTTTTTTTGAGACAGGGTTTCCCTGTGCAACCCTGACTGTCCTGGAACTCACTCTGTAGACCAGGCTGGCCTCAAACTCAAGGAGATCCACCTGCCTCTGCCTCCTGAGTGCTGGGATATGTATATTTTTGACTCCATACAGACAGCTCCGACTTTACCATATAAGCCGCTTTTTCATTAATTTCCTTTCCTTTGGGTCAGTGCTGAGGGGTGAACCCAGAGTCTTGAACACCCTGAGTGTGCTGCACCCACACAAGCCCTGTGCCCGGCTCGTGGAGTATGGGCATTGTGATGTTGAGTTAGTCATTTGCCTCAGCCCTTGCTCTTGCTTCAGCACTAATCGGTCTAGTCACACTGTGGATGGTCAATATTGAATTAAAACTGTAATATCCCTCAGTACCTGGGAGGGTGACTTTGTAATCAGATGAGATCGGGGCATTAAATTAATTCCATGAATAGTTCAGGTCTTCCTCTGCTAAATTTCTTGTGCGTGCGTGTGTGCGTGCGTGCGTGCGTGCGTGCGTGCGTGCGTGCGTGCGTGCGTGCGTGCGTGTGTGTGTGTGTGTGTGTGTGTGCATCCTCAGGTGCTGCTGTCTCCTCTTTTATTGAGATAGGATCTTTTTCACTGGCCTGGAACTTACCAAGTAGTCAAGGCTGGCCAGTCAGCAAGTTCCAGGGATTCACCTGTCTCCACTTCCTCAGCACTAGAATTATAAACACATCCCACGCTGCTGTTACATTCTCGGCTATTAAACTCAGGTTCTCATGTTTATGAAGCAAGCACTTGGCAGCTCAAACCATCTCTGTAGCCTACCACGTCTGCTAGCTTTCTTTCTTAGTCACACAGCAGTGGGTATTAACTAATTGTTCATTTGTGCTGAGGGGGGTGCTAGGGGATGGTGTGAACTAAGCTGAGCACACACAGTCCTGGGGGCTCCTGGTTGGCTTTTCCTCTTGTGGTGTGGTTATCCACCATGTCCAGTACGTGGGCCAGTCTGTCAGAAACCCTTCCTGTCCTTGCAAAAGCTGTTTTTGGTGGGCATTCACAACTCCATGCTTTCCCATGCAATTTGCAAACACTGACTAGACCAGCCTTGTCAGATCAGGCTCTTTTCCTGCTCAGCCCAAAGATTCTCCTCCTGTGGGTTAAGTTTTCGTATTTTGCTCAAGGGCCACATAAAGAGGACCAGCAGCCCCATCACAGAGTCCTCCAGAGGTGTGTTAAGTGTTACTCATGAGCTGGCTACCCAGCTCTATACTTTCAGCCAGCAAGTGGCCAGAGATGAACATCTCCTTCCTAGACTGTCCAAGCCTTTGGTCTTTTGAATTCCCTCTGTCACTCAGCAGAAGTGGATGAAGATCAGCTTGCAGTAGGACCAGCCTGTCATCATTTAAAAGTCCGGATGCGTTGTGCTTTTGCATGGTTGGGCTTCCTTCTTCTCCTCCTTCTCCTTTTCCTTTCTTTCTTCTTCTTTTGTTGTTGTTGTTTTTGTTTTTTTGAGACAGACTTCTCTGTATAACAGCTCTGGCTGTTCTGGATCTCACTCTGTAGACCAGGCTGTCCTGGATCTCACTCTGTAGAACAGGCTGTCCTCGAACTCAGAGAGATCCACCTGCCTCTGCCTCCCAAGTGCTGGGATTAAAGGCGTGCGCCACCACCGCCCGACTGGGTTTTCTTCTTAAGCGTGTAGGTGGGGAAACAAGACTTTGACATAAACGGGCAGATGGTAAGGGCCTGGTGTTCCTAGGGTCCACATGGTCTGTGCCAATGTCTCTATTGGTGTTCAGGATGTTGATGGAGTGTGGATGCTCAAAAGAGATGAGTGGAAGAATCTGTTCACTGTGGCTTGTTAAACATCCAGGCGCGGCTCCTTCATGACCTGTGGGATAGGAGAAACCCAGCTGAGAAGGTCATTTGAGCTGACCAGTCCTAGTTTCATTCTCGGCTCCATCACTGGCAGGTCTTAGAAACACCATACTGCACAAACTGGAGTGGGAAATTTCCTTTCTCCAGGGAATATTTCCTGGAGTGGGCTGAGTCATCTATGGCAGAGATAAATGCAAGCGATATTTTGTCCTGCTTTATCAAGACCCTGCTCTGAAGATCTACGCTCTAGCAAGGCAGTACCTTGCTAGTCTTTAAAATGGAGGCTAAAGGGCTAGAAAGATGCCTCAGAGGTTAGCAGCACTGCTCATCTGTACTACCCGAGGTTGGTTCCTGCATCCACAGCAAGGCAGCTCACAACTACCTGTACTCCATCTCCATGAGATGCCACTGGTCTGATCTCCCAAGGCACCTGTACTCACATGCACAGACACACAAACACACACACCATACATGCATGCTCTCACATACACATAGTTTAAAATAATAAAATAATTTTTAAAATGGAGTTGAAGAGTTTAGCCCAGTGGCACTTGCCTGTAGTGTCAGCACTTGAAAGAGGAAAGAGGATTGGTGAGTTCAAGGTCAGCCTTAGCTATATGGCGACACCCTGCCTCACAAAACCAGGCAATCAGAATCAAAACAAATATCCAGAGGAAAAGTAAAGAGGGAACATCGGTGCCATTGATGGAACACTCGGCGTGTGGGAGGCACCCTGCCTGTCACAAGACCACATCCCTGCCAGATGGGGCAGTCTGTGATTATCTTGCTTTTAGACATGAAACTGAAATCCAGGGAGCCTGGGAGCCAGCAAGACCACAGGCTGTGCAGTTGTTAGTGCTGGGATTTGAACCCGGAGCTCTGGACACTCCCCAATCTATCCTGCTCATGACCAGGCGCTCGTATTTCATTTCGTTTTATGTTAGAAAATATGCATGTGGTGGCGGGGGGTGGGGGGGGTGGGGGGAGTGTGTGTATATGTGAATGTGAGTGTGAGTGTGTGAGAGAGAGTGTATGTGCATGTGAGAGAGGAGAGAGAGAGGGAGAGAGGGAGAGAGAGTGCATGTGCGCATGTACGTGAATGTGAGAGTAAGTGTGTGTGTGTGTGTGTGTGTGTGTGTGTGTGTGTGTGTGTGTGTGTAGGTCAGGAGAAAGCTCTGGGGAGCTGGTTCTCTCCCACACCTTGTTGGAGCAGGGAAGAGAATCCAGGTCATCAGACCTACATGACGACACCTCTACCTGCTACACCCTGAATTCTCGAAACCCACTCCTTCTCCCCGCAAGCTCCTGTTCCTGAGACAAAGCCGGCATCCAAGGGTCATGAAGAGAAAAGCATGGCCAGGATGAGCATCAGCTGCCTGTCGTCAGCCTAAACACCCTGTCCTGGGGGCTAACTCTGTCGGTAGAGCGCTTTGTCTGTCACAAAGAGACTTGATCCCCAGCACCACATGACACTGCCCATGGTGTGGTGAAGCATGCTTGCAATCTCAGCACCCAGGTGAGGAGGCAGGAAGATGAGAGGCTCAAGTCCACCATTAGCTACATACCGAGTTCAAGGTCTGCCTGGGCTACACGAGATCCTGTCTTTAAAAAAAAAAAGTCTTGATTCTGCCAGCCTCACCATTGTGAGGTCCCTTCCAGCGGATGGCGGTGAAAGTCGACAATTCAGACCTTGGAAATGGGCCCACATGCCTGGATACTCTCTTTGAGGCAGTGCAGATGACAGGACCCTCTTGTTAGTGACTGAATAGCATCACCGCCCAAATTCATCTGCTGGAATGTGACCTCATGGGGGAATAAGGGCTTTATAGAGGTAATTAAACTAAAATGAAGTCGTTAGAACGGGCCCTACACCACCCCCTCCCCAGTTTGACTGGAACTCCTTTAAAAGAGGAAGTGTTCCTATAGGGCCACGTCCAATGTGAGCATCTGCCAGCCAAGGAATGTCAAGAGTGGCCGTCACTGCCAGGAGGAGGGAAGGGCAGCTCTCCCCCTCACACAGAAAGAACTGACCAGTGGATGATCACATGTCAGATTCTGCTTTTAGTGGAGGCAAGAGGATAAACTCTTCTCATTGAAACCACTCAGCCACATCAGCCTCATTCCATACAGCCCTGAAGGACAGATAGGGGCTGGGGAGGGTGCTGGGTGTGGGTGATCACCCCCAGAGATGAGAGTAACAGAGATGTGCTACTCTACCTAGCACAGGGAAGAGCAGCCCATGCTCTTAATCATGAAGCCATTGACTGTTTTTGATGATTATGATACCCTTAGCGATTCAAGATAAGGCCAGAAGTTTTACAACAGGAAGTTCAGACTCCTTTCCCAACTTGGGATGTGGGGATAATGAGGGCTGGATTCAGCTCAAGGCCTTGTATCAGCTATCTTTGATATAATAATGCCTTGTAACAAATGGCCACCGTCTGAGGCTTAGTGCTGCTTGTGAGTCTGTCTGTGGGTCTGATGGATGGGCCTGACCACTGGTACTCACCCGGGTGTGTAGGGTGAGCTGTGGGGGAGGGGCAATGGAGCAGGTGGCTTTGCTGATGTTAGCTGGGCTTTAATGTGATGGGGAGGGTCATCCAGTCCACTCATAGGCCACGTGGTTTCCTTTATGTCTCCTGATGGGAAGTAATCAGGAAGTGAGAGGCAGAGAAGGAATAGCGGAAGCTGGCCCTCTGCAGGGCAGACACCGATACCTCAGGAACGCTGGATCCTAGGACTGAAGGCCTGAGGGCCATCTTGCTTGCTTGCGTTTTGTCTATTTGTTTTTGAGACAGGTCTCAGACCTTAGCCCAGGCTGGCTAAGAATTGACTATGTAGCCTGAGATAGCCTCAAACTCATGATAATCCTCCTGCCTCAGCCTTGTCACTGGCTCTTAGCCTGTCTTCTACCTTCTTTTCTTGTCCTTCCCTCCCTTCTTCAGTGCTGGAGGCTGGGACCCAGGGCCTCCAGCATGCTAGGCAAGCACTCTACATTGAGGATGCACACACTCGAGAGTCTGCCATGAGCATTTGAAAGTCTGGGATTTGGGAGACAAATCCATAGTTCCTGCTTCCAAAGGGCTGTCCCCATAGGACGAGGGCCTGAGAGCCAGAGGTTAGTTTAGGCTGCTAAGTGCTGATTGGAGATATGGGCGAAGGCTGCAGCGGCCTAGGGCGGCTGGGCCCCAGATAATGAAGTAGCAAAGGACCAGCCACCTCCCTGCCCCCACTTTGGAGCTGGGGCCAGGGTGTCTGGGGCCGTGAGCATCTCTGGCCTCCTCCTTCTACCCTCCTTCATTAGAAGCCTGTGTCGAAGAACCCTCAACCTCTCCTTGCAGATTTTAGTAAGTGTAACTCACTTCCTCTCCAGGGGACCATCGACACACTGGCCTGCAGAGTCCTGCCCCTGCCTCTACTTGTCTCTGAGATTCTGAGGTCTCTGACAACACATTTCTCAAGCCCTGCTGATGCACAGGTCACATGTGTCTTACACACTTTTTTTTTTTTCCTTGTTTCACAACTACCTGTTGGGGAGTGAGACCCATTGCACAGAGTGAGAAACCGAGGCCAAGAGAAAGGAAAAACACTTGCTGGGCATGCACAGTGAAGAAGTGGGGCAGGGTGGAAATTTGAACCCACGGCCGTGTCCAAGAGCTTCGCTCAGCAGCCTGGCTTCCTCTTTACGAATTTCCCACACGCCAGTCATCTCTCCCCGATTCCTGGGTCCAGTGTTATTTAAGGAGAAATAGGCTGAAGTTTGAGCCTCCGGAGCACAGCATAGCTCCCTTGGCTCTCCAGCTTTTAAATCTCCGTGCTCAGCAGGGGCCCCGGCTGGGCTCTTCCTTACTCCTTCAAGCCCCCACCCAGTGAGACTGAAAGGTCAGAGCGTGGGGGAGAAGCCAGGGAAAGCAGTAAGAAGAGCAATCTTTTCTGCCAGCTACGGGCAACACCCTGGATGTATAAATGCTTGGTTTTATTTTATTGTTATTATGGCTCAGGGTCCAGTATGGGCCGTAAATGGATTTAAGAGACTTCGGAGTACAGAATTTAATATAGCTGGTGTCATTAAAGAAAAAAAATGGTCCAGAGAACTCGTGGGGACATGCAGACCCTCCCTCGCCCCTGTCTCTCTCCCCATCTCCTGTCACCTGCCACCTCTCTGAAGCAAAGGCTTGGGGGCAGGGTAGTCCTCCATGGGAATGGGGGGGGGCGCGGCGGCAAGAGGGGACTGACTGACTGACTGAGCTGAAGTGAGCTGAGGACACCCAGGGAGGTGGCCAGAGTCACCCTTCCCAGGATGCCGCCAGGTCTGGTGAATAAACAGTTGAGTAGGGACACTTAGGGGATGGGCATGAGACAGAACTTTCTAGATAAGGAGGGGCTTATCAGCCTATAAAAATACCACTTTCTCCTATCAGCTGCCTTCTTCCCCTGGGAAGAGACAGAGCGTAGAAGAAAGGGGCCAGAGATGAAGGATGGAAAGGGGACTGATGAGGGAGATGGAGAGACACAGGACTAGAGAGAGAGAGGTCTCCGGACATCTCCCCCTTCCCTAGATACGTGTAGCAAGGACCTTTGTTTTCCCTCCAAACCTCTCACCATTCCGACTGCTGTTCTTTTGATTGCAAGGAACGGGGAGAGTGCTACCACCCTGCACATTTTACTGATTACATGTCATCTGCGCCTGTCTCACACCCCCAGGTCCTAGCACATCCGCCATAGACAACATGGTATGTTTGATTGCACACGTATTTACCTAGTGCCCACTCTGTGAGAAGTGTGATAAACAAATAAACACAAGTGGAGGGAACAATCACAAACCATGGGACGGACAATCATCAGAGAGAGAGAGAGAGAGAGAGAGAGAGAGAGAGAGAGAGAGAGAGAGAGAGAGAGAACAGAGGAGCCACGTGTGCCAAGGTCCTGGGGTGGCTCAGCTGAGGGCAGGCTCAGGGGTGTGGAGACAGAAAGGGAGCTGGGAGGAAGGTGGGACCTACAGACAAGAGCCAGCACAGCTTTCAGGATGTGTGGAGGTGGGGTTTTTGTCGAAGACCTTCAGATGCCCTTTGGAAGGCTAGACTTGGGGGCCGGGGTATCATATGGCGTCTCTTGTTTGTTCCAAAACAGTCAGCTCAGTGGTCCCCTCGGGGTGGGGGCGGATGGGTGACTGATGCGAAGGTGGTGATGGGTAGTGGAGCAGGGTCAGGTTGTCTGTCCGTCAGGAGTCACTTTGGTGTGGTTTGTGCAGTGGGTAGAAGATGCTGGTCCCAGCCTCAGCTGTGCTCTGAAAGCCTGACGCTACAGACACCTACTCCTCCTTGAGCAGAATTAAGGCGTCTGACCAGTGGGTGCTGAGCCCTTGTGCTTCCCGGATTCCAGGATGGGTTGATTTGCCTTAAGGCCCTGGGGCCTCTGTGAGGATGGCGGCGGCAGGGAAAGGTGGGCTGAGGGTCGAGGTGCAGATACAGATGGATTAGTTCTGTCTGCTGCCGGCCCACATGTCCTTCTTCCTCCCCGTGGGTGGCTCCCAGGCTGGATGGGACCTACTGAGTCAAGAGATTCTCTGAAGATAGACCTACCAGGCCTGGCTGTGCCTGTAAAGGAGGGTGTGTGTGTGTGTGAGAGAGAGAGGGGAGAGGTTAGGCCCATGCATGGCGGACCATAGATGTGGTATAAATCATGAATGAAAGGGTATGAATGGGACTCTCGGTGTGTGCATGGACTTACGTGTGGGGTGGGCTAATGAACATGCATTATGGTGTTGTGGACATTCAGTGTGGCTGATGGATGATTTGTGACTCTCTCAGTGTGTGTGTGTGTGTGTGTGTGTGTGTGAGAGAGAGAGAGAGAGAGAAAGAGAGAGAGAGAGAGAGAGAGAGAGAGAGAGAGAGAGAGAGAGAGAGAGAGACTATACACACAGGGCTTGTGTCCTGTGAACGCGGGGTTGTAGAGTGTGGTGGCAAACACCAGTTAGGTGAAGGAAAAAACCTCTCAAGTTTAAAGCCAGTTTCATATTCTGCAGAGTGAGTTTGAGGCTAGCCTGAGCTACCTGAGACCCTCTTTCAAAAAACAAACAAAAAAACAAAAAACAACCATACACGCAAAATGCCACTGGGGCTGTGAGTGGCAGAGAGTGAGCATGTGCCCTGTTTGTGCTGTGTGCTGATCTGGTGTGATGCCGCTGTGACGGATGAGGAGAAGTTCTGCTGTGTGTGCCTGTGTCTGAATCATTTCTGGCCACAAACCCGCAGGTTTGAGTCTGTGAGTGGCTGGGAGCGGTCACGGCTGTGTCTACACTGGCATGTGTTACGTTTTCACGACAACTGCCACACTACCTGTGCCATGGGTACTCTAAGTGACCAGAACACGACCAGGTCCTGGGCATTCTGTTGCTTGACTCTTTTTGTTTGTTTGTTTTTTTGAGACAGGGTTTCTCTGGGTAGCTTTGGAGCCTGTCCTGGATCTCACTTTGTAGACCAGGCTGGACTTGAACTCACAAAGATTCCCCTGGCTCTGCCTCCCGAGTGCTGGGATGAAGGGCCTGCACCACCACCGCCTGGCTTGACTCTTTCCCTAAAGAAATGCCAGCTGGTGGCAGAGGGGGTCCTGGGAGCCAGTAACTCAGCTTCCTTTTAACAACGATGCTGCTGAGAAGAGGAGGGCCTGACCAATGACACCTAGAGGCAGTGGTTTGCCCCAAGCAGCTACTGGCTCCTGGAAGCCTGCTCACTGGGAACAAGGTAAAAGGCTGCCTGCAGCTGAGCACTGGGGACAGCCAGGAGGAAATGGCCAGGGTAGGGGTTAGAGGAAACGCACTGGTCACAGCCTGGGGGGCTGTGAAGGATTGGGGTGCTGGGTGTCCATCTGGAGAGGCAACCACGGCACCTCCCATGGCAGCCACTGTGTGCTCTGGAGTGTGTGCACACCATACACCCCTGTGCATCTTGCACCTGGTCTTGCCCGCTGCTAGGAGTGGGGGGGGGCTTCCCCCACATTTTGGGCGACAGTAAGAGGCTTGCTCAGCTGCACTTGCCCCTTCCTTCTCAGGCACCTTTTGCCCAGTTCCCAGGAAGTGGCTGTGGAATTTGTTTCCAAATATAGACAGGGGTGGCCCCTGGCTGTCTGTAGACAGCCCTTCTGGCCTCTAGAATGCTGTGCCTTAAGAGAACCAGCTGCTAGAGGCCAGTTTCGGGTTCACACCTGAAACTGCTGGTGAAAACAATAATCATAAAAGCAGATGATAAAAATGGAGAGATGGGGGTGTGACGCAGGGGCTAAAGGCGCTTGCTGCCAAGTCTGACAACCCGAGTTCAATCCCCAGGACCCACATGGTGGAAGAAGAGAACTGACTCCCACGAGTTGTCCTCTGATGCCCACATGCATGTGCAGGCATGCACAGTCACACACCCGCACCCACATCCCATCCTGTTTCCACACATACACACATACATACATGGCCCTTCCGCAATGACAGACACATGCATGATCATCTCACACAGCCTCTGTCCCATGCCCCCTGCACACTATAGCTTGTGGGTGTTTTCATGCAAGGAGGTACATAGAAAATAAGTATATTTTCTCCAAATTGATGCACATTGAAATGTGTATATTTAAATACCCCGAGAAAGTCCGCACAATGACACAAAATCCCTTGCCAAATGACACACGGTCATACATAATATTCAATGATAGGCTGAGTGGTGGTGGTTGGTGGCACACACCTTTCATCCCAGCACTTGTGAGGCAGAGGCAGGCAGATCTCTGAGTGTGAGGCCAGCCTGGTCTACAGAGTGAGGCCCTGTCTCAAAAACAAGCAAGCAAGCAAGCAAACAACAAACAAACAAAAAGTCAACCACAGCGGCAGAGGCTGGGGATGTGACTCCGCAGTAGAAAGATATAAGGCCCCGGGATTTCATCCCCAACACAGCACAAATGAGGGATGCTGCAATGTCTGTAATTCTAGCACTCGGGAGTAGAGGTGGGAAGATGTGAAGGTCCCAGTCCTGGAGCTCTAGAAAGTCTTCCCAGGAAAGCATTCCCAGTGGGGTGGGAAGGCATCCAGGTGCAGGGAGCCTAGAGAAAGGACGTGAGAGTGGAGACTCCACAGTTTCCACTTCTGCTGCACCAAGCTCTCAGTCCCCCCTTCTAAGGAAGTTCTCTCCTCGACTCAGCAGCCAGGGTACAGACTTGAGCACAGGTCTAGGACCCTTCCATGACCCCCATTTGACCTCCAGGGAGCCACCACAGCAGTGAAACCCATAGTGACCTGCCTCTCTCCACCCTGGAAATAATTGAGTGACTGGAAGAGGAAGATAAGAACAGTAGGGCCTAGCAGGGCAGTGGTGTCGAACACCTTTAATCCCAGCACTCAGAAGGCAGAGGCATGTGAATCTGTGAGTTCAAGGCCAGCCTGGTCTACAGAGTGAGTTCCAAGACAGCCTGGGCTACACAGAGAAATGCTGTCTCGAAAAATCAAAATAAGAAGAGAAGGAGAAGGAAAGAAGGAGAAAAGAAGAGGAGGAAGAGGAGGAGGAGGAAGAAGAGGAGCAGGAGGAAGAGGAGGAGGAGGAGGAGGAGGAGGAGGAAGAGGAGAAGGCCTTGCGGTCTTTACAGCCCTGTCCCAGAGCCTCCCTCAGCAAGCTAGGCCACAACTGGTTAGCATTCTGCAGGCAGCTTCCCCTGCATTGGGGGCTCCCCTTCAGGTCCTACCTGGTGAGCCAGAGACTAGGGTAAAGATGTGTGGCTTTACTGCTGGGGCTATCTTCACATTCCCTATACCTAAGTATGGCCTCCACCCTGCTTCGAGGGCAGTGTGCACTGGCCTTAAGGCTTTGACGAGTAGAGGCCAGGATATGAGAATACAAGCCTGAGGTTTGGAAAGCAGGCTTCCAGCATCTACCATCCTGGACCCCAGTTGCCAAAGGCCAGCAAACCAGGGTCCTCTTCTGGTCTTCTGGGTGTCAATGGGACTGCTAGAGAGAAATCAGCTACCTGAAAAGGGATGAACTTCTCTCACTGGATGAAGGAGCTTTGGAGGCCAACAAGGTGACCTTTGAACTTACTCAGCCCAGTAGATCTCTTTGGGTACCATCCCCAGGTTCGTTAGAGAAGCCCCAGAGGCTAATGATGAAGGATCTGGGGGAACTCTGTAGTCAAAGTGCATGGAGTCAAATTTCACCCGACTGTGACCCAGGTCAGTGGCCCCAGAAACCTCTTCCGCAATGTTGGGGACACACGTGAATGTTTCTTCCTGGCAGGACTGTGTGGAGCTGAATGAGCCAGTGGGGCTCTCGACAACGCAGCTCTTGACTGCTGAAAAAATTCATTAGTCTTGAACCTCAAGTGCTGGCAGATTCATGAGCCTAAAATATCTGCATTTGTGTGTGTGTGTGTGTGTGTGTGTGTGTGTGTGTGTGTGTGTGTGTGTGTGTTTGTGTGTAGACACCAGCGGGACTCTTGAGAAAACAAGAATACAAAAATACTGGGAATGGGAGTTGGGGGGATGTAAAGTGTTTACTTAGGGATCAGTCCTCAGCACCCCACCCCCACGCCCCCCAAAAAAAACCATGTCTGTCATCCCAGCACTGGAGAAGTGGAGACAGGAGGAACAGAGGTTCAAGGTCATCCTGGGCAAACCTAGGGAATTGGAGCCAGCCTGGGCTACATGGGCAAAGAACTAAAAGAAAATAGGTAAGACCTAAATAAGTGGAGGACACTATAGCTGCCCAGGCTGAGGCCAGAAAGGTTGGGTAAGACACCAACCGAGTGGCTAGGTGTTTTGCAGACATGAGTTGCCCCCATCAGGAAATTGAATAAAAGACAATAACCATTATTCCTCTTTCCTGGCCAGCTCTGAGAGCGATGGGGTCTGGCCAACAGCGTGAAACAAACTACCATCCCTCAGTTCCAAGGCCTTTATGGGCACCTCGGGTCCGAGACCTCTCTCTCCATGACCCTCGATCTTTTGTCTCTCTGAGATGGTTGTTGCCGATCCAGGCAGTCAGTAGTGGCAGGAGCAGCCCCCCCCCCCAACCCGACATTCTTTCTCAAAGCTCATTGCCTCTCATACAGACACAAAACATTTAGCCTGTATGACAGTCTAAATCGCCCACTCCCATCCACAGAGAAGATCATTTTCCCTCCTCGAACCAAAGATTTAAGGAACAATTCAACCAGAATATTCCTTTATTTCCTCAGTCACATCCATAATCAAACTCTTTTTTTTTTTTTTGTTGTTGTTGTTCCTAAAAGAAAGTGGGGCGTCATTTACCATTAATATCAGAAGTTCTAGTTTCCGACTTCTTCCTCCCAGGGTTGCTCCAGGAATGGCTGGGGTGCCTGCCCATGGTGTTCCCAACACTGAAGGGACCAAGGGATGTAGAATGTGGGACACCTAAAACCCCAGACCTGTGGTACCACCAAGGATCATCACTCAAAAAGAGTCTCCAGTCAGGCTGATACTATCAATTTTCTCAGGAGCAGTGGAAACATCTTCGGGCCTCAGGACACCCGAGGGGCACAGGGCTGGACTGTTCCTCGATTTTATTGAGAGTGCTGTGGGTGACTCTTGGTTGCCATAGTGATCAGAAACCCAGAGTCCTCGATGAAACCCAGCTCTCCACTCCTGACCAGTTCTGCCTCCTTCTGTTTCCAGAGCCTTCTGTCAGGGCTGTGTGAGCCTGGAAGGGACTGCCTGGGGGGTGGGGGGTGGAAGCCCAGGGTGATGGAGAAGAAAAATTAGAGGTCTCGACCAAGCAATCGTCTTGGTGACGGATCCTTCCACTTTGGGGTTTTTGCTGCCCTCCTCACCCTCACCCACACGCACCCCCACCTCCCTTCACCTCTCTAATAAAAGTCATTACCAGAGTTTTCACTCACAGCTCCAGGCAGGAGTGTCTACTCTCTTCACTTGCTCCCTCCTCAGTGGGCCCCAGCCTGCTGAGGGCCGCAGACTCCTGCAAATTTCCCTCGACAGAAAAAAAAAAAAAAAAGCAATCGAGGACCACAAGAATTATCCTTGGAGATTGAGGTGGCTGCATCAATGTGGATAAGATGATTTTTTTTTTCCTTTTAGGTCTTCTTGACCACGTAGTTCAAAATCTGATCTACAGGCGAGTGAGGAAGGAGACTGGTTTCCCAAACCACAGGCCTGGCCCTCTTGGGCCTCTGGGTGAATGTGAACTGGGTTTGGAGGTATCACACTGAGCTGGTATACAGAAGTAACCATTCCCAATTACTCCTTTGTTTCTCCGGCCCAGGGTGAGGCATGGCTCCCCCTCCCCCTTAAGCACAACCCTTTATGAAACTGGGGTCGGTCGGTCGGATTCTCTCCGGTGAGATTCCTGGCTTCTTGGGGACAGGCTGGCTGGAAAGGGCCCCTCGGAGGAGGCCGCCAGCTTCGGAGGTATAGCTTCATCTCTGGCTTTGAGTCTGGCCCTTCGAGCAAGCTCAACACGTGTGGATTTAATTTTCCTTTCTTTCTAGCTTTGTCCCCCCCCTCCCCAAAGGGAACAAGAAAAATAGTCTTTCGTGTCGACAGCGCGACACCATTTCTTCTGCCAAAGAAAATTTGTCTTTTCCAGAGCCCCAGAGAACAGGACACTCTTCAGTTTCCACAGCACCCTTCAGTTCAGGGTGGGTGGGGGATCCAGACAGGTTTCTCTCCCCTCACAGGGGACCCCAGACCTAGAGTTATTAGCTTAAGTCTCTGACAACAAGGTCAACACACACACACACACACACACACACACACACACACACATTATGGAGCTGCTGATGGTGTAGACTAGACGCAGGGTCTACACCCACAGGGCTTCCATGGACTTCTGGGTTGCAGATAGGATTCGAATGCCCCAGGCTCAGCAAGGTCTCCAGGTCATCTCGGCTAGGACCCCTCACCCTTAGGGACTGGTGACCACCCAAATTAGAGGAGACTTACTGGGACAGCAGTTCCTTGGCCAACCAACTCTACTCTCACCTTCCTGCGGCTTTGAGAGAGTGACTCCCCTAACAGCTGGTTGTCTAGAGACACATTTCCATTTCTTATCTCGTAATCCTTAATTCGAAAAGCAAAACAACCCATCCCTGCACGGGAATCAAGACTGATAATCATGGCTGGGGGAATATGAGGAGGGCCTATCGAATATTGAATAATAATAAACGCCGCCAAGGCTCTTTCCCGAAGGCCCAAAGCTGGGAAGCTGGGAAGCTGGGAAGCTGGGAGCCGAATAAAACGCTGGAAAGACCACTCAACCGCTCCCGAAGTCCTGGAAAAAAAATTATAATAAAGTCAGATTTCACTAGGGCAAGAGGGAAAGTGACCCCCTGAGGGGGGGAAAAAACCCTTCCCACCCTCCCCAGAAGTCTTCCTTTTGCGATCTAACTTGGCCAAAGTTTAGTTTTCTCATCATTTCCACTCTCGTTTAGAATTCTTATTGACTTTCCCAGGCCTGTATGCACTTCTCTCCACTTTCAGACCCCAGCGGGGACCCAAATGAGGCAGGGACCCGGCCAGTGGGGAGGGACGCCGAACGGAGTGTATCCCTGCGTGTCCTCTTCTGGGGTTTGGGTGTGACTTACTTTAAAATGGCAGGGGAAATGTGAGCAGTCATAATAACAAGGACCACGGCTCCCTTTGTTCTATTTTGTTTTGTTTTGTTTTGAATAGGATCCTGGGTCTTCCTATCTTTCAAGGTATTAAAAAAAAAAAATCAAGGCGGAAATTTTGCCAAGAGAAGGAAGTCCAGGCGGGGTGGAAAGCCCGCGGGGAGCAAGGCTAGAGAAGCTCTTGCGAAGAAGGCAGGGAGAGAGGTGTGTCGCGGCCCTCTCGAGGCTCTATCCGCCGAGGGTGAGGGGAACCGGTTCAGTTTGAGGCTGCAGTGTTTTCCTGTGGCGGTTGCTTTCTCCGGAGCCCCGGTGCACCGGGCGAGTCTCTGAGGCTGGGCTGGTGGTACCCTTGGAGGTTGGTCCAGGTAGTTGCGCCCGAATTGTCGAGCCAAGGGAAAAGCGAAAGGAACTCGGCCCACTCGCTGTGCGCCCTCGGTCGGGGTTCTCACCCGCCTGGGTCTTACAGGTCACCATACTCGGAGGTGGGGGCGGGGGGGGGGCGGGAGGGACAAGGATTCCGGATTGCATTCTTGGCGTCTGGGAGAAAAACTCGGATTTGGGGGTCAGAATCATTCGCTTGGGAAATGAAAGCGAAGCTGGAGCCGCAGGCCGGGCGGCCTAGACTCCTGGGAAGGAGGGCAGGGATGAGCTGGTGTCCTGCGTCTTACAGCCGCTGTCCCCTAGGGCCTGACCTTGGCTCTGCAGCTGCCGGGCCGCCCGTGTCACTGCCGTTTCAGTCCCCAGTGGACCGCGACTGAAACCGGGTCATGCTTCTGGGAATCCTAAGGTTTCGGGGAGCACAAAATCCCAGGATAGACCCGCGAAGCGTCAGGGTTGGGGTGGGGGGAGCGGGGCAGTACAGATTAAAAGTCTGGCTCCCCTGGGGGCCGCTAGCTGGCGGCGGGGTGGGGTGGGGAACTTACCCTCGGGAAGGCCTTGGGCTCGCTGGCTTCTCGTAAGGCTGGCCTAACTTATTGCTGGGCGCCGCCGGGTTGGGGGAAAGTCTACGCGGTTCGTTTCGCAACTCAAAACAGAGTGGGTTTCCAAATGCACGCAGACGCTTACGCAGACGCACCCAACCACTTAGAAATTATACTCATTGATCCAACTAGAAATAATTGCCGATTTCCATGAAACAAAGTAGAGCGCTTCACCCCTCTGCAGGGCCCGGCGCTGATTTTTTTTTTTCCTCCTCACAGTGCACCCCTCTCCACCCCTGCTCCCACCCCGCCCCACCACACACTCCCACCCCGCCCCCGTCTGGCCACTCTGGGACCGATTGCATCCCAGGACCTCACTGAAGGAGCGGCATACCGAATGGCCTTTCTCTCCACAAGGAACTTTAGCAGATACCTGATATCCTGATATCCGTTAAGATAGTCCCTAGTCATTATTTCAGTGCAGGAACGGACCTGGGCATGAGCTATGGCACCCCAAATGTAACCAGCTAAAACGGCCTCCACATCCGAAAAATAAAACTGTGTAAGTAGGAAATCTTTGCCTTTTGCTATGAACCTTGGGAAACTCTGGTTTTCCCTACAAATGGGGGCTGAAGTGGGCTCCGACCTCACTTCTCTTACCCTCTCTAAGAGAATCGACCTTGATTCTATTTGTGTCTCCCGTTGATCACAACCCCCCCCCCCACTTCCCCAGAGGGCTCTGGGTCTGTTTATTTATTTCTTTATTTCCCCCAGGGTTCAGGCATCCTGGACTTGTGTCTTACAGCCAGATCTCGATAGACGAAGATGGAGAGAACTCAGCCTCCCGCCACTGCCCCCCAGTCAAGCGTGACAAGGCGCGGGCTGGTTGCGTGACTTGTGACGTCTCCAAGCCCTATAGGAGCAGCGGCTGGTGAGATAGTCGCTATCGCCCCAGTTGCCTCTTTATTTTATTGGGGTATGCCTGGCAATAAACAGTAATATTTAATTTGTCGGAGACCACAAACCAACGACAAGCTGGGAGGTACTTGCTTCTCTTGACGGGACCCTGGAAGAAGTCTTCGCTTTAAAAGGGGGTCTTTTTTTTGGGGGGGGGGAATGTCCTTTCAAAACTCCCTGTGAACTTGCTTTACCTCAGTGAGCATTTCTTGGCTTCTGGGCTGAAAGAAGAAGTGAGATTAAGGGAGGTGAGTTTTGCTGGGGAGAATTGTGGGGGCGGGTGTGGATATTTACAGGCCAGCCTTTATTTTCCCTGGGACCCCTAGCTTCCCACCCTACATAGCCTTGGCCGGACCCCCATTTAACTGCTATCGAAAGCCATCTACACCCTTGCATTTTATCTTCGATCACTTGCAAGAATGGATCTCTCCCGCCAGGTTTTAAGAAAAATGCTCAGAACAACACTGTGTGGTGGCTGGCGCGCCGTGCACCATCTAAGCTCAGCGAAGGAAGTGTATCTGGCTGGGTTGTTGCTTGGGGAAGCCCAGATTTTCCCTCTCGGGAAGGGCCCGCTGATTATTTATGGGGATTAATTTTATCCTCAAATCTCTGTGAATGTAAAGGGATTGGAGAGGTCTGTCTGGATTTCCCCTTTCCTAACCGGAGACGCAGACTCCCATCCCGAAGTCAGGTTGGCTTTCTGTCCCCCGCCCGCCCGAGGTTGAGGTTGCCTCCGTTCTAACCCAAAGGCCTCCTTGCAGACTTTTTTTGGAGAGCGAAGGTGTTTGCACAAATAAATAGCTGGCCTTGGCCACGGTGTGCTTGAAAACAGATCTGGAAGGCAGAGGGTGGGGTTTCTCCCTAGTCGCCACACATTTAAAACTGAAAAGTCCACTGGAGAAATTTTGCAGGGGCGGCCTGCAATTTTGCAGCCACAGAGGTTATGCCTTTGCTGGAGTCCAGTCCAGGGCATTTCTCTCTCTCTCTCTCTCTCTCTCTCTCTCTCTCTCTCTCTCTCTCTCTCTCTCTCTCTCTCCAGTCCTTGGCTCTAAGGATGTAGTCTCTAATTAGAGTCCCAGAAAAGAAGCGTACGGGAGAGGGTAGGAGCCTGGAGCAGGGAATCAGAATGGACTCATTGGCATTTGTTTTGAACACCATTCTCTATGCTGTCCCAGCCTAATTCTGCTTCCACCAATTCGTGCTGCCAATGGTCTCTGCTGTGGACTGCTTTCATTCACCCTCTGAACGGCAGCCTTCAGAGAGGCGAAGGGCAGGCCAAGGAGCACTCAGAGCTGAAACCCCCAGCCAGCCCTCAGTGACTGATTATTTTAATAAAACTGGGCACTGCCCTGTGTACACCCCAGTGTGTGTGGGGGGGTGGGGGGTGACACACACAATGATTTCTTGGCATCTTTGATCATCTTGTTCCCCCCAGTCTCAAGGCACCTTCTCTCCCAAGTCCTAGAGAGTTTGGGGTGTGTGGCGGGGATGATGATGATGAGTCTGGGGTGGAGGAGAGCTGTCAAGGCCGCTAGTCCTGGCTCTGCATGGGGCCAGGCAGGGTCACACCGCTCTCTGTCTGAGGTCAGCCCTGGAGACAGAAATCGGGCGAGGCTGCAGAGGCCCTTGGGTGTGTGCACACGCCTAATGCATCCAGTCTTGGTTCTCTGCATGGCCAGGTCATTGAAGTTACTAGGCTTCCCCGAGAGAAGCTGGTTAGCTCTGGCCAGACTCCTGTAGCTTGCCTTCCTTCCTTCCTTCCTTCCTTCCTTCCTTCCTTCCTTCCTTCCTTCCTTCCTTCCTTCCTTCCTTTTCTCTTCCTTCCTTCCTTCCTTTTCTCTTCCTTTCTTCCTTCCTCCCTCCCTCCCTTCCTTCCTTCCTTTCTCTCTTTCTGTCTTTCCTCCTTGTAGCTACTGGCCCAGCACAGCCAATGGAGATGGTGGAAGGAGCATGGGAAGGGAGTGGGGGTGGGGAATCACCGAGTCTAGAGCTGACAGTTCTGTAGTGATTCAAGTGTTTGGGGGGGTGGGTATCCAGTGAAAAAGTGGAAAAGGTGGTAGAGTGGAGAGAGGTAGGTGGGAAGGAGGTAGGAAGGGAGGGAGGGGAGGAGGAAAGGAGAGAGAGAGAGAGAGAGAGAGAGAGAGAGAGAGAGAGAGAGAAGCAATTTCTATACTTTGTAAGCATCCTGGCATCCCAGCTGAGTTAGATTGTCTAGGAGAGAGAGGGGGAGAGAGAGAAAGGGGGGGAGAGAGAGAGAGAGAGAGAGACTCATACCTCAAATTCTGGAACTTTAACCCCCGAAAGCGTCTCTCTGAGAGCAGCTGGCTGATTCCCAAGACTCTCTCAGGTCCCCCCAACTCCCCAACTTTTCCTCTCTGGGGGTGCAAGCGCAGAGCAGGGCACTGCGATTGTATGGTATGGATTTGGGGGGTACTCCGGGACCGCTGCTTAGTTTCCGTGTCCTGAGCCCTTCTGGAGCCTGACAACTTAAAAAGTCTTTAGGGCTAGCGAACAGCCAGCGAGCTGTGGAGGAGGTGTGCGCTAGAGGTGGGCAGTCGCTGGGAGGCTCCAGCAGTGGGTACTTCTTCGTAGCAACAGTAGCAGCCAGCGTGGGCAAGCAAGCAGTCCTTAGCACAAACTCCAGAGTCACCATGCCTGCACCCCCACCTGGCCTCCGGCTTTCCTGCTAAGAGGAAGAGGGGTGGTGGTGAATGCATCCCGCGCGCGCAGAGCAGCGAGGTAACGGTACAAACAGATGGCTGGGGCGGGAGCAGGCTGCAGCAGTCGGCTGGGGAAGCGGAGAATGGCGAATGGCGGACTCCAGCCCTCTCTCACATTCTGCAGAGTCTGGCTTGCGGAGATTTTTATCCGGGCCTGGACCTTTCAAGGCGAGAGGGAGCCGGGAGGCTGCCGAGGCTGTGGGGAGCCTCTGAGCTTGCAAGGCACACGGCCTGGTTCTGTCAAACCACATCTTGCTCGCCTCCGCCTGCCTCCCAGCTTCCCGGGATCCTGGCAATGGTTAGGGTGGGTTTCTCTCGATGGCCGGCCGTGAATGGGAGAGCGTGCAGGGCGCCAGCCCTGTTTTCCTTTGTTATGAGAAGACTATGGGGCTCCCATGGCAGTCTCCCCCAACTCCTGAGGCCAGAGGAAGAAAGATGTCAGAGAATTGGGCCTCGGAAGCTGTCTGTGGCCTCATTTATGTCTCAGGCCGCTACAACCCAGGTTGGGATCCAGTCTTTTTGCCTAAGAAGCTACTAAAATTGTGTGTGTGTGTGTGTGTGTGTGTGTGTGTGTGTGTGTGTGTGTGTGTGTGGTCGGGGGCATCCCTTTTATGAAGTCTTCTGGTGTTTTGAGGTGGAGGCGGTGGTAGAATTCCTTCCTTGAGGAAGGAGGCTGATCGAAGAACTTGGACCGCTTCTTCCTCCATTGAACTCCTGGGCTGCCCTAATAACCGCCTCGGTCTCTGGCAGCCCATTCAATGCTTGCAGCCCAGGATTTATCTGGGACCGATTTTAGACTATCCAACCGGGAGCCAGGCCTGCAGTTTGAGTGAGCCAGTCCTGATTGAAGCTCAAAGAAGTTCCCTTTAGCCTGGCTACTCCGGGAAACGCCTGCCTGCCCCAGCTAGCTAGCTAGCTAGCGATCTCAAAGAGCCGGGAGGATACAGCCCACCGGCTTACCTCGGAGAGTCTGCAGCAGAGACGCACCCCCTCTCCGATCTACCTCCTGTCTTCAGTGTGGCTACTTTCAAATTTTTAAAACTGGTCTTGTGCTTAAAGTTGGGAGAGGGGAAGACTTAGTTTTAAAGGTTGTTTCATCTTAAGGCCTGTATGAGAAAAGCGAGAGGTTCACTATTCTCTTTCCTCCGAGTGTATCTACCCTGTGTTTTTTATTTTTGCAAGACGCGGGTCATTTTGGGCCTTTTGCCTATTGTGGGAAAATAATGTCTCTTAGGAGGTTTCATTTAAAAAAAAAATGCTGGCAAGACTTCCCAAATTTGACAAAGACCATTTCTCAAAGGGGCGCTGGGTTTTTGTTTTCTGTTTTGTTTTGGGTTCCTACCCGATGGCTTCCAAAAATACCGACGCCTTATCTTTATTGGCTCTTCCAGGAGTTCAGACAAATTTGACGGACAGCTCTCTTATCGCCCAGAGCCTGAGCAGGGGAGATGCGGGGGGCCTTGCCGCCTCCTCCCTGTCTGAAGCGGGTATTTCGCAAGCGGCGGTGCGTGGTCGGAAAGTGAAATAATAAAAAGACTTTCCACAGCCTCCTTCAGCCCGGAGTGGAGGGTCAAACTGCTGTCCGCGATGTCTCTAGACACTCTCCAGCTCTGTCTCCAACTCTGTCTCTTGTCCTCAGAATAGAACCTCGCACGGGCACAGGACCCCGGGCACACCATGGCGGATGCAGATGAGGGCTTTGGCCTTGCGCACACCCCTCTGGAGCCTGACTCCAAAGACAGGTCCTGCGATTCAAAACCGGAGAGCGCTCTGGGGGCTCCCAGCAAATCTCCATCATCCCCGCAGGCCGCTTTCACCCAGCAGGTAAGAGAAGCCGGCCCCGAGCTCAGACCAAGGCCTGAGCCTGGCTCCCAGCTAGCGGTTACTCCCCCCTCTTTCCTGGGTAGTCTCATCCGATCTCCCCCAGTTCCCCTCTGTTCCAATCCACTTTATCGAGGCGTTTATCTTTATGGCCTGCGTATTTTAGAAACCTATTTACATTATTGGAGAGCTCTCAATTATCCGACTATTTGGGGTCAGCTAACAATGGCCCAGATAATTCTCTCCCAGCTGCCCCGGGTATGCCTTATTAAGGGTCGGGTCAGCGGCCGCTTCAGGCCGGCATGAGCGATGGCTTGACCCCCCTTAGATCTTTCTTAGCCTTCGCCTCTGCCTGCCTGCTCTGCGCGGCTCGCCTTGCTCCCTCACGCAACACCATTTATCTTGCTCCGGGGCCTGGAGGAGCGCCCTGACCCGCCGAGGAGAGCACCACGGGCACCCCGAGCCCCGAGCTCCGCCCGCCTGGCTGGAAGCTGGTTCCGAGCGGAGGGAGGGCGTCTCACCCTGTGCTCTGCACCCTGAAACGCCCAGCGCTGTGGGTGCTCCAGATGGATTTAAAAACTAGGTGTCACCAGACTCTGAGCAGGGAGACTTAACCAGGGAGATAGGTTTGATGCAGAAATCCTTCCTGGGGAGTTCTAGTCCCAGGTTCTCTCCTTAGCTTCACGTTTCCAAGAGGTGTGTGTGTGTGTGTGTGTGTGTGTGTGTGGTGTGTGTGTGTGTGTGTGTTAAATAAAAGCAGAGAGGCTTATGAATGGTTGGGGGGGATTTACAGATTTTTTTTTAAAAAGGAAAAACAAATCTACTTTTTAGTCAATTAATACTTGTTTCAAAATGAAGATTTGTGTCCGACTGCTTTGGTATCGGTTTTTAAAAATAACTTCCAGTTGAAAGGGAAAATGTTAAAAGGCTCCGGGCTGCCCCAAGTCAAAGGTTGGGCAGCATTATGGGGAGGGCCTGAAATAATTGGTAATATAGACACTGAGAATTATTTTTTGTTTTTGGGTCCTTGGCGGGCGCGGGGGTGCGGGGGCATTTTAAAATTGAAAATTTCCACAGAGTGGCTCACATGTGCTGGAATCTCAGCACTTGGAAGGTGAGGCAGGAGGATTGCCAAGAGTTTGATACCAGTATATGTGCTGCATCGTGAATTCCAGGCCTTCCCAGGCTGCAGAGTGATAATAGTGAATAAGATCGAAAAATTCTTGTATGTTTATAGTCACACCCAGTGATGATTGTCAGTAATGTATTTGCATAGTTGTGTGTTTTGCATCTGGGTGACTATACAAGAATATCCTAGTGGGGTTTTCAAGATTGACAACCCCCCCCCCCAAAAAAAAACCCCATATCTCAGATAAAAACGCATCAAAATTAGCTGGCCTGGTCCTCTACGGAGGAGCACAGTGGTGGGAGATGATTCCCAGGCCTCAAGCTGGTGGAGGAGACAACAGGTACCTTGAGCTGAGAGGTTGCTAGAGGCAGGCTCAAGCCTGCCTAAGGAATCCTAGGCAGATCCCTTGGTTTGCCTTAGAGTCCCTATCTCTCCGCAGAAGTCAGAACCCCCTTTCTTTGAACTCACAGACTGAGAAGCGGCCTCTGCATACAGGGGGAGTTTGGGAAAAGATTGCCCTCCAAGGTTTCTCACCGAAAATTTTCTCTCTGTCTCTCAGGGCATGGAAGGAATCAAGGTGTTTCTTCATGAAAGAGAATTGTGGCTGAAGTTCCATGAAGTGGGCACAGAGATGATCATCACAAAGGCGGGAAGGTGAGCTGGCTCCTGGCACAGAAGGGCAGCCATTGAAGGCGAGGAAAGAGGGAGACTAGGCAAGGAGGGAAAAAAAAAATAGAACGGAGACAATATTCGATCAGAGTCCATTCTGGTTAAGGAGTCCTCGGCAGGATGGGGACCTACTCCAAAGGTTTACCTCTGGGTGGGATATTCCTTCCCTGTCTTACAGGAAGATTAAAATGCACAAGGGACCGAGTGAGCTATCTGAACCAGGTAGGTTATCAAGGAGAGAGAGAGAGAGAGAGAGAGAGAGAGAGAGAGAGAGAGAGAGAGAGAGAGAAGAAAGGCGTAGAGAATGGAGAGCTTGGAGAGAACGATTTTGAGTGGTTAGATTTGGACTTGATCCCTTGCCCCAACCCCTATTCCCACCTTCTCTGACCTTGGAATAATTCCAGGGTCCCACCCGCCGCCGATAGTCAAACCCTGAAACTGTTGAATGTATCCGCTACCTCTTCCATTGTTTATAGAGCGCGGGGCGAAGCCTTTGAAACCAAGCGGAGGGCTCCTCGGAGCTCTGTACACAGACACGGATAAACACAGCCGATCAGCCATTGCGCAGGGCCCAGAATTGCTCTACAAGGCCGGCAGGAGTTTCAGCTAGAAAGGCTTGGCCCGGGGGGAAGGGGGTGGGGGGCAGAGAAATGCAAGTGCTGGGTCTCCGAGTGTTCCCCGAACGCGTTTGTGTCCCAGCCTGGGGAACCTCCTCTTTTGCTCCCCTGCCGGCTTGCTACATAGTTCCCCCGAGCATCTAAGGGGTCCGGAGTCTGGCTAGAGCCAGCGTGTGAAGAGACAGAGGCCAGGCCAGTAGGCCCAAGCTGCCGGGTGTGTAAAGGCAAAGGGTGGAGTTGATTTTTCCAGATTCCGCGGGTTCTGCAGCCCAAGCCGCCCTCAATAAACTGACAACCGTGACGTTTATTATTTCTTGAAATTAAACAATGTCGACTCCCCCGCTCAGCCCAAGGCCCTGGTGAACTAGAAGGCGGTGGGTCTGTTTATATCAGACATCTGAGGTCCCCTTTCCCATCCTGCCCAGGAAGGAAAGTCCCAGCCGGCTGCCTTTTTCCCCCTCGCTGGAGCCGAGAGGATTTAACTATAAAAGGCTGGCAAAGTCAGTCTCTTGTGTCTCTGCCTGCGGGGCAGGCGCCCTTGCTAAGGCCAGATAAACACGGGGAGGTCCGGGCTCTGGGCCTGCGACCGAGACCGACCGAGAGGCCTCCTCTCCGCTCCTTCTTACACTGCAACAGCCTAGGTCCAACGATTTGGCCTGATGCGCAAATCCAGTCGGATCCCCTGCTTTCTGAGGCGCTGTCCTCACCAAACCTTAAGGAAAAATTGCTAGTGGGGCCGTGGATGGGGGAGCCCCAGCAATCCGAGTTCTGCGCCAGTTGTGTGCCATCAGTTTTCTAGTACAGCCTTCGGCTCTCTCTAAAACCCAATCTGGAAGGGTTTGGAATTTCTTTCCTGCGTGCCTGGGAGTTTAAGCTCCCCAGGGAAACCTGCCAAGCTCCGTGGAGAAATTGCAGATCATTTATGAGTAACCGCACGCCGGCCGATGCATGCGGGGCGGGTCACTAATCCAGCGAACTTGGGAACCGCTTTGGCAGTCAGAGTTAACCTGCACTTCCAAGGCCGGAGGACTGAAGTTAGTCTCGAAGGCGATGTGTCCCCAGGGTGCTACCTTGGTTGGCGGGCCACAGGACCAGAGCTAGAAGGTCTCTAGCTTTGTACTGAATGAGCGTCCTCCTCACCCTGTGACCAGGTTCCCCAGAAAGCCAGTCTCTAAAGATAGCCGCCTATAAGCAGCGGTCTCCGGGTCCTATTTTCTCCCCAGGTGCCAGCGATGGCTGCAGCTGCCTCCTTTTCCCTCTGGTTCTATTCTCCTCCCAGTAACTTCAGGAGAAACCCGGGGTGGATCTCACCGGGGATGGAGTGGGGCCAGTACTCTTCATGTCTCCAGGAATTGCTAAAAGATCAGGAATGGCTCTTCTGAGTATTGGCATTAACCGCCCCCCTTCTTTCTCTGTGTGTGTTCCTCCGTCTGTCCATCTCTCTCTCCCTCTCTCTCCCAGGCGGATGTTTCCTAGTTACAAAGTGAAGGTGACTGGCCTTAATCCCAAAACGAAGTACATTCTTCTCATGGATATTGTTCCCGCGGACGACCACAGATATAAATTTGCAGATAATAAATGGTAGGTTCCAGAGGGCAGGAGAGCTGGGAGGGAAGAGCAACGGTCTATTCCACTCCCCGGCAACTGAACCAGTAAACGCATTATTACTATCACTATTGCTATTATTATTATTATTACTATTATTTTAGCTCCTACTAAGGCTCAAGACTTGTGTGCCTACTCTATTACATAGAAGGGGTCTGCAGCAACTAGCTCCCATTTCACAGCGATGAAAATTGAGGCTGCCAGCAAGTGAGGGGACCCTGTGTCGTACTTCTACACCCACATGGGCTCCACATTTTTATTTTACTTTATTTTTTTGTAAAAAGCGTATTGTTACCAAGTACTGGATATATTTCCGGGGGGCACAAAACCATTTACAGTTATTTTTTATGAGTTACCTGCTTTGAACATGACTTTTTTTTATGAAACTGCAAAACTGGCCCATGGCTTTACTGGTGAAAAGAGAGAGGAGAGGCCATTCCTGGGCTCGCCTGCACTGCTCGGAGGCGGGAAGAGGCTGGCTCCTTTGAAAGCACTTAAAGAGTTTTCAAGAAGTTTGCACGTGCAGATTTTCAGCTTTCGCCAGTAACTTGTGGGCGGCAGAGGCCTCGAGGCCCCACACACTCCTAGCACTGGGCTGGGGAAGAGATTGAAGGTAGGAGAAGAAGAAAAAGAGTCAGACCAGGGGCTTGGTTGGGTACAGTGTGGGGTGCTCTGGAGCAGTGAAGACTGTAAACATCTGAAGGAGACCGGCCTCTACTCCGAACAGTCCCTTCATGGCAGCCCTCTTCGGGCCAGCTACCTCTGGGCCACAGAGAAGCCCGTCAGCAATCCTCTCCTTCACCCAGGTCTGTAACAGGCAAAGCGGAACCTGCCATGCCCGGCCGCCTTTATGTGCACCCGGACTCCCCGGCGACTGGAGCACACTGGATGCGGCAACTTGTCTCCTTCCAGAAACTGAAGCTCACTAATAACCACCTGGACCCATTTGGGCATGTAAGTACCCTGCCCCCCATCAATGTGTGGGGCAACCCCCACCTCCATTTCCTTACTTCTCTCTGGGACTCTATCTTTTGGCTTCCAAACGTCTGTCTCCCTTTCCTTTTCTTCCTTCCTTCCTTCCTTCCTTCCTTCCTTCCTTCCTTCCTTCCTTCCTTCCTTCCTTCCTTTTCTTCTTCTTCTTCTTCTTCTTCTTCTTCTTCTTCTTCTTCTCCTCCTCCTCCTCCTCCTCCTCCTCCTCCTCCTCCTCCTCCTTCTCTCTCTCTCTCTCTCTCTCTCTCTCTCTCTCTCTCTCTCTCTCTTTGGTTCTGCTTCCCGAATTCCTTAGTTCTCTCTCCAGGATTCCATTTACATAGCCCCAAGCTGTCCACCCAGCCCTTCCTCTATTTTTCTGTTCTGAAAATTCTCGTCCCCCCTTCCCGCCTTCGTTCTCAGGTCCCCTCTTTGTCACGGTCTCAGTTCCACTCAGTTTTTTTTTTCTCCCTGTTTCCAGCACTCTCCAACTGAGGGGGACACTCTCTCCTTAGCCCTCCCTGTGGTCTATCCTGGGATCTGTCTTTCCTCTTCCCTGGGTGGCTGGAGACCGGGTTTCAGGCCACCCTATTTCCAATCCCTGATTTATAATTGAACTTTCCCAAGGGAAGGAGAGTGCGGGGTCTCCTGCAATGCCCCCTCTCTTAAAGGTGGCAAGTGAACCCTGGTACTAGCGCCTCCTTTAAGCTTGGTGCTTTGGGGCATATAGATTTTATTTTCTCCTGCTTTCCAGTCTCCTTTCCTCTGTCCATGCTTAGAGGAGACAAACATAGACCAGAATCCTAAACCCAGAGTCTCTTTAGTTCTCAGAGAGAGGCCTGGTGAATCCCCCAAACTACATGGGGGTATAGTGAGTGTGTATAGTGCATATATATAGAGTGTGTATAGTGTGTGTGTGTGTGTGTGTGTGTGTGTGTGTGTGTGTGTGTGTGTGTAGCGAGTGCGTACATCTCCTCTCCCTGGTGATTAACTTCTTTCAGTGGGTTCCCAGCCCAGCCTCACCCTTCTTTACCCAAAGAACAACAAAACACCAGCTTTTGGGAGAAATAGTCCAAATCTCTCGATTGCTTTAAATTCTGCATTTAGAGTCTTTTGCTAGATGGTTCGACCTTTGGAAAGATGATACTCAAGGTTGCTTTTGCAAAGGGAAGTCGGGATGGGCAGAGTGTGCCCAAATTCATACAGTTTGTTTGGGGACAGGGGATTCACGGGGGGGGGGGGGAAGGGGAGCATATAGTCTCCACTTTAGAGAAATGAGGACCTGGGTACGATGCATTTGGGGATAAGTGTAAATGCTGAATCTGCTCTTTCTAGGTGACAGTGGCCGAGGCCAACTGGGTCCTGGGGAGGGTACAGGCTCAGTTACAGGATGGTCCACTGAGGGGTACTATATATGGGAGGGGAGGAGGCTGGATTGTGACTCCAGTGCATAAATGGCCTGGGGCTCTCCTGGAGCAGGGTTAGGAGGTTTGGGGTACGCCTGTGGTTACTAACCAGGTACATTAAGTGAAGGTCCTGGGAAACTCTGCCTGTTTCCTTCCTCTGGCTGCCTCCTCATGAGTGCTGGGACCCTTGAGTGGTGGCTTCCACGGACCCTTCAGCTGGTGACCGTGTCTGTCCCCCAATATTATTTCAGCTCTAAATTGCACCTCTGTTTTTCTGACAGTGCTTTTGGGGGTCACTTTGGAGTAGACATCCAGGAAAGGTCCTTGACCCTATCAACAAATACAGGCCACTTAGCAGGGTTTTTTTTTTTTGTTTGTTTGTTTTTTTGTTTGCTTGTTTTTAGTTCCTTCTCCACAACCCAAGGAAAAAGAAAGAAGTACTCTACCCCAACTTTGAATCTAGAGTCACCCTGATGGAATTAGGGGCCATTAGATCACCCTCTTTCTGAAGTCTCCACAATGTCCCCAGCTGTCAAAGCAATTTGGTTAAGCCGGGAAGACGACAGCGCTGGCCCAGGGGCTGTGCCAGTCAATCCGGGGGCCCCAGTGCGTCTCTCTGTCGCCACACTGCCAGGGTCAGCCAGCGTCACTATAAGCCTGGGAGGTGGCCGTGTGTGTGTGTGTGTGTGTGTGTGTGTGTGTGTGTGTGTGTGTGTGTGTGATTAGAGATAGACATCCCCAGGCAGGAACCGAGGGGTTGCATCTCAAGGACCTTGCTCAAGGTTTGGGCCAGGGGTTCTGCAAGCCAGGGTCAGCAATGAAAATAATCAGAGACCCCAAGTGGAATCCCAGCACTGGGATTTTTTTTCCCCCTGTGGGAAAAGCAGGCCAGGTTCGGGGAATGGGTAAATGTGGGCTGTTGCACTAGGGAAGTTTTGGTGACTATTAAACAACCACCCTCCCTCCCCCTCGGCATCAAAATGTGGGCGTCATCTGGATGGCAAACCTGGCTTTATTACTATGAATGCTTATGCAGCTGTCCTGACTCGAGCCAGAATGTGCAACCAGGGATCCTCCATCTCCATCTCCTAATAATAGTAATATGGTTGTAGCAGTAACCACCACATCCGAAGGAGAAAGCCCCACTCGGAGTACCCTAGGAATGGAGAAAAAACACAACCCCATTCCCAGCAGAGGTAGAGATCTGTCTTTGAGTCCCAAACGTAAAAGAAAGGAAACCTCCAGGTCAACCAGTCGCTGCCTCAGTGGGGTCGACTGCAGGGGGGCACTTACTCCCCATCTCACTGTTTAGGAAGCCAGACTCAGTTCTCACCTATAAACAGAGTTCTCTCTCTCTCTTTCTCTTTCTCTCTCTCTCTCTCTCTCTCTCTCTCTCTCTCTCTCTCTCTCTCTCTCTCTCTCTCTCTCGTTGACTCCTCCTTTTCATGTTTCAAAACAAAGGACCTAGGTTTGAGGTTGGTCTGGCTGGAGTTTCATCAGCCCTTGGCCTTCCTCAGGAGTGGAGTTCGAGGAGCCGGTGTGTGCCATGACTTTGTATTATGCATGCACATACGCTGTTCTTCCTGTCCCTCGAGGCCCCATTGATGTCCGGCGGGTTTCCCAACCCCCACCGGTTCCCGCCTCCAGACTTGCCAGGCTCCTGTTGGGGGCGGGAAGTGCCCTTATACACAGAGTTAATTTATTAAGCAAACTTTATTAAGAATTCTGATTTACTGCCTTGTGTGCTTTGGGTAGGTTCCTGGAATATTACCTTGACTTTCTTATGTGGAAATTGTCATTTTTGAAATGTTTCTTTTAAATGAAATCACTGGCCCCTTTTCAAAACAGATGAGAAAAAAAAAAAGACTATTTTTTTTTCTTTCTGAGAGCCTATATAATAAAGCTAATTGGCAGTCAAGAGGGGGAGGAGTAAGGATCTAGCTGGAAACAAAGGGAGTTTTGATTTTTTTTTTCTTCTGACAATCTCATTTTCTCTGTTATTTTTTAGATTATCCTGAACTCCATGCACAAATACCAGCCCCGATTACACATCGTGAAAGCAGACGAAAATAATGGATTTGGTTCAAAGAATACTGCGTTCTGCACCCACGTCTTTCCGGAGACCGCGTTTATCGCCGTGACTTCGTACCAGAATCACAAGGTAAGCCCCAGTCTCTGGGAGCGGGGAGCCGGCAGCCTGGGGGCCCGCTGGACGCATGCGCTAGGTCTTCACCGGAATGCAGTCCTTTAAAGACGGAGGGTGGGTCCACAGTCCGGCAGCCTCAGCTTCTGTTCTCCTCCAGGGACCTGGGCAGGGGTCGAGTTGAAGCTGTTCGCGTTATATTCACGGTGGGGGAGGATCTCTCTCACCCACCCTTTCCTAGTTAGCACCATCTTGTCATGCACTTAATTGGTGCGAGCCTACAGAAAGGGTGGGAATAAAGGTGCATGGCTAATGCTACCCTTGGAGAGCATTGCCTTTTCCTTTGAGAGACCAGTGTCCCGGTTTTTAGAGGCCCCTCAAGTGGCAATGGGGCAGGTGGCATAGCCAAGGCTAACGTGTGTGTGTGTGTGTGTGTGTGTGTGTGTGTGTGTGTGTGTGTGTGTGTGTGTGTTCATTCCATGTGAGCTCAGTGAAGGCCGGCTCCCTTTCGTGGAGCCCCTCCCTCCCCCAATCTGGGTGAAGTTAGCTATAGGTTGTGAGGCTGGCAGGGCAGGCCATAGAAAGGTCATAGGCAGGTTTAGTTCCAGATCATCCAGTGGAGGTCATTCTGGTGCTGGCTGGGGTGGTAGATAATGCCTCAACCAATCAATCCTGTTACAACCCACTGAGGGTAGTCTCTGAATCCAGACTGTAAGTGGCCCAGCACTGTGATGGATGATCCCTTCCAGATCTAGGGAGAGCTTCCTTCCCTTGCCCCAGAAGAAACCCCTGCCCCCTCCCCAACACAATTACTTCTTAAAAGGAAAAGAACAGAGCTGACCCCACCAAGGGAAAAATGGTGAGGTCAGCTGCGAAACTAAGTTTACCCTGAGTCGCACTTCCAGAGATGGGCTCCCTCCCTCGGTGACTCTGCAAACCCAACCCTTCTGTGCTTAAAGGTTCCCAGACCGTCCACAGGGCCACAAATACCTCAGCCACCTCCCACTCAGGCAAGCCTAGGTTCCTAGAGGAAGGGTAGCGTGTGTGTGTGTGTGTGTGTGTGTGTGTGTGTGTGTGTGTGTGTGTGTGTATGTGTGTGTGTGTGTATAAAATGACCTTTAAAAAAGTGGGTCCCTGGATCCGTGGCGTGGTCTGAGTTGCGTCGTGATGAGATTATGACATCTGCACTGTGTGCAATTTGTGAACATTCACGTCCCTTCTTTCTCTCCCATCTCTGTTTTTAACTTCATACAGTATGCACTTTTTGTTTTTGAGCATGGTGGTGTTTGAACTCACAGCTGCAAGCATTGCTAAGCGTACATCCTGCCACTGAGCTGCATTTCTGGCCTCTTGAAGATTGCTATGTCACGTGTGACATGTGGATAGACCCCCCAACACTGTCGTATTTCTGTGTGTGTGTGTGTGTGTCTGTGTGTGTGTGTGTGTGTGTGTGTGTGTGTGTGTGTGTGTGTGTCGGGGTGGGGGGCAGTGGTTATACATGTGCTATGGTTTGTTTGTCCAGGTCAGAGGACAACTTGTGAGAGTTTGGTTGTTTATTTATTTTTCCTGAGTCCCAGGATTTGAACTCAGGTCTTGATGCTTGGAGCCAGGCACCCTTACCTGCTGAGCCATTTTGCTGGCTCATGTATGAGTTTTGAGCACAGTCTAAAGATCTGCCAGTGTGGGTCCTCCAGCCACGCTTTTGGGTGTGTGTTTGATGACCTCACAGAAACTCCCCCACCCCCAGGAATTGCTTCCTGTATTAGTTGGGTGTGGGACCCCACTTGAACCACACATGGAGGCCTTTTTAGCCAGGTGGAGAGGTTTTGGACACACCGAAGAGGGGGGTTCACAGGAGACAAGTTTCTGCCCCACCACCCCCATCTTCCACAGGATCTTCCCTACTTCTTACCTGTGGAGTCCCGAAGTCATTCATTTTCTTTGTGAAGAGCCCAAGAGTGATACACTTCCCAGTCAAGTTCAAGACCATAGAAAACATTCCTCGGGGTGGATATACGACGTGTGACTGAAATAACTGGGCCATGGTTTCTTATGATTTGTGGACAGCGTCTCAGGCTTTATTGTCCCAGCTGGAACGGGTGTTGAGAAGGCTGAGGGCATGGGTAAACCAGCTGAGATGTTAACACCCTGTGGATTAAGGGGTGGACCCGGGGAAGGGGGGAGGGGCAGAGTGCTCAGACCCAAAGGCAGAATCTGACTCAGTGTCCCATCTATAAAATGGGAATCGCAGCAGCATCCACTTCATGAGGTCCTTGGGAGGATTACGTAAGATAATCACAAAATAATCCCTGGGGATGGCGTAAGCGTCATGATGAGGTAATGGTGTGGTTGTAGCCACTGGTCAGTTTGTTTGCCGGTCAGCTCTGTTCAAAATTTTCAAAATTTTTTTTTGGGGGGGAGGGAGGGAGGAGCTCTTTGCCTGCTCACTGTCACTCCCTGGTTATATTAAAGTCTGAATGACTGTTATTTTAAAATTAGGTCTGTTATTGTGGTTGAAAAAAAAAAAAAAAACAACCCCAAATGCTGGTCCTTGTGATCATGGTCAGTCAAGAACTTACTTGTTTTGTTTGGAATGACAGAATTTGGGAGGGGATCTTCTGGGTGAGTGGACAGCCAGGAATATCTGGGGAATGCAAGCCGCTATCTGGGGAGGGGTTCAAAGATCTCAGTGTCCCTAGGATGCTTTCTCCAGGCCAGCCGGGTGCCAGGTAAGGATGAGTATGTGGCAGGGTTCCTCTCTTGGGCAGTGAGGCACCTGCACACCCTTTCAGCACAGGACTCTCAATGGCGAGCTGTATTTCCTCAGCCCAGCTGTGATCCTACGCTGGATTTGGGAGTTATTTCCCCAGATGTTTGACAGCCTGAAAAAGGGGAAAAAAAAAAAAAGATATTTAAAAACTCGACTCTTCCCCAGCCACGGCGTTCACTCCGGGGGGGGGGGGGGCGGGGGACGGGACACATTTTTGTTTGGGTTCTCTCCGCGGTTGTCAGCAGCCCCCAGCACACTGCCTAGAAATATGTAGGTGTTAAACACAAGTCACTCGGGCATTTCATTTCCCGGCTCTTACTACAATGGCTGTGTATGCAAGCATGCGTATCCCCCAACATTAACTGACTTTTCCATTCCAAGGCACTTTCTTCCAGCTTAAGTCCTTGTGTATGGAGTCCATATTTATGAGGTACGAGCTTTCTGGTCTGGACCAGGAAATGAAGCCCCTAATAGAGAGACATAATTAAGATTTTTTTTGGCTCTTGTGAGCTGGGTTTTTTTTTTTCCCTCCAAAAGCAAGAATTTGCAACAATTATTTTCATTAATTTTTACAACTGCTGTCTCACCAGTTGGAGCGGGCATTTATATTTGCCCCCCCCCCTTCTCCGGATATCCGGTTTTAGGCTGATTTTGGAAGGGAGTGCATTTGTATGGTCAATAGAAGTAGGTTTCCCTGGAGCATTTGGGTAGGTGCAGGGCTTCCAGGTGTGCGGATTTGGGGGCTCATAAGCTGACGTGCAGCCTACAGTTTATAGACTGGTTTATAGTGTAGGAGGCCGTGTGCAAAATTTAGATGTGTTTCACCACAGAGTCTGTCTAGAAGGATTTCTCGAGGATGATTCTGAGTGTGCGCACACGTGTGGTGTGTGTGTGTGTGTGTGTGCCTATGTGTGTTGTATATGCCTGTGGTGTGTGGGTGTGTGCACGTATGTGTGGTGTGTGTACACATATGTGGATGTTTGTCTGTGGTGTGTGCGTGCGTGCGTGTGTGTAGGTGTGTATGCGTGTGTGTGCACTATGCACACAAGTGGAGATGATAACTTGAGGGGGTCAATTCTCTCCTTCCCTCCTATTGGTCCTAGGGCTAGAGCTCAGGTTGCCAGGCTTGGTGACAAGAACCTTTACCAGCTAAACCATCTCACTGGCCCTCCCTGCCTTCTCTCTGAGACAGGGCCTCTCACTGAATCCAAAAGCTTAGCAATTGGCTAGACTGGCTAGCCAGTGAGTTCCTAGGGATTCCGCTGTCTCTGCACCCCTAGATCCTGTGCTAGAGGCCATCGACCCCTGACCCATCACTCCAGTCCTCCCTAGCAGTGCATATATCCTAGAGGAGTCTATACAGTCCCTACAAGAAGGGCAGCTGGAGTGTGGCGCAGCACTGAGCAATGGACCAGTGTGTGCAAAGCCCTGGGTTCTGTTCCCAGCACCGCCTTAAAGGACATACTCAAAAACGATATGTTTAAGTGTATCTATAACTTTTTTTATCCTATGCAATGGGTCAAAACCCATTGTTTTGTTTATTTGTTTGTTTGTTTGTTTGTTTGTTTGAGACAGGGTTTCTCTGTGTAGCTTTGGATCCTGTCCTGGATCTCGCTCTATAGACCAGGCTGACCTCAAACTCACAGAGATCCGCCTGGCTCTGCCTCCCGAGTACTGGGATTAAAGGTGTGTGCCACCAACACCCGGCCTTGTTTTGTTATTAAACAGTCTCAGTAGGGGCCTCAAACTCATGACCTTCCTGCTTCAGTCTTGTGCATCGTGGGATTACAGGTATGAACCACCATGCCTGGCTGCTGTCATAGTTTTGTACAAATTAAGGAATAATGAGATTGTGAGTGAGGTGACATAGAAAGAATCAATGTGAGCAAAAAAACTATTGTGTGTGTGTGTGTGTTAGCTGTTTTTGACTTTTTGAAAAATGAGTGTTTGAATATTATGTCTTCATGTACGTCTGTGCATATGTGTGTGCCCGGTGCCCACGGGGGCCAGAATAAGGCATCGGATACCGGGGGACTGGAGTTACAGGTGGAGTGAGCCACAATATGGGTGCTGGGAATCAAACATGGGTCTTCTGGAAGATCAGCCAATGCTCTTAATTGCTGAGCCATTTCTCCAGCCCAGCAAAAAGCTTTTATTATTAATTTTTTTTTTAGACAAAAGAAAGCCCACGTTTTTCATTTTTTCCTTTGACCAGTTTTTGGGTCCTGAGTTCTTAGTGGGACGTTGGTGTTCTGGGCTCTGATGTAGCCCCGGGTTCACAGCCTTATTTGTCCTCAGTGTTACAGTGATTGGCAGGGCCCAGCTTCAGGGACTGGGGTGGGGGGAGGGGTGGGAACGACTTGACTGAGAATTATTCCATCCTGTTAAAATGACCTAGTTATTGTTATTTTGCTTGTTTATAATAGAGTCTCATGTAGCCCAAGCTGGCTTTGAACTCAGTGTATATATATAGTCAATGACCTTGAACTTTTAATCCTCCTGCCTCCACTGCCTGAGTGATGCAATCACAGGCGTGTGCCCTGTGTTTTATTTATGTTTCTGCACTTGGACCTAGGACTTTTTATATGCTAGGCATATGTTAACTAAACTGCATATGTAACTAAACTGCATTCCAGTCCAAATTATTTATTATTATTATAATTATCATTATCATCATCATCATCATCATTATTATTATTATTACAGGGGCTTGCTCTGTAGCCCAGACTAGCCCCAAACTCTTAATCTTCCTGCCTCAACCTTCAAAATGCTGAGATTATAGGTATGTGCCAGCATACATGGCTTTATGTGATCAAGTTTTCAGTTAATCTTTGCAAATTCATTTTTAAAAGTTTGTCCTTCATTGGATTGTGCTTTTTGACCAAGTCTTAGAAGGACAGGCAGACCTCTGAATTCAGAAGCACACATTTCAAAGACGATTTTCTGAAATGATTTTTAGACTCTGGCTTACACTGAAGGGTCAAGACAAAATCAGAAAGCGACAGACACAATATGAAGGCCTGTGACGGCAGCACCCAGGAGACTGAGGCAGGAGGATCAAGAATTAGAGGTTAGAATCCAGGCATGCCAGAGTTACTTGGTGTTCAATAAGAAGATGACAAACTCTCTTTTGACGTCCACAGGAAGTTCTGAAACCAAAGCCTGCCTTCTGGTTTTAAGGAGAAAATCAATGCCAGTAGAGAAGTTTCTAGAACGAACTAGTCCCGAACTAAAACTCTCTCATGGAGAACTAGAGTGTTCATGGATGGGATTGAGTCTCTCTCTGTGTCCATCTAATTCAAACACTGAGAACTGTCTCATCCACTCAGCCATGCACACACTTCAGAAAATGAACCTTGCCTCCCCAAGCCTAATGAGCCGAGTTGAATCCCTGGGACCCACATGGGTGGAAGGCAAACACTGACTCCCACAAATTGTCCTTTGTCTTCCACAGCAATGTATCACCACCCCTCTACACTTAAATAATTTTATGATAAATTTAATAACTTCTCTTAGGGCCAGTGAGATGACCTAGCTTGCAATGCACCCGCTGAGCAAGCTTGGGGACCTGAGTTCAATTCCCAGAACTCGTGTAAAGGCAGAAAGAGAAAACCACTTCCATGAGACCCTCCTCTGACCTCAGTGTGTGCTGTGGCATACACACAGTTACATATACACATACATTAATAATAATAATGATAATAATAATGATGATGATGATGATAATAATAATAATAATAATAATAAACAGGGCCTGAGGAGACGGCCCAGTTGGTAAGAGCACACACCTCTCTTTCAGAGGACTTGAGTTTGGTTCCCAGCACCTGCATCAGGTGGTTCACAACCACCTATAACTTTAGCTCTAGGGGATCCAATGCCCTCTTCTGGCCTCTGCAGGAACCTGCACCCACGTGCCCAAACACACAACACACACAGATACACATAATTTAAAATAAGGTAAATCTTTTTTTAAAAAATAATGGTTGATTTTTAAATATTTCATAAATGCACATGTTTCCTCCCTTGGTTTTGGTTTTGTTATGTTTTTTTGTTTGTTTGTTCATTTTGGTGTGTGTGTGTGTTTATGATTTTTCAAGACAGGGTTTCTCTGTGAAATATCCTTGGCTGTCTTGGAACTTGATTTGCAGACCAGGCTGGCCTAGAACTCACAGAGATCTGCCTGCTTCTACCTCCTGAGTGCTGGGGTTAAAGGTTTGCGCCACTATGCCCAGCCCCCCCCCCCGCCCCCGTTTTTTATTAATTAGATCCATTTCTGCACCTTCTTTGCTCCCCACACAACCCCCAATCAATCCCATCCGTGAACTCTCTAGTTTTCCATGAAAGAGTTTTAGTTCAGGACTAGTTCGTTCTAGAACCTTCTCTACTGGCATCAGATTTTCTCCTTAAAACCAGAAGTCAGGCTTTGGTTTCAGAGCTTCCTGTGGATGTCAAAAGAGAGTTTGTCATCTTTTTTTTTTATTGAACACCAAGTAACTCTGGCACACCTGGATTCTCCTTTGTCATGTGGAGTCGTGAGGACAATATTTCTGAGTAAAATAATTTTGAATAGAAAGGGAGTTGATATAGATGTGGGGGCTCATACTTGTAATCCTATAATCCTAGCACTTAGAATTACCTTAGGCTAGAGGCCAGCCTGGGCTACATAGAGAGGCCCTGTTTCAGAAAAACAAAAGTAAATTAAATTAAAAAAATCTTAAATGGGAGCTGGCTTGGCAGACAAAACACCTTGTGGCACACACCTGAGGTCTGGAGTTCGGATCACTAGCAGCCACACAAATGCTGGGATGTCACAGCTGGGGCACCTATAACCACACTACTCTGGAGGTGGAGATGGGAGGAACCTCAGGGCAGCTGGATAACTAGGCTAGTTGAATCTGCAAGTTCTGGACTCATGGGAAGAGATTCTGCCACATCAGATAAGGTGGAGAAAGACCCAGGAAGAAGTCTAGTGTCAACTTTGGGCCCTCATATGTATGCTCCTAAACATGTGAGCATGCATGCACGCACACAGGCACCTATACACACACATGCATGTAAAGAAAACAGAACAGACCCCAATTTAAGCGAAGCAGTGTATGGACGCTCTTAGATATGGTTGTGGCCCCAAAGGGGAGCCCTGAGCTGCCGATGGTAGTCATAATGCCCTGGTGTCTGTCATGTGATTCCGTGTGACAGTTAAACTCACACACAACTTTTAGGAAACACTTGTAGCAAATTCCATATGGCGGAGGTCTGCCACCTGGATCCACTATTCCATTGACGCTAATATAATATGTGTTGATGGCTTACATTAAAGTGTTGGGCCTTGAACCAAAACATGAGAAAACACACAGTTCTGCTTCAGGGTTGTGACACAGATTTTAAAGACAGAGTTCCCACTTCCTTGCCTAGAAAAACCACAGAGGGTCGGAGCCGCGGGACGGCTACCATCTGCGGGAGGCTCAGATGTTGGTGTTTATCGTACTGGGCAGTGTTTGACACCTGGGCTAGTCAGTGCTGTCTGCAAAATGGTGAAATGGGGCATGACCGGACCTTTGAAAGCAATGATCAAGATGTGTTTTCTGCGATCGGGAGATTACCACATTGTGCGGGATATGCAGTCACCACGTCAACACTCACGGCTTCCTAAGGAAGAAGAGCCAAATGTTGAGGCTTCCTTTTCCTTTGAAGTGCAGAATGCTCAACACACACATGTGCATGTATGTATGCGTGCACACACACACACACACACACACACACACACACACACACACACACACACACGATGCAGAATATGACTCCAATTAATGAGTAAACCAAATGCAGGTTTTCCCCTTCCTTTTCACAACCTCCTGACCTAGGACATTTTTCAAAGCCTCCACTCTGATGGGGAGTCCTGTCACTGTGACAGGCTGTATTGTGTCCGGAGCCTCTTTTCCATAACGTTTGTTATGCGCACTTGTCCCCAGGTCCTCCTGTGTGGTAATCAAATGTGAACCAACTTGTTCCCCTTCCTCCTCCTCCTCCTCTCAGATTACACAGCTGAAGATCGAGAACAACCCCTTCGCCAAAGGCTTTCGGGGCAGCGATGACATGGAACTGCACAGGATGTCTCGGATGCAAAGGTAAGAAATTGGGCCAAGATGCACCCCACAACCCCACCCCACCCCAACATTGCTGCCATCCGACCGAGAAAGAGATCTCTTATTCCCTTCTCTCTGTCCCTGTCTGTCTGTCTGTCTCTCTGTAAGTTAAAGGTCAACACAGGTACCTTCCTCAATCCCTCCTCTACCTTATTTTTTTTGGAGACAGAGTCTCTCACTGAACCTGGGCTCCCTGATTCAGCCAAGCTGGCTGGCCATGGAGCTCCAGGGATCCTCCTGTGTCCACCTCCCCACAACTGGGGCTGCAGACCAGCCTCACCGAGCCTGGATTTTGCCATGGGTTCTGGGGATCTGAACTCAGGTCCTCACACTTGTGAGGCAGGCACAGGCACATTATGGAATGAGCCATCTCCCCGCGCCCTCTCCCCCCTCCCCCGGCCCCCTTTTCTGATCACCTTTATGATCTGGATGGATGCTTTCAGGCAGCCTGCAGTGTGAACGTCTGGGTGGGAGACTAGAATCCAGCTGGCCAGGGACCCAATACTGTGTGCCTCCCCTTCCGTGTGTCCCTCCCCCGTTATGAAAACCTTTCCTGTCTCCTCTCATTCATCTCAGCTGATGAAGGCTGTTCTTTCAGCAACAGCTTTCCATAAATGACGGAGAAGTGAACAATTCCATTTCCTGGGGGGGGGGGGGCGCCGTGAAACACAGACCAACTTGACACCAGGTGGTGTCCAGGGCACCTCGGGGGTGGGTGGGGGTGGGGGGGTGGGGGTGCGAGTTGGCAGCCAGTGCTAAAAATCAATTGCTAGTTTTACATATCCTGTGGTCGCAGTCGCTGATATGACAAATAGAAAGGGTGGGAACAAGCGGAGAGAGGGAATTGGGGCTGATTGAAGTGAGTGAACTAGCAAGGCAGTTTGTCGATTATTCTCTCAACTTCCAGCTCGACCTGCTGCAGCACACACACACACACACACACACACACACACACACACACACACAGAGATACACACATACTCTCTTTCTCTCTGTCTCTCTTTCCTTCTCAATGTGTTTAGTGATTCAGAATAAAATGAAATCATGGATGACACCCTGGAAGAGAAGGAAAGGGAAATTCAGTTAGCTTCGAGACATAGTCATTCAAAGAAGGGTGAAGGACCAAACACAGAGAGAGGGGTGGAGACCCCATGGTCTTGGAGTCTAAACACTGGGCTAAGAACCGTGTGCTGTGAAACTAATTTAATTAAAAAAATATTTTATTTGTATGGATATTTTCCCTGCATATATGTCTATGTACTATGTACATTCAGCGCCTACGGAGGTCAGAAGAGGGTGTCAGATCCCTTGGAACTGGAGTTACAGATGGTTGTGAGCTGCCATGTGGGTGCTGGCAATCAAACCCAGGTCCTCTGGAAGAGCCATCTCTCCAGCCTCAGGAATATTTAAATTCAATATTCTCAAAATGCAGTTTTAAATCGGCACTTGCTGTAGTCCTAGGTCCAGAGGAGCCTGTGCCAACAAAAATCCCATCTAAGTCCTACCTAACTACTTGAGTCCCCCAGCCAGCCACTTCAGAGTCACATCCCACGCTGGTGGAGACTTTGCTACAGAGGTCGCCATGGCCACTCTAAAGCCCTGTCTGAGAGCTACAGGTGAAGGTCTAACCTGGACCACCTTGTAGAAGCCCAGGCCACCAAAGGGTCTTAGCATCGCCCACCTCTACCATCCTTCCTACAAGGGGTGGTGAACTGAAGAGGTCAGGGGGCAACCTCCTTCTCCAGCCTCACCGGTCCTGAGGAGTGTATCTCTTTCTGTGCTGAGGACCAAATTCAGGCTCTTACACATGATAAGTCCATGCTCTACTGCTGGGCTCCTCTCCTGGCCTGATTCTTCTTGAGGCATCTTAGCATTCATCACCCGTCTCCTGCCAGATTGAACTCCAACCATCACCCTCCTTGATGGCGGCAGCCTCTTGACTTACACTGATGGCGGCCCCTTTCTCCTCTGGAGTCTTCTCCAGGCAGTCCCACAGAGAGCCTTGGAAAACAACCAGACAGGATCACTGTACACACGAGAACCATTCAGGTTCCTATCACTGTGGAAGGAGGTCCAGCAGACCTCTTACCACTGACCAGCCACACCCTTCCCATCAGACCCTGCTACTCCCTGGCTCTGTTTGCTTGGCTCATGGTAAAGCAGGCACTCTGGAACTGTTTGATTTTTCTTGTTTGTAGCCCTGGGACCTGTGTTCAGTTTGTCCCTGATCTTTCCCTTCCCTTCCCCAACAGCTCTCTTTCTTCCTTGACTCGTTTCCCCTTGCTGGACCCTGCTGTTTGGAAGCTCATAAGAACAGGTGTCACACACAAAAAGAGAGGCAGGTGGAGAAAGGACAGGTGTCTGAGAGCTAGGATGCATGGATGGTCTAACCCACCCTCCCCATCACCCCTGTTTTGGTTTGAGTGTGTCTCTTTCTGTTCAGGTGTCAGATGGGAAAGAGGAAAAGGGAGGGGGGAGGAAGAAAGGGGGAGGAGACTAGTCATGGCTGTTTGTCATGTGGGAGCCTAAGAACCATAGGTCTTTGTGGTCATCTGAGGAGGCGTGTTGGGAAACAGAGAGAAGGCTAGACCTTCTTGGGCATTAGACAAAGTGTGTCATCATCCAGCCCTTTGCAGGTGGCCTTAGGGGCAGTGACAGAGGGGAAGAAAGTGGCCGAAGTAACAGAGTTCCCAGGTCAATCCAAGCTGGGGTTACCCGTTGCTCTGTCGCTGTGCGACTCTGGGAAAGTGAATTAACCTTCCAGAGACTCAATATCCCCACTTGTGAAATGGGCACAAATAAGTGTAGCCCACACATTTTAAGGGTCTTGTAAGAATTACTTGGCCGGGAGGTGATGGCTCATGACTTTAATCCCAGCACTTGGGACGCAGAGGCAGGTGGATCTCTGTGAGTTCGAGGCCAGCCTGGTCTACAAAGCCAGTTCCAGGACAGCCAGAGATGTTACACTGAGAAACCCTATCTCAAAAAAACCAAAACAACAACAACAACAAAAATGACTTGAGAAATGCCCCCCCAGGGAACCTGGATCCTAGTCCATTCTCAGGACACGTTCCCTGATTTGGGGGAGATCTCCCTGGGACTCTCAGTTCTAACTTTGTTCAGAATTTATTTTGGGCTGTTGTCCCAGCCCCCAGGTTGCAGTAGGTAGTGACAAGCGAGGCCTGTGGCTCTTGGAGTGGGCTGTGATAAAGGCCGGCTCACGGTTAATCTTGTAATTCTGTTTCCTGTCCTCCACACACTCGGTGACAGCTGACCCGAGGAGGAGGAGGAGGAGGAGGAGGAGGAGGAGGAGGAGGAGGAGGAGGAGGAGGAGGAGGGATGAGAGAGAGGCAGGGTTTGCTCTGGAGGCCTGCACAGCTCTTCCACTGAGCTATCTGGGTTCTGGACCAGCTTGGCCAAGACCCGGACACGAACCCTTTGCTACTCTCTCATTCTTCTGATGCTGTGTTTGGACAAACACAGCAGTCACCTAGTTCTTCTCCAGTATTCATTTATGGGGTCCAGTTACAGGAGCCATCACTGCTTATAATAAATACAGGAGAGCTGGGGTAAAAAAAAAATAAAATAAAACCATGTAAATGGCCCATTTCCAGCTTCCTGTGATAGTGCACACGCACCCGGGTTGTTTAGACAGGTGGGGACTGCCACACACACACACACACACACACACACACACACACACACACACACCAGCTTCTCACTGTCAGTGTTCCTCAAAGTCCTAAGAGGTGAGTGGTGACGGGGGAGCTGACTTTAGAGGGTGCACGGACTCACCTGTGTATCGGTGCTGAGGTCTCAGAGATGTTACTGGGTAGAGAATGAGACTAGGTCAACAGGAGTGGAGGAAGGGGAGGGGAGGGAGGGAAGGGGAGGGAAGGGGAGAGGAGGAAAGAAAGGAAGAGAGGGAGGGAGGGAGGGAGGGAGGGAGGGAGGGAGGGAGGGAGGGAGGGAGGGAGGGAGGAAGGAAGGAAGGAAGGAAAGAAGGAAGGAAGGAAGGAAGGAAGGAAGGAAGGAAGGAAGGAAGGAAGCAGGCAGGCAAGCAGGAAGGCCAGCTCCCAGATGAATGAAGGCAATGATTGGCGCTTGTGGTGGGCTTGGCATCCAGAATAGATGCTGCTGCCAAGAAGACAGCAGACCTCACGCCCCTGCGCATGCATGCCAGCTCAGCCCCTAGGCAGGATTGGGACTCCACTGTGGCCAGAGACAACCCCACACCCTGCTCCTCACTGACATTCCTGCCTTGAACTTGACTTCCGTGTCTATGGAATATTTAGACAGCTTGAAAACACCTGGGTATTGAAGGGTGGGGAGCTGGGGCTTAGGTCAAGGGAGGCTTTGGGGAGGAGTCACGGTCTTGAAGAGTAGGGTATAGATTCCAAAGGTCTCAGAGGGACCTGGAGAGAAGCAGGGGCAGGGTGGTACCATGAGAACCACTCCATGCCCTCCGGGGGGGGGCGTCCCCCCCGCATCGCAAAGGGGAAACTGAGGTCCAGAGACTCATTTTTTGTGTAAAGGTTTTGATCTGTTGGCTTATTCATCTTATAACTTTATTAAGTGCTTGTTGTATACCAGGCACTGGGATATGCAAATACGTGCCAGCACAGAGGAACCAGGGATCAAGTACAGACAACAGGCACTGGGACTGGGGGAGTCCTGGGTAGCTCTGGGGCTCCCCTAGCCCACTGAACACCTGTCTCTCACCCGTGAAAGGGAGGGTAATTGCAGACGATCAGGGCCAGTGCAAGAATGAAATGTTGTAATTCAGCTTTCTGGTCTTGCAACCAAACACCAGAGACAATCGCCTTAAAAAGAGGAACATTTACTTTGGGTGACAGTTTCAGACATTTCAACCCACAGTCAATTTACACCCTCACTTTGGGCCTGTGGCAAGGCAGGACTCTAGGGCAGAGAGTGAGGCAGAGGCATCAGCTCACCTTGTAGCAAGTGGGAAAGGGGAGGTGTCTCAAGATCCCTGAGAAGGGCAGACCCCAAAACCCAGTGGCATCCTGCTAGGATCCACCTGTTACATTTTATGTGCATGATGATTTGCCTGCATGTATATCTGTGCACCACATACATACAATGCTCTCAGAAGCCAGAAAAGGACTGGAGTTACAGATGGTTGTGAGCCGCCATGTGGGTGCTGGGAATGGAACCCGGGTCCCTTGGAAGAGCAGCCAATGCTCTTAGCCATTTAGCCAGCTCCAGGTCCCTCCCAAGTCTTCAATCCATAGGCCTTTGGGTGAGACTTACCTAAACAATAACTCGTGATGTCAAACAAATGAATCCCAAATTGTCCCAGGCTGGCTGGGAGGTCCTTTCCCTAGCTTATCCCATCTGTTCTTTGTATGTGACAATCTGAGCCAGGTAAAGTGGAACATGGGGTTTCCCCAATGTCTCGGAAATGCATTTCTAGCCTGCAAAAAGGAGAGAAGGGTGTGGGGCGACTTTAGTTCCTCCACAGAGGACTCCAGGGCCATTGAAGTACCTCCAGCATTGTATAATTCAGCGAAATCCATCTAATGATCCATACTTGCAGCATATGCTGGCAAGACCATGTGCTCGTGATTCCCAGATCTTGGCGGGGCTTATGGATGAGGGAAGGGAAGGCGGGTGCCCAGGCTGTACACTCCCACGATCTGCATCTGATGCTGCCAGCTTTCTGTGGGCTCTTCACTGCCGGTGCACTGGAGCACCCACACGTAGCTTCTCCAACATGGGCTCTGCCTATCCTAGAAGATTCTTGATGTCCCTGACTGGCCTAGGTGGGGGGACAAGGGGCATACTGCGGTTTAAAACTGCCTGGCACGCACGGAAAGACACAGCCACAGTGATGTCCCATGTTGGCTGTGCTGGGTGGTGGTGCATATCTTGTTGAGGTCACATGGCAGGTGGGCCTGTCAGGGTCACACAGGTGACTGAGAGGCAGGGCCGTCATTATGAGCAAGGATGCCCTGGAGGTGGAGAGGAGCCTCCTCTACAGAGTGAGGAGGTAGAGATGAACCCCCTTCTGCAGAGTGAGGGGTAGAGGAACCCCCTTCTACAGAGTGAGGTGTAGAGGAACCCCCTTCTACAGGGTGAGGGGTAGAGGAACCCCCTTTTATAGAGTAAGGGGGTAGAGGAACCCCCTTATCCAGAGCAAGGGGGTAGAGGACCCTCCTTCTACAGAGTGAGGGGATAGAGAGGAACCCCTTCTCCAGAGTGAGGGATGGGTATTGAATCTGAGGCAGCTGCAGAGGCCCCGGGTACTCCCTGCTTTTCTTCTACAGAATGGCCATGAGATCTGGTGGCCTTTCTGCTATAGGTTGTCCAGACTGAATGTCCCTCACTCAAAATGTTTGAGCACAGAAACCTTTCAGAGTTGGGAGTTTGGTGGACTTTGGATCATTGCATGTCCATAAGCGATTTCAACGCCACCCATGAAGATTCATTTGTGTCTCGATGTCTTGTACACACAGCCTAAAGGGAATATACAGTTTTCACAGTGCTGGTCAGTTCTTTGGCTTGCTTACAGTTAGTTATTTGTTTGCTGGGGACAGACCCCGGGGCCTTTGCACATGCCAAGTAAGTGCTCTGTCATTTAGACACATCCCCAACCCTACACCTACATTTAAATTGTTGTTATTATTATTGTTATTATTAATGTAAGTGTGTGTGTGTGTGTGTGTGTGTGTGTGTGTGTGTGTGTGTGTGTGTGTATACCACAGCGTGTTTGTGTGTGGCGATCAGAGGACAATTTTGTTTTTTGTTTTTTTTTTTTTTTTGGTTTTTTGAGACAGGGTTTCTCCGCGTAGCTTTGCGCCTTTCCTGGAGCTCACTTGGTAGCCCAGGCTGGCCTCGAACTCACAGAGATCCGCCTGGCTCTGCCTCCCAAGTGCTGGGATTAAAGGCGTGCGCCACCACCGCCCGGCTCAGAGGACAATTTTGTGGTGCTATTTTTTTCTTTCATTTTGTCCTCATGTGAGTTCTGGGGATGGAACTCATGTGCGACAAGCACCTTTACCTGCTGAACTATCTTGCTGCTTTTGTACCTGCACTTTTGATGGCAAAAGTGTGCAATTTTCCATCCAGTGGGGAATCTCATCAGTGCTCAAAAGGCTTCCGGCCCTGGAGCCTTTTGGGCTTGGGAGTTCAGAATACTCAGCTTGTGTTGATGGGATCTTACCAGGGACTAGCTAATTTTGTGGGTCGACACACTTCAGGGCTGTGATGCTCTCAGGAGTGCTGCTACCTTTGCTTCTCTGCCTTTTTAATGGGAAGTGGTCCCTAAGGTAGACATGTGTAAATTTTGAGCTGTCCTCAGCAGGCAGAATGGGGAAGTTTGGATCTCAGGACACAGTAGCCAGGTCAGAACCACCCCCTCCCCACTGCTGCCCCCATGCCAGTGGCAGTCCTTGGAGGAACTCAGCCTGGCTACATTATATATGAACATTGTCCTCCACCTCTGCTTGGCCTTGCTTGTATCACCCTTTCCACAGTGTCCCCTTCTTAAAGCCCAATGAAAGCGGCTGGTGGTGGCGCACGCCTTTAATCCCAGCGCTTGGGAGGCAGAGGCAGGCAGATCTCTGAGTTCAAGGCCAGCCTGGTCTATGAAGCAAGTTCCAGGACATCCTGGGCTACATAGAGAATCCCCATCTCTCTCTCTCTCTCTCTCTCTCTCTCTCTCTCTCTCTCTCTCTCTCTCTCTCTCTCTCTCTGTCACACACACACACACACACACACACACACACACATGCACACACATACACACAATAAATCAAATGACCTCAAGAAAGATCTGCAATGCAGTATATACATAGGGGAAAAAAACCCAACTATTTCAAGGGATTTGTGGGGCTGGTGCCCTTCCAAAGTTACAGTTCTTTGGTTCCTGCCTCTGTTCCTCCTTCATCTGTAAGTCAGTTTTCAGCCCCTGACCACACACGTCTGGCTTTCTTATGGAAGGCTTAGTGCTCTTGCTTTCTCTTGCTTGTGGCTAAAGGACAACTGAATGCCCGGTTATAGAGAAGTGACTTGAGACTTCTTTGTGTCAGCAGCCCAGACTCCCCACTCTCCTGTCTGGATTCTGGGCTCCCAGGGTGGGGAGGGAGGGGGGGGGCGGAAACACATTTATCTTGAACAAGAGGGAGGGTGAGGTTGTGAGTGGAAAACCAGCCATGAGTGATGCTGTAAAGCTGAGGTTGCCTGCAGAGGCTCCATCTGGGATGTCATGTAGGATGCTGGGATAGCTTCCTACTTTTTTACCGTCAGGATGGCCGCTCCTGCCTTAGGGCGCTTGCCTTCTAGAGCGGGTGCTGTGAGGCACTCATTCCTCCATCCCTACTTTTGCCATTTTTACTGCAGTGTGGTTGACAAAATGTTTATGTATGGAAGTGTAGAACTCAAAGCTTTGATCTACAGACCACGAGAGAGCCCAATACGACAGTCAGGACGCCACCTCGCCTAACTACTGTTTTCTTTTATTCCCCTTCTCTCCTCCTCTTCTTTCTCCTCTCCCCCTCCCTCCCCTCTCCCCTTCCTCTCTCCTTCTCCCTCCCCTCCCCTCTCTTCATGTCCCCTTTCCCTCTCCTCCCCTAGGAACACCTAATTCTTACCCCTTTGCACACTGCCATCACCCTGAGCAGCACCATCAACTCTATGCCCTGCTGCTCAGTGTCTTCCTAGCTTTCCCCCTCTTGCACATCTGGAGCTCCCTCTTCTCTGACCAGCCTGTCTCCATGCCTCTCGCTCTAGCCCATGGCCGCCACCACTCTCTACTCCCTCCTGCAAGAGGTTGGACCATTTTAGACTCTACCTAGGAGCGAGGTCCTGCATTCTATCTTCCTGTGTCTGGCTTCCCTCCCTTAGCATAACACCCTCCAGGGGCATTCATGGTGTCTCCAGTGAGAGGAGTCCTTCCTTTTCGAAGGTTGATTGATACTCTACCGCACACATACTCTTCACTCCCTTTATCCATTCACTTGCAGGCATAGGCCATTTCAATGTCTTGACTCTGGTGACCAGGACAGTGATGGTCAGGGGAAGCCAGTCACCAATCCCATCCTGTTTGGATGCAGACCCGGCAAGGGACCTGCTGGATCATAGAGTGCCTCTATTTTTAGCTTTTGAAGGAACTCTGTCATGTTTCCCATGATGACTGTGCCAAACCGAATCCCCACCAGCGGTGGAGAGGGTTCCCTTTTCTCCACCTTCTCGCCAACACCTGTTATCTCATGTCATTTCGATAGTGGCCATCTTAGCAGGTGTGAGGTGACAGCCCCCGGAGAGACCGCCTTACACTTCCGCAGAGCGTTGGCAGAGCTGACTCTTTCCTCCATTCCTGTGCCTTATTGGAGAAACCTCTGCCTAGATCCTTCACGCAATTTATATTTTTATTTAGCTAGTTATTTTGGGGTGCTGGTGGTTGACTCTAGTGCTTTGATCTTGCTAAGTGTGTGGAGCTACACTCCCAGGCTCCCACATTCTTATCATCGTCATCATCATCATCACCACCACCACCACCACCACCATCATCATCACCACCACCACCACCACCATCATCACTGTGTGTCTGATTCCCTCCTCTGTATTTCAGCAGTATTTATCAGGCTTACAAGGAAGTTTGCTAGAAAACAGTTCTCTACCTCTCCCTGGCAGTCTGTGGCTCCCGGATGGAGCAAAAGTTTTCTATAACTTTCTGCTCATATCACATACTTATCCATCTGTCTCTCTGTCCATTCTTCCAGGCCATCTATCCAGTCTATCCACACAACCATCTACCCCTCTAACCCATCCATCCATCCAATGCACTCCCCCTCCACCTATCCTTCTCATTTTAACAGATGAAATTTAAACTAAGTCACAGGAATGAGCCATTTCACCCCAAACCCTTCAGCGTGTGCATCATTAACTAAGATTCAATTTTTTTTTGTTCACAGTTCTTTCTTTTATTTTAGATTTCCAGAGTGAAATGTACACATTCGCCTTTTGACAAATGTACATAATTGTAACATCTAAACCCCTGTCAAAATCTAGAACATACCAGAAAAATCCCCTTGTTCCCCTTATTTATTAGCATATATAAGTGTGTGTATATATATGTGTGTGTATATATATATGTATGTATGTATGCGTGTGTATGTATGAATGTGTGTGCATGTGTGTATATGTACATATATATGTATGTGCATGTATGTATGTATGCGTGTGTATGTATGAATGTGTGTGCATGTGTGTGTATGTATGTATATGTGTGTGTGTGTGTGTAGGCTCAAGGTTAATGTCAGGTGTCTTCCTAGGGTGATGCAGGGCCCCTCACTTGAACTCAGAGCTCGTTGACTCAGCTATTCTAGACACCCAGTTTACTCCTGAGATCTCCGCCTCTGCCTCCCTCCCACTGGGATTGCAGACGGGATGCCACTCTTACTCAGCGTTTTGTGGATGCTGGGAATTCAAATTCTGGTCCTCAGGCTTGCTGAGCAAGTGGGTTGCCTTGCTGAGGGTCATCTCTCCAGCTTGCAAACCTGCCCGTGTTTGAGACTGAACTGTAGGTCTGCTCTGTGCAGTGCGGTATGGCAGACGTGAGGGAAGTCTGCTTGACGGACAGCCTCAGAGCTCACTCAGCCTCAGCCCCATCCAAGCTCCGCTTTCCATGGAGCTTCTCCCTTGTGACTCTGTGATGCCCTGCAGGGTGGGCCTTGGTTTCCCTTTCCTGTAAGTGGAAGAAATGAGACAAAGCGACAAAAGGAGGCGGGCCCAGGTTCCCCCGTGATTTCAGAGTTGTCTCAATAGCATTTTCAAAGACCACCCTTGGAATGTCAGACCCCTTTCAGGGGGCTGGGTGCAGACACACACCCCTCTCTCTAGAAAAATTGGCAAACCCGAAGTACTTGATCTTTGAGACGGAGAGCCCGTTCAGAGGCCCTGCTAGGTGCAAAGCTCTGCTTCAGAACGGACAGACAGAGTCTTGCATTCCTGTCCTACCTCCTAGCATTCAGAAAGCTGGGACAGGAGGATCAGGCGTTGAAAGCTAATTTGGCTGCATAATGAGACTCTCTAATGACCCTGCCCCTCAGAAAGTGAGCCTGGGATAGAGCTCAGTTGGTAGAGTACTTGCCTAGCATTCGAAAAGCCCTGGGTTCCACCCCCAGCACCGCATTAGCCAGGCCTGATGGGCATGTCTATCACCTCAGCACTTGGAAGTAGAGGAAGGAGGATCAGAAGACGAAGGCCAGGGCTAGAGAGATGGTTCAGCAGCTAAGAGCACTGGCTGCTCTTCCAGAGGACCTAGGTTCAATTCCCAGCACCTACCTATCGGTTCACAACTGCCTGTAACTCTAGTTTCGGGGAATCCAGTGCCCTCTTCTGAACTCCTTGGGCACCAGGCACACATGTGGTGCACAGACACACACGCTAGAATAATTCTCATGCACATAAAATAAAATAAATAGACCCAATTTTTTAAATATAAATTTAAAAAAATGCATCTGGAGAGATGGCTCGGTGGTGAAGAGCGCTCGCTGCTCTTTCAGAGGACCTGGATTTAATTCCCAGAACCCACATAGTGGCTTGAAACTATATATAACTCCAGTTCCTAGGGACCCAGTGCCCTTTTCTGGTCTCCATGGAGACCAGACACACACATGGTACACAGACATACATTCACATAAAAACACCCACACACATTTAAAAAACAAAAAACCAGAAAACAAAAGTTGAAGGCCGTCCTTGGCTGTATATTGATTTTGAGGTCAGCTCTCTCTCTCTCTCTCTCTCTCTCTCTCTCTCTCTCTCTCTCTCTCTCTCTCTCTCTCTCTCTCTCTCTCTCCTTAAGTATGGGGCATTCACTCAGCCAGACCAGCATCAGAACCAGGAGCCAATTCCTGCTACTACTCTGTTTAGAGATGTATAACCACATGACCCCATAGCTGTAAGGCAAGGTTGTCCCCAGCGCGAGGAGAAGTCCCTGAGAGTCCTGGTCCCTCTCAAACCACATGTCCCTAGTGGGAAATTTATGTAAAGTATTTGTGCCTATCCTCCCCAATGAGATGATTCTCTGCCTTTCTGCCATGAGCTGAGAGCCCAATCCATTTGTTATCTGGGCCGAGCTGCATGTTGCCTGGGGTGTGTGCCCCCTGAGGTGTGCCCTCCTGGTTTCCCGTGGCACCCACACATGTCAGATCAAAATAACCTCCCCAAGTAGATTAGAAGGTGAACACACCAAGAAAGCTCCCTAGGGGCTGTGTTTGCCCGGGCCCATTTTAATTTAGGTCTCAGATGAAAGTGGGGAGCTTGTAGAGGAATTTGCCCCACAAGAACGGGACTTTTACAGCCCTCGCCCCCCCTCTTTGGTTGTTTAAAAATGCTGCCAGAAATTGGGTAAGCACCTACCAGAGAAAACAAAACTGAACAAAAGCCCCCACCCCACCAGCTCCCTGCCACCTGCTCTCGTGAAAAGGCCGATTCAATCCACTGCAGTGCAGTGGAAAACGGTTCATTAGCTGGCGGCAGGCTGATGGTGCAGTTTGGCCCTCGGTTTCAATATTCCCTTGTAATGTTTTACAACCCAGACCCAGTGACAATGGCGTCATTCACTACCCACTCCCAGGGAACAGAATGTCAGGGAGCCTGAGTCAGGGAGGGTCTGTTCTGTGGGTTATAGCACCCAGGGAGAGCTGAGGAACCTGAGATCTGGCTTGTGTCTGGTGCCTCTCTCTGATCAGAGCCCGTTGGTGGGATGCTGGTCCGTGACAAGGGGAGCCGAGTGTCATGAACACCGGGACTTGCCCAGTGACCTCAGCCCTGCCCTACTGTAGCCGGTCCCCAACTCGGTCGTCATGGGCCTGCTTTGTGGGAACGTGCTTGCCACACAGCAGGTGTGCAGGCAGAGCTTGCCCATCACCACTCCCAAGTTTGTCCGCAAGAGTTTAGGAATAGAATGGACTCTGAGTGAATCTGCTGTCGGCTCTTTTCAGCTGTCTGAACTTGGATTTTCTCATGTGTATGGTAGCTCTTAAGGATTTGCGTGAAATGAGGGATGGCCTAGGACCAAATGAGGGAAGACAACAATCAGTACGGTGGCTGGAACATGGATGAGGAGGCACCAATCATTGTGGTGATGGTGATGATGATGGTGATGATGGTGATGATGGTGGTGATGGTGATGATGGGGATGATGATGGTGGTGATGACGGTGATGATGGTGTGATGATGGTAATGATGGCAGTGATGGTGAGGATGGTGGGGATGCTGGGGATGCTGATGGTGGTGATGGTGGTGGTGGCGGCAATTATGGTGAAAACCTGCCCTCCATGGCTGCTGTACACACACAGCCCTTTCCAACCTTTCCCCTAATTCTGTAATGCTCTGGCTTCTTCATGGGAGTCCTTAAGCTTCCGATGAAAACAACTCACCTTCCTCTCCCAGGCACCATGGTGATCCCATCAGAGAGACGCCAATGGTTCCTCTGACGGACGGATCCTTTGATGGGTCCGCTGAAGAGCTCCATGGGGACCATGCTGCTGTGGTTTACTTCGGACATTTCCTTCTCGGTGTCTCTCTTGCCTCACAGGATGGAGAAGGCACACTGCCTTCCCTTGCCCACAGCCCCACACTGTCAGATGGCCTTGGGACACAGCATCTCAGGCACTAAGCAGGATGTTCTTGACACACGCTGGGGATGATGTTTGAGGCTCCTCGGAGGGAATCAAGCTGTGAGGGACACGTGGTTATTGGGGATAATATCACTTTTCCACTTCTGGAAGTGTTTATAAGACAGGGTTTGGCCTTTCTCGGGGTGAGTAATTCTGCAGTTTGGCAAGGCTGGATGGGAGAATTCCACAGAGCACACTGGTACGCTCTCTTGTAAATTCCCTCAGCCAATATTTTTGGAGGCTTATTTTCTTTAATTAAAAAAAATAACCATCCCCGTTAAACATATAAAACCCCAAACGATTTCTCCCTTCCTCCTGGAGTGCTGACAGCCCAGCGCTTGACCTCAGCAGACCCAAGCAGCATTACCGGTGAGAATTGATGGCTTCGGTGGTGTTTTATTATTGTGCCTTTTCTTTTATTCTTCTTGTTTTTTCCATTACACGGTTTGAACCACAAAGCCAGAGCTCTCGAGCTGATGCCATTCTTGTTCAGCTTCCTGGCTGACTGGTGGCTGTGTGGAGCCTCCCAGCTGGGATCCGAGATGGCACAGGCCCCCCGGAGGAAACATAGTCAAGAGACTCCTGGGTGTCATGAATGGTGGGTGTGTAGTGTCATGGAAAGTTGGCAGGCTCTTCATGTCCCTTGCCTGGCCACTGTGATGTGTTTCTTCATAACAGACAGAGGCAGGGGCAGAGAGTAGAGAAGGCTATATCCCTGGTGCGTAGAAGGGAACCTTGATCCAGGGTCTCTGCTTTAGACATTGAAAGAAGTGTTTAGGAATGGTTGGGCTAGAATTCTGGTTGTATCTTTTAGCCAGTTCTGGGTCCACAGGCAAGTTGTCTCATCTCTCTCTGGGCTTCAGCTTCCTAATCTCTAAAATGGGCACAGAGATGATAGCATTATCACAGCTTCATGGAGAGGGTGCCACGGACTTATGCCTGTGGCATTCTCCAGAAACTTTAACACATATGGACTTGCTCCTGAGATTATATAGTGTATGCTTTATATTTTATTGTATTTCTAATTTTTTTTGCAGTTTATTAAAACTCAGGGTCTTATACATCCCACATGAATACTCTACCACTGAGCTACATCCCTAGTCTGTTATTAATTAACTAATTAATGAGTTGTGGTGCTGAAAATTGAACCCAGAGCCTCAAGCTTGCTAGGCAAGTACTCTACCACTGAGCTGTGTCTCCAGCTATGTATGTATGTATGTATGTATGTATGTATATGTATATGTGTATGTATATATATACACACACACATATATATGTATGTACTTATTTATTTATTGTGGTGCTGGGAATTGAACCAATAACTTCATGCATGCTAAGTGAGCACTGTACCTCTGAGCTACACCTCCAGTCCCAAATGCACACTTTAATTTCCACAAGCAAACACGCATTTCAGTTGCACAAGAGGAGCTGAGTTAGTACCCCCAAGCACATACTTTCCCACATGCGATTGTTCATAGCAAGACTCAACCTATTTGGATTAAAAATTACCTCCAAAAATGCCTAAAGAAATATTTGATTCCAGGTTTTGACAAAAAAAAGTCCTGACGCTTGGTATTTCCTGATCCATACGTGCTTTGTATCAGAATATGTCTCTAGCCTGTCTAGGGCGAGGTTTCTCTGGCTGAGTGTTGAAACCTATCCATATCTCAGAATACCATATCAACTTCATAAAACATACTCTAGAAAGGAGACTAATCATGTTGAAATGGCTATCAAATTATTATCATTGTTATTATTGTCATTTCGGACTCTTGATCCTCCTGCCTCTACCTCCCACGTGTTGGGGTAATAGATGCAATCCACTATGCCAGGCTTATTTGGTGTTGAGGACCAAATGTAGGGCTTTATGCATGCTAAGCAAACAGTCGACCAACTGAGTTCCATCCTCAGCTTGGGAGGGACCAGATTCTGAGAACCTGGGAGGATGCTGAGCAGGAAGCCACAGAGTGGATGCTGAGGCTCAGCAGGATGTGCAGATGATGCCAAGGGGACCTGATTTGGTCCTGCATCTCATCCTGTGATTTCCATCTTCTTTATTCTCCCGTCTCCTCCCCTCTCCCCTGCCTCTCTTCTCTCTACTTCAAACAATAGCCACGGGTGATCAGCTCTTCCTGCAGCCTTCTCATTCCTTGGCTCAACAACCCTTTGAACTGGGAATTTTTTAAAGTGGGGGCCCTTCCACTTACAGTCTCATGAATATGTATTTAAAATTTTAAAATTTTAGTTATGCATATATGTGTGTGGGAAGGGGATTATGTACACACAAGTACTGGTGTGTACAAACCACAAGAAAAGGGTATTCGGCTCTCCTGGAGCTGGAGTTACAGGTGGTTGTGAGTTGCCTGATATGGGTGCTGAGAACTGAACTTAGCTACTGAGCCATCTCTCCAGCCCCTGAGGATCTCTTCTTTTAATTATTATTATTAGTGTGTGTGTCCATGTGTATGTACATGTGATATGTATTTGGGACATGCACATGCCATAGTGTGCATGGGGAGGTCAGAGCACAACTTGGTGGAGTTGGCTCTCTCTCTTTTCATCTTTACAAGGGTTCCAGGGATTAAACTCAGGTCTCCAAGCTTGGGCAGCAAGTTCCTTACCCACTGAGCCATCCTTCCTGACTGTGAACTAGGGGACATTTATTATGCGCCCCCTCCTCCCAATTTACAGATGGGAAAAACCAAGCCATAGAGCAGTTAGGGACAGCAGTGGGGCAAAGAGAGCAACTTAAAAGTAATTCAGGGGTTGGGGATTTAACTCAGTGGTAGAGCGCTTGCCTAGCAAGTGCAAGGCCCTGGGTTCGGTCCTCAGCTCTGAAAAAAAAAAAAAAAGTAATTCAAAGTCATGATCAGGAAATCTCTCCACAGTAGAAAGACCTAAGGCTGTGCCTGACTGTCCAGGGTGGTCTGCTCTACTTATGCAAAGATGTGGCCTTTTAAAAAAATAAATAGATAAGCTGAATGGCGGTGGCATATGCCTTTAATCCCAGCACTCGGGAGACAGAGCCAGGCGGATCTCTGTGAGTTTGAGGCCAGCCTGGGCTACCGCGCGAGTTCCAGGACAGGCACCAAAGCTACACAGAGAAACCTTTTTCCAAAAAACCAATAAACAAACAAATAAATACTAAGAAGTGAAGTCTAAACGTCTAGGCAGCACACCCAGCTTTTGAATTGGACAATTCAAAGGCATGCCGATGAGCTGAAACAGCTCCAATGTCCCGATGCTGGGGAGGGTTCTTAGGTGTACCCCTGGCTGGTTTTAGAACTATCTGCCAAATGTACAAGACATGAAAAGTGAGTTCCTGGTATGGGATGCCAGGAGTTCCTGGGCCATCCTGCTCATCAAAGACCCCTTAGTTTCTCATTTGTTGACGTTTCTAGTCGGTTCGCTGACACCGTGGCTTGGCAAGGAGGTGAATCTGCAGCAGAGCACTGGTGGACATGATTTCTTCTTGTCTTCTTCCTTCCAGTAAAGAGTATCCCGTGGTTCCAAGGAGCACAGTGAGGCACAAGGTGGTTTCCAACCACAGTCCCTTCAGCAGTGAGACCCGAGCTCTCTCCACCTCATCCAATTTAGGGTCCCAGTACCAGTGTGAGAACGGTGTCTCCGGCCCCTCCCAGGACCTTCTGCCCCCGCCCAACCCATACCCTCTGGCCCAGGAGCACAGCCAAATTTACCACTGCACCAAGAGGAAAGGTGAGTGTGACTGACGGGCCTGCCAGTGCCTCCTCCTTTACCACGTTCCTCCTTGGGGTGGAGTGTGCAGTGACATTTATTATTATTATTATTATAATATTATTATTATTATTTAAATAAGTAACACAGAAATATAGAAGTGATAGGAGATTCAAACCATACAGGAAAAGGAAAGAGGTTCATTTAGTATGTCTACAAGTTCATCCTCCCCTTAAGGAAGATGGAAAATGTCCAGATCTACTTTACAAAGTGTGTGTGTGTGTGTGTGTGTGTGTGTGTTGTGTGTGTGTAGCACACATGCACACACACATACATAATATATACACATACATACACACATACACACAAATATACACAGAGACACACACATCATACACATTACACATGCATAACACACACCCCCACACATCTCCTCTCTCTCTCACACACACATACATCCTCTCTCATTTGCACCTCGTCCCCACACACATACATGCAGAGTCACAGCTGATTTCCACATGGCACCCCCACTTTACATCTGTGTAGTAAGGTGTCTCAGGCATGCCACAGTTCCCTTATCAAGTGAGCCATCGATGACTTTTCCCTAAGTTGTCTGAGCCAAAGGGTCTGTGTCAAGAAAGGAGGCTCTGTCAGCCCCTTCTGGGAGCCAGAACCATTGTGGGTAACCTGTGCAGTGGGGCTGAGTTTAGTTTATCTGAACATTTGTTTGTTTGTTTCTATGTGTTTTGATACAAGACCCCACTCTGTAGCCCAGGCTGGCTTAGAACTTTCCATCCTCCTGCCTCAGCCTCCTGAGTGCTTGTCTTCTCTGGGTTTCTCACTTTGTAAATGGGGACAGGTGTCCCAGAGCACTGGAGGCCTGGTCAGCACCCAGCAGGCTGCGGCTACCCCTGAATAGGTGGCATGGAGTCACTGTGGATACTGAGTCCCTGGAAGATGTGAAGAGACAGTCCAGAGGGGACAGGGTGGCCTTCAGGCCGTGTTCTTCAGGTTCAGACACCAGGGGTGCAGCCTACCTTTGGGAGTTGGAAGTGTTTGTGGGAATATGGGCTAACTTAATCTGTCTCCTCCCTCTGACTTAAGGGAAACTGTACTTCAGGCTCCTGGTGGGGTGTGTCTTTGGGGACTTGGCATGAAGGTATAGATAGGCTCGTGCATATATTGTGTGCTTGTTTGGGGGTGGGCTCAGTCAGGGGCAATTGTTTTGTTCCAGAAAGGAGGGAGTGGGGGAGGGACAGAGGGAGGGAAGGAAGGAAGGAAGGAAGGAAGGAAGGAAGGAAGGAAGGAAGGAAGGAAGGAAAGAGAAGGGATAGGATGAAGAGGGGAGAGGAAGGGTAGGGGAGGAGGAAACTATGGCTGTCTTTGAGAAGTACGAAGAATGAAGTATTGTCTCGTCCATGTATCTTTCTTGGGTGGTCGGTAGTCATGATGCTGGGCATTGGACTAAACAACACACGAGGAAGAAACTACTCACGCAACACCTAAAATGTGACCCTCCTCCATCTTATAGCAGCCCCTCAAAGCATCTGTTTTTGCTCCCATTTCTCAGAAGAGGGAAGTGAGCCTCAGAGAAGCGACAGGCACTTGAAATCAAAGTGGGCGGTGGCTTCCTGTGCCTGGGATGCCCTGTCTCTGTCCTCTCCAGCTTTCCAATGGTCAATGTCATCCACCTGGCCGCCCAGCGGCTATTTCCTGAGTTCTGCCAAGTGCCAGGCAGTGTACCGGGTGCTTCAGATGGAGCTGTGAGCCAGGCAGACATATGTCCCCCGCGCCCTACCCACTCCATCCAACCGGGGGTCAGTGAGTAAAGAAAGCTAACTGTCTTGTGGCTCCGACAAAGTCCTGGAGCATAAGGGCTCGAGCAAGCATCCACATACCAGTGAAGCCTTTAGTGTTTTTTTTCCAAACAGCCCCTCAAATAGATAAGAGTAGATCTGGTTCCAGTGACACAGAGCCACAGGTAACCTCGTTCCCCAGGTGACACCAGCAGGCAGCTCAGAAGCCTCCCTGCAAAGTGTGGGTGGTGCCTACCTAACAGCACGCACGTTTATTTTTAGCCAGACATTTGGCAGCACATCTGGGAACCATAGGGTGCCCAAACATTGGTACAAAAAAAAAATCAAAACACCCCCCCCCTCCAAGAAAACTGCGGTCACTCCTGCAGGTGTCCTGTGTACTCAATGCCAACCGCGCAGATGTTTGAAGACATCCAGATGTTTTGCAGTGTTTACTTTTTTTTTTTTTTCAACCTTTCAACCAGCTAGGGCTTCTGGACTCTTGACATTGCCACCCTCGGCCCATTTCCATGCCTGCCACCTCCTCTCTCGATTCCTTCCTCCCAATCTTCCTTCAGCCCACCAGACCTTAAACCCAAAGATCTCACGGTTGCCGGGCTCACGGCTTTAGATTTTTTTTTATTATTATTAACTAGGGCGTTCCCCTTTTCAATAACAGCAAGTACAGCTGCAGGGTACCCTTGGCAAGAGAAAAAAAAAGGCAAAAAGGAGCCATTTTTTAGTTTTTGATCCCTTCCAGATTCATTACAAGTTTCAAAAAAAAAAAAAAGGGGGGGGGGTGGGGGGGGTGGGAGGGGGAGGAAGAATAATAAGAAAAAGGTCGGAACACAGTTTGGAAAATCGTAAAATTATACATTCCAGGCTTTAATACCCAGAGAGATCTGGTGCAGAACCCTCAGAAAAGCCTCAAGCTGGGTTCCCAATGAACGCTGGACCTGAGGATTCTCAAATTCCTCCCAGGCTTCATCACACTGTAAAGGAATTTTACCGCAGGGTCCAGGCTTCAGGTCAGGCGTGATCAATGCACTGTGCACAATCTCAGTGTTTGTCTGGGGGAAGATCGGGTTTCATTCTTTTTATTGTCTGGGTCAAGGTTAGCTCCCCTGGTTGTAGAAAGAGCCATAACCTGGGGTCAAGGGTTCTAATGGGACTAGCGGAAGACCCGAGGATTCCGCTCAGAGCATATGTAGGAAGAATACCTAAGGACACTTGCAACCCCCCCCCCCCCCACGCAAACCCAGCTAATTCTTTTGAGTAACAGGGAAGTTCTTCCTGAGTCTGACCACCCAATCACAGTACTGTAGGAAATCCTGATCCCTGCGTGTTTGCTAGAAGCGTGGTTTTTGTTTTGTTTTTAACGTGGGGTAAAATGGTTTCAGTAATGAACTCAGAATATTCGCTTTAAGGCAGAGCCATGACTCCAATGCTTATGCTCCAAGTAGCCACGGATGAAGGCCTGAACTGCTCCAAGCTCAGTTCCTGACTGTACATAGGGACATTCCCCAAACTCCTCCTTAGGTTTAATTAAAGAACTACCAAGTGTGGTCTCTTGCCTGTCTGCCCTGCGCAGTGAGTCAGCTCAGCCCTTGAAGTAAGAAATCTCTCACTTCAAATCTTATCTCTCTGCATAACCCGTGTCTATTCCCTTTCTCTAATTTTCTCTCTTAGCAGACTAGGCAGATGGCTCTGTGAAGGTCATCCAATGCTCAGAGGTATTTGGGTAGATTCCAGAGCTGGAAGCTTCCCAGGGCCACTTTTCAAGTCACTGATCCCATTGAGCAAATATGGTCATAGTTCCCAAGTGGGTCATATCCCTTACTGGCTGAGTTCATGCAGGGAAACGTCTGTGGCATCTCCACAGACAGAGACCCTGGAAGCCAGTGTACAGGACCCTCAGCTAAGGGATCTGCAGGGAGTCAGAAGATGACTGTAATTCAGACCTTCTGAGCCACAAAACCATGAGGACAGGTGGCCCTAGACTTTCTGCTGTTGATGTAACTCAACAGGCTCAGCCAACACAGAAAGTTATAACACCTTACACAGAAGGATGGGTGGATGGATGGATGGATGGATGGATGGATGGATGGATGGAAGGGTGGATGGATAGAAGAGTGGATGGATAGATAAAGGGATGGACAGATAGATAAATAGATGGAGAAGTTGATGGATGGATAGTTAAATGGGTGAATGGTTGGATAGATGAGTAGATGGGGTGGGTGAGTGAATGAATGAAAAAATAATTGGGTGGATGGATGGATAGAGAGATAAACGAATGAATGACGGATTTGGAACTTATGTGATCCAAACTCTCAGTACTCAGGTTAAATTGGAGATACTGAAACAGCATCATAGGAAGATCTCAAGTAAAAATGAAAACACCCTGGCTCAGAACCCAAGGCACCGCTATGAGTTTACCCACTGGCTTCATACCTATCTCCCCCACAAGAACACTTGTTCCTGAGAGCAGATCTCTTCCCAGCTTGCTCTCTATTCACAGGGCCCGATGTATACTAAGTCCTCAATAAGCATGCCTTTGATGACTTCACCCCAGCTCTGTCGTTCATCACTCACCATTGGTCATATAACTTTAGAATCTGATATTAGTGCACAGCATGCCATTTGCCCCCAGAAGAATGAGGATTGGGCATTTTTCCAGCTCAGGCTGTCCTGAACAATTCCGTTAAGGGAAAGCCCTGCAGTTGCTTTTAAAAACACACAGCCTCAGGTTGGCACAGTGGCTCACCTAGCAAAGCACCTGCTGAAAAGCCTGGTAACCTGAGTTCAATCCCTGCCTGGCACCCACCCGAGGGAAGGCTGGAACCCACTCCCGCACGTTGTCCTCTGAACTCTACCCGCTTACCGTGGTAAATGTTCACCCCCACACCTGTACATACAAGTGCGCACAAAATGAACACATGTAAAATACTTAAAAACAAACCTCAAAATAGCAGCATGGGGAATAAGAAGCAGCCAGCATCCCTTCCCCCTTGGTAGCCAGGGCTGTAAATGCCTTGGCTACATCTTTGTTTGGGTCCGTTTGGTTGCGGGTGAGAACTCAGAGGAAACTCCGATAGACAAGGGCTCTCTCGGATCCTTGGATCCTGGATTTGATGGAGTGGCATTGATAAAGGACCTTCCCAGCTTTTTTTTTTTACTCCATCCATTGGGAGAGATAGGCTGGAGACAGCTGGGTCCAAACACAAGGATGGGTTGCTGGCCTGCAGGGCCCTTTTGACATGGCATGGGGCCTGGCTCCTGGGCCGAGTGGAAGGCAGCCTGACAATGAAGGGAAGTCAGATAGCGGGGGGCCCAGGCCGGGGCCAGGGGGGAAACCACCCACGGAGTTATCACTCCTAGGGAGTCCCAAACTGGAAGGAAGCCTCTCTGATTCCTTATCTCCTCACACCATGGGGACTGATGACGAATTGCCTTCTGACCCCCCACCTTCCCTGTCACCCAATTTGGGGGGTGGGGGGGTGGAAGGTGGCAAGGAGGGCAGAGGTTTCTGGGAAGGCCAGAGGCTTTCTGCGGAGTATACACTGCACGCCCCCTGTACCCCAAGTCCGCTAGCTTTACTGGGGGATGTTAGGTCAGGCCTCTCACTAACTAAGAGATTTTGGGGAAATTTTCTCCATCTGCCCGAGCTCTAGTGTCCAATCTGAGGGGCTAGAGGGGGACGCATTTTCACATTCTTATCTCCAGCCAGTCCCAAAGTCCTGGTGCCATTCACTTCTCCAGCTCTGAGGCACCATGGCAGGCCTCGCAGCAGCCTACGGTCACCTCTCAGCAGGTGTCTGATGTCATTCCTGTCCCCTCCTATCTCAGCAACGTGATGCTGCTAAACACAACATCTAGCCGTGACACTTGCAGGCTGCTGACCCCCTGATGGCCTCCCACTGGTGTTCAGATAACGTTTGGGTCAGTGATGGAAATGGCTGAGGAGGCATCCAGCTGGCCCTGCCTTTCTCTCTGGTCTTCTTTCTCTGCTCTTTGCCCTTTGCTTTGGGCACCTACATCCAATCCTTCTCCAGAAAGGGTGGATACCCGCCTCCCCTCCCTTAGCCTTCTCCTAGCTGCCCCCCCCCCACTTTCCCTGATCCCACACCCAGTCTGTTCTCCCAATCTCACATCCATTAGCAATCTGCAGCTGTGTGTGTATGTGGTGTTCATGTTTGCAGGTACGCGTGGGTACCCTTGTACATGGAGGTCATGGAGGACAGCCTGGGCTGTCACTTCAGGTAGTCAGCCATCCCAGTAGCAGACCAGGTGCTTTCCATGCATTCTCTCATCTCATCCCCTCATCCACCTAACTGGTTGGACTCACCGTTATCCACAACCTGTATTAGAGCTACTCAAAGCCCAGAGAGGTGAAGCGATTTGCCCACGGTCACCCAGCAGCAAACCTACTTCAGCCCTGCTCTGTTGATTCTAAGTACATCTCACCAACCGAAGAGGTTGGCTCTATCTGGCTTTTGTGGCCTTCCCACCACATCCGTGCAGAAGAAGGCGTGGCTAAGGGCCCTGCGAGGACTATTGACCCAAAACGGGCTTTGATTCGCTTCAAACTCCTTCCTACCCTCTCTTTTCTCTAGGTCTGGCATTAATTTAATCAGCAGAGCTCCCTAATGCAAACCTGCTGAGCTCTTTATCGCCACGTATGACCAAGTCTCCACTGCAGTCCTCCCTCAGGAGATGGCATTTTGAGAGTGTGGTCTGACGGTCACGCCAACAAGAGAGTGTGGGGCGTGAAGGGATACAGGGTACTGTGGGTGCAAACCAGGGTTAGCTTCCAGTTCCACCCTCATGAACCACTGGCTAGCCAGGTGCAGCGGGGTTTACCTGCAATCTCACTACTTGAGGCGCTGGGGCAGACAACTGAGAGTTCAGAGGCAACCCGGGCTATGCCGTGAGTCTAAGGCCAGCCTGGGATACACAGTGAGATTCAGACCAGCTTGAACTACTCTATAGAAAGTTTGAGGCCTGCCTGAGATATATAGTAAGATCCCGTCTTAGAAGAAAAAAAAAACAACCCACCGTCCCTTTTCTGTGCCTCAGTTTACCACCTGTAAGGAGAGTTCCCCGTACCTACATTGGGAGAAGACTTACTCAGAGACCAAGACAAGAGAGGACCCTTTTAGCCATCACACCAGGCAGGAGATGTTTGAACAGGATACTCTCCTTGGATACTCTTTCCCTCTCTGAGAGCGGTGGGAACAGGCATGCTTTGCCGCATCTGGTATCCAGCCCACCCGGCAGTGGATGTGGGGGGGGGGAGTCAGGCTGGGGGCTGTTGGGGTGACATTGTTCAGGCCTTAGAAATCCAAGGAGTTTGAGAGTTTGGGTCCATCTGGAAGTCAGGCATCCTCCCCAGGCAAGGACCAATGCCAGCACGTCTCTCCTCTCCAAACACAAGGATGGGGCAGCCTGGGCTAGCCAGTCAGAACATGTTGCCTTCCGTTGGGAAGCCTAGCTCCTGAGAATTCTACTAAAGCAGCTGTGCCAGGAGTGCCTGGGGACCAGTGGCTTAACTACAGGTCCAGAAACAGGTCACTAGGCTTCTGCGGGGGCTGAGCGGGCACTGGTGGAGTGAGGGGCAACAGTCCAAACAATTGCCCCTGACTGAGCCCACCCCCAAACAAGCACACAACATATGCACAAGCCATCTATACCTTCATGCCAAGTCCCCAAAGACACACCCCACCAGGAGCCTGAAGTACAGTCTCCCTTAAGTCAGAGGGAGGAGACAGAGGTTAAGTTAGCCCGTATTCCCACAAACACTTCCAACTCCCAAAGGTGGGCTGCACCCCTGGTGTCTGACCCTGAAGAACACGGCCCGAAGGCCACCCTGTCCCCTCTGGGTGACTCACAGCAACTGTCTCTTCACATCTTCCAGGGACTCAGTATCCACAGTGACTCCGTGCCACCTATTCAGGGGTAGCCGCAGCCTGCAGGGTGCCCACCAGGCCTCCAGTGCTCTGGGACACCTGTCCCCATTTACAAAGTGAGAAACCCAGAGAGGACAAGCACTCAGGAGGCTGAGGCAGGAGGATGGCAAGTTCTAAGCCAGCCTGGGCTACAGAGTGGGGTCTTGTATCAAAACACATAGAAACAAACAAACAAATGTTCAGATAAACTAAACTCAGCCCCGCTGCACAGGTTATCCACAATGGTTCTGGCTCCCAGAAGGGGCTGACAGAGCCTCCTTTCTTGACAAAGGCCCTTTGATTCCTTACCTTTCTTTCCCTTCCCTCTTCATTTCTCTCTCTCTCTCTCTCTCTCTCTCTCTCTCTCTCTCTCTCTCTCTCTCTCTCTCTCTCTCACACACACACACACACACACACACACACACACACACACACACACACGAGATCAAATCTAGAGCAAGAGCTCTGTCATTGGGGTGCATCCCCAGCTCCATATGTAATTTGTCAGCATATGTTGATTAGAAAGAGATCAGAAGATGAGAAACGATGATCTCTGACTGGGAGGGTTAAATTCCCCCTGAGGAATGGGTGTGTTTGTGATGATGGCGTGGCAGACACCTCCAGGTTTGGCCACCTTAAAGGAAGCATCTGGCACAGTTAGAGACCAGGTCTTCCATCAGAATGATGTGCCATGTTGTCCCTGCTATGAGAGATATTCTTTAGGTTATGAAGGGACTTGGGACATCTTCCTTCCTTCCTTCCTTCCTTCCTTCCTTCCTTCCTTCCTTCCTTCCTTCCTTCCTTCCTTCCTTCCTTCCTTCCTTCCTTCCCTCCTTTTCTTCTTCTTCTTCTTCTTCTTCTTCTTCTTCTTCTTCTTCTTCTTCTTCTTCTTCTTCTTCTTCTTCTTCTTCTTCTTCTCCTCCTCCTCCTCCTCCTCCTCCTCCTCCTCCTCTTCCTCCTCCTCCTCCTCCTTCTTCCTTTTTTTTTTTGTTGAGAGTTTTGGAATGCACACATTTGATATGTTTTGACCAAATCCACTTCTCTCTTCAATTTAATTTTGTCATTCAGTGAGGTCCAAATCACTAACCTGCCTCAGAAGTGGTGAGATGGTGTTTGGAGGGCAGACTCCCCACCCCCACCCCCTGGCAACACACTGACAGAAGAGTCAGACGATTCCTGCCCCAAAGTGTCTGGGGTTCTTAGCCTGAGGACTGGGTGTTAGTAAGTTTTTGGTCTCCCTGAAAGTTGTAGAAAACTGTATGGCTGAAAATTTCAAAACATGCTATTTCCGGGAATTCTTTTAGGAAATGACCCATCCCAGTATACTGGTTAGCTGCCAAGAGGGCCAACAGTCCCAAAGTGCCTAATGGAGACTCTTCTGAAGATGAGTTATCTCCATTACCCTGTACCAAGACTAATTAGTGCACAGAGGAGGGACATGATCCAATTCGCAAGACACAGAGACACAGGGATTGGAATTGACTCAACAGCTAGTAAAGGAGATTTGTTCCAAATTACATCCACCCACCCACCCATCCACCTATCCGTCCATTATCCAGCCACCTATCCATCCATCATTCATCCAGTCAACCACCATTCATCCATTCATCCATCTAGATGTCCATGCATCCATTTCTCATTTATCCATCCATTCATTACCCAGACACTATCCATCTGCCCATCTATCATCAATCTACCCATCCATCTGTCTACCATCCATCTACCCATTGACCCACCTATCAATCCACTGTCCATCCATTGCATGGGATGTTTATTGTTTCCTTCATGTACCATGACATTGATGAGCAGATACTTTATAGTGAGACAGCTGGATGGATCACTGGTCACAGATTCACCATTATCAGCCACCATCTAAGGCGTTGGGCAAGCCTCTTAACCTCTGTGTTCCTTCTCTCTCAAGTATAAAGCAGGACTAACCCACTTCAAAAGGTTGCTATGGGGATTGAGTGGGTCACCTCGTAGGAAGTGGTTAGAACACAGCCAGGCATCATCAGCACTGTGTGTGTTTGTTTTTTATTGTTGTTGCCGGTACCACTGTTATTTTTATTATTGCTACATATATGCCAGGTTTGGGGTGATAGAGGGTGGATGACACAATGTACAAAAGGGGTGAAACAATGTTAATTATTATCATTGATAATAAGGCTGGTGATGATGGTGATAATGGTAATGATGGTGGTGATGATGGTAACAATGATGACAGTGTTGATGATGGTGATGATGATGGCAGTGTTGATGGTGATGATGGTGGTGATGATGATGTCACATGATGATGGTGATGATGATAATGTGTTTTGTGGCACTTTTCTTTGTGCCAGCCTCTGAATTAATTGCTGAATGGACACATTTTCCCATTTAATTCTCAATGTTTCTCCCTGTAGGAAGCGCTACAGAGGACTTCACTACATTTTGCAGATGGAGAAATTGAGTTAGTTCAAGGTCAAGATTTTGGCTTAAAAGTCATAGCCCTAACCTGTGGTCATGATGCTCCACTTTTTTTTTCCCGGTCAGAATGGAGTTTGGAGCTGACAGCCTCTAAGTCTCAGGCCCAGTGGCTGTCTCTGGCCCTGGCTGCGGTGTGGGGTGACTAATATCTTTCCTGTCTTTGCAGATGAAGAATGCTCCAGCACCGAGCACCCCTACAAGAAGCCATACATGGAGACATCCCCCAGCGAGGAGGAGGCCTTCTACCGCCCAGGCTACCCCCAGCAGCAGGGCCTGAGTGCCTCTTACAGGACAGAGTCGGCCCAGCGGCAGGCCTGCATGTATGCCAGCTCCGCACCCCCCAGCGAGCCCGTGCCCAGCCTGGAGGACATCAGCTGTAACACATGGCCCAGCATGCCCTCCCACAGCAGCTGCATGGTCACCACAGTGCAGCCCATGGACCGCCTACCCTACCAGCACTTCTCGGCTCACTTTACTTCGGGGCCCCTGGTCCCTCGGCTAGCCGGCATGGCCAACCATGGGTCCCCTCAGCTCGGCGAGGGGATGTTTCAGCACCAGACCTCGGTGGCCCATCAGCCTGTGGTCAGGCCATGCGGGCCTCAGACTGGCCTTCAGTCTCCAGGTGGCCTCCAGCCCCCCGAGTTCCTCTACTCTCACGGCGTGCCCAGGACCCTGTCGCCACACCAGTATCACTCAGTACACGGCGTCGGCATGGTGCCAGAGTGGAGTGAGAATAGCTAAAAGGCAGAGCTTTGCCAGAGAGAGAGAGAGAGAGAGAGAGAGAGAGAGAGAGAGAGAGAGAGAGAGAGAGAGAGAAGAGGAGAGAAGAGAGAGAGAGAGACAGATGAGGGACAGTAGCAATGAGGACCCCCCACAGATAAGAAACTCATGTCACCCCTCGTCACCTCTGTCCCTGAGGCTCCCACAGCCACTGATCTGATCAGTGAGATCACCCTTCTGAAACGGTGACTCTGTCGTCTGGTTTCAAAACCTACAAAACAGAAAAAGAGAATGAGTCCCACCCCGCACAACCTCCACTGTCCTCAACCAGATGGCACTCACAGCGCCCCAGACATGTTCCCCGATTGTTTCTTTTGGGTTCTAAGAACGTACTGCCTCATTGAGTGTTTGACCCCGGCGCACGGTGAGAGACATTCTTGTGTCTTGGTGTTAATGTTGACTTTGTTATATAATAAATAATAATATATTTTTTTTTCTTTGAATTTTCTTACTGGGACCCAGTCCCTTAATGGAGGGAGAGCAGAGACAAATATGTCTCAAAACAAGTACTTTTGGGGCTTCCCTCCAATAAATGAGCTAAAATGTACATCCGACACCCTCCTCTAACAAAAATACCTACCTCCGTCACGTGAGATGTCTACGAAGGTCCCAGAGGTACCTGCTAGTTTTTGGATTGGGTTGTGCTTTTTCCCTTCCGGTTTTGACCTGCCTTCCCCAGCTTCATGGCATTCAAAGCTGCCTTCTACTGAGTGGATGGAGTTAGGATGTCGGACTCCATCTGCTATCTGCCTTCTCAGCACCCTTTCTCCTCAGCTCCAGCTCTCTCCAGCCATCTGTGGCTAGAACAGGGGGGCCCTATCACTTCTCAGCCGGAAATCTTGCTTGGACAAACTGAAAGAGCCCCGGGTGACACAAGGAGAACAGAATTGTGATTCTGAGCAGGGGACAAGCTCCCCGCTCCCAAGTTGTAAGGGAGAAGAGAAAAAAAAAAAGCGAGAATAATTATACTTCATGATTACAAAGCAAAGCAAAGAAGAAGACAAGCAGGAAGTCAGCCCCAGGCTGGCTCAAACCTCCTCTGTGACCCCAATGGGATGCACAGTCAAACAGCTCTAGGTGCTGGAGGAGAGGAAGCCATATTACCGGTGCCTCCGCCTGCATGAAACCGGCCCAGCGACCATCGCCTGGGACACACACCACCCACATCAAAAGCAGAAAAACAGTATTAAAACAAAACAAAAAAAAAAGTGTGTAAGTACTACATTATTGTAGGGTTTCTCAGATGTAATATTTTACTGGTACTATTTATTTATAAATAGGAATTCTAATTAAGTAGTAACATGAAACCCAGCCTGGGGGCTGACCAAGACCTTTTAATTTTATTGGTATTCAAAACTGCATTTGTGTTTTTTTTTTCCCTCTCTCTTTCTTGCTTTTGAATGTGTTTTCCTTTCTTGGTCTTTTTTTTTTCTTTCAAAAAGGTTTTGTGTCTCTTTTCTTTCTTTCTTTCTTTCTTTCTTTCTTTCTTTCTTTCTTTCTTTCTTTCTTTCTTTCTTTCTTTCTTTCTTTCTTTCTTCTTCTTCTTCTTTTTTTTTAAAACTGACCCTAATAAACAGAACAGGGTAATCTGTATGGCTGAGAATGTGAAAATCTGTGAGTGAGTGAGTGAGTGAGTGTGTTTGCACGTGAGTGTTCTATGCGATTTTTTTTTTGTCTTTTTGTGTCTCTAAGGGGGAGGGGTGGGTGAGAATCAAGTATTCGTTTCTTACATTTGTGTGCCCATTAATGCCTAATAAATACCATGTGCTTAAAAAGAATACCCGAGACTGGACACCTGTCTTTTGTTCGTTTCTCTGTTTTCTTTGGGCTGATTAGAGGGGGTGGCTATTGGGCAGAAGGAGCGAGGAGGCTTGCAGCTAACTTTTGCCTGCCAGCAGTTCTGTCTCGCTGACCCTCAGCGAGGTACTTCAGACCCACTGCCCCCCCCAACAGGGTGGGGTAGAATACATTATTCACGGGATTAGAACCCTGGGATGTGATGTGTTTAAAATTGAATTCACTTGGGCATTAGAACCAAGGACCTTCAGGAGTCTGACAGAAACAATTACAGGAGGAAGGGGTTGATTTCCATTCAGGGTTCTGGAAGGTTCTGTCCATGCTTGTCTGCCTCCATTGGCTGGAGCAGAATATTGTGGTGGTGGAAGCCTGGGACTGAGAGGTTTCTTCAGTTCATGGTGGGCAGGAAGGAGGGAGAAGGGCGAGGTCTGGGAACCATGTCTAGTCTTCCAAGCAACTCCCCTTCCCCTTCCCGTGACCCACTTCCTCCAGCTAGACCGCCCCAACTCACCCCAAAGCTTCTCAAGATAGCAAGCCCACCAGGAGCAAATGCTCCAAACAGAAGCCTGTGGGTGATGTTTCATAACCAAATCATAATACAAGCTGCCCTAAAAGTGGGCTCGATCCTACAATAGCTACCGCCTTGGCCTAGGTTTTCTGAGGTGTCTTTTCCTGAACTATTTTTAGGTCAGCTGTGTTGAGAGATTCTCCACGTAGACAACTTACGGACGGGTATTTTTGTTGTTGTGTTTGAGCCAGGGTTTTTCTATTATGTAGTTCACACTGTCCTGAAACTCACTCTGTAGATCAACCTGGTGTTGAACTCACAGAGATCCTCCTAGCTCTGCCTCCCGAGTGCTGGGATTAAAGACACGCGCCACCACCACCCAGCTGATTCGGTATTTCTTATTTTTCTTTAAAGCTGGGAATTTCAGATTCGCGAGTCTGCCACTCACTCACGACAGGTGGAGCAGCAGATTGACTAAGAAGTAGTGCTGGCAGGGGGCGGGGAGCTGTCTAGGCAGGGAAAGTGGCTGCTACACAAATATGATGGCCTGGCTTCCACCTCCAGCCAGGCCCATATCAAAAGCCAAGTATGCGGTGCACACCTGTAATCCCATCGGTGGAAAGTGGAGACAGGAGGATCCCCGGAGCTCGTTGACCAGGCCCCGCTGAATCAGTGAGCCCCAGGTTCAGTGAGAGACCCTGCCTCAAAAGAGTGTGGTGGAGGGTGACTGAGGAAGACAGCTGATGCTGACCTCTGGCCTCCACCGGAGCAGGCATACATGTACACACCCAAGCACAGGAGCACACACGAACATGAACACACACACAATGATAAAAAAAAGTGTCGCGTGTTTGTTTGTTTGTTTTTGTTTGTCGAGACAGGGTTTCTCCGTGTAGTCCTGGAACTCTCTCTGTAGCCCAGGCTGGCCTCAGACTCACAGAGATCTGCCTGCCTCTGCCTCTCGAGTTCTGGGGTTAAAGTCAGGCACCACCACCTGTTTTTGTTGCTGTAATCTGTTTTTGATGCTGAGGCTGGAACCCGGGACCTCAGGAATATTAGGAACGTGTTCACCGTGGCACTGAGCCACGCCCCAAGTCTACTGTTATAATTGTTTCGATCCCCACACCCTTCAGATGACCCAAACATCCATGTGTGTCTCATCCACCCAGGAAAAGGAGCAACTGGCTTGTTGATTGCACATTATTCATTTAATCAGACCTGTCAGGTGCCTGTCGTGGGCACAGAGTTCTTGAGAAGTGTGAATTAATCATGAAGAAACAGCACACAAAATCTGACTTCTTTCGTGTACAATAGAGGAACTAGGTCAATGGCTTTTCTGTCCCCGAGGGTGTGCATTAGGAAGGTCACACAAAATAAATTCTGGCTGGCACTATGTATTTTGTTCTTATGCGTTAATTTGAGAAAAGGTTTGCCTTTGGGGAGATGACCCCCACACGCATTTAATCAACTGAACTCCAAACACAGTCCCAAACACTTTTGAGGTTTCCAAAGCTCTAGCTGGGCCCGGTGGCTCTCCAAACACAGGCGGAGCATCCTTCATTGGAAATGCTTGGGACTAAATTCCGGAAGTCTGGTTTGGGGGGAACAGTTGCCGTTATATAATGAGGTGTCTTGGGGGGGGGTGGGACCCAGGTGCAAACATGATGTTTATCCATGCTTTATGTATACTTGATAGGCACCGTCCAGGTAATTTTGTGTACTGTTTCCAGCACACTTGAACTTGGACATTGACCATTGCCCGAGTGTGAGAAGTCAGGCGTGGAATTTTCTACTCAGGCTGGAAGGTTGGTGCTCATGAACTTTTGGGATTTGGGAATACTTTGGGTGTCAGCTCTTTGGGTCATGGGGTGATTTGATTCCCCTCTCCACCCCTCAAACACTTGCTGCAACCCCAACGTCATTAAGAATTTTAATTAAGAGCACGTTCGAGAGCTCCGTTCGTTCATCTGAAGAAGGAGATTCTCCAACTGTCTCTGTACTTCAGTCTTGGCTGGCTTGGAGTTTTTCATTGAGCCAGCAGGGCTGGAGGGTAATACCCAGATGCTCACATGTTCTCACTGTGTGGCTACGTTCTTAACCCGTCTAGGGTGAGCTTGCTGTGACATGGACTCACTGTAAGTACTGAGGATGTGGAGCAAGCAAGGTGATAGGAACTCAGTACTCCTGGGTGCTTGTCACTTCATGAAATAAAAGGCCTTTAGTCTTGTGGTGGCTTGAATGAAAATGGACCCCACAGGCTCTTAGGGAGTGGCCCTATTGGGAGGCGTGGCCTCGTTGGAGGAAGTGTGTCACTGGGGGTGGGCTTTTAGGGTTTCAGAAGCCCAAGCCAGGCCTGGTGTCTCTCTCTTTTCCTGCTGCTTTCAGATCTGGATGGAGGACTCTCAGCTCCTTCTCCAGCACCGTGTCTTCCTGCGTGCCGCCACGATGAGAATGGACTAAACCTCTGAGCTGTAAGCCAGCTCCAGTTAGATGTTTTCCTTTGTAAGAGTTTCCATGGTCATGCAGTTTTGGGGAATTATGAAGACAGAGTTCACAATGTTGTTGAGAGATAGGACAAGGAACCTAACCTGGTCTGTGGTGGTGTGTATGAATGTGTAAGTGTATGTGTGATGTGTGTGAAAAAGTGTATGCGTGTGTGTGTGTGTGTGTGTGTGTGTGTGTATGTGTTTGTGAATGTATGTGGTGTGTGTGTGTGTGAGTGTAGGTGTATGTGAATTTGTATGTGTATGTATGTGGATTTGAGCATGTATATGTGTGTGAAGGTGAACATGTGTGTGTATGTGTGTGAATGTTTTGTGTGTGTGTGTGTGTGATTCGAGCTGTGTCTAGTGATAAATGGGAAGTAAGCAGGTAAACAATTGGCAGAATCAGCATTTCAGGCAGAAAGGTAGACAGCAGTGGGAGTCCGAGAGACAGGTGGATAAAGGCGGTCATCCACTCTGCACTCATCTATCCTACCAACACACACACACACACACACACACACACACACACACACACACACAAAGACCATACTGCCTGCGGTAGAGAGCCTCACTTGTGGCAACGCTGGCCTGATCAGTGACAGAGTTGGAATCGGCGCCAGCTGGCTGGTTGTTAATCACAGAATGTTCTGTTTCAGAGACAAGGAGATGCCTGGATATTTATGTCTCCACTTCCTGGTGCGGCTGTCTGGTCCTCTTGGTGCGGGGAGGCTGCTGTCCTGGGCTGAGCTGTTAGCAAACATAGTACTCACACTGTCACACACAGACACACGCAGTGACATACACTCATACACACTCACATCTCCCCATACCCCCACACACTCACATCTCTTCACACCCTCTCACACACAGATACCTCCTCACACTCCCAAACACACTCACACACACACTCACAAAATTTATATCCCTTCACACACCCTCACACACACCCTCACATACTCACACATATTCACACACTCTCACTCACACACTCTCTTATACACACTCACTCTCACAAACTCTTACACACACTCACATACACCCTCACATACTCACACACGTTCACACACCCTTACATACTCACACACACTCTCACATACTCACACATTCACATACTCACTCACATACTCACACACACTCACGCTCTCTCTCACATACACACACACACTCTGTACTGGGCACTTAACTCTGTTTTGTGGCCTGGATTATTACATTCACTACACTCCTTGCTGTCTCTGTGGCCTTGGGTAAAGCCACTTAATCTCTGTGACCTTCTATTAAATCATTCTTGGGATGGAATATTCCACCATTCATTGAGGGGCTGTTGGTTGCAGTGAGGAGTCAGTGGGGCCGCGGGGACGGACTGCAGAAGCCTGGCACAGAGGAAATGCCCGGGACCCCTTAGCTGATAGGAAGAGCAACTGGCGTCTGCTATTATTGCTTCCTATGCTCCTCTTTTCTCTTCCTCATCTTTCTTTTCTCCAGAAATTCACCCCACGGTCTTCTATTAGTTTCACAGTAGATTTAAGCTGAGTGGGGGTGAGGAAAACACCATACTCACTATTGTTACCGTCACCACTGTCACCATCATTAACACCAACATTATCATCACCACTACAATCACTATGACTATCACCACCATCATTGTCCCCACCATCACCATCATCACCATCACCACCACTATAATCACCATGGCTATCTCCCCCAACCATCACCCATGTTACTGCCATTATTATCACCATCTTGATGACCATCACCAACATCACCACCACCATCGCTATCATCACCATCATCCCTATCACCATCATCCCCATCACCGCCATCACCATCACCACCATCATCACCAGGATCATTACAGCCACCATCTTGCTTCCCAAAGGCAGTTAGGAGAACCTTCTTTCCTTGCTGGCCCTTTTCATTTCTAGGATTGCAGGTGTCTGGGGGCAGGAGGGCTCTGCAGAAGCAGGTGTGACATCCCAACTGTTTGTTCACACCTCAGATGTGCTCCTCAGAGGACACACTCCATGACTTGGGAAGGGTTCTGTCTGTCATAGGATATATCTATTGTCATATGACCTGTGTGCCTGTGTGTGTGTGTGTGTGTGTGTGTGTGTGGGGAGAGAGAGAGAGAGAGAGAGAGAGAGAGAGAGAGAGAGAGAGAGAGAGAGAGACATATCCACTCACTCCAGGTAGGGCACCACCAGTAAGAACGATCCCACCCAAGTCTAGCCTAGTGAACCACTCACTGAGTTGGCTGGAACTACCTACAGAAACATGGGTGACTCTAAGTCATTATCTGCACACTAGGATGAACTGCAAAGCCAAAGTCTGCCACTCACATGTGGGGACCTGAGTTCAGATCCCTAGCACCCACACAGCAGCCTAGCATGGCGGTGCATCCCTGGTGCTGGAGGCAGACACAGGCAGATCCTGGAGACTCATCGGATAATCATTTTTTTTTCAGTGCTATTGTTTTTTTTTTTTGAAATAAACATCTAGAAGTCCAGCTATGAATATCGTTCTCCAACTTTCTCTGCTACCTGCCGCTTTTCCATGAATAAAAGCACAGTTAAAGAAAGAGGATGGAGCAGATGGGGGGTGTGGGGGGGTGGGGAATGGGGGAGTGGGGGATGGGGGGGTGGGGATAGTGCCTGAGGCAAAGGAGTAGCTCTTACCTTGTTCTAACTTCTGGCTGTTTTGGCAAGTAATCTCCCCTCCCGCCTCCCCCAGCCCCACGGTATTAAGAATATAGAGAAACTCCTAGGAAAATTATTTTTCAAGTCCTGTCTGATCAAAGATCCATATAAAAGCTCCCCCTCTTTTTTTGTGTGTCTTCCAAAGGGAAGGAAAAAAAACACCAGCCCCCACTGGAGTTCTAAATGAACCAGCGATACATTTGCGGACTATCAGCTAAACCAGGGCAGTCCCCATCCTAGCCTTCTCTGGGACAGAACCAGAAGGAAGCAATTCTGTGCCCACTGAGCGTCCAAGCTGGGGGTATGTTAGTGATTAAGGGGATCTTGGCCTGGGGGAGGCAGAGAGATATGGCTCAGATTCACGAAAGCACCATAAATCTCCCGTTTTATTCAAAATGTGTGTTTTATAGTCATTTCCTGGCCAATGGCTGCCTTGGATAAATATATGACATATTTGGATTTAGCTTTTGGGCTCCGAGCTGGGGCTTGACTGGAGGGCCCAGCATTCTGAGTATTTCCAAGAGCAGCAAGAGAGCGGATAACGGAGCAGTTTGTGATCTGGAGTCGCCCACATCCTACATCAAAAATAGAAACAGAAGTCGGCACCAACTGGACCAAGAGGGATAGAAGTCCACCTGCTCTTCTATCAGGCCTCCATTCCTTAATGTCACCCTCACCCGGCACCCATTCATGAGGGGTACCTCCCAAGGTTTCAGCCGCTGAACTCCGTGGACTGCATATGGTTAGATCTGCCAACTCCAACATTTGGCCAAAAGACCTTGGCTTGGCGGATCAAAGGTTGGCAAAAATAGCTTTTTAAAGGGAAGTGTGTGTGTGTGTGTGTGTGTGTGTGTGTGTGTGTGTGTGTGTGTACATGCACTGGGAATTGAACCCAATGGCCTTGTGTATGCTGGGCAAATGCTCTCCCATTGTGCTACACCCCCAACTCTCTTTTGACTTTCTATTTTGTGACCGAGTCTTCCTGTGTAGCCCAGGCTAGCCTCAAACTTGTGCTTTTCTTGCCTCAGCCTCCTGAGTAGCTGGACTTACAGGAGTCTACCATCATGCCTGGTTTATGCAGCAGGACTGGGATTCGAACCCAGGGCTTCATACATGTTAGGCAGGTGGTCAACCAACTGAGTCACATTCCCGGTCCCCATTTCTTCATCCTGATGTGGAGGACTTCCAGCGTGATGAGCTGTGGAGCCAAAGCCCACAGTCCTGCCCCCATGAAGAGATCTCAGTCCAGCGTGGCATTTGGTACCATGGGCTTGGATGCCCACCTCCTGCCTCAGAAATTTGAGGGTGCTCACAAAAATCCATACAACTATACCAGGAGTGTTGGCTCGATCTTTTAACCCTTGCACTGGGGAGGCAAAGCTAGAAGGATCTTGAGCCCAAAGTCAGCTGGAGTCACAAAGGGGTACCCAGTCTACAAAAAACAAACAACAGAAAGACACACACACACACACACACACACACACACACACACACACACTACAGTAATCTGAAACATGGGAAGGCCTGTAGTAATGGACACCTGCCAATGCATCTCATCTGTTCTCTGATGACCGTGCATTTCTCCCAAAGGCTCCAACCATCTTTCAGTCTCTCACACTTTCCCAGAGTTTCTCTGGTGTGGGCTTCCATCATTGCCTTGACCTTGGCTTTGGATGCAGAGACTTACTTCAAAGTGTGGCCGAGCATCCTGCTCCAGCACTGTGGGCTCAGCCAAAAGCAATTCCTGCAGAGCTCACAGCCTGGAGGTTAGCTAGGCACTGAGTGTGGAACACACACTCTCAACTTTTAAAAAATGGAGGCTTCTTCATTATTATTATTATTATTATTATTATTATTATTATTATTATTCTCTATAGGATGAACTAATTTATTTAAGCCGTAATCTGTTTTGTGTAAGATTTATTTTTATTTATCTATGTGTGTGTATCTGTATGTGGGTGTGTACATATGGGGACAGTTACCTGTAGGAGTCAGAAGAGGGCGCCAGATACCCCAGAGCTGGTGTTATAGGCACTTGTGAGGTACCTATGGGGATGCTGGGAACTGAACCAGGGTCTGCAAGAGCATCAAACATTTTTAACCACTGACCTATCTCTCCAGCCTGGTCCCCAAACTCAAGTTCTTGACACTCAGCCCCCATGCTGGGAGGAAGCATAGGCTAGCCCAGTGAGACCTACAGGGTCAAGAGTTGAGACCCCTATAGGGCCAGCACCCTCTACTCATCACTGGAGCCAGGAGCTTCCATATTGCCGCAGAACTTCTCTCAACATCATGGCACTAAGTCAAGCTACCCTTGTCCTGCTCTGTCCCCATCCAGATGCTAGAATCTAGGAGCATCATAAGAGGCAGTTTTACGACTCTGCATTTTAGGAACACTGGCTTCTCAGCCTTCCATCTGGAACACCCTGTGTAGGTGAGAGAAATTCATCTGTCCCCGAGCCTAATGCCTAAACAAGGAGAGTTAGAGTTAGCTGTGAAAGCCTGCATGTTGACCAGGAACAGACAGATGGAGGGGTCTGCTAAAGGTCCAGGGGTGGGTATCACTCAGGGTCTTGGAAAGACCATGTAGAATCTTGTAGTTGTTGGAGCTGGAAAGATGGCTCAGTGGTTAAGAGCACTTAGTGCTCTTGCAGACGACCTGAGTTTGATGTCCAGCACCCACATCAGACAGCTCACAACTGCTTCTAACTCCAGCTCCAGGGGACCCTGCGCTGTCTTCTAGTCTCCACAGGCACCTGCACTCATCGGCATATATCCCAACTCAGTACACACAAGTACACTTAAGGTTTAAAAACAAACAAATAGGAGGCAGAGGCAGGAGGATCTCTGTGAGTTTGGGGCCAGCCTGGTCTACAAAGAGAGTTCCAGGACAGTCAGAGCCAAAAAGGATCATGCAGATGCTTTTTTTATTCTTTCTCAGTCTCACTCTGTAGCCGGGGCTGGTCTCCAAACTTGCCATCCTCCTGCCTTAGCCTTCTAGGTACAGGGTTAGCAGGCATGAGCCTCCATACTTAGCCTGGTCATTCAGTTGTGATGAGCCCAACAGCAAACACTATAGGAAACTTCTAGGGCCCCTCACTATAGGACGGGGGTCTCCTAGGGCCCCTCACGGTACTAAAACACCCAAGTGAAGACCTAGAGATCTCAAATATCAGGTAGCCCGGATGGAGACACTTAGCCACTGTAGTCTTCACAGGTTTGCCTTGGATCTAGAGAGACATTTCCGAGAAGCTACAGAAAGCAGTATGATGAGGTTCCAATCCCCACTGCTCAGGGCAGAGTCAGGTACAAGGTCCAGAACTTTCAGGGTATGAATATGGACAGATAGCTATATGTTGTTAAAAATGATCCATGAGCAGGATGATTCATTTGTTGGGCACCTGCCTTGCCTCACAAGGGTGAAGATCTGATCCCCAGGACCCAGTTTTTAAAAAAGGCTGGATGTGGTAGTGTATGCTGGAGAGGCAGAGACAGGCGGGTTCTTGGAGTTCCCTGGCCAGCTAGTCTAGTTGAACTGGTGAGTCCTGGGTTCCAGCCACTGACCCTGTCTCAAATAAAACAAAAGCAAAAATAAATAAGAGGGCAGCTTCTTAAGAATGACAGCCGAGGATGGCCCCCCCTCACTTTCTTAGTTGGGGTGTCTATTGCTGTGCCAAGACACCATGACCACAGCAACTCTTATAAGGAAAACATTTAATTGGGGTGGCTCACTTTTTCAGAGATTCAGTCTATTATCATCATGGCGGGGGAGCATGACAGCATGCAGGCAGACATGGTGCTGGGGGAGTGGCTAAGAGTCCTACATCTTGCAAGCAACAGGAAGTCGACTGAGACACTGGGTAGTATCTTGAGCATAGGAAACCTCAAAGCCCACTCCCACAGTGACTCACTTCCTCTAACAAGGCCACACCCACTCCAACAAAGCCACACCTCTTAATAGTGCCACTCCCTATGAGATTATGGGGCCCAGTTACATTCAAACCAACACACACACACACACACACACACACACACACACACACACACACACACACACATGAAAAGGAGAAAATAGTCATGGCACTTTAAAAGGCTGGCCTTGCAGGCTTTATTCAAGGCGAGAGCAACAGTGCCCGACTAGGAGGCTCCCAATTGGATCAGGCAGTGGGGAGTGAGAGATCAAACTACCTTTGCCAGGCTCAGTGTGGGCAGGGGTGGGGCCATCCGCCAAGGGGCGGCGGCAGGCATCTATGGACAGACATGGCCAAGATGGAACCTCACCAGCCACTGGCCACACCCACCACCAGGACGCCTGCTGGAGAAAAGGGAGGACCACAAAGAGAAGGTGGGGAGATGAAGAGAGTGGGTGTCACTCCGCTGCTCAGCAGGGAGAAGCTTCAGAAAGCCGACTCGGATTTGGTGTAGGGTCTTTGTTTGATAAACCCAGCCCTTCCCCAGAAGGATTTCTCCTAAGTGAGGTGTTCGGGTCACCCGAGGTTCCTTCCGGTCTGTGAAGTCCTCAGATCATCTGTGTGACCCCAGGCAAGTCACCTAACTTCTCTGGGTCTCTACTCTGTTATCTCTGAGACAGGGAGACGCGCCTACCCACTTCATAGCAGTTCGAATGGCGGCAGTACATCCTGGAAGATCTGGAGATCACTCGAGTGGCTGCCTTATGCCTTCCTCCTCCCTCACTTTCTCTTTCTGGGTCTCTCCCCTCCCCTGCCACTTGAGAGAGACAAGCTGCAGTTTCAAGTGGTTCCAGTCCCCTGGGAGGAGGTTCAGAGAAAGGACTAGACAAGACTGCATCTCCAGTACCCAGCACTCAGCACCCAGCATCCAGCACCCAGCACCTGGGTCAGGCCAAGGAAGACTGAGGGAAGGGCATGACCTTCTCAGCCTGAAAATCCCTTTCTTGGAGGGAAGCTGGCCAGCCAGGGCATCCTGTCTCTAAAGCCCTGCTTCCCCCTCCCCCAGGAGGAGACAGTCAGTCCTGCAGATAGTGTCAGGAAAGATGGATGGGGTGGGCTTATCTTGCTGAGAGAGACACAGCTTCTCCCTCTTCCTTCCCAGCCTGGGAATTGGGACCCGAGGCTCACAGTGGCGGCGGTGTGTGTTCCTCATGCGCACACCCTACGAAGTTTCTTCCTGTCTACCAGAGCGGCTCACCTGGCTTCCTCTCTACTGCTCACAAAACAGGACTATCCCGGACCTCAAAGAAGCTGAGAGTAGATTCTGGAAACTTGGATAAAGAGGGAAGCGAGAGAGAAGAGAAGAGGAGGGGAGAGATGGGCGGGGAGAGAGGGGTGAAGGGGAGGGGGAGAGTGAAGGGGAGAAGGATAGAGAAGAGGACGAGATAAGGGGAGAGAAGAGGGGAGGGAGGAGGAAGAAGAAAAGAGAGATACAGAGAAAGGCAGAGGAGGATGGGGAAGCGGAGAAAAAGATCAGCCTCCTTCCTTGCTGGCCGGTTGACTCTAGAGCAGCGGTTCTCAACCTTCCTAAGGCTGCGACCTTTTAACACAGTTCTCGTGGCATGGTGACCCCCAACCATAAAATGTTTTCATTGCTTCTTCATAACTGTAGTTTTGCGATTGTTATGAATCGCAATGTAAATATGTGATATGCAACCCCGAAGGGGTCATGACCCCACAGGTTGAGAACTATTGTCTAGACTCTGGAACTGTATTCCAGGGCCGGGCATGCTTCCTGGCTTTGAGGCAGGAAGCGACAAGGAAGGGGAGAGACACAGTTTCAGTCTGAATCCTAAATCCAGACCCACAGGGACAAAGAGGCGGAGCAGTTCCCAACAGGACGGACACTCTTATAAAATCCTTAGGGCTTTGGAATAACTTGGTGGTAAAGTGTTAGCAGTGGTGACTTCTTAGGAGGAGTTGAGGGGACCAAGAGAGGCCTGGAGCTTTATCTAGAAATTCAAATTTGATCTCTCTCTCTCTCTCTCTCTCTCTCTCTCTCTCTCTCTCTCTCTCTCTCTCCCTCTCTCTCCCTTCTCCTTTGCTTCTATTCTTTCTTTCTCTTCCTCCTCCCCCTCCCTCCATGCCCGTCTTTCTCTCTCTCATGTGTGTAACACTGGAGATAAAACTTTGAATGCCAGTGAGGATGGAGACCCAGAGATGAACTCATTCAATGTCCGTATTTGACAGGATGACACTAAGGCTCAGAGAAGGGAAGGCACTGGCTCCCCGTCACACAGCAGATCCCCTAGCCTGATACGTTCATCTGTGCTTCCAGGGGAGGGTGGCAGCAGGTGACAGGCACACACAAGAGCTGTATTCTGTCCCTCTGTTCCCATTTCAACAGGGACGTCAGGCACATTGCAGAGAGAGCCAGAGCAATCTTGTGTCTCACGCTGCCTCTGACTTAAGGCTCATAAAATGCCCTAAATGATCAGGGGTGTGAGCTAAGGTCTGCAGGCCAGGGTTGGAGGGTCACCTGATGGGTGTGGGGAGGACATCTGGAGGCAAAGAGGGAAGTGCTACCATCCACCCACACACCCACCCACCAAATACACCCCTCCACCCATCTACTCATTTCCTGTCTTTCCACACACCCATCTATCATTCATTCACCTATTTGCCCATCCACTCTAACCACTCATCCATTCATCTATCTACCATCAATCCACACATTCTCATTCACCTGTCTTCCCATCCACTCATCCATTCTATAATCCATCCGTCCATCATCCATCCATGCATCCATGCATCCATGCATCCATCCATCCATCCTCCACTCTCTTGTCTACCCATCAGCCATCCAATCATCCATCCATCTACCCACCCATCCATTCACTTTTCCACCCAACTACACATCCAGGCACTCATCCAACCATCCATCCACTTACTCACATAACCAACCATCCATGCATCCATCCATCCACCCTCCACCCATACCCACATCCATTCCAGCTACTCATCCATTTGACCATTCATTCTCTCAACCACCTCACCCACTGGCCTAGAGGCTAGGACCTGTCTCTCTGGAATAATAAGGCCAAAGAGTCAAAACCAGTGGTTTATCCTCCACGCAGGAAAGGGAATATGTAAGTATTGGATATATCTCAATCTGGCTTTTCCAGGAAGCAGACCCTGAGATAACACAGTTTTGAGAGGTTTATTAGGGGGTGTTCTTGGGACCAACACACGGGGTTCAAAGGAGAGAACAAAGGAGTAGGTAGGAGGAGGGGCAGGCTGTGGCAAGTTGTCTATTTCTGTACCTGGTATAAATTTGGCATATGTTCAGCATTTTGCAGCTTATGAGGGTCAGGTGTCCAGACACGCCTCCTGTGATGCGCGGTCCCATGATTCAGGGTCTTGCAATCCTGAGACCTGAGTATGGATCCCACATTAAAGGACAGGCTATGGAAAGGCCCACTTCTAAAACCCCAGGGCTGTTGTGAGAATTCAGTTTCCTTCAGGCTTCAGGACTGTGGACTTCTTGTTGGCTGTTGCTGGAAGCCACGCTCAGTTTCTGGCCAGTGAGTGTCCCCAGCATGGTGATTGGCTTCATCAAAGCTAACAAGGCACCCCAGGAAAAGCTGGGTGTCCCAGTCTTATAAGACAGGTTACCCAAGCGACAGCATTATTCTCTTCTGCATTTTATGTTTTAATGCATGCACGTGTGCATGCATGTGGGGGCCAGAGCTGGCCTCAAGTTTCATTTCTCAGGCACTCTCCACCTTGGTTTTTTTGAGACAGGGTCTTTGGCTGGCCTGGAGCTCCAAATATGTTCGGCTGACTGGCTGATGAGCCAGGGGTCTGTAAGTCTTAGTCTTCCTAGTTCTGGGATCAGAAGCATGTGTTACCTGGCTATTCTTTTTTTTTTTTTTTTTTTTTTTTTTAAACATCAGACACTTTACTGACTGAGCTGTTCTCCCAGTCCCTCTTGTACATTCTGGCAACTAGTCACAGGTCCCACCTACATTCCCGAGGAGGGGAATCTACAAGGACTGGAGAATAAAAGCCAGGGGATGATAGGATCCATCAACCACCATCTTTGAGGCTGGAATGGCCAATCTAAGCTGTTCCATGTTAGAGACAGGACCAGAGCCATCTTCACACCTCCCCATAAAACGATCATTGGATGTGAGCCACTGCGGGAGAAGACGGTGACCTTGGCAGAGGTGGCTTTCTGTTGATGAGGCCATCTCTGACAGCTTGACAGCTGAGGGCTGTGAGCTGACAGTGTTTTTAGTGGAGACTCATTTCTTCATTCCCTTTCCTAAAGGGGAAGTCCACAAGCAGCTCAGGCACGCAGCCATCACAGTGCTATGCAGCCAGCGTTAGACTCAGCAGAAGCTAGCCCTCTATGAGTGAGAGAGAGAGAGTGGAAAATAGAGACGCCTTCATGTCCACACGAATGAGTGATTCACTCACCTCCCCACCCAGATTCCAGCACCCAGATGCGACAGCTGTGTTCTCAGATTTTCAGGTGGGATTTAAACTCTTGATGCACTGAAAAGGCGGCTTGATTTGTGACAAACTCATATTATAATTTATACAATTCATGGATAAATGGTTGGGTGAATGAATAGATTCAATGTATGGATAAAGAGAAAGATGGCCAGGTGGGTGAATAGGTAGATAGATAGATAGATAGATAGATAGATAGATAGATAGATAGATAGATAGATAGATAGACAGAAGGCTTGGTGGATGGGTGAGTGGAGAGGTGGATAGACAGACAGATAGGTGTGTGGACAGATGGTAGATAAATGAGATGGTGGATGGGTGGGTGGATTCAGTGCATGGATGGGGAGGGAAGTTTTTGCCCGCAGACACACTGCTCCCCACACTGCCATGACTTTACAAAGATGAGCTCTACACACGGCATGCAGAAACAGGAGGAAGACCGTAGTCTCTTAGGGGAGGGGAGGTGGCCCAGTGGCTTAAACCTCTGGCTTTCATCATAGACCAGCCGAAGCCTTGCCTGGCAGCTCCACACCAGGAATAGAACAACCCAGACTTCCTATCCAGAAGGCACAGTCCCCGAGGTGACCAAAGAAAGGTCACAGCTGATTATGGGTGATCTGTAACCCCACGGAAGGATGAAGAAGAAACTTTGGGGTTCAGCTGTAAGAACTGGTTTGTTTCAGCAGTGACATGCTGCTGCCTGCCTCCCAACGAATTCCAGATTTATCTCTGCCACCAAAATGTCCAACCAGTCCTGGGGATGGCCCACCTGAAACGACTCTCTGAAATGAATCCATTCATAGTTGGGTTAGAACCAATAATTTCATTCCCTACCTCTGTGGGGGTTAGATTGCCCATGGGAAGTATGTGCTGTGGAGGCCGGGGTGCATCAAATGATGGCTGTGTTAAACAAGCCTTGAAGTGGGCTAGCCTAGTCATCTACCATTCCAGAATCTGTTCAGTCACATCAGAAGATTTTTCTAAGGCTCTCTGTGGTTTGCAAAGGCATGGGGGAGGGGGTGTTGGGTTTGAACCAAGAGATTCAGAGAGAGAGAAGAGACACGATCTGGCTTTAAACCGCTCCCAGACAGCAGGCTCTTAGCGCCTAAGCCTCGAGGGGCAAGACACTCTCCATGAGAGACATCGGAGCCAACACCTGGAAGAGATTGATTGCAAGACAGCTAATGCCTCTGCGTGATTTATGAACTAGAGCTATTGTGACCAAGGTGTGCGGGCTGTTGGGGAGGAGAGGATAAAGCTAGGGACTTACTCAGGGTTCCACCCTGGAAGGAGGGGGAGAAGCCCACAGAGGAGAGTGGGAGCTGGCTCCAAGGCCAAGTGGAGAGGGGCTGTGGGAGCCCGTTTCTAGGGATTCGGGAGCCCACGCCTCACATTCATCATGCAGATGAACGGCCTCTTGTGGGATATCACATCTGTCAGGAGGCCTCTGAGCTTGTCCCTGGCCATCCCTTTGGCCTCAGCAAATGTCTCTCCAGCTTCAGATCTGTGCCAAGGGCTTAATTCACACATGCGTTGCCGAGAGATCAAGGCTTTGGCTTGGGGCTCCAAGCACCCCACTTTCCTTTCCAAGTGCATATTGTTTTATTTTGCTTTTTGTTTGTTTTTTGTCTTTTTTTTTCAGACAAGGTCTCACTATGTAGCTCAGAATGGCTTTGAACCCAGGATACTTCCCTGCTTTAGCCTCCCAAGCTGAGGGTTACAGGCATAAGCTCCTTAATTCTTTTTCTTTTCTTTCTTTCTTTCTTTTTTTTTTTTTCTGAGACAGGGTATCTTCGTGTGTAGACTTGGCTGTCCTGGAATTTACTTTGTAGACCAGGCTGGTCTCGAACTCATGGAGATCTGCCTGCCTCCCCCTCCTGAGTCCTGGGATTACAGGCGTGTGCCGCCACCACCCAGCTGAGCTCCCCAATTCTTTTGTGGGTACTTTGATGATCCTTGCAGTCTTTTGGGCATATTGGTAACTTCTGGTGAATTTCCTTCTTGTAACTCTCTTCTGTAGATCCTGTGTGTGAAACAGGGAATAAATGAACTCGCTTTCTCACAGGCCTTCACAACAGTGAGAAGCATGACATCACAGGGGTTTTTAATCAGGTAAGTGAAAATCAAAACGACATTAAGACTCTTCCCCAGCAGAAAGAGGGTAAGAGCCAGAGGGGATGGGCGACTCCAAGGAAAGTAACTTCCAGACACAGCAGAACTGACGTGCATGTGAACTCACGGAGGACTGATGATGTACATGTGAACTCACGGAGGACTGATGATGTACATGTGAACTCACAGAGGACTGATGATGTACATGTGAACTCACAGAGGACTGCTGATGTACATGTGAATTCACAGAGGACTGATGATGTACATGTGAACTCACAGAGGACTGATGATGTACATGTGAACTCACAGAGGACTGCTGATGTACATGTGAACTCACAGAGGACTGATGATGTACATGTGAACTCACAGAGGACTGCTGATGTACATGTGAACTCACAGAGGACTGATGATGTGCATGTGAACTCACAGAGGACTGATGATGTACATGTGAACTCACAGAGACCGTAGCAAAACACACAAGTGGCACAGGTTCAAGTCAGACGGTGTCCGCGCACTGGGCGGGGGAAGTGAACACAAGTTAACCAAGACACTATCTGTAATCGACACCCACTGACAAGAGAAAAATTCGTTTTCTCCAATGGAGCCTCACGGGATGCACAAGCCACACTTGAGGGCAGGCTCCACGCCCAGGAGTGGTTGGTCAATACGAAACAGACTCAGTGGCATTTTTGTGGGTCCTTGGCCTCATTTTGCATTGTTTGGGCGTTTTTTGTTGTTGTTGTTGTTGTTTTTGTCTTGTTAGTCTTTGACTTGTATATTTTGGTTTCCATTTTTTTTTGTGTGTTTTTATGTGTTTTGTTTTATTTTCTAGAGAGAGAGAAGTTGAGTGGGTAGGGAGGTGGGGAAGATCTGGGAGAAGTTGAAGGAAGAAAAGCATGATTGGAATATATTGTCTGAATTATTTTTTCAATGAAAGAAAAGGAAAAAAAAAAGAATCCATCTCACCCCAGTGGTCACGACTGTCATCAAGAACGTGGACAAGGATGGCACAGGAGGGAGAAGCCTTCACTGTCAGTGAGGATGCAAATTAATGCAGCCACTGTGGAAATAACCATGAAATTCTCTAAAAAGAAACCACCGTGGGATCCAGCTGTCTGCCTCCAGAGTATACATCCACAGGGGTCTACACCGCCTTTCCATGGACACCTGCCCGTCCATGTACCATGTAACACTGTCCACAATAGCTGAGACATAGAACCAGTCCCGGTGCCCGTCCGTGGATGCATGGACAAAGAAAACCCAGCACAGACGTACAGCCGGGTATCCTTCATCCCGGAAGAAGAGCAAAGCCAGGCAGTTTGATGGAAAGCGAGGGGACTGCAGAGCACGTTAAGTGAAGTGAGGCAGACTCAGAAGGACCAATGTTGCCTGTGTTCACTCAAGAGCAGACTCTAGATGAAAAGAAGACACGAGAGTAGAAGGGGGGAACGTGGGGGAGAGGAATCCTAGTGGGAGGGGAGAGAGGGGGCAAGGGAGGATCGTGGAGGAATAAGAGGCTAACATAGAGAAAGATCAAGGGTCTTTGAACCCAAGAGATAGAGTCTGAGTCCTGGCTGTGCAGCCTTGAGCAAGTCGCTTAACCTCTCTGAGTCTCTTACTCATCCCTGACATAAATCACAGCTCTATGTTCAGATCATAACAGATACGATGATAAGACGATGGTACTTACCTCAAGGGGCAAAACATCGCATGAACTCAATACAGGAGACATAAAATGAGAGGAAAAAAAAAAAGACAAACCTACCCATCCCAAGCTATTGCTACTACTGAACACATACTTATGGATTATGGATATTCCTAGCAAAGAGAGAAGTTCTATAACCTACTAGATTTAAAAAAAATTGTATGTGTGCATGCACAAGGGTGTGTTCTATGCATGAACTCACACATGTGTGGGGGCCAGAGGAGGACATTGGGTGTCTTGCTCTATCCATCTCTTCCTTAGTCCCTTAAGACAGTCTTTCACCGAACCTGGAGCAGGCCAGCATGCCCCAACTTCACTGTGAGTACTGCCCTCTAGTTCCCAGAATGCATAGCACCTCCAGTGTGGCTAAGGAGGAAATCCTGTTCCCCTGTGCCACAGCAATTGGTGGCTTTAGGGACGCCCCTGTGACTTCAAAGTAAAACTCAGCACGGTGGCTTTTGTTGGTGCTGCTGGGAAAGGAAGCTCTGATTGTGTGCAGGCCTTGGCTCTGAGGGAGAGGGTCCCACATGGCGAGTTCGCTGGTAGCCCGTGTCCTTGAAAACAGCGTACAGAGACCATCCTTAGAATTCTCTCTACAAAAGCAAGTACACAAGACAATGTGGGTGCTATTAGCTCAAGGCAGCCATTCTACTGTGTCTGTGTGGTGTGTGCTTGTGTGTGTGTGAACACATGGAAGCCAGAGGGGCCCATCAGCATGACTTTCCTCAAGCTCTTTCTACCTTATTCTCTCCCTCTCTGTTTCGAGACCGGGTCTCACCATGTAGCCCTGGCTGTCCTTGAACTCGCCATGTAGACCAAGCTGGCCTGGAACTCACAGAGATCCCACTTGCCTCTGCCTCCTGGGGTCTGGAATTAAAGTTGAGAGCCACTAAGTCCCATCCCACCATACTTTAACCTGAAACATGCCTTTCAGTCTAGTTTGGCTGGCCACCAAGTCCCAGGGATCCTCCTGTCTCCACATCCCAATTCTGAGGTTATCGGTGTGCATTGACATACACAGCTTTTATATGGGTGTTGAGGATGAGAACTCAGGTCTTGAGAGTCTTGGTGTGGTTTTGATTTGCATTTCCCTGATAGACATTCCTCATTTAAAAATTGTATTTATTCATCAAACATTAAAAAAAAAAAAAAAAGAACACTTAAAGCCTTAAGCATTTCCTTCTGAGATTTCGGAATATTTTTAAGACATGAAAATATTTAATAAAAATGAGCATTAGCAATGATACATTTAAACACTGAGCCATCTGGCAACACATTTAAAACATTAACATCACGAGACTACATATTAAACTACTCAGAAATCATGCATTCAAGGCATTAAAGCATTGAGTGAAAGCTTTTCCCATGATTTTTTTTCCAAGACAGGATCTTACTATGTAGCTCTGAGTGTCTTAGAACTCAGTAGACCAGGCTGGCCTTGAACCTACAGTTATCCATTCGCCTCTGCCTCCCAAGTGTTGGGATTCACGTCACGTGCCACTATGCCCAGGTTTTACCCATGGTTGTAATGACCCATCTGGACCTAAACTGCACATGGCTGTCACACTTAATCTTCACCTGACTCTAGGGGGGAAGGTCTAACCTGCTCTCTATTTATCAATGAAGAAGCTGCATTTTAGAAAGCAGAGTCACATGGAACTATCACACTCCAGTGAGTGGGGCGTAGACTCAGAGTCTCAGGCCCCTAGTCTGCCCGGGCTTGGCTCTGTACTTGACCTAGGGATTTACAAAGAGCGCACAGGGCTGAAGAGATGGCTCAGTGGGTAAAGCGCTTGACATACAAGCAGGAGGACCTGAGTTCAAATCCCTAGAGCACCTGTAGGGACCGTGCTGGGGAGGCAGAGTCAAAAGGTCCCTGGAGCTCACTGCCCAGTCAGGCTTACCCACCAGTGAGCTCTACTGGCCCATCCATTGCTCTGTCTTCATATCATCACCATCCTGCACCAAGAGAAACAGGTGTTCCTCATCCATCTTTCACCTCCTCAGTTATTCATTGTTGAATCAGTTCATTCAACAGATCTAGCTTGGTTCTGAATGAAGGAAGGAGACAGGAAGGACTCTTCTCTTTTTGTGAATGACATCAAGTGAGGTGGACCTGGGGCATGAGCCATCAACCATCCAGAAGAATGGAGCCATTCTCATGGTGCGGAGGAAATAAACAGGGAGAAGAGATGGAGTATCCCCAGGTTGAATGCTGCTAGGGTTCCTGGGTCGGGTGACTCCAAGGAACGCTTGAAGGAGATGATAGCTGAGTTGAGGTTGGTGATTTAAAATTTTTTTAATTATATATACTGCATTCTACCTGCATATATGCCTGCTTGCCAGAAGAGGGCACCAGATCTCATTATAGATGGTTATGAGTCACCATGTGGTTGCTGGGAACTGAACTCAGGACCTCTAGGAAGAGCAGCCAGTGCTCTTAACCTCTGAGCCATCTCTCCAGTCTGTGGGGTTGGTGATTTTGAAGGGGCCATCTATGGGAGTCTTCTGGCTTGGGCCTGCTCACTTGCCATGTCTTCCTTATAGAGGGGAAAGGAGAAGGAGCCAGGCCCATGAAGGCTGGAGACTCAGGATAACAAGAGCAAAGGAACTGTGCTGCCTGGTTTTATGGCAACTTGACACAGGCTAGAATTATCTCAAAGGAGGGAACCTCAATGAGAAAATGCCCCCATAAGATCCATTGCATCTTCCTAAGGTCTGCCTATAGCTTTCCAGGAGACAGTGGGGACAGATCCTCTCTGAATCAAAGCTCAGGAGGAGGCTGTACCCTTTCCCCCTGGAATTAGAGAATTAAGTCCTCAGTTAACAAATCAGAATGGGCATCCCAGCAAGTCATCGATGCTTATCACAACCACAAAGACAGTGGTTCCTCTCCAGTATAGCTTCTGAGTCTCTCTCTCTCTCTCTCTCTCTCTCTCTCTCTCTCTCTCTCTCTCTCTCTCTCTCCCTCTCTCTCCTCTCTTCTCTCTCTCTTCTAAGGGAATGAGCCCAAGTCTCTCCTAGTCTGCATCCCAGGAGAGCAGGCTTAAGGAGTGACAGGCTCTTTTTCTTTTTTTTTAAATCTAACCCACCCTGACTGGATTTTTTTTTCTTCCATTCACCTTCCGCACCTTCCCCAGCTCCCCTGGAGTTCTGGTTCCATAACTTGAAACATGATTGCCAAGCAGTTCTGCATTCAGAATAAGGAACCAGTTCCACTCGCCTCCCTCGCAGCACGAAGGAGTTCTGAGCGTGCTGTGTGGACCAGGTTGAGGCACTTGGCTTTGGTACCAGACCTCTGAGGTGGGATTTACGCAGTCCAGCTCTGGGGGGTGAATCGAGGGAGCCAAGGTGTGTCCTGCTCCCAGAATCCTCTTATCCCATCAAAGCATTGGCTCCCTCATCCATGAGGATAACAATGGTAACCCTCTTGAGATACAGAAGTCTGAATTCGAGTTGGGCATGGTGGTGCATGGCTGGTCGTCATGAGGGTACTCAGGAGGCAGGAGGATTGTGACTCTGAGAACAGCCTGAGTGACTTAGTGAGACTTGGTTTCAAGATAAAATGTTGAAAGGGGGACACTTGCCTAGGATGCTTGAGGGCCTAGGTTCTCAAGTAAAAGAAGAGTAATTTAGTAAAAGAAGGCAGAGGGGGAAGAGGAGGAGGAAGAAGAAGATGACGATGAGGAGATGAAAGACCATGCTGATGGAGTGTCTGGCTTTATGTGGGGATTTCAACTCAGGCTCTCATCCTTGTACATCAAGTTCTCTACCCAGGGAGCCATCTCCCGGCGGGAACCCTCCATGGTAGGTCTCCTTACCCATCCCATGCCTTCTCCTTGCTCACACGTGGTTTTTGTTTGTTTGTTGGTTTTTTCTCCTGGTGTTAAACGCATCTAGCACACTGGGAGTTAGCTGGATCCATCTGGTGCAGCACCAGACTCTGCAAAGCCTGCCCTGGCATGGCCCACCCCACGCAGGACTCAATGAATATTTCCATTCAGCCTTCCCACAACCGTGCCAACAAGTTTTGTAGATGTTGTCACTGAAAAGGTTCCCAGCCCCTGTGATTAGAAACACAACTGCCCAGAAGTCCCACCAAACTGCCTCAGAAAGACTCCACCATTTCTCTTTTCTTTTTTCTTTCCTTTTCTCTTCTTTCTTTTTTTTTTTTTAACTTTAAAAAAAAAAAAAAGCTCACAAAACCAATCCATGGCTGTTCTTGAAGTGGACTCATTTGGAAATAAAATCTTTCCACAAAGTGAGTTTTGGCCACACTTCTTCCTTTTGGGTCCAAAAATGACTTTCTGAGAGCATGTTAGCAAAACTCTGGCAGACCCAAAGCTGGAGGCAGAGGTGGCTCCATCACCGGGGTGGGGAGTGGGGGGGGGGGGCGCGCTCACAGCCTGGCTCACAAACACTTGCTTTTAATTCTAAGAGCCCAGGCATCTCATTAGACAATTCATCAAAGTCCCCACAGGAAAAAAGGGCTTGGTTTCGGCGGCCCTGGCACCGCCTGAAGCTCAGCCCCGACTTGCAGCCTCCAGCGATTTGGGTCAGAGCCAAGCTAGGCCTGCCAGTTCGCGACAGGCCTGGAGGACTTAGGGTAGGAGGCTGGGCAGGGTCTGTTGGCCTGGCCACTGGCTGAGGCTGGATACTATAAATGAGTGATGTGGGAGTTCAGGGCGCTATGCAAGTAAGAAAATCCGAGTTTGATTTCCCAGCACTCACATGAAGTGCCAGACACAGTGGGGATATGCTTGAAATCCCAGCTCTGGAGAGGAAGAGACAGGTGCATTCCTTGCGATTGCTGGCCAGCCAGTCCAGCCAATCAGCAAGCCCTGGACCCTAACAAGTAAGAGACCCTATTAAAAAAAAATGGCCCATGCCTGAACAATCACATCTAGTGTCAACCTCTGATCTCCACAGACGTGCACACATTGCACACACTAGGATGTGACAGGGACATCCAGCCCATGGTGGGTGGTGCCATCCCTAGACTGGTGGTCCTGGGTTCTATAAGAAAGCAGGCTGAGCAAGCCATGGGGAGCAAGCCAGTAAGCAGCACCCCTCCATGGCCTCTGCATCAGCTCCTGCCTCCAGGATCCTGGCCTGCTTGAGTTCCTGTCCTGACTTCCTTCAATGATGGACTGCAACGTGGAAGTGTGAGCCAAGCAAACCCTTTCCTCCCCAAGTTCCTTTGGTCATGGTGTTTCATCAGAGCAGTGGTAACCCTAACGAGGACAGAGAGTGACAAGGAGAGTCAAGTCCAAGGGCCGCCTCCCTAGGATGGCATTGGAGCTAAGACTTGAATGAGTGACAGGAACGAGCCATGTCAATGAATGGCAGAGAGCAAGCAGCCAATGCAGAGGTCCTGATACAGGAGTGTGAGTTCCTTGCTGGAGGAAGAGCAGGGGCTGCTGGTATCTCTGGAGGGAGGGAAGGCATGTGAGGATGGTGGGGGCTGAATCAAGGGAGAGCAGGATGGTGCCAAAGAAGGAGGACTCCGGGCTTCGTCTTGAGTGAATTAGAAGTCCAAGATGGATTCCTGGCTGAGGTGCCCTGAAGAGAGGGAGGCAAGCCTGGGTTGTTCTTGCTTCTTACAGCCCATCATCCACTCAGCAGCCAGAGAACGAGAAGCTATGGAAAGGCACAGGCAGAAATAGCTATTGGAAGTTAGACAAAAAAGGATTTAAGTTAGAGTGCAAGCCAACACTGGAAGGGTCACCCCAGGCCTATGTTACCAGCCAGCCAGGATTATCAGCCACCCAGCTGTCATTCATGATGATCCACGGCTCTTGACTCGATTAGCACTGGCTGCCTCTCTGGGTTCTAAGCTCTGCCTGGCTTAGTCAGGGTGGGCAGTATTGATGTAACCAACCGTCTTCTTAAATAAGAAACACAGAAACAATGTAAAAGAGAAAGCCGAGAGGTCAGAGCTCAGAGCTAAAATCTCACCCTTCCGCCTGCGGTGTCCCAGCTTCCCGAAAGAGACCTATTTCCTGTCTGTTCGTCTATTTATAGTATTTTGTTCTGCCTTCTCATTGGTTGTAAACCCAAACACGTGACTGCCTCGTCACTGTCTGAATGTACAGCCCCCTAGGTCTTAAAGGCATATGTCTCCAATGCTGGCTGTATCCCTGAACACACAGAGATCACACTCTGTCTATGGCTCTAATAGCTCTGACCCCCGGGCAACTTTATTTATTAACATACAATCAAAATCACATTTCAGTACAATTAGATTACCACCACAGGGCAGGGCACATGGGTCTCTAGAAACAGAGAGCCCCTGCCAGAGAGAGAATGAAGTCCCACCAAGGTCCAATCAAACCGGCTGGACCAGGGGTGGAGGGCAGGTCTCCTGGGGGCACAAGAGACATTGGGTTGAGAGCCGCCGGAGTCTGAGTTTTGTGTGGTATTGGAGGGAAGAGCATCAAGGGCAGAGGGAACAGTGAGTGCTAAGAGTCTCAGGCAAGACAGACCCCCATCCATTCAAGGGAAAGCTGGCATGTGTGGCACACAATGCCGACGCCCCACCTGTTTCTCTGTGTATCAATACTGGTGGGAGCACAGCCCTTTTGGGGTGCTGCCTTTCAAACCCTTGTGGAGGTGGATGGCTAGTGGTTGGCTCTGGAGGGCTGTAGTCACTGGGGTTATTCACAGAACAGTTCCCAAGAAGTCATTTTCCAGCACGACCCATGGCTGACATCAAATGATCCAACTTGATCTGGACATGTAGAGTCCTATCTGCTTTCCAGGCTGGGCTGGCAGAGTACTTGCTTGGCATGTACAAAGCCCTGGGCTTAGCCCTTACCCAGCACTGCGTCAACTGGGCATGGTGGCACATGCCTCCTGTCATCCCTGCACCCAGGAGGTGGAGGCAGGAGGTCAGCAGTTAGGGTTCTCTTTGGCTACAGAGTGAGTCAAGGCCAGCCTGGGCTACGTGAGACCTTAACTCAAAAAAAAAAAAAAAAAGGAAGGAAGGAAGAAAAAGAGGAAAAAAGAGAGAAAGAGAGAAAGAAAGGAAGGGAAGAGGGGAAGGGAAGAAGAGAAGGGAAGAAGGGAAGGAAGAAGGGAAGAAAGAAAGAAGGGAAATGAAGGAAGGGAAATGAAGGAAGGAAAAGGAAGGAAGGAAGGAAGGAAAGGAAGTAGGGAGGGGAAGAAGGGAGGAAGGAAGGAAGGAAGGAAGGAAGGAAGGAAGGAAGGAAGGAAGGAAGGAAGGAAGGAAGGAAGGAAAGAAGGAAGAAGGGAGGAAGGAAGGAAGGAAGGACCCAGTTTGCTTTAGAGATAGATCTATCTGCCTGCGTCTCCTATTCCCCAAGGATCCTTCTCATCCCAGACATCACTTTTATTGGCGCCGTTGGCTCATTTCACCCAATTGGATCTGCTTGGTTTCAAAATCTGCACAGTGTCAGCTGATACCAAAGAAACCACACAAGCCTCCCACTCCCCACTCACCCCTGCCTGGGCTGGTGGGGTTCTAAACAAGCCTCAGCCGGACTCGGAGCCCAATACCGAAGAGCCTTGACCGTCACGGGTGGCAACCTTATTTATTTATTTATTTTTAAAATTTCATTTCCAGTCTCAGCTCTTTCCGTTTCGGTGACAGAGGTGATCACTCCTTCATTCCACAGGCACATCAAGTCCTTCTTGGGTTCTGAGTGCTGTGCTAGGTACAGCTGCCCCCCCCCCCCCCCCCGTCATGGCCCCAACCTTGGTGAACATCAGTGGGATCTGCAGCCTAGCGAGGAAGGCAGACTGTTGACTGTAATGACTCCGAGTCGTTTAATCATGCACGGGATGTTTTTTTTTAAAACAAGTGTTTATTGAGCAGCTTTTTGATGTCACCCTGGACACAGGGCTTGCCACGGCAAAACTGATACGCCCAAACTGGATATTTCTATTTCTTTACATTGACTGATTGGGGGGCCAGTGAGTGGCAGGGGTGAGTGCCATGGCACACGTATGGAGGTCAGAGGACACCCTGGGGGAGTTGACTCTCTCCTTCCACCCTTCAGGTCCCAAGAATCGAACTCAGATCCTCAGGCTTGGTGGCAAGTGCCGATTCCCACTGAACCATCTTGCCAGCCCTCATATGAGATAGTAATGGTGCTGAGGCTGGAACAAGATACCTATCACCCCTCCCCTCCAACCCTCAGCCCGGCACTGTTCTTATGACCTCATCTACCACATTGTGAGCCTTCTGTGGCTCCCCGGTGCTTAAGAGGGTGACAGTGCCAGCCTACAATGCCCATGTCTCTGCTCTACCCCGAACCCAGCTGATTTTTGTCTGACCATTGCCAGTTGTGCAACTGTGGGGGCACAGGTGCTTTTCTAGCCTCCGTTTCCCTTTCTGTAGGATGGAGACGACGATGGTTCCTATCTCAGCAGAGCCTCACGAGGACCCCGTGAATATTAGACGTCATGACTTGTAGCTCCACCACTGAGCTGCAGCCCCAGCCCCTGCGTATTTGACCCAGGGTCTCACCGTGTGGCTCAGGCTGGTCTTAAACACGGGATCCCCCTGCCTCAGTCTCTTGAGGGCTGTGATGTCAGGCTCAAGCATGGTGTTTTAACGACAATAGTGAAGTATCAAGCTTTATTCATGACTACCAGCGTAAAAATATACCCCTAGATCCCCTGGCCTATAAGCGCAGTCACGTGACATGCTGTCGGCTAACGGCGTTTATTCAGAAGTGATGCGTACAGTTTTCTGTTGGTGCCTCTCAAAGGGGAGTGAGATGCCCCGTCTTAGTCTTTTTCCTTTCTCCCTCTGTCTGGGATGTAGCTACAATGGCAGGATCTGTAGCAGCCATCACGGACCGTGAGACAGAAGCTGTACGTTGGTGATGGCAGAGCCACAACCGCTCAGTTGCCCCCCCACACACACACACACTTCCAGGCCCTGGGGATTGTAACTTCTAGGTTGGTTTGGTTCAGGACACATTAATCAGGCACCTGCTGTTCCAGAGAGGGCTTGTTTTAGAAATGCAATGTGAAAACTCTGGTTCTTCCCTGTAGGAACTCCAGGTCATGGGGTTCCTTGCGAAGCCTCATGATCGGCCTTCGCTCTCTGGCTCAACAGTCACTAATTTGCACCGACCGGACGGATGCGCAGTGCTTTGTAAGCTCTTTGGATTCTAATGAGAGCACCCAGCCCATAAATCCTAGGGCCTGTCACATTTTTTTTTTATATTTTGACTAACCACAGCCTTTCAATGTAGATTTTACTGTTTTGTCCCATATTGCTTTTATGATTATTTTTAAAGTTCTATTTATTAGGGTGTGGTGTTCGTGTGTGTGTGGGGGGGCGGGGAGAGTATGTGCATGTGTCATGGTGTACTCTCAGAGGTCAGAGGACAACTTGAGAGAGTCAGTCCTCCCCCCTCCACCATGTGGATCCTGGGGATCAAAACCCAAACTTTCAGGCTCAGCAACAATGGCCTTTACCCATTGGGCCATCTTGCCCTGCCCACATTTTTTTTTTTTTTTTTTTTTTTTTAGTTAGCATGTGAAATAATGGACTTCATTATGACATTTTCATAATTGTCTGTCACCATGCTTCAGCCATGTTGCCCCCCCATTGGCCTTCCCTGGACCCCCCAGCCCTCCCACTCCTCTCCTCCTCCCCGAATACCCCCCTCTGCTGCTCTCATGCCGCTGGCATGTATTTAGATGTGTGTACGTCTACCGCCCGTACACCAGAGAGAGCAGCCATGCGTGTCTTCCTTCCCGCTTCCCCTCAGGCTCCTTCCTCTTCCATGTGACCCCACTCCCGCCCTTCAGCCCCACCCACTCTCACATTCACAACCAGATCCTGCACATGAGAGAGAACCATGCAACATTAGTCTTTCTGAGCCTGGCTTATTTCCCTTAACGCGGTGCTCTCCAGCTCCATCCATTTCTCTGCAAACAGCTCAGTTCCACCGATCTTTTTTACAGCCGAATGGACGTCCATTGTGTCTGCATACCGCGTTTTCTTCATCCGTTCACGTGGGGCCCCTTGGCTGTTTCCCTTCTTGGCTGTGGGTAGAGCCTCAATCGGGGCAGAAATGGAAGTGCGGTGGTCTCTGTGGTGGGTCCTTTGCATGCGCACCAGACAGTAGCAGAGCAGGCTCAAATGGTAGCTGTAGTTCAGTTTTTGGAGAAATCTCCATGCTGGCGCTCATGGCAACTGTGCCAGCTAATATTCCCATCAGCAGCGCTAAAGCCCCATCCCCCTTATCCTCCCAAGAGCTATGGATTCTTGATACTGTTTCTGCCTAGGGTGGTATAGGATCTCAGTGTGGCTCTGATGTGAGGTTCCCTGACAGCTGCAGATGCTGAATATTTTTCTTGTATTTTTCTCCCATTTCTCATTCTTTCGAAAGCTATCCATTCAATGTATTTATTTCTCCATGTACTGATCGGATGTTTTTTTTTTTTTTTTGTGTGTGTGTGTGTATGCGTTTAATTTTTAGAGCTCTTTATTAATAGTGTCTGTTATCAGATAAATAGTTGTGCTCAGTCAGTTTATAGCTGAATTTATTGAGGCTTACTCTGCCCAGACAACTGCTCCAGCATTTACTGTAATGTCAAGATTCCAGCCCAGCTCTGGGCCATTTCGGAACCTGGCTTTAGCTGCAAATTTTCAATCATAGCAGAGCTCAACCATGTCTCCCTCCCTTTCTGTACCCACACTGGCACACTATTGTCCTCGCTGTGGCACAGGTTCAAATCCAAGGTTGTGGTACTAGAGGATAAAAGTCCGTTCGAGGGCCTCTTTGGAAAGTTACAAAGGATGCAATTGCCTTTCGGCTAGGTGGATCAGGTCGATCTGTTTGCTGATTGTGTGTTTCCTGAGCCACGTGATGCTCCTGTCTCATCCTCCATGTCCCCTGAGTGTTCAGAATCTAACCATCCCACCTTCCCAGAGCAGCATCCTGGAGGTGTCGTGGGACTGCAAGGGTTAAGCAGCCTCTGGGTTACAGATGCAGGGAGACTCAGGGGAGGTGTTCCCATTTCTGATAAGATGAGAAAAGGGAGCAGCAGCTGGTTCCTTTGGGGCCTGCGAGAGGGGCAGGGAGGAGCCACAGAGGCAGAGGGGCAGGGAGGAGCCACAGAGGCAGAGGGGCAGGGAGGAGCCACAGAGGCAGAGGGGCAGGGAGGAGCCACAGAGGCAGGGATAGATGAATGACTGACAGGCCAGGGTGAGCAGGCAGGGCGTCCACTTGAAGGGACAGGGAGATGGCTGAGCCAGGGGGAGGGTGTGAGCTGGAGACAGGGAGCAGGGCCTTGCAGGAAGCCATCCCGTTTCTCATATGGGTAGCATGGAGACCCCACACTCCCAACCAGGCTGTGCCTTCCACCCAGGGCATGGTTTTCCCTTGGCTTTCAGGTTTAGCTGTTTTGGGGGACAGGGTCTCATGTATCATGTAGCCCAGGCTGGCTTGGAACTCACTATGCAGTTGAGGATGAGCTTGAACTTTGGATCCTCCAGCCCCCTGAGCACAGGGATTGCAGGTGTACACGGGCACACTTAGGAAAGCGTGCCATCAACTAAGACACCCTCAGACCCCATATGCTCGTTTGTTTGTTTAATGGAGGAGTTTGCACATCCTTCAGGAAGCCTGTGTCCTGGCTGGAACATTCTAGAACCTTATCCTCCACACCGCCTCCCAGTAAAGCTACGTGCTGTTTGCATTTTCAGTTGGTTGACCCAATGGGAGCTCAAGTCAGATTTGGGCCTCAGGTGGGGAGTCCCGGGCAGGAGCTTCTGCCTGGAGCTTCATTTCTAGCCAGGCAAGTTCAGAGCCCAGTGAGACTGTCAGGTTGTGCTCCCCCCAGTGCTAGGGACCACAGTGGCAGTTCTTCCCGGTGGCATCTGACTAGGACTTGCCTGGCTCCTGAGGTGATCATCCTTCCTAACCAGTCCCACCTTCCATCATCACCCTCACCTCCCACCGTCCCAGGACTCTTGTGAGCCATGTGACAGGCTGAGCTATGGAGGGTGGTGTGGGCCCGCTGTGTGTGCTGGGTAGGCCTGCAAAGGCCAAGCTCAAGTTCGCCACACTGGAGCTGGAAAGAGATTCCACAGTCCGCACTCTGACTCTCCTCAGGAGTTGGCTCAAATGTTCCTCTTCCCAGTCGACCGCCAGTGTCCCGTCCCATGAGGCATCAGCGGCAATGATTTCCCATCAACGGTACGTGGCTAGGCCCCTCTCTCCTGCCTAGCAAGTGAGCCTGAGGTCTGGCTCAAAACTCTGGGGCCCTTGCCTAGCCTCTCATCTTCTCAATGAAACCCCCCACATCTCTGGGTGTCCCTGCAAGGCTCTTATTGGAAAATGAATACCTGACTTTACTTAGAGATGGGGGAATAATTGGCCCCGGTCAGATCAGTGGGGGCAGGGAGGAGACCACCCGAGCCACAGCCACATCTCTGAGGAGGAACTCCAGAGCTGGGACTGGTTGAGGTGAGTGTTTCTTGGTGAGGGTAAAAGCCATGAAGACCCCCAACCTGTCTCCTTGCTCTCCTGGCGTGGGCCCTAGGCCAAGTTGGAAAGTCCGGCTTCCTTCCACCTGACTTGTATTTCACTACGATGAGATTCCTGCTCACTTAACTGGCTTTAGAGGCTTGTAAAAGCCTCTCTGCTGGAATCACAAATCCTTCACAGGCCATCCCAGTGCAGAGCGCATCATGGCTTGCTTTCAACGTGGGCCCTGGGTGGGCAGTAAATCAGATTCCCCTCACTGCCTCCACCCAAGGCAGAGGCGATTGCCAGAGCGCCAGGCTCTTTGGAGATGCAGATTGTGTGATACGTGGGAGCACCCTGGGAAGCCCTTGAGACTCATATTGGATCAAAAGGTGGGGTGACTCTGGTCCCCAACAAGTTCAAGGGTGAGGAGGAAATGAAGCAGGATATGGAGCGCGCATCTTGGCAGCAGGGGTCAGGGCAACACCCAGGCTCAGAACAGTGCAGTTGAGGCTGGCTAAGGAGTGCTTGGGGTGGGGAGGAGCTTCTCCAAATCAGACGTCATATTTACATATCCAAAAGTAATGAATGTTTTGCAAACCAAATATTCATATATATATATTTGTACACACATACACACTCACACACCCACAGAGAGAGAAGCGGGGAGGGAGAGAGGGAGGGAGGTACAGAAAGGGAAAAAAGCAAAAGAAATCAAAAGTGTCTTCACATATTCTATCTCCCTCTTCCTAGCTGTAACAGTTGAAGGTATGTGCTACCATGCCCGGCTCTGTGGTTGTCTGTCTTTTTTTAAAAATAAAAACTAAGTGGAATATCTAAGACAAAGAGTAGGTACTTTTAAAATTGTATATATACACATATGTATTGTACATATGTTATATGTTGGATATATGTTGTATATATTGTATATGTATGTGTATGTATGTATATATGTTGTCCAAAATGCTTTTTTGAAAATTTGCATCAAGCAAATTCTTCAGAAAAAAAATGCCTTAAAAATTGTTTTAGGCCTGGAGATGAGGTTCAGCAGGCAGAGTGCTTGCCTAGGAGGATCAGGAGTTCAAGGTCATTTTTAGCTCCATGAAAACTCTGAGGTTAGCCTGAATTATTTTTTAAAAAGAAAATCAAACAACACAGAAATACAAAGTTCTTTCAACCCAGTGGTCGAACACATGGCCCTGGTCATGAAAACAAAACTAAATGGGTCATAAAACAAATCCCAAAATTATGAACCTGAGAGAGGGAGTGGTAGGGATGGGGGGCATTGATGAGAACAGGAGAGAGATGAGAGATGAGAGAGAGAGAGATGAGAGAGAGAGAGAGAGAGAGAGAGAGAGAGACAGAGAGAGACAGAGAGAGAGAGAGACAGAGAGAGAGACAGAGAGAGAGACAGAGAGAGACAGAAAGAGAGGACTAATCAGAATATGTGTGTACATGCTGCTAAGCAACAATATTAATAAGTAAAAATATTTTAAGAATATTTGTTTTTACTTTCCTGAGAAGACTTCGTTTCTGCTTCTGCTTTGGTCCATTTTTACGACCACACTTAAGTACCTGAGGCTAGACAACTTTATGAAAGAAAGAGGTTTGCTTTGGCACAGAGGTCTAGAGGGTTCAGGTCGACAGGTCAGATCTGGTGACCAGCGGTCAGGATTAGAGAGCACCAGAGATAAGGTGTGTGTGTGCATGTGCGTGTGCATGTGCATGTGTGCGTGCGTGCGTGCGTGTGTGTGTGTGTGTGTGTGTGTGTGTGTGTGTGTGTGTTCTACTTCTCTCTGGTGGCATAACCAGTAATTATCCTCCAGGCTCCACCCCTATGACCTCATCCAATCCTAATCAGCTTGTGGCCTTCCCCACAACACCATAGTAGGGTCAAGTCTTCACCTACTCAGTGCCTCACTGTGGGGATGGAGACTAGAGTCAGTGGTGGGGGCTTACACCACCGATGGTCTATTCCAGTTTGCACCAGATCTTGACCATATAGACTCACTCTATCCTCTCCACCAGATTTGCCCCTGGACTCTAAGCTGGGGAAGGCAGCGTCCTTGGTATTGATTCCCTTGTCTAGTTTTGTGTGCTGGTGCCTACTTCAGGACCTGGCATGCATGAGTGCTCACAGTATCAGTTAGCAGTGGCTGCATAACAAATGAGCCCCGCTCTTGGCAGCCAGAGCAATGAACATTGATGATCTCCATTTCTATGGGAAAGATCTGGGGCTGACTTGGCGGCATGACTCTGGCTTGGGGTCTCTCGCGAGGTCACTCTCAGGACACTGGGGCTTTGGTCTCATCTGAAGGCTTGCCTTACAGAAGGCCCTAATCCCTGACCAGACATCCTGATCCGTAGGACTGCATAAGTGTCCTCACAGCATGGTAGGTAGTGTCCCCGAGAGAAGCGGCCCAAAGGTGAGGAGAGACTGGGGGCTGCAGCCTCATTTGTGACCTGGGACCAGAAGTCATGCCATGTCATGCCTTACTTGCCTTATTTGTTACACAAGTCAGAAGCAGGGAAGGATCCCATGCAGAGACATCGATTCGGAGCTGAGCTTGGTGGCACTTACCTGTAATCCTCTTGTATAACAATAGAGGAACCAGCCTTAATATTATAGATCCCAGGGGCTCAGGAGAGAGAACTACTAACAGCGAGGACTATTCCCAGGGAATAGAATCTCAGCACACCGAGCTCTATCGTCCACTTGCTTTTATTCCTCTGGCATAACATCCTTTATACACAGCTTCAGTTCTGTTCTCATGTCTAGCTCCTTTCTTGCCTGATTTCTCTCTATGTTTTATCTATTGCTCCCTCTAAGTTCTATCTTAATTCTCTCATCTTAATTCTGCCTCATCTAGGTCCTTTTCAGCTTGTTCTTACCCAGCTAATACTTCCCCATCTGGCTCTTCCTCATCTTCCATCTCGTTCCTCTAGTACTCTCTTCTAGCCCTTCAATCTACTTCCCCATCTCAGTTTGTTCCTGGCAAGTTCTTACCCATCTAGTTCTTCCATTCTCCTTTCTCTTCTCTGTCTCTCCATGCCCTGGAAGTCCTGGTATATAAAGCCAAGCTTCCAGGGTCAAATGGAGGAGTGATAAGAATCACATTGAGAGGCCATAACCGTTAATTATCATTTGCAACCCCAAAGGGAAGTGACCAATGGGGAAATGAATTAACTAAAGGCTAAATTTGGTTAATATCTAAGAAGAGGGATCTTATGTGCTCAACTATTAAACTCTTAAACGTGATTAGTAGAAAATGTTAAGAATCTAAAAGTTGCTAGGTCAATGGGAGAAAATAGAACTGTCTTCTTTTTTCCTGTGGCTCCTATCTGTCCAAGCTATCTGCTGTTTTTTTTCTGCGGGGTGGGGGAAAGTGTGCTCAGTCGCTAGGCAACCTATGTACAGCTAGATGCCTTTGGTGATAGTTAAAGGGAGATCTGGAACTAACTAGAGGTAAGATTTGGGAAAGGAGGAAGTAAAGCTTAATTGGCACATCCGCCAGACCTTCTCAAACAGGTAGTCTGGATGCTTAAGTCTGTTCTCAGAAAGTACCGAGGTATCTCTGATAAGGTACTTTCCTCCACCTGGGGATGGACCTGGCCGGATGCTGCCAGTGATAATAATTACAGGGAGGCTTGAACTGGGGTTCTGGCTGAGCATAGCTGTCAGCACAGAAGGTTATCCAAATATTCCTAGAAGTGGTTAGGTAAGGAGTTAGCAGTCTATAAAATTAGTAAGGCTGTAAGAAAGGAGGGTCTGAGCTGAATTGTGTAAAGCTATTACTGAACATCCACCTGACCTAGGCGGTGTCTCCTTGTGGAATTTATCTTAAATCAGGGGACTTGCATGTGGACTGTTATTACTGCTAGTCCTTGAAAGTAGCCAAGGGAGATATCTGATTCCAGAGAAAGCCTTTCCTGAGGCTGTTCTCCAAATACCTGGAATGTGTATGTCTAGAGAGTGGTCAGTTCACACTGTTAGTCCTTCTTAGGGAAAAGTCAACTGGGAAAACTATGAAGGCACACATGATTTTCATAACAGAATACAGCTATTATATAACAAGCCAAGTAACACCAAAAACTCCTTGGGATTTGGCTTCCTCTGGAGGAATTCCCTGATTCCTCCAGGTAGTGACTTTGCCATAACCAGCTGAGTTCTTATGATATATTCCTGTGGCCTGCAGCATAATCCTAGCATTGAGGAGCCTGAAGCAAGAGAATCACAAACAAGTTCAAGGCTAACTTGGGCTGTTTAGTAAGACCGCTTTGACCAAAACAGAATAGAATAAAAGAAAGGCACTGATTCTAGGCAGCGGGCTCAGCACCAGCCACCTGTAAGGCTGGTCACTACATTTATGTGAATGGGCTCAGCAAACAGTAAACTGAAAAGTGACAGCATAGTCCAGAAGTGGCTGATGCTGTTCCCCCGTGCCTTCCGAGCTGTTCCATGTAGAGAAGGGAATCCTTATCGGCGACTCTAAGCTGTTCATTCGCTGGAGATGGCATAACCAGTCTGAGGTGCTTTTGCCGAGAGTCAGGGTGGGCGAGCAGGGTCTGCCAGCTCCCACACACATCCGGGAAGTTCCCAGGGAAGGTGGGGGTCTTGTGGTTCAGATCCTACACCCAGAGCAAAGCTGTTTCTCGAACGCTGAGGCCAATGTGTCAATCAAGTCACCAAGGGTCATTGGGCCAAGGGAGGCCACTCTCATTACTGAAATAGCAGTAGTTTACGACCTCCATAAAGCCATTAGCCCAGGGAGAGGAGGAGAAAGCAGCCCGGTACCCTGTGCCTCCCTCGGTCACAGGCTGAGGGTAAGCGGCTTTATTATCAATCAATTAGCTGTGCTTGTCAGTAAGCACCATCCCACAGGCATGGAACCTGCCAGATAAACGAGAGAGAGCTGCAGCAGGTGACTCAGCACTCCGTGCCGGCCTCAGTTTCTCCAGCTGTAGAGTAAGGTTGGAAAAAAGTCAGAAGGTCTCAACATTTCTCATCAAAGGAGAGTTCTGTAAACTTCATTGGTTTTTTGTTTTGTTTTGTTTTTTTGGTTTTTCAAGACAGAGCTTCTCTGTGTAGTTTTGGTGCCTGTCCTGGATTTTGCTCTGTAGACCAGGCCGGCCTCGAACTCACAGATTCGCCTGGCTCTGCCTCCCGAGTGCTGGGGTTAAAGGTGTATGGCCACCACTTCCTGGCTAGTTCTGTGAACCTTGAACACCTGCCTCCTGTCATGTGTGTGTCTTGTTTGGAAGTGGAATCTGAGGAAGAGGATGACATTGACACTCAGTCATCCCTGCTCGCATCAGATGGTCCTATCATTAATCCACTGCAGAAACAGCAGCTAAATATTCTGATGACTGACAGTGACGGAACACTCCAACATATATTGTTTTCACACCTCACTTCCTATCCCAATAACTCCATCAGGAAGCCGTCAGGATCAGGCCCAAGATACAGATGGGGGAAATTGAATCCCCGCGAAATAATCACATTGGCTAAGTCCACAAAAAAGCCATAAACTGGGAGCCAGCCAGCCAGCCAGCCGCAGCAAGCAACAGGCTTAGCGTGACCTTGCTTGTAAGAGGTCAAACTCTGGAGCCAAGTTCACCAGCTATCAGCTGTGTGGTCATGGGAAAGTCACTGACCCTCTCTGTTTGCTCCCGCCTCTGTCAAACAGGATTGCTAATGAGTGTGTACCACACAAAGGCAGACGCACACATGTGACATCGCCCTCACCTCTTTTGAGTCTGTAATGAAACTCAAGTTAACCTAGCACCATGTTTAACTTGTGGTGTCCCTGAGAGGAGAGGTCAACAAGGAGTATTAGAAACCAGGTTGAAATCACAGAGTCCGGTGTCTCAGTGTGTCTCACACCAACCCCTACCCCACTTTTTTTCTTTTCCTCTCTGGAGTGGATTTTGACAGCCCAAGCCCAGAGCAGGTGGTCTGAGAGTACCAGAAGCCACGTGGTGGGGCTTGCCTCGGGCGATAGAAAGGATGTTCTGATCAGAACAGCCCGGAGGTGGTCCAGCCCAGCTCTGAGGTCTCTACTACCCAGAGGTGATACTGATAGGTGCTGTGCTCCAACCCAGCTCTGGATCTGATCAGTCCTAATGGGTGTTTGGGTCAGAAAGATGAGGCTGAAGACTTTCTTCCATGTGGTCCCGTTGGCTCAGCCCAGACGATGCCACGTGAAACTGTAGGTCCACCTCAGTCTGCCCATCACCATCTTAAGTTTGGTCTTGATGCAAATATCTCCTCTTGGACAAGTGCCGTCTTTAGGGATGGGAGATGGACGCAAAGGGTCGAAGGGCCGGAGGTTCTCTATCGAAAGCCATGGCTCTGCAGCTGGCTGCACTCTCCCTGAATTCTTCCTTGTCTTCCGGCAGGTGGGGGGGGGTGGCCATTTCAGCCCTTTCCATTAGATGGAAAGCCAAGATTACCAAGGGAAAGTGACAGATGGCTATGAGTGCCTGCCATGGGTCAGTGCTAAGTACCGCAGATGCCCATTCCTTCTGTCTCCACTTCACTAATGAGTTCACTGAAGCCCAGAGAGGTGAAGACACATGCTGGAGGCCACACAGCTGTGAACAGCAGAGAGAATGTGTGAGGTGATTACTCAGGGTTGTAAGCGCCTGTCCTTCATCCAATGCAATGACGGTTCCAATTAGCACATGAGATTCTATCCCCCCCAACCCTCCCCCCCTGCCCCCCGTCTGATGACATAGCCATGTGGTTTAGACTAGCGTGGCCTCCAGATTTTTCCACAAAAGTTTCCAGTTATCCATGGCAGCCTGAAGAACACCCTCCCATGTTTAGTCAGGCTAAACAATCCTTTCTTACAGTCATGAGTTATGGGTCTGGTTTGGGGTACAGTGTGGGGAGGGGTGCCAGTTATTGGCAAAGCAACTTAAGAAAGGAAGTTATTTGGGCTCATTATTCAAGGCAAGAGAGGAAGGGGTAGGGGGTAGGGGGTGTGTTCAACAAAACTAAAGATGCGTGAGGAAGCCTTATGGAGACTTGCCAGTTAGTAAGCTAATTTCAAAATACAAATTACAGAAGAAGAAGTTCACACAGAACTATTGTGCATGGGAGAGCAATGTCCCTGCCGGCAGGCGTGAGTCGCTAAATGAAAAACACAGTGCAAGGCATGTGTGTGACACCTCTCTACATGTTACTAGTCAGGGAGGCCCCAGAAGTCTCCAAAACAACACAGGCTGATGTCATAGCCTTCGGTTGCTCTCCATAACTGCATGGTAAGACCCTGTTTGCTGAAGATGCTATATGCTTCGGCGGAAGGATACAGAGAAGTTTCAAATGAAGTGAGAAACTTCCTCCCTGCTGGTTAGCTTTCACAGTGTCAGAAGGCGCTACGCAGGCTAATGGGAGACAAAGGCCACCAACGGCCGTATTGCCCAGCACTGGACCCTGCACGCTGCAACATGGACATGCCAGGCAAACTGTTCGCAGTGGTTGCCATAGTGACATCAAATGCTACGATGGGTTTGAAGCTCACAGGAGGGAATTCATGTGTGGTACTGTCATCCAGGCCAACATCCCATGGCTGGAGGGGTGGGGGTGGGGTGGGGTGGGTCACAGACCCCTTTGTTGTGATTTTACTAAATGACCGCATTGTGAAACTGCCTTCTGAATACTTAGCTGCAGACCTAGACTGCTCTCAGCCCTGGCCAGAGAGACACTTCTTCCTGCAGTGGGCAGCAGCCAGGGAGAGACGGCGAGCTGGTCACAAGAGTGGGAGTGAGACTCGGTGCTCAGGCAGGCAGAAATGGGACATGCATATTAACCCACCGCCACCAAGGGTCAGGGGACACCGTCGAAGAGGTGGTGGAAGGAGGCTAGGGTGGGGAACAAGTCAGGAAGAGGGAGAGAGAGAAGAGAAATACATAGGTGTGTGTGTGTGTGTGTGTGTGTGTGTGTGTGTGAGAGAGAGAGAGAGAGAGAGAGAGAGAGAGATGATTCACACTGACATGTTAGCAGATGCCCCCCCCCCATCCTAGTGAGCATTAACTGTCAACTTGACCACAGCCTAGAATCCCCTGGAAAGGAACCGACCAGATCAGATTGACCCAATAGCACGGCTGTGGGGCTGTTTCGATGGTTTATTAATGTAGAAGAAGGGCTCAGCCCACTGTGGGTGGCACCATCCCCTGGGCAGGTGATCCTGGGCTGTGTAAGGAAGCATGGTACCCAGGAGCAAGCCAGCAAAGAGTGTTCCCCCACGGTTTCTGCTTCAGGCTCCTGTTTGAGTTCCTGCCCCGATGTCCCTCAGTCATGGACTGTGTGACCTCAAAGTGTCAAGCCTTCAGTGTATGAATAAACCCTTTTCTTTCCTACTTGCTTTTGGTCATGGTGTTTATCATAGCAACAGAGAAAATAACTGGAGCCCTCTCTCCCAAGGGGATCCTTCCTGGCTGCCACCACCTCCCCAAAGGAAGCTGTTACCCCAGCCTTTTTATTTTGTTTTGTTTGAGAACAGTCTTTCTATGTAGCCCAGGGTGGCCTGGAACTCATGACCCTCTTACCTCAGGCTCCTTAGTGCCAGGATTACCCTCTCATGCTATCACATGCCCAGCCACCATCCTAACTTCAAATACCAGAATCCGTTTTGATCTGATTTTCAGTTTGTGTCTGAGATTCACCTGTGTGTGGAACAAGGCAGAGGTCACTCATCTCCATAGCATTCTACCCTGTAAACAGGGTCTTCATCCAGTCTAGGATTGGGTGAGATGTACATGTTATTGATCACGCATCTGCCATCATGGTAAATGTTTGAGCATCTATTCTACACATATATGTACACACGTGTGGCATGTATGTGCACCATTGCAACAACAGACATGATTCATATATTATAAAACACACAGAAGCCTGGCATGACGGCTCATAACGGCAACCCCAGCACTTGGGAGGCTGAAGCTGGAGGATTGTGAGCCTGGGCTGTATAGAGAGACCCTGTTTCAAAACCAACAACCAAATGAATGATGAAACAGAACAAAAAGAAATGTACAGAGCTATGAAAAGGGTGAGCACACAGGATTTTCTCTCTGTCATCTCTTGTTGTATTCTGGCTTGGGGAGCAGAATGCAAGAGGCCATGTGGTATTGGGATGACCATGACCATAGACGTCAGAAAGACATGTTTTTCTCTCTGTGTACCAGCTGTGTGTGAGTCTAAGGAAATGATTCATGTACAGACAGACAGACAAACACACATACACAAACAGATAGCTGATAGATTTTATATATATATATATATATATATATATGAATGATAGATTAGATAGATAGATAGATAGATGATCGACAGTAGATAGACACATACATAAATAGACATATAGATAGATGATTGATGGATAGATGAAAGATATATTGACAGATGATAGATAGATACATAGATAAATAGATTATATGTATGTGTGTGATAGAAAGACATTGATACATATGTGACCAATAGATAAATGGTAGGTAGATACATAGATAAATAGATTATATGTATGTGTGTGATAGAAAGACATTGATACATATGTGACCAATAGATAAATGGTAGGTAGATACATAGATAAATAGATTATATGTATGTGTGTGATAGAAAGACATTGATACATATGTGACCAATAGATAAATGGTAGGTAGAAGACAGATGTTAAATAGATGATAGATGATTGACAGGTTCTATTTCCTGACAGCCTCTGCATTTACATGGGCCATTGTTTTGTAGTGCAGATTGTCCACTCAGAGGCTCTGCAGTCTCCTAGGAGATAAGCTCAGGCACACCTGTGAGGGATTCATTTAGATTAGGCTAGCCCCTGGGGAAGTCTGTGAGAGGAAGATGTGTCCTAAGGGGGATAGCGCCCTTTTCCGGGCATGGGTCCTGGGTTAAATGGGAAGGAAGATGCTGTCTGGATATGGAGTTCATCCCTCTGTGTCCTGGTTGTGGATGAGATGTAACAACCACCAAGCTTGGGATCCCATGATGTCATCGCCATGTGCAAACGCAAACAAACCCTTTCTCTCTTGTGTTCTTTCAGGTGGAGCACAGTATAACAACAGGAAAAGGAGCTAATGCAAGCACCTGCTGTGTGCCAGGCTTGGCCCTAGGTTCTGGGGATACAACCCAGTTGGTCAACGGCTCATCCATGTAACATGTACAAAGTCTGGATTCCATTGCTGGGACCACATGGACCAGGTGTGGTAGTTTGTGCCTCTAATCTCGGCATGCAGGGGTTTAGGCAAGAGAATCAGAAGTTCAAGGCCATCCTTGGCTATGTAACAAGTTTGAGGCCAGCCTGGGCTACATGAGACCTTGTCTTAAAAAAAAAAAAAAAAAGAAAAGAAAAAACAGAGCCAATAACCAGCTGGTTGTGACTAGCCCTGTTGGGGCACTGTGTTGGATGCGGACAACACAGAGGGGTCCTTCAGACCATGCCCCTACTCTGGCCCATGTAATCGAGCAATGCACCCCCACACACACACAGAGTGTCCCCAAGGCCCTCCCCAAAGCTCTCCTCTCTATGTGGTGGTGGTAGGTGGGGGTCTGATGACTCAAAGAGGAAAGTCAAAGGAGACAGAGAAGTCAGGAATGGAAGGGGCAGAGGACAGAGATTTCTGAGCGTGGTTTACTCTCGGCTCATTTCACGGCATGCCCATACAGAAAGCGCCTGGCCCTCCTCTCCCCAGGTTATCTAGACAGAGTGTCTAATTGAAATAGAAGACCTGTTCGCCTGCCGCCAGTTTGGTCTGATGGAGAATGTGGGTTACCGCAAAGTCTACGCCGTGGCTTCAGGTTCCCCGAGACCTGACAGAGTGACTAATGCCCTGCATAGCTCTGCCTCCCGAGGTCTGCAGCCAGGCTCTGGGTGAAGCCCTACAATCGAATGCGGCCCAGGAGCCATCTGTGCTAACCAAGCCATGAAGCCCAAGTGAACCTGCTGCCCACACTCCCCCGAGGCACACCCCAAGGCTGGCATTCCAACTTGGGTGGCTGGAAGTCTGCTTGGCAGAACCTCAGGAGGCTATCTGCCCATGGGATCGGAAAGAGAAACGGCGTGTGCTCAGGACACTCTCACCCGATAGAGAGTCTGCCCTTGAGTAACAGGATGGAAAATCTGTCAAAAAGGTACAAGACTTCCAAGCAGGACACACACACACACACACACACACACACACACACACACACACACACACACACTGAAACAAGTCCCACTCGCCAGGGGACTTCCCCCGGGAATGGCCATGACCCCAGGGCACCGAGGCACAGTGTCCATGTCCCTAACCACTGTCTCACACTGCCTATGGGGGCTCCAGTGGCAGTGACCCAATTGGAGCTTGTTGTGGATTTTAGTGGCAAGTAACACTTGGATCAATGTCTCCACAGTGTAAACGCCCGGGGTGGTGTCCCCACCCCATCCTTTTAATTTCTCTCAGTGGTTAAGATGCATCTCTGGCCTCTGCTTCTGTCCTGGGTTTGGTTGGTAAGAGCCTCACAGCCCTGGCCATGATGATGGGTCTCAGGTAAGGATGTGGCCCAGGCTGGACCAGTTCCTGCATGGAGAGTTGGCACAGGAGCCTGTGATAATGATACACACAACAATTCACAATAATACATACAATGATAATGATACAAATGATAATTACAAGCCCCTGTCCATGGTTGCAAATCCTGGTGAATTTGCCTTTCCTTAGAGTGCAAGCACTCCACAGCCATTACGATGCTCAGCTTTGAAGTTTGGCCCCATCCCAAGATAAGGAAGACCTTATTCATTCTCCCAACACACTAGCAAGCTATTCTAGAACACCCATGGTTTAAACATACACACCAACCATGGAGGGAAAAGGCATTTGAGACCCATTTGAAGGACGGTAAAGGTGACGGGGGCTCTCGTTCTCCAATAGACATGCACTCATAGTTTGATGACCTGACGGGCATCATCTCAAGACATCCATCATCCGTGTGTGCACACTGGCAGATGAGGACCACAGAGGGCTGTGTGCCCTCTCTCAACTGTCCTGAGAATGGAAGGGAGAACATCAACATCGTGCCTTCCCAGCATGGGTGGGGTTTGCTGTTCCAAGACCAAACTGAGTGCTGAGAGGGAATCTGGAGAAGGGAGCAGGAAGAATCAGGAGAGCTGGGGCATGGCACTGGGAGGAGGTGCCTGGAGAGGAAACAGAGAGATGAGGAGCCCAGAGAAGCACTGGAAGGGTTATCCTGTGTCACCAAGAGCCAGCCACAGCCACAGATCCTTAGCTGGAAGTGGTTGGATTTTTGACAACGGAGATGCCTACTTTTTAGTCTTGGTTTTTTAGAGACATTTTTCTGTGGGCTGGTGAGATGGCTCAGAAGGTAGAGGAGCTTGAGGCCAAACCTGGAAACCTGAGTTTGATTCCCCGGGACCCACATAGTGGAAGGAGAGGACTGACTCTATAAGATGTCATTTGGCTGCCACATGTTGTGTGTGTGTGTGAGTGAGTGTGTGTGTGTGTGTGTGTGTGTGTGTGTGTGTGTGTGTGTGTTTAGGGTCCAGCCCATGGTGGGTGGTGCCATCCCTGGGCTGGTGGTCCTGGGTTCTATAAGAAAGCAGGCTGAGCAAGCCAGTAAGCAGCACCCCCTGCCTCATGGCCTCTGCATCAGCTCCTGCCTCCAGGTTCCTTCCCTGTTTGAGTTCCTGTCCTGACTTCCTTCGATGATGAACTGTGATGTGGAAGTGTAAGCCGAATTAACCCTTTCCTACCCAGGTTGCTTGGTTATGGAGTTTTGTTGCAGAGTTAGGAATGCTAGCTACCACCACCACCACCCCAAGCACTGTTTTAAGTGGTCTTCAACACAACCGAGAGTCTTCTAAAGTGGTTTCTTGTTTTTTATTTTCTCCCTTGATTTTGAATAAGGAGAGGGGCAGTCAGTAAGAAAAGCTTATTCACCAGCAGAATAATTTCATAGTGGCCAGCATCTAAGGTGAAGGCTTTAAGTTGCAGATATCATGCGTATGTCTATAGCACATAGGGCTGGGGGGCTCGCTTAGCGGGTAAGAGCTCCAGCTGCCCAAGCATGAGGACCCGAGTTCGAATCCACAGCACCCATGTGCAAAAAGCCAGGGGTGGCTATGTGCACACCTGTAGCCCCAGTGCTACAGGGAGTGGAGACAGGAGGGTCACTTAGGCTTGCTGGAAGTTTCTCTCTCTGGTTCAATGAGAGACCATCTCAAGGGAATAAGGCAGAGCAAGATTCCTGATATTCTTTGGACATGTGCATGTGCACACGCACGTGCACAGACGTGTACATGCAGACATAATAATCAAACACTCATTTTTCAAAAAGTCAAAAACAGCTAAAACACACACACATACACATATACACACACACAGTAAAAATAAAATAATACGGGGCCTGGGAATCCCAGACACATGTGGAAATTCCTAGACAGAGATCCCAGGTGACATTATTTGCTGGATGTCTGGTGGCATGACCGATACCATGCATCTCAAAGCTGGGATTCAATAGCAGCAGTAGAGGTGTTACTTGGGGACACATAGCCAAGCCCATTCCTAGAGTCCCCCCAAACCTACCAAGACACACACTGTGAGGGTGGGACCCGTTGTCTGCCACTCAGCAAGCCTTCCAGCAGCTGCTGCTGGGCATGATGGAGTGAGAAGCCCTGCTCAGTCCTTAGTATGTCTGCAGAGAATCGCCATAGCATGCTGGTGATAGCTTCCGATTTTATATCTGTAAAAAAAAAACCATTACATATACTTATTTGTCTGTGTAAGTGTATGGGCATGGGGATGTGTTGAGGTCAGAGGACCACTTCCTGGAGTCACTTCTCTCTTTCCACCATGTAGGTCCTAGGACTCTCACTCAGGTTATCAGGCTTGGTGGTAAGGGCGTTTTCCAGCTGAGCCATTTTGCCTGCTCCCAGTTTTCACATCTTTAAGATTATGTTACCCCTTCACTGAATCCTCATTCACCCGCAGCCAGGTTGCTAGTCTAGCAGAACTGGGCTTCAATACCTTCTCTGTGACAACTGAAAACCAGATTTCGTCTGTCCTAGGATGTAGGTTGTCTTGAACATATTACCTTTGTCAACCGACAGAGGATATCCTGAGGCCTCTCTGATGGCAGGTGGCCCGCTGGACCCCAGAGCTGTGTTCTGTTCCCTCAAGGGGAGGAAGAGACGGGAATTGCTTGTCTTAAACATGTCCAGGGACTTTTAAAAACGTCACCCACCCTGGAAGATCCCCCATGGGGAGGTAGAAGGATAACTCTGTCAAGCCAGGATAGTAAATGAAGCAATTTTCATCAGCTCACACGTCTTCTGGTTCATGTAAATGTCTCACGATCACCACGCTCGTAAGTCAGTCTGATCGAAAGTGAACCATTAATCCATTCCACTTTGTAGATGGGCCATGGGCTGGCTGGGAGCTTGGCCCTTCCCCGGAGCCTTGTGATCACCATGATACGGTGCCACCTCCCCACCCCACATCTCTCACCAAGCTTAGGGATCTGGCTTCCCACCCAGGCCCCTGATGCCTCAGAATATGTGACGATGGGGGACCCGGTGCCTGGCATTTTAGAGGAGATGGTGCCAAGCTCCGAGTTCAGGATACATTCAAAGGGAAGTTGTGACATGGGGGACAATGACTGCTATGACCTCCCTCCATCTTGCTTCTCACCTAGTCCTTAAGCTCCAGTCTAGAGACTTGGTCATCCCTTCTACACCAGGCTATAAAATGATGGCTCTGGCCCTCAGTTGCTAGGGCCTTGGTCTGTGTATCTGTCCAATAGGAACAATGACTTGACTTCTTACACAGAGCTGGGTGGCTTACATTGGAGAACACTGAGCACATGCCTGGCAAATCAACCCACTCTCCACCCTTTGGACTCTTGTCCTATCTGCCCTGTAGCTCCACCTTCAAAAACAACTCAATTACGGGGCTGGGAGATGGCTCAGTGGGTTCAAATCCCAGTGCCCACTTAAAAAAGCTAGGCAAGACCACACCGGCTGCTGTAACTCCTGTCTTTGCAGGAGGATTGCCAGGGCTTGCTAGCTGCCAGCCTAGCTCCAGGTTCAGTATATGTCCTGAGCACCCCAACAGGAGCCCAAGACCACAAACCGTAAAAGGAGCCCTGCCTTCCCAGGTGGAGCTGCCTACGACAGCAGCCGAGGCCATCTTACACACCCCCATATCTGTGTAAACATCAGGAAGGAGTAAAACCCCTGGGAGGGGGACCTACCTAGCTAGACTGGCCGGAACAGCAGTTTGTCCTCACTTCCAGGGGGGCTACCAAGCAGTTAGGTACAGGACACAGGGCCAGACTCTGGTGTTCTAGTAATGTGAATTTTTTTCTTTCTTTCTTACTTCGGGGTGTGTGTGTGTGTGTGTGTGTGTGTGTGTGTGTGTGTGTGTGTGTGTGTTGTGTATGCCTTGTGTGTGTGATGCCCAAGGAGGCCAGAAGAGGGCGTCAGATGCCCTGAAACTTGAGTTGCAGACAGTTACGAGCTTCCACGTAGCTGCTGGGAACTGAACCCAGGTCGTCTGCAAGAGCAGCCAGTGCTCCTAACCACTGAACCATCTCTCCAACTTCCTCAAAGTACTTTTGAATCATTTGGAATTTTATCCCAAGCCACCGGGAGAGGATGAAACGTAGGTTTGAGGACTGATGAATCCTGGTGCTAGCTGTGCCTCCTTCCGAAGTGGGAAGCTGGGGTTGGGGGGACCTGTCCTCTGGCAGCCCCTTAACTCTACCCTTGCAAAACAACTCTCTCAGGTATGTTTTCAGATGTACGGGAGGCGGCCACCCAGTGGGAGATGAGTGGGAGGAGACTCCTCATCTCTTCGAGAGTCAGCAAAGATAACAAGCTTGCCTTTGCCTTTGAGACAGAGTGTAACTAAGTACCTCTCTCAGTGACTTCCTCCTACTGTGAGGAGACACCATGAAAAAGGCAACTGATAGAAGAAGGCCTTTAACCTGGCTTACAGTTTCAAGGCATTAGAGCCCATGATGGTGGAGCAAAGGCATGCAGATAGGAAAAGCAAAGAGCTCACATCTTGATCCAAAGGCAGGAGGCAGAGAGTACACTGGAAATGGTGCTGGGCTCTTAAGACCTCAAAGCCCACCCCCAGTGGCACACCTTCTCCAACAAGGCCACACCTCTTAATCCTTCCCAAACAGTTCCACCAACTGGGGGCCAAGTGTTCAAACGTGTGAGCCTATGGGGTCCCTTCTCCTTCAAACTAACACAGTGTTCCAGGTTGCCCTTGAACACAACACTTCCTACTTTAGCTTTGTTTGTGAGTGTGTGTGCATGGGTGCACAAGCACACCTGTGCACACAAGTGGGGAGGCCAGACGTCAACCTCAGGTTTGTTCCTCAGGGTCTCCCACTGGTCGGGAGCTAGTATATTAAGCTTGCTAATCATATGAGGCTGACTAACAGTGAGCTTCGGAGATCTGCCTGTCTCTGCCTCCCCACTGCTGGGATTATACAAGCGTGCTCCACCATGCTTGGCTCTTTTCTCACATGGATTCTGGGGGTGGAAGCTGGGTCCTCATGTTTTCAAGTTCACTGGCAAGCCTTCCCCCATACCCTGGCCTCACTCTTCAAGGCAGGGCTTCTAAGGTCTGCTGCATGTTTCCTCACCTTCCCCAGCAGTCGCACCTCCCCTGCTCTACCATCACAAGCAATGATGATTAGGAACTCCGTATTTTGGTATCCCCAGTAGCTAATGACACCCCACTATTGACTGGTCCACACAGCAGTGCATGAAATTCTGATGCCTTAATGCTTAATGCGGCTGCTACTGAGACAACTCTGCCTTCAACATATGTTTGCAGAACCTCTAGCGCCAGACTTGGACTCACTGGTTCAAGGCAAAAAGGCCCGTGTTTCTCCTGAAGAGGTCCTCAGTAGGGACTACAACACCCATTCGTATGATTTGGACCAACTTCTGTGTTTTGGCTTGAACCAGGCAGCTGGGAGAAAGAAAAAAAAAATGGACCTAAATGTGACTTCAGGAAGTGAGATTTTTAGCTCAGACTGAAACTGACCCCCTTGACCTGGCTCCAACCCTTTGCCTAGCTGCAGCCCTTTGCCTCAGTGGCCTCCGGGGTATTGCTGGTCTCCAAATGGGCAAACCAACTGAACCTCTAAGGTAAGCCAGTCCATTCCAGCCAAGGCCAATTCTCCCTAGAGATCTAAGAGAACGCTGCTCTAAGCTGGCAAGTGTGACATGCTGCCATTGGCATGCGTTTGTTCCATGGGGAATGCAGGACTAGCCAGAGGGCACCTGGACCATTTCCTGCAGACCTTCTCAGAGCCGTGCTAGGCTCCTGTCCATTCAGGAAAGATGCAGCCTAGACCACACAGCATTTCTCACTTGGGTAACCTTAAAATCTGTTCTTCCTCCTCCTTTCTGTCCTGCTTTCCCCCTTTTCTTCCTCTTTTTCTTTGAGAAAGGGCCTCAGTGTGTAGCTCAGGGTGGCCTTGAACTCACGATTCTCCTACTGAAGCCCCCACCTTGGATGAAATGTCAAGATTGAGTTGGAAAGGTCCTTTGGCTCATACCATTGACTTTCCTGGTGGACTCCATGCATCTAACACTCATATGGGTATTTTGGTTTCAGCACAGAACAAAGCAGAAGGTGTCCAGTGGTGTCTCAACTTAAGAGCCAGAGGGAAGGAGAAAGTTGTACACAAACGTTTGGCCCAGTAATTTATGTCTGGCTTAGAAAAGGCCGCCTGAGCAGGACTAAAGGCTGGAGCTGTTGTTACCACCCAGTTTCCCCATCTGGACGGGACTCTCTTGTGGCATCAGGTCCCCTCTTGTCATCAGTTAGCCAAACAAGCAGAGTGAAGCAGCCAGCCCATGGTCCCTTTCTCCCATCCAGGCTGGAAAGCTGTCAGGTGTCATGCTTTGGAAAATGTCCAGTCCTATCACTACTACCTCTTGACCCCCCCACCCCCACCCCGCAACTTGGAAGCTCTCAGATCAGCTACATGCAAGGAGCATTCCCCGGGGTTCTAACCCTGCCTCTTAAGGCCATAAATTGAGCCTGCATGGGGGCTTCATCCTCATCTGCTGGGGAGGACTGCCTAGTGGCTGCTGGGGAGCCCAAGATGGTGCATATGTGAGCTGAGGTCGCTGCAGGTTCCGGCGTAGAAGTGATCGAGTGGAAGTTTCTCACTGGGTCCCCAGAGGCTGTGCCTCTGTCTTTGATCTCTGAGACCAGAGCTTCCCAGAAGAACAAAAAAAAAAGGTTGAGATGAGTGGGTCTGGGGCAGGAGCAGAGTTGGAATTTATTACTGGAATGGATAATGAAGAGACCAAAACCAGAACAGAGCTGCAGATTCACCGCCCCCCCGGAGATGCTTCCAAACCCTGGAAGGAGAGAGTCTGAAGGCTGAGGGTCAGACCAAGCATGGCGGCTTCTCGGAGGGCTGTGGTGGGAGAGGACGTGATGGAGGGATTTGAGCTGGAGGAAGGGCTTAAGAGAGAGGGAGCAGGGTAAGAAGGGACAGGCGGGGACCTGGCACTGGCAGAAGCAAGTACCAGCTTTGCTCCAATCCATATTGAGGCACCCAGAAAGCATTACCACACAGAAAGCCTTCCCATCTATAAAATGAGAACAGTGCTCCTGTGGACCCCCTCTTTGATGTTGTAAGAATAAAGAAAAGGAGGGGACCCATGGGACGGCTCAATGGGTAAATACACCTGTCACTACCAACTTGAGTCGGACCCCGGGACTCACATGAGAGAAGGAGAGAAGTAACTGGGGAAATTTGTCCTCTGACCTCCACTGCATGGCATAGCATATACCAACTTCGCCCAAAACAAATAAATAAAGATCAAATCATAAAAAAAGAAAGTGATTCAGGTGACCCCTTTTGAATAGTACCCAATGGCACTATAGGCATTAGCAAACTGCCTCACAGGCCAATTGTCCCATTATCCATTCTTATGAATAAAGTTTTATTGAAACAGCCATGCCCATTTGATTAGCATTATCTGTGGCTGACCTCCTATGTTGAGTTGAGTGGTTTGGATCAAGATACTATAACCTCAAAAGCCAAGCACATCTGTATGTGGCCCTTCATAGAACGCAGGTGTCGATCACTAGAGGATCCTCTGCTTTTAAGTACCCACTTTACCACGCCAGCTCTGCAGACGAGAGCAATAAAATGAGGACAAAAGCATCAAAGGGCTTTGAAAATATACACATATAGTTTTATTACATTTATTTATTTCAGCATTCAGGGTGTGGGAACCACTTGAGCACTTGTCTGGACTTATGTCAATTGTTCAAAATGAGGTTGTTACTCATTTTACCTCCATTGTTCAGACAGACTTGAAGCTTGGAGTTCATTGGTGATACCTGCTAGTCCACACAGAAGGAAAGGCCAGTTGTGAGCCTCTGTCTTTCTCTCGGTTTCAAAGGAAAAGAATCAAATAAACAAATCTTTTGGCAGGACAGCCTGTGCAGCAGTATTTGGGTTTCATAAAAGTGTGTGTGTGTGTGTGTGTGTGTGTGTGTGTGCGTGTGCGCGCACCAAAGCATCTGCCACTCTCTGCTTCTTGACAGTGGATGCAGTTATGACCAGGCACCTCATGCTCCTGCTGCTATGACTCCCAATTGTGATGGACTATGACATCAAACCGTGAACTGGGGTACACCCTCCCCTCCCTAAGTTGCTTTACTCCGGGTGTTTTATGGCAGCAGGAGAACTATGACAAAGATAGGGAAGGAAGGTAAAGAGCAATATTTACACATTCTCTCCTTGCAGCTAACAGGTTCCCTTGGCCAGGTGTGAGCACATGTGACAGAGAGGATGAAACAGAGACCAGAAAATGGCTTACGCATCATCTGAAGGTCAGGTACTGTTGGCCAATGCTCACACTTCAGACCTCTCTTAGTTTGGGTTTCTATTATTGGTGAAGAGACACCATGACCAAGAAAATGCTTATAAAGGAAAATATTGAACTAGGGCTGGACTACAGTTTCAGAGGTTTAGTCCATGATGGTCATGGTGAGAAACATGGCGTCTTGCAGGCAGACATGTTGCTGGAGACTGTGTGCCACAGTAGGTATAGCTTGAGCAACATATGAGACCTCAAATCCCATTCCACAATGACAACTTCCTCCAACAAGGCCACACATACTCCAACAAGGTCACACTTCTTAATAGTGCCACTCCCTATGGGCCATTCAAACACGAGTCTATGGAGGCGGGGCAGTATTCCTATTTAAACCACTACAAGAAGCCAAACACCAGCACAGTTAGCAAAGAGAGAACATAAGAGCAGAATCCAGAGGGAAACCCCACTGCCAGAAGCAGCCAGCAGCCCCCTTCCAACTGTCCCGACCCACATCTTTCCCCTGAGGGACACCATGGTCACTGCTTCTCAGAGGGGACCCATCAGGCTGAAGTCATCTGCATTCTCTTATCGCATAGAGCATTCCCCTCAGCTGCCTCCTGTGTTGGTGGATGCCCAGCAAATCTGCCCTCCTTCTTAGCAGGTCTGTTTTTGACCTCCTGACTTGGAAGAGTCCATTGTTATTGTTATTGTTTTGAAATATTTTGGAAGCATCTCAAGTTTGAAATGAGAAGCCACTTAGAAGTGGCGCATCTTGACAAATTGAGGCGTCCGTGACATCACCTGCCAGATTTTCACTGTTTATTGTTTTCTTCTTCTTTTTCTCCTCTCCCAACTCCAGAAAGTGGGAATGCATCCAAACCTGACTGCTTGCTGCCCTGCTATATTTCTGGAAGAATAAAAGGAATCTGGCCGGGTCCTGTGAAGCATCCGACGTGCACATATTTTTCTGGCTGAGACGTTTTGCCAAATGTCAATGTTACTAGCAGAATGTGACTGTTTTTATTTTAATCTGCGAACATCACCCCTGTGAGTTATGATCGTTCCCTGCTTTGGGTATTAGAGTGGGAATCCAGGATGGACTGAAAGATGATCCAGGTGAGGGAACATTCTGGAAAAATGCAAACATCAGAGATACCTGTCCAAACGTTCTTGCTTTAAAAAATATGTTTCCCTATTTGCTCATTTTTTTGCAAACTTTTTCTTAGAGTCTTAGAGCCATCTTCCTCCCTGGGGTGTCATTTTTACAACAGTAAGCTCAGACAAGTGGGGGCTGGAAACATAGACTAATTAAGAAATGGTTTGTGACAAAGGGGGTCTCTTCTGTGGTGAGATTACATAAAGAAAAAGTTGTTCTTCTTACGGACATCACTCAAATGCAGAATAATGAAATGACACAGTAACATCTGGGGGAACACTCTACAAGTTACGAGAAGGCCTGGCGATGGGTCCCCTCTGAAAAGCAGTGACCCTGGGTCCCCTCTGAAAAGCAGTAACCACTGGTCCTCTCTAGGAAGCAGTGACCATCCAGCTGAGACCCCTGAAAGTCAGATGGAGCTGGGGATGGACACGTGTCTTTTGCAGAGAGCACAACCCATTGGAGGGTAGTGGTGAGACCCAGACTCTATATTCCCACAAAACTAGCTTTTCACTGTGGGGCTTCACACGAGTGATGGGTAAAGATGTAATGATAGTGATAGTGATGGCTGGTCTCAGGTCAACTTGACCCACGTTCCAGTCATCAGAGAGGAGACATCTTCAACTGAGAAAATAGCTCCATAAAATTAGGCTGTAGGGGCAAGCTTGTGGGGAATTTTCTTAGTGATTGACAGAGAAGGGCCCAGCCCATGGTGGGTGGTGCCATCCCTGAGCTGGTGGTCCTGGGTTCTGTAAGAAAGCAGGCTGAGCAAGCCATGAGGAGCAAGCCAGTCAGCAGCACCCCTCCATGGCCTCTGCATCAGCTCCTGCCTCCAGGTTCCTGCTCTGCTTGAGTTCCTGTCCTGATTTCCCTAGATGATGACTGTGATGTGGAAGTATGAATGAAATAAACCTTTTCCTTCCAAAGTTGTTTTTGGTCATTGTAACCAGAGGCTTTGGGGTGGTAGGTGGTCCCATGGCCACTTTTAAAATAATCACTCGGAGGCTTAATATTAATTACAAACTGGCCTATTGCTCAGGCTCATTACTAACTAGCTCTCACAACTTAAATCAACCCATTACTATTAATCTGTTTTTCCACGTCTCGTGGCTTTACCAGTTCTAATACATCTCGCTCCTACGGTGGCTGGCTGGTGTCTCCCAGACTCCATCCTTCTTCTCCTGTATCTCTGCTTGGATTTCTCGCCTGTCTCTATCCTGCCTTGCCATAGGCCAAAGCAGCATTATTTATTAGCCAATGGGAGCAACACATATTCACAGCATACAGAAAGACATCTCACAGCAGGTCATGGTGTTTCATCCCAGCAATAGTAACCCTAACCTAACTAAGACAGAGATTAACCTTCCAGATCTCTGCAGCCTTTAGTCAAACATCTCTGTAAATGCTGACCTGGCCACTCTCCACTCCCACTGGAAATGAAAGAATGAGTCACTGAAAGTCATAGGCTGTTGTCCTTAGCCCTCTATCTGAGGGGAAGTGTAGACTTCATATAAATTCCTCATTAAAGCTTATCATGTGTGCCTCCCTGGGATAGGGGGTGGTGTTTCCTGATATTTGGGTCTTTGGGTCACTTGTTCCGTGTTCCTTCTTGCCCAAGAGCAAAGCATCCACATCTCCACCCACCTCCCGGGGAAGAAAGGGCTTCCAGTCTGACTTGCGCCTGTTGGCCGTCACAGTGCATCCTCCGACCCTCATATCTCAGGCACCGGGGCACATCTCTACATACTTGACTGGGATGGAGGGTGTTGAGTCCGCTCCGGATGCTTGCACGCTTGCTCTGGATTCTGTGGGACATGTCCCTCCTCCTCCTCTTCCCGACCTTCACTCACTTTGCCCGTGTTCTAATACATCTCGCTTCTACAGCTGGAGATTGTCTAAGAAGTCTGGGTCTGAAGCCATGGCAGGAGCATGCCTGTGATCCTAGCACATGGGACCCTGAAGCAGGAAGGTCATGAGTTCAAGGCCAGCCTGGGCTATCTATCTATCTATCTATCTATCTATCTATCTATCTATCTATCTATCTATCTATCAAGATCCTACCTTGAAAAGCAATGTTAGGTCATTGACTGGTATCATCCACAATCACTAGCAAGAGCAGAGGAACAAAGGACTTTGCCCTGTTCCTGCTGCACCCGAATGTACATAGAGTTTTTGGGCTGTCTGGAGAAAGGACTGGCCCACTAGGCATCCAATGGTCTGTAGTGCTCAGAGGTGTGAAAACCTGATGTTTGGGCATACAGTCTTCATTGCTCTGTACTCAAAGCCTTGTCCAGGAGATGGTCTGCCCTGTGTGCTTGGAGTCCCTTCCAGGATGTCTCCAGCTTCCTCCTGGCTCCCACCCCCATAACAATGGTCTAGTTGGAGTATGCATAGTGAAAGCCCTCATACTCAGGCACTGATAAATCCGATTGCTTGATGGACCTATTTTGTCAGCACTCCATAGGCAAGTCTCCTGGCTCCAGTGTCCTATTGAAAGAGCGTAGAAGCTCCCAAGAAGGATCCAGGAACCAGTAATAATGACACAGTGGAGCTGGTGAGGATGGAGGTGATTCTCAGGGATGACTGTGTTCATGGGAAGGTGTAGAAGTTCCTTCTCTAGTCAGTCCATCCTAAGGGGAAGGTATACTGCTCAGTCCATGGGCAGGAGGAGCAGGTAATGCCTGCCTGTTCACTTCACACCAGATGGGAAGTGGGGTGTTCAGGCTGGACATGGGAGCTGGGTAACTGTCAGAGAGAGAGGGAGAGGGAAAGGGAGAGGGAGAGGGAGGGAGGGAGGGAGGGAGGGAGGGAGGGAGGGAGGGAGGGACAGAGAGAGAGAGTATTGCTTTGAGAATGTGCCTCTCACTATGTAGCCCAAGCCAGTCTTGAACACCTGATTCTCCTAGCTCAGCCTCCCAGCTGGGATTATAAGTGTGGGCCACCATCCCTGGCTAAGAGATGACCTCCTATCCTCTGAGCACCAGACTTTTTTTCTACACATCGTATGATCTACCTGTTTACTATCTATTACCCACTTAACCACCCAGCTGCCTCCCTGCCTATCTCCCCTGTGTATCTCAGTATCTACTTACTCATCTATATCTGTGTCAAGCATATGTCATTAAGGGAGACTCGCAGGCTTATGACTTTATTTTCAAAAAGATTTATTTTATTTTTAATTTAGGTGTATGGGTGTTTTGCTCACATCTGTTATATGCCTGCAGAGGCCAAAAGAGGACATCATCCCTCAGAAATGGAGTTACAGATAGATGGTTGTGAGCTACTGTGTGGATGCTGGGAATTGAACCGGTGTTCTCTACAAGGGCAGCCCCGAGCTCTTAACTGCTGAGCCATCTCCCCAGCCCCAGAGAACAATTTGTAAAGCCTAACAGTACATTTTTAAATCCATTTTTGTTCATAGTTAAATTATGTACATGTCATTTGTTTCATTCCCGAGACAGAGTTTGTGATAGTTTAATTGTTATTGTCAACTTGATGGGGTTTAGAATCACCATGGAAACACCATCCCTCTACCTTGGGCATGTATGTGTTTCTAGGTTGGCTAAATAAAGGTGGGCAGGTGACCCAGATGTGGGCAGCATCATTCATTCCATTGGCTGAGGTCCTGACTGAACGAAAAGGAGAAAGTGAGCTGAGCCCCAGCATCCCTCTCTTTCTGCTTCCTGACAGTGGATGCCATGTGACAGCTGCCCACGCTCCCGCCACCACGCCTTCCTCATGATGGATGGTGTCCTCAGATTGTAAGCCCAAACAAACCCCTCCTGCCTTCAGTTGCTTTTGTTGGGAATTTTCAGCACAGCAACGAAACAGTAACTAATACCAAGTCTCACCATGTAAACCGACCTGGAGCTTGCAATCCTCCTGCCTCAGGCTCCTGAGGGTTAGGATTACAAACTTTTTTTTTTTTTTTTTTTTTTTTTGGTTTTTCGAGACAGGGTTTCTCTGTGTAGATTTGCGCCTTTCCTGGAACTCACTTGGTAGCCCAGGCTGGCCTCGAACTCACAAAGATCCGCCTGCCTCTGCCTCCCGAGTGCTGGGATTAAAGGCGTGCGCCACCACCGCCCGGCATAGGCTCACAACCAAAAATATAAGGATTACAAACTTATACATATCATCATTTTAAACTGCCATTTTAAACTGACCCAATGCCCGCGCTTACTAAAATGATGCCCTCCCATTGGAAGATGGAAGGATACCCAACTCTTGTAGATCATATTAATCATTTCTTGGGATCAGTCCTTAAAAAACCAGTTCTGGGAACTGCTGGACTGAGACCAGGATCCTCTGAAGTAAATGTTATTAAATCTGTCCCCTAGGGAAGCTGTACATTGGTCATCCCCTACACCAGAGCCTGCCCATCTTTGGCTCCAGGTTATCCCACGGGTTATCCCATTCCTACTGTTTTTCTCGGTCAATCACACTGCTTTGGTTTGCTGTAGGATGTCCCTTTGGTCCCACGTCACCTCTTCAAGTTTGTGGGTAACCCCAAATTCAGCTTAACAGTAGCTGACCCTGGAACTGAGTCTCTAGTTCTGTAGGGGCAGCCTACCATGGACTAACGCGGGAAAGAACAAACCCCTGTCTCCTCCAGCAGCCAGTCCCCACACCAGGATGGTGACAGGAGTGCTTCTTGTAATAAATTTGTTCTCAACTTGCTCTGTGACCTTGAGCCAATGTCTTCCCGGTCTGGGTTCCAAGTTCTCCAGATGCAAAGTGTCAAGAGGAATAGATCTCAGGGGTGAAGTACAGTCATAAAATTCAGTGTCTGGGTTGGGGCTATAGCTTTCTCAGTAGAGGAGGACTTGCTTAGCATACACGAGGTCCTGGGTTTTATCCCCAGCACTTGCATTAGTCAGGTGTGGTGGTGCATGCCTATAATCCCCGCTGTTGGGAAATGTAGTGAATTCAAGGCCATCCTCTGCTACATAGCAAGTTTGAAGCCAGCCTAGGCTGCATGTCTCAAAACAAAGCACACACACACACACACACACACACACACACACACACACACACACACACACACACCAGTCCTGTTATGCAAGCCTCGATATAATTATCATGTGCTGCTGTCTCTTTAGAAACACAGATAGGGAATTCAGTGAGATGGGGAAACGCTGTGGCTCTATTGCATAAAGGATGATGCAGTCCTCAAAGCCTGAGTCCCCAGACCAGCACACCAGGATCCTAGAACTCTCAGTCCCCTCTTGGAGTCCTTGAATCGTGTCGTCTGGGCCTGAGATCCAGGGATGTGTGTTTTCATCCACCCTCCTCCTACAGATTCCAACATGAGGGCATTGCTTTAAGTGAGCTGGAGCCCATTTCCAAGAGGGTCATCATCACCAATCCATCAGGTATCGGCATCATCACAGAGAGCAGTGAGTGCGTGCGGGTGGCCCTGGAGTCTTTGCCCACAGGTCCGTGGTACCCATCCCCACAGAGGGTTTCTGGAACCTTGTTTTGGGAGGCTCATTGTGTGCTTGTGTCTCTTGGGGACCTTAGCACCATGGCACCCCAAGAATCCCCATCTCTGCCAAGTGGGATCTGCACAGGCTTCCTCTTACCCCAGGTGATCCTCATGTGTAGTGGAGGCTGCAAACTCATGTAAACAGTTTCCTTGCCAGCGGGAGATTGGCTTCCATTCTCCCTTCCTTTCTGATGGAGGGTGCACCCCCCCCCCCGCCCCCGCTGCGTGGCAGCTGTCTACAGACTCAGATCTACACACGAACCCTCCCCAGTGCATCGAACCCTCGCCATGGCCACTTGACAAATGGGGAAACTGAGGCCCAGAGGGGCCAGTGAGCTTCCCACTGTTCACTGTGAGATCTTTTGCAGAACAGTCTCCTGTGACAACTGCTCTTTTTTTCTTCTCCCAAGCTGGGCAGCCCGGGGCTCTCACCCCTTCCCCTCGCAAGCAGCTCTCGCAAGAGTCATTCTGCGGTTTCGATTCTTCTTCTGCGACAGCATTTTGCATTTTCTCTTAAATTCCTTCCAGCTGTCAGGTAGGAGAGCACTGATAAGGATTTCCCCAGCGTGGGGGAGAAACATTTACCAGAGGTAGCCAGGCGCGCCAGACCCCTCCCCGACACTCCGCTAGCATATGGAATATATTGTGGTCGGAGGGAAATATATTTTAAGAATTTCTTCTGCATCTTTTCAGATGCATTCCACCAAGGATTACCACAGGTGTCAGGAAAAGGGGGCTTTCGCTCCTTCCTCACGAGGAGGGGGGTGGACTTTGCAGGCAAAGCCAGACAAGCCTCAGCTCCCAGCTAGAGGAGGCACTAAGGGCCCACGTTCTCCAGAGTCCCCCAAGGCTCTGTCTTCCCTAGTGGGATGTTCGAGACTCTGCTGAACCTTTACCAAGAGTTCTGTTTAGCAATATCCTTCCACACAGTCCCCTGAATATATATGGTTCCCTTCTCATCTGTTATGTGTTCATTTCAATCGGTGCATGTGCACATGCAAGTATATTCATGTGTGTGTTCGTGTCTATGTCCACATCCATGTAAAGGTCAGAGGCCAACCTTGAGAGGGCCAGTGTCCTACGGCCATCCACCTTGCTTTCTGAGGTGAGTCTCTCCCTAGCCTGGAACTCGTCAAGGAGACCAGGCTGCCTGTGAGGGCCCACCTGCCTCCATCTTCCCAATGTGCAACAGCAAACCTCTGGTTTTGTTTGTTTGTTTTTTTGTTTTTTAAGATTTATTTATTTATTATGTATACAGAAGAGGGTGCCAGATCTCATTACAGATGGTTGTGAGCCACCATGTGGGTGCTGGGAATTGAACTCAGGACCTCTGGGAGAGCAGTTGGTGCTCTTAACTGCTGAGCCATCTCTCCAGCCCCCAAACCTCTGTTTTTTTTTTTTAATGTGGGATCTAGGGATCAAACCCAGGTCCTTGTGTGTGTGTGTGTGTGTGTGTGTGTGTGTGTGTGTGTGTGTGTGTGTGAGAGAGAGAGAGGGGGGGGGAGGGGCACATTAGCTTGTCTACAGTCCCTTAAATGTTCTTTGTTCATGGGCTTGTCTTCCCCTCATGTGAGTGGCCATGTGGTCTGCATGCTTCTAGAACTTCCATCCCCTGGTCCCTGCTCATTAAGAATTCGATCTGGAAGGGTCTAACCTTTTCACAAATCGTTTTCAACTTAACGCTTGTGGGGGTCCAGAGAGAAGAAACTGTTGGTTAACCGCTTTATAGGTGAAAGGATTGGAGTTCAGAGAGGTTAAGGGACCTGGCACAGCTCACACAGCTCTGCTGGGCTGATCTTCGATGCGCACAGAAGACTGTGGGATTCCAAAGCCTCCACTTTTAAGGCTCCACAGCACAGACAAGGTTAAGACTTTCAGGAGGACGCGGGTGGCCACCCAGCACCTGGTATCTGCCAATGACGCCATTCTGTCATACTGCGGACTGGACCCGAACACTAGGTCACAGATCCATCAGTTATAGCGATTGTTTGTCTGTTTGGGTTTTGTTTTGTGAGACGGGGTCTGGCCTTGAACTCTTGATCCTTCTGCCGCAACTTCCCTGAATGTTGGAATTGGAGGTGAGCACCACCACGGCTGGCCAACTGATAAAGACCAAGAGTGAGTCCATCACCTGTCAAGATACCAGTGACCTGGGTATGACAGCCATCGACAATCAACTGATCCTGCTGCTACAAGCGAGAGTCAACTGTTACAACCGTCCTCGGTGTTAAGCAAGTCTTTTTAACGTCTCTTTTAATTCTTCTGCTTCTCTCTCTCTCTCTCTCTCTCTCTCTCTCTCTCTCTCTCTCTCTCTCTCTCTCTCACACACACACACACACACACACACACACACACACGTTGGTGGTTTCTCTTGGAGTTGCAATATGATCTTCATTTATCACCATTTCCTTCAGATCAACACTAATTCAATTCTGATAAAATATTAGACGCTTGGCCCAACACGGTCTCATCATCTCCCCCGGCTTGGCACTTGAACCTCAAAATCTGTTTGCTGTGTAATATAAAATACACATTAAGCCATCAGAAAGCTGTTAAACTATATTGAGCATTTCTGGGAGCCAGGAGCTAGACCGAACACGGCTCAGGAGCGATAACGTGTCATCTTAAAAAACCAATCAAACCCCAAACCAGAACCGTGAGGGGACATGTGACATCCTTCTTGGGAGGGGAAGAATAGAATCCAGAAACCACTGGGTAATTTCCTTATGGGTATCCCAGGAACCCTGATGAAAATAGGCTCCTAAATGAGATGGCCCGAGTCTTAGGAACATTCTCAGGGATCAGGGATCAGGCTCAGTCACAGAAATGCTTGCCTGAGAAGCATGCAGACCTGAGTCAAGCTCAATCCCCAGGACCCATGCTGTTTTGTTTGTTTTGTTTTAAAGGCCTGGTCTGCTAGTAGTGCACTGGGTGAGTAGAGACCTGTGGATACCTGGCCTCCGTGGTGACCCCCAGACCAGGGAGAGAGCCTGCCTTACAAATTAATAAATGAATATACAAACACAGACCAATGCCTACACACACATACACACACACACCATGGACACACACGAACATACACATGAACACACATACAAATAACCCTCACAGGAGTAGGAAAACAATTTCAGGCCAGATGACAAGGAAACAAAGCCAGACTCCTTCATGCCTAAGAGATGGGACATTTTAAGGCTGACCTTGCGGAATCCAACACCCAGGGTCCCATACACTATGACTAGCACGACTCACTTCTCTAAGCAGTGCTGGGGTGCAGAGCTGTCAATCACCGTCACCATGGCTGGGCAGAACGACGCTATAGACGCGCCCCCTCCCCATCTGTGGCCACCTCTGACCTTGATTCCTCTCTCTGAACACCACCACCCTCCCTCTCTCTCTTCCATGCCTTTCATTTGGAAGACACGATATGGGCTTGAAGTAGATGCTCTCCTCGATCGGAGAGCATTCAGAAGGCAGCCAAGCGCAACTCGAATATTTTCCATCTTTCTGGTGAGCCTGAACTAATGGGTTAGCCCAAAGTGACTCGGAGGAAATCAATACTACGCAGCCCCCCGCCCTCCCCCCCCCCCGCCCCCTGCTCCTTGAGCTGCTCAGAGGGAGCAATCCCAAGTCAACCAGCTCCTCCCACTTAACCCTCCCCGCAAACCTGGACTGAGGAGCTCCCATGGTACACTGGAGTCCTTGCTCCTGGTGGTGGTGGTGGTAGGGGGTGGGCTCTGGGTTTCCTCTCCCCAGAACTACAGCTGAGACCACTTCCCCTCTTTGCCCTGCCACTTCTCGGATGGATCTGCTTTGAATCACTGGGTGACATGGCTCCGGAGCAGGGATTCCCTTTAACAAAAGGCAGAGTGTCGTTTCAGAGTTCCATTCCCATCTTGGAGTCATTCCACGCCTCCATCCTCACCCGAATCTGGAGCAAGTCAATAAATAGATGAGCGAAGAAGGTGTTGATGGCTCTGACCACCCCCCACCCCCAAAGGACGCCTCCCCGCACCCCATCATGTCATCCTGGGAGAACAGAGCCCTGCCGCAGAACCTGGGTTGAGAACTCGAGAGCTCTTTCTTCTTCGGCGCTCACACCACTGTTTCAATTAGGATCAAACAAACCCCACTAATTCTTTTAAAAGCTTGAACGTGACTGGGCCAGAGTTCCAGCATGAGTTGTCTGGCCTCGGGGGCTCGTGTTGTGTCTGGCTGGTCCCCATGACAGCTCATCACCGGCCCCAGTACCTGGCCCTGAGTGATGCTGACACGGGTTTTGCCCACCCTGCCCTGGCAGGGGCAAGATGACAAACTTTACAGAGAGACAAATCCAAGTGGAGGGATGCCACAATGAAAGAAGGAATGGAGGCCACGCCCGAACGAACATCTCCAGCTCACCACCCTGCCCACACAGCCCCATCTCGGCAAAACACCCTGATTGGTTGTGACACCAGAATTAATCCCGACCTACGTTCAACTGCTGACCCAAAACCCACGCTTGAGAGTAAGTTCTAGTACTGGTTCCTTTAAACATCAATCACTCAGGCAGAAATGGTGGCGATCTAGGGCTTGATCAGGCTTGCTCCATTGTCTCCCATCCTACTGGTCTAAGTGGAGTCATATGACTACAATTAACAGCAAGGGAAGCTGGGAAATGTAGTCTTTAGTTGGGTGACATTATTTCAAGCTGGGGTACCCCTTTGACTCAAGAGATTGCATACAGGAAGACAAATAGGAGTTTGTTTTTTATTTAATCATATTTAAATTAGTATTTAAATAATTATCAGTGCCCCATGTTATATTTTATGATCATGCCTATGTGGGTGTGGCAGGGAGCCATATGTCATTCATATAACTTTGTATCCTATATGTAGTTGCCCTAGAGGTGAGCATAGGAATGCATGCTCATCATCCCAGCACTGAGAAGCCCAAGGTAGGAGGATTGCATGTTCAGAGCTATCCTGGACTACATAATGAGACCCTGTCTCAAAACACCAAGAGGGGGAAAAAAAATCTTTCTAGATTGCTTAGACTACATAATAAAACAAACTGCTCAGTTAATGCTGTATTGCTTATGTCTTTACCAGCAAAGAAAGGTGAGAGAAGTCAGCTCCTGCCAGTCCACCTCCACCCCACTGGCCTTACCCCCACGGCTGATGGAATGCCTGGAAGGGAGTCTCAGGTATGTGGAAGGTCAACTGTTTTTCTACTACAGATAATACTTAGGTGTGACCCTCTGCTCCCCTCAAGTATTTTGTATCAGTCAGGCTTCAGTTGAAAACACTTGATAAAAATCAAAGCATCTACTAGGGAGAATTGAAAAATAAGGTATTTAAAAGATGTGGAGGGGGGGCACTATCTCAGGCTCCCGGTGCTGGGGTGTTTTTGGGTGTTGGCCCACTCATGATATAGAACCCGCTGAGTATTATGGAGTCGTCTGGGGAATAAGGCGTGAAAGGAAAAAAAAAAAATCAGAGATCACGGAGAGACCGGTAACTTGCCCTGGGGATGGAGGGAAGCCTGAAGGTGCCTGCTGTGGTTAGCGTCAGGCCACGGCAGGCCGAGGCAGACCGGTGCAGAAGGCTGTAGAGGATGGCTGACTTTTCACAGCTTCTGCTGATGGGTTATACAGTGAGAGACAGAGTCAGGGGTTGGGGGAGATGCTCAAAGTGTCTGCTGTCTAAAGTGCAAGCATGGGGGGGCCTGAGTTTGGATCCCCAGAGTGCAGATGAGAAGCCCAGCATGACTGTCCATGCCTACAGCCTCAACACTAGGAGGCAAAGACAGGCTGGCCTCCGGAGCTCATCAGTCAACCAGTGGAGCCACCTAGTGCATTCTAGATCCAGCAGAGAGACCCTGCATCAAAGAATAAGGTGGAGGGCCCTCAAGGAAAACACCCCATTTTGGAGTCAAACCCTAAACGTCCCCAAAGGAAGAATTTATTGTTGTCTTTTATTTTTGATTTGGAGGTGAGGTTTGATGTAGCTCAGGTGAACCTTGACCTCCCTATGTGGCTGAAGGTGACCTTGAACGTTTAACCACTTCTAACCAGTTTATATGAGTGCTGGTGACTGAATTCAGGCCTTTGTATCTTAGGCAAGCACCCTGCCAAGCTACACCTACAGCTCCAGAAGGAGAATTAGGTGTTTCTTTTCCCCAACTTTCAAACTTGAGAAGCCCCCATACCTCTGGGTGAGGACGGAGCAATTGTGCCACTGGCAGAGGTTTCTTTGGGACAAATTCTGGAATTTCTTTTTTTAAAAGAATTTTTGGTGCATTAATTTTTTTTTATTCGTTAAAAGTGAGCACACGTGTTTTTTTTCCACAGGAACTCCGGGAAGCCAAGCAGAGTCATTATTATTTTATTTTGCATAGCCCTCATTTTACAACCAGAGCACTGGCTGCTCAGATTTAATTTCCTTGGGGACACCCAGGGCCTGTGGTGCTGGAGGATGCTGTTCCAGGGTGGAATGCGAGCCATTGCAAAGGACTCTGGGTTCTTGGTCTCCATGCCAGTTTCTCATTCTCCACTGCACAGGCACCACATGCCCAACATGGTTGGAAATAGTTGATTTACTGGGCTGGGTAGAAATCCAAGCTATGCTCATTATCCAAGGGCCTTAGGCCATTTGGATCCCCAAATAAATGATCCACGGAAGGAAGCATTTGCTAACAGAGAGATTGAATTCTCCAGCATCAAGGATATCTGTATTAGTTACTTTTCTCTTTGCTGTGGCCAAATGCCTGACAAGAAGCCATTTAAGGAAGGAAGACCTTACCTAGCTTACAGTTCAGGGAGATGCTGTCTGTTCTGGCAGGGAAGGCATGGCAGCAGGCAGGGGTGGTGGAGCAAGCTGGTTGCATTGCATCTGCAGTCAGAGAGCCAAGAGTGACCAGGAAGTGAAGTCAGGCTATAAAGCATGTCCCCTTCCTGTCCCTCTACCCCTCCAATTCCTCCAATGAGGCCCCACCTCCCCAAAACAGCGCCACCTGCTGGAGACTGATTGTTCAAACACAAGCCTGTGAGGGACATATCAAATCACAACATTCAGAATGGAGTTAGATGTCAGGATGTTTGCCTGCCCCCCAATGTAGACTTGTGGGTTTTGCCTTTATAAGCCTGTGACGAACATAATTCTCTGCCATTCTCAGGGAATCCTGGCTATGAACCTGGCCAGTGTCCATTGTCCTGGCCAGTATTTAATTAAGTTTGATTCAAATTTGGCTCAAAACAAAAAATAGGTCATACAGCCCTCTTTAAAGGTGGTGTGGGGCTGGAGAGATGGCTCAGAGGTTAAGAGCACTGCTTGTTCTTCCAAAGGTCCTGAGTTCAATTCCCAGCAACCACATGGTGGCTCACAACCATCTGTAATGAGATCTGGTGCCCTCTTCTGGCTTGCAGTCATACATGCTGTATACATAATAAATAAATAAATCTTTAAAAAAAAATAAAGGGGGTGTGGGTAGGGATATGATGCAAGATGCCAGGCAGTTCATTTGTAAAAAATTTTATTTAAAAAATGTAATTTGAAGCTGGGCACAGTGATGCATGCCTTTAATCCCAGCACTCAGGGGGCATAGGTAGGAGAACCTTCTGGTTCCTGGGCAGCCTGGTCTACAAAGTGAGTTCCAGGACAGCCTGGGCTACACAGAGAAACACTGTGCAAACTTCAGGTCCTACAGATGCAGGCAGTGTGGAAAGCACAGGAAAAAAAGATCGTGGAGGCATTCCTAGGCATCTTATTGATGAGAGTTTTATTTATTTATTTATTTATTTAAGAAATGCAAACACTTATTGCTTGTGTATGTATGTGGGCATGTGTGTATGTGTACAGTTCTCTCAGAGGCTCGAAGAAGGTGCTAGATTCCCCTGGAATAACTGGAGTTATAGGTGTTTGGGAACCGAACCCAGGTCCTCTGCTAGAGCAGCAAGTGTTCTTAACCACTGAGTCATATCTCCAGCCTGGGTTGAAAAGCAGAATTAAAGAGTCATCTGTATCCAGAGATGAAGAACTATGACCTGTGTGCCCAAGCTGGCCCACTACTGATTTTCATAAGTAACGTTTCACAGGAACATGGCCAGGTTCATACGTCTGCATAGTGCCTGTGGCCACTGCCACCTCTGACAAGGGCAGAGTTGAGTGGACAACCTGGACTGATGGGCATCCCAGGCATAACACCTTTGCCATTTGGTCCTTCGCAAAGTAAACTGACTTCTGCTCTACCAGGGACTCTTAGAGGGCAAAAGAGAGCCCAAGTTCCTGAGAGTGGACAGGTCGGTGTCCCGCCCGCTTACCTGAGGCTCTCTCATAGACCACACTCGGGCCAGGAAACATCCGACTAAAATGACTGGTTCCCACTCAGGCCCTGATTACATCCCTCCTCTCTTGTTCAAGCAGGTTTGGTGGCTGTCCATTAACCACAGGAATTTAACCACGTTCCATCCATCTTATCCATATCTTCCCCAGTTCTCTTACACAGTCCCTCTTTGACCCCAGGGGCCACTGTAGACTCTTCTATTTCACCAAGTGTATAAGACCTAGATTTCCAGAGCTCTAAACCTATAAACCCACCTGTTACCACCGGCAGAAACAGGTATAGACTCACAGGCTGCAGCTGGGAACACGCCCATCTAGATAAAGACTACATTTCCCAGACTTCTTTGCAGCTACTCATAACCATGTGACTATTTCTCACCAATGAGATGCATGTAGGTAAATATAACTTCCTGGCTGTGCCATCTTCCTCCTACCTCTCTGCTTTAAGTGGAAAGCAGCTTTTGGGGTGCTTTTGTAGGCAGAAGTCACAGATTGCAGATGACTGAGAACCCCAGTACAAGGATCCCATGCCTCCCACTCTGTGGAATGACTCCAAGAGCCTGGATCCCTTAGGCTCAGAATCTTACTGCGTAGAGAGGTTGCGTTTTATTTAAGCCCCATTTATTTTGGCCATTGCTGTGGTGGCTACGCCTTACTTGACTAATAACCTTGCCTCTCCTCCTCACTATTCTATGGTGGATTTAGGAAAGGCTGGCGGAATGGTTCTGTGAGCGGGGACGCCTTTGACAGAAGGAATAGATACCCCAACTTCCCCCAGTTGGGTGCACTTAAGGACCACAGCTCCATACCTGGAGCCCAGGCCCCGGGCTCAGAGCAGAGGCCCCTCAATACACCGTTTTCAGCCAATTGTCCCTCCTCCAGCCAGCACTATATTTCAGGCAACATAAACAGGATCAGTTATTGCCATGGTAACTTCACACTTTGTAGGAAGGAAGTTGGAGCTTGGGCAAGGGACAGGTTTCCCCCGAGGGGAAAGAAACAGGCTGCTTGGACCCTTTCTCCGAGTGGACTGGGTTGGCCCCCTCTCAACTCAGGATTAACGAGTGTCAGGCTTCTAAACTAATGGGCTGGGGATTCGCCTCGCCAACTTCTGGCTCCTTCTTGGCAGTTCCGTGGACTTCCTCTGCCGCTGCAACCACTGAAGCGTGGCAGTAAGTAGGGTTGGGTTCGAAGTCTGCACCCTGCCACAGAAATCTGAGGATTGCCCTGACTACTCTGTGGCCCACCAGGGACAATCAGCGCTGGCCTAAGCCTTCCCACGTCTCCCTTCCCAGTCCTCATTTATGGGGGAAGGAACAGCTGGCCTTATAAAAATTACCGAATCTACAGTGTACATTGACTGAGATTCAACTTCTAAATTTCGCGCAGTGTCTGGCAGACCAAGCCAGGCACAGGATCACACACACACACACACACACACACACACACACACACACACACGCCCCACCCCTACTCCGCTTCCTCAGCAGCGTCTGAACGGAATTCTCTCTGAAAGGAGGCAAACAGAGAGAACCCATCAGGACGGAGCGCTGACAGCCATTCTTCCCAGGTAGGGGAACCTGGTGTTCTTGCTCAGGCCCCAAGGATTTGGGAACCATCATGGCTGCTGTGTCTGAAAGACTGAGGCGTCCTCTGATTTGGTGTCCTAAAATATCATACTGTACCCTATAAATATGTGCGCTTGTTTCCTGTTGATTAAAAAAAAAAAAAAAAAACTGGCTTCATTTAGGTTCCTAAATTGGCCAGGATACTTTGGCCTATATGTTTGTTGAGTGAAAAATAGTTCACTCAGGGCCTCAAGAGGAAATGGTGAGGTACACGTTAGGTAACCTGAGGAGAATTTAATAAGGACACTGTTTATAAAAGTGTGAGTAGGAAGTTTGGACACTCTGTTTGAGAATCTTTTGTGCAGAGTAATAGAAAAAAGTGTGTGCGTGTACATGTGTGTGTACATGCATGTGTATATGTGTATGTGCATGTATGCCTGTGTGTGCATGTGTATATACATGTGTGTGTGTGTGTGTGTGTGTGTGTGTGTGTGTGTGTGTGTGTGTGCATGCGAGTGTGCACTCTGGTTATAAAGGGATGAGAGAAGGCTGTCCCCAGGACACACACGATGGAGGAACTTGCTTGGAGAAGGCTGCCTGAGACTGGTCATCATCAACCTCTCTAGCGGTCCACACTACTTCCTGAAGTGGATCTCATCCACTTTCCAGAGTTTCTTCATACACAGACCAGGAAGGCTGCTGACGCCTCAGGAAGCGGCTTCCACGTGCCCTGTGTCACACAGTGGAGACACTGGCGGCCATGCTCATTCTAACAACAGCCAGGAAGCAGCCCTGGAGCCGGCCCTCAGCCGCATGGGTAGTGAAAGCGTACCACATCCACACGTCAGAGCTCCCATCGACGGGAGAACATAGATGATTTATAGACCCCGCTCTTCAAAAATGGGAAGCTGTCCAAGATGGAGCATGGAGCCCAAGCACAAGACTGCTCGCTTATTTGTGAAGTGTGAAAAGGCACAGGAACACAAGATGCTGTCCAGAGACGCAGGGATAGGCCACAAAACCTACGAAGCTCAGCTGTGAAGAACCTGCCTAGCATGCAGAAAGCCCTGGGTTCCCCAGCACATTGCGCCCCCCCCCCCAAAAAAAAAAAAACAAACAAAAACAAAACACAAGATAGAAGTTGCTTCTTAGGAAGGTGGTTTCACGCAGAGGGAGAAGGGTTCAGGAGGGCTGTGAGACACTTTCAAAATAAGAGCCCAGCAATCCCAGTGCTCAGAGAGATGATGTCACTTGACTTTTAAGCTGAAGCTGATAGATGGCAGATCTATAATCCAGAGACTTGAAGCCAAACCTCTCTGCCCAGTGCCTCTTTCTTTGGTTGGGATGCAGAAATACAGGAAGGGCAGAGCGATTTCTCAAGGAAAAGGGCCTGTAAGGAGATGGTTTGTTTTCTGTACCACAAAATGTTGGAGCAGTTTCAGTGTGCCAGGCACTGTCCAAGGTGCTGGCAATTTAGACGTAAACAAAACAGCCTGGGAATCTGTCCCTGTGCATGTGACAGTCTGTGTTGGATGAGGACCAAAATAATTGCATCAATGTGATAACTCCCCCGCCCCCCCCCCCCCGCTTTTTTTCATAAGTCTTTACAATTATGTTTGTGTGTATGTGCACATAAGTGTTGTACTGTCAGATGCCAGAAGAGGGCATTGTATCGTCTGGACCTGGCGATAGCGGCAGTTGTTAGCTACCTAACGTGAGTGAGTGCTGGGATCTGAACTTTGGTCCTCCGCAAGAGCAACAAGCACTCTTAACCAGTGAGCCACCCCCTAGACCCTTGAATAAAGTTTTAAAAATAGCATGTACCTTTTTAGCCTTTAACAGGATATAGAATCAGCAGAGACAAATTCCTGGACATGCCTGTGAGGGGGTGACCTTGATTAGGTTAATGGAGGTGGGGCGAGAGATAGGAAATGTCTCCTCCCCACCCCACCCCCCACCCCACCCCCCGCCCACAACCTCCGCCTGCTCAGAACCTGTCCCTATTGGGGCCCAGGCACAAGATCAAACATATCACATATACAAAGTGTAGCCTTTCTTGGGCTCTCTTATCTAACATGCTTTCTCCTCCCTGGCCAGCTGGGTCCCATCAGAGGTGGGGAGCCCAGTCAGAAAGAGTCACATGTGAGCCTCTGCCCAGTGACCTTGGACACCCACAGATTGGAGAGCTGGGGACGTGGAAGGAGTGATACAGAAAGAGAAGGATTGATGAACCTTCCAGAAACATGTCCCAGAAACCACAAGTGGCCAGGGTTATATGCTGTCTATGTGCCCTTCGCCATGCTGACCATATTCTCCAACATTATCTCTAGAAACATCTCCATGAGAACACTGGCATCATGGCCGATGGCCAAAAGAAAGGTGTGAAACTTTCTTCTGGGAAGATGGCTCAAGAGTTGATAGCACACTAATGATTCTGCAGAAGATCCCAGTTTCATTCTCAACGCCCACATCAGATTGCTCACGACTGCCTGTAATCCCCCTCTGCAGGGATCTGATGGCTTCTCCTTCATTCTTCAAGTGCTTGCACTCTCATGCAAATGTACACACACACACACACACATACACACACATACACACACAAACATACACACACATACACACACACATACATACACACACACACTACAAACACACCACAACACAAACACACACCACACACACACCACACACACACACACACACCACACACAAACATACACACACACACACCACACACACACACACACCACACACCACACACAAACACACACACACACCACACACACACACCACACACACACACACCACACACAAACATACACCACACACACACACACACACACCACACACAAACATACACACCACACACACACAAACATACACCACACACACACACACAACACAACACAAACACACCACACACACACACACACACACACACACACACACACACACAAAGACAAAATACATCTTAATGAAAGAAAAGGTGACCAATCAGGTTGGCTGGACAGCTTGGAATGGAACTGGGACTTTTTGCTTGTGCAAAAACACAAACCAAAGGCCTCTTATTTGTGGTCAGCATTGATTAGAATTTTTTCAGTCTTAAGTGAAAAGAATTATCTCTCAACTTCTTTTTAAGAATTATTTCATATTTTATTCCTGTGTGAATGTCTGTGTGTGTGATGCTGGTCTTTGGGCCCAGAGTCTCACACATGCGGGGGGGGGGGGGGGGGTTGCTCTAAATTTACTATAAATTCAATCCATTTGAAACGGAAATATTAAAAAGAAAAACCGGGTCTAGAGATAGTTACAGTGCTTACTTAGCATGCACAAAGCTCTGAGTTTGATCTCCAGCAAGGAATTAACCAGTCATGGCAGCACATGACTGTCACCCAGGCATGGTAGGGACAGGAGAATCAGGCATGCAGGGTTCTCCTCTGCTACAACAGTGAGCTGGAGGCTAGCCTGGGCTACATGAGGTTTCGTCTTTAAGAAAGAAAAAAACTGTAGTATGAATCTTAAAGAGTCTTATTAATAAAATTCAAACCTGAGCGAGGTGTTGGGGTGAACTAGAAGATCAGAGAACCAGAACAAGCCACAGCTAACCTCACCTGGCCAACTTCTCAGCTGGACTTGTTTCCTCAGACTGGAAGCTTCTGTGTCCTCATTCCAGTGGCTCTCAGTTGAACTGTGCTGCTAGAAGCCTGAAAGCTTAACCAGCCAAATGCTTAACCAGGCCAAATGCTTCTAGTTCCTGGTCCTCATTCCTTATATATCTTTCTGCCTTCTACCATCACTCCCTGGGATTAAAGGCTCGCTTTCTGGGATTAAAGGCGTGAGTCACCATGCTTGGCTGTATCCTTGAACACATGAATTTCTGCCTAGCTCTGCCTCCCAAGTGCTGGGATTAAAGGCGTGTGCTACCACTGCCTATCCTCTATGTTTAATATTGTGGCTGTTTTGTCTCTGACCCCAGATAAGTTTATTAGGGTGCACAATATTTTGGGGAACACAATACCACCACAAAAACCCCTAGCCCAGAAAAAGTCCCACCCCCCACCCCCCAAAGCAGCACAGAACACACTTAGGTTCTAGAGATGCAAGTTCACGCTGTGTTCTGTTTCCATCAGGCACACTGTGTACTAGACTAATTCTCTTTCACTATTCACATCCTTCAATCTTTCTCTGCCTTGCCCGCTACCCAGGGAGGAATAGGCTGTCAGATTCCGCTGCCCCCCAGTTCCTGACAAGGCTTGGACAAATGGGGGACTTCAGCACCTCAAGACCCCAAGCCTAGAGTGATAATGGCTCCTTCAGGTCCCTAGCTCCCAGGGACCACCAGATCCCCGCTGGGTTTCCCTAAGCCCCACCCCCACCTTTACAAACAGCTCCTTCATTTACATATTCAAATGACCCAGCTTAAATCTGACATACTTTCCCTAAGAAAACACTGTTGTCAGAGCATCCTTCCCATCTCCAGTCTGACCCCGCTGCTGTGGCCAGCTGCCTCCCTTGTCCAGGCTGCAGATGCCACAGAGATCAGCCAGTCTGCTCTCTATTAATGAAGATATATAGTTTCCCCTAATTGTTCACTAATGCAAAAAAAAAAAAAATGCGATGAAGATGCTTTGTACCTTTGCACCCATACATGCAAGTCTCTGCAGAGTTAAGGTTTCTAGAAAAATCTTTTCTGGGTCAAAGGGTTCACAAGACTCAAATATCCATAGTAAATGTGCCTGCGGGGGGAAAGCACACCACAGACTTTCGTTTTTTATGGAGTGCTTCCTTTGAAATTCGGTTTTCAGAGATTAGCCAGGGACCACAGAGGAGGACTGACCCCGAGGATGGTGGGAAAGAGAGTCCAGGGGCTCCAGATGCCAGCGAGGTGGCCCCAGCCTGGCGGGCTCTCATCCCTGGAGGCCGTGCCTCCTAGCTGAAGGCAGACAGCAGCGCTGAGCCGCGGAGAGAGGTTGAAAGTATAGAGATAAATGCTAACCTCCAATGTAAACACTGCTCAGGGCTGGACGCTCTCTGAATGCGTCATAATCCCTGACCCTGGGTGGGGATGAGATAGCTGAGGAGGCCCCGGGCTGGAGCTGGCCGGAGGAAAGGGAGATTGGGTGAAGATGGGGAGACACGGGGGCCGGGAAAAGCTATCCCTCATGAGCTTGACAACCATGGGAGCCGACACAGGGACTCACTGAACGGGACTAAAGGTTGAAGGCAGGGCTGCTGTGTCATGTGAAGGCACCCGGGGCCAAGAGACCCCTCCTCATGGGCCACAGAAAAGCCCCATCTGGGGCTTGTCCAAGGCGTGGCATAAACCAGAAGCTGAGCGATAATGTTTTCCTTGAGACAGGGTCTCAGATATTCCATGCTGGCCTGGAATTCACCGTATACCCCAGGATAACCTTGAACCCTTGATCCTCCTGCCCCCACGGCCAGAGTGCTAGGTTTATAGGCAAACGCCACTGCCCCGGATTATGTGGTGCAGGGCTCTGGCATGCCAACCAGGCTCTCTGCCGGCTGAGCCACATCCTCAGCCCCCTCCCCTTCCATTGGCAGTTTGATCCAGTGACCTCGACCCTGGCTATACCACGTCCATTTCCCTGTACACATCTTGGCTCTTTATTTTCTGTGAGTCTTGATAGGACCAGAGAAAAGCAGGGCCCCATCTCTAAGACAGTGGAAAAGGAAGAGGAAGTTTCAGACAGGTGGCCAGGCTCAAGCAGCCTAGACTCGAAGTCAGGTGCATTCACTTTCATCCTGGGTGACCTTGAGTAAATCAATTACCTTCTCTGAGCCTCCATCCTGATAGTTTAAAGGTGGCTGCCGCCTCCCAGGAGACTGAAATGAGGCCAGCTAGGCACCTACACTGCCACGCTCAGCACCTATTCGGAGTAAGTTCTCAGCACTTGAGTTGTGGCTCCCTGGACACAATGCAGGTATTTGTAGACCAGAGTCTACGGTTCCCCCCCCCCCCCGCCCCCCCCCCGGCCTGCTGTGACACTTCTTTACCAGGCTCTTCTGCAAGGCCACCCCTCCACCCCTCCACCAAGAGATGGCATCTGACTGATTCTCTGGAGCCTGGGCTGCCTTGGGGACCCATGTAGAACCAGTACAGCAAGCTTTCCTAAGGCCCTGGCTGCCTCCAGCTCACCCTCTCAGAGTCCAGCTTCCAGGCTAGGACAGTACCAGCTGTACACAGACACCCCAGCCCAGACAATGTTGGCACATTTAGGATGCCTCTACTCCACCCACTGAGGCTCAAATCACCACTTGCCGCATGACTTTCCAGCGGAAGCTCTGACTTTTGTGGTCCCACCAGCGATCCCTCACTGGTCCAGTTTGAGTCTGAGATATGCCCAAGAGGCCCACATGGCGAAGGCTTGGTGGCTGACCAGTGGCACTCATGGGAAAGGTGGAATCTTTCGGGGCAGGGCCTGATGGGAAGAAGTTAGGTCATGGAGTGCACGCCCCTGCGGGGATATTGGGACCCTGAACTCTTCCTGCGTCTCTCTTTGCTTCCTGATCACCGTGAGGTGAACAAGATGTTCCATGTCACCACGGGAACCGAGCAACAGTGACAAGTGAAGCGGTGGCCGAGAAAGGCCTTCTCTCTCTATAAGGTGTTTCCTCTGGGATTTTGTCACAGCGATGAGAAGCTGACTGATGTACCATCACTGCCTTGTCTAACTTCCTACCCAGAGAGTCTGTGACCATGTGGATTTGTACAACGTTCATTTGGGGACAGTGTGGCACCCTGCAAGGGGGGGGGGGCGGGGCTGGGGTGTGAGCTGATGAGGTTCTACTTCCCCAAACACAGCTTGGTCCAGCAGCCCCTCTTACACCCCATTGCTGCCCTGGTAGATTCCAGAAGCATCAATGGCCCTCCTGCCTGCCCCTAAGGGTGTTGGGGGGGGTTGTCTCAGGACTTGCCACTTTATTGGCCATATGCCAGGAGTTTCTAGTGAGGGATGGTGCTGACAGGAACCTTCCTGGAGGCAGGGCATAATGTCTCCTCCTCCTGGGTTCCCTCCTCCACCATCACACAACCCCCTCCTCTCCTCGGCCACATCAGAACACAGTCCCTAGTCACGTTTATAGTGTAGTGTGGATGAGAGAGCGAGAAACATCATAAGGGATACAGGCAGCAAAGCTAAGATTTGTTCACACCTTAGAACAAAACCCAAACGGACTCTGGGGACTGCTACACTGTGCCCAAGTGAATGCCGTGTACGCCGTGTAGCCAAAGCTGGCCTCAAACTTAGGATCAGTCTACCTCGGCCTCCCGAAGGCTGAGAGTACAGGTGTGTACCACCATGTCCAGCTTAAGGGTCCTCCAAAGGTCTACGTGGTTAAAAAAAAAAAAAAAAAACAAAAACAAAAAACAGAGGCCCCAGCATGACTCTGTCGGGGAATATGGTGGAATCTTTGAGAAGAGGAAGAGCCTGGTGGGATGTCTTCAGGTCACTCGGGGTGGTTTGGGTTTTCAGACAGCGTCTCACCATGTAGACCGAGCTGACCTTGAGCTCACAGATGATCCACCTGCCTCTGCCTCTCAAGTGCCGGAATTAAAGATGTGGGGCACAATTGAGGGCCAGGGTGCAGCCAATCGCTTCCTTTCTTTGGCGTCAGCAGTGAGGTCCCTCTCCACTACACACGTCCACACGATGCATTGCTTCACTGTGGGCTCCCAAATGGCCCTGGACCCTCTGACACCGTGAGCACTGTCACCTTTTAAGGTGAGTGTTTTCGTGTGCTTGTTACAGCAATGGGATGCTAACCCAGGTACTCCCCGGAAACTGACAGTACCCTCGGCAACAGTCATTGTTGGAGAATCCTCTGCTGACCACTGTATGAGAATTCTCCATGGCGAATGACAGAAAACCTCAGACTGTCCGACAATCCAAAGACAATGAATGGATTGGCTGCATGCAATGCATTTCTGAGTGCATGCAAATGTGCATGCATGTGTGTGTGTGTGAGTGTGTGTGTGAGAGAGAATGTGATGGTCAGAGGCCAAGATCAGGTGTCTTCCTTGATCCTTAGTTTTGAGCTGGATTTCTCACTGAGCCTGGAGCTCATCCATCAGCTAGGCTGACTGGCTAGTGGGTTTCATGGACCTTCCTGTCTACAACCTCTCAATCCTGGGTTTACATACTGCTATTGTGGCAGCTGTTCTCTCTCTCTCTCTCTCTCTCTCTCTCTCTCTCTCTCTCTCTCTCTCTCTCCCTCCCTCCCTCCCTCCCTCCCTCCCTCCCTCCCTCCCTCTGTCTTTGTCTACTTCCTTCCTTCCTCTCTTCCTTCCATCCTTCTTCCCTTCCCTCTCTCCATCCCTTCCTTCCCTTTCTCCCTCCACCCTTCCTTGCTCTCTTTCTTTCCTTCTTAACATGAGTGTTGGGGATGGGAACTCAAGTCTTCGAGCTTACACAGTGCACACATTACCAGCTTGAGCTATCTCCCAGCCCTCAAATACTCTTTTAATCTCTAGTGTCCCTCAGGGTTGGGCACAGCTTGGAATTTCTTCCTTTGGAGTGGCCAGCTGGCATTTGGGAGTGTACCATACAAAATGTTATCATCTTAATTTCCAGGCCCAAGTTGTGTATGCAGAGGCCAAGAAGGCTTTGGGAGACCCCATCCCACCCGAGGACAATGGATATACTACACTTACTTGGGGTCAGATGGCCATCATTAAGTTCTATCTCTGTCCTTGGTATTTCAATACTCTGCCTCTCTGGCACTCTCCACCCCAGCTTATACTTTGTTTTCTGTGTATGAGAGTTTTTGCCTACATATATGTCTGCACACCACTTGCATGCCTGGTGCCTGTGGAAGCCAGAAGAGAGCATTGTATCCTCTGGAACTGGAGTTACAGACAGTTCTGAGCCACTGTGTGGGTGCTGGGACTAGAACCTGGGTCCTCTGGAAGAGTAGCCAGTACTTTTAACTGCTGAGCTGCCATCTCTCCATCTCTCCATCATCTTTATTCTCTGCTTGTCTTCAGTTCCACTGCTGAGGACAGCAAGTGGGAAGCACCCCCTTTTTTGGCTTAGTCCTTCCATAGCTGAGTCTCTGAATCCCCCAGTGCTGATCGATCGCTTGTGACATGTGCTGCGGGCTTGGCCAGCTCCACAGCTGGCAGCAAGCATTCCGCGTGCCTTTTGAAGTGACAGCCCCGGGGAGAAGTGAGGTCAGGGAAGCAGGTCGCAGCCACCTGCACCCCCGAGTCCTACAGCCTCCGGGGTTCCGTCAGCCCGGTGCCCACCGGCTGGTCCTCTCCTTGTGGCTGTGGCTGGGTGAGCCTAGGAGGAAAGTGAGTGGGGTAGACCACTCACCCCCACGGCTGCCTTCTGAAGCCAGCCAGCTCGCTCGCTGGGCCATTAACCAGCCAAGCCACGGCAGCAATAAAATTAATTTCCTTTCCTAATATATACAAGACTTTCTTCAGGAGGCTTATGGAGCGATTTGATCAAAGTGTGTCACTGGTATTCTTGTGGCTATCACTTTCAGCCCCTTAATGCCCTCCTGTCAAAACAAAATCCCGAAGAAAGGCTTTGAGTGGAGTCACGTGGACATAATGGGTTTCTAAAAGAGAGTCCTAAGCGCTCGCTAACATATACAGAGCCGACTATTAGATGGCGGGTGCATTGTCCTTATATTTTAATGTAAACATACTTATATTAGCCGGGCGCTTCATCCCTCTGCAGACGCAGAGGGGCAGGGCGGGTGGGGGGAGGGGGGGACGGCTTTAGTGGGACCGTCAACCAGGGAGGAGTCTGTTAAGCAGAGACTCGGAGGGGAGGTCAGGGGCGTGGAGGGGTGGAGGGAGGCAGAGGAGACCTATCTGGCTTTTCTTAATAACACGAATGCCTGGCTCCTGGGTGACACTTTGAACTTGGCCTTTTCCCACCTTGCCTGCTCTGCCCTGGAGGTAACCTCTGTGAGCAGGACTGGGAAGAAGGGGAAGGGACCCATTTCCTTGGGTGGGTAAACTGAGGTTCAGAGGAGGGTTCGATATCCTGGCAGGGACCAGATACACAGTTAAGATGAGGAGAACTGAACAAAGGGGTTCATTAGAAGCTGAGTGTGGGGCTGCATGTCTATAATCCCAGCATGCAAGAGGCTAAGCAGGAGGATGGAGTTCAAGTTTAGCCCCTTGGCTACATAGAGAACCTGCCCCAAGTCAATAAATTAAAAGACTGGGGGTGGAGTCAGGAGAAACCCAAATCATTTCCACCTTGAAATCTGAATGGGCCGAGTGACAGGGGTTTCCAGAACTTTCTGAGAATGCCTACCTAAGAGAAAGGTAGGCAAAGCCCAGTAAGACACAAGAGCTGTCACTTTGACACAGGTTCCAAGGACAGACAGGGTGAGGACAGGCAGGAGGGAGGTGGAGATTTTCCAGCCCACTGTTCAAAGGGACAGACAGAGGCATGCTTCAGTCTCCTGCCACCAACCTTGGTGCTTCTGCTGAGGCCAGAGGCAGGAGTCGGGAGAGATGAGCCTCTAGATGTTGATCCATGCACCAGCTGGAAGGAAGGACTTGGAACATGAGAGAGGCTGAAAACTCTGCCTTTATTTTTACACACACACACACACACACACACACACACACACACACACACACACTGGTACCTTGCCCTGAGGTCTGTCTCATGGGAGGGGCCATATTTTAACTGAGCCACTGTAGATAAGAGGCTGGGTGCTTGAAGCCTGGATAAGAATAGACTGACAGCTGGTGATTCATCTCTGCTCTTCCCAGCCAGCTGATAGAACACGGGTCGGCCCTCCCCCTGCTCAAGAGTCCCCACACACCCTGGAGGTGCCGCAGCCTGCTACCCAGCTTGCTCACCAAGGCCACTGTGTGGACATGGGTCTCCCTGTGTGCCAAGTGGTCCCTCGTTCAATCATGCGTCCTCACACAGGATGGGATCTGCATGTGTGGCCAGAGGTGGAGCCTGGACGAGCAGCATTGACAGGCAGGGTGGAGCAGTGGTTAGGAGCCTCCAGCTTCACATTGCAGCCTTGACACCAGCCACACATGGGGCCTTGCAAAGTCATTTAGAGTGTCAGCTTTCCATCCAAGTGACAAAATACCCTAGAGAAACAGCTGAAAGGGGTGGGGGAAGCTCTGATTTAGCCAGCTCCGGGGTGTATCTGTCTCTGATTGCTAAGAACTGTTGCTTTCAGGGTTGTGGCCAGGCAGAATATCATCCATGGCTGAAGGATGTGAGAGAAGAAACTGCACACACACACACACACACACACACACACACACACACACACACACAGAGAGAGAGAGAGAGAGAGAGAGAGAGAGATGGACAGACGGACAGACAGACATGCAGAGAGACAGAGAGAAAAGCAGAGCCAGGGAGACAGAGAGAAAAGCACACACACACACACACACACACACACACACACACACACACAGAGGGGCAAGTCCCTTTCAAGGTCATATGTCCCATGTTCTGACTTCCTTCCACGGCCCCACTTCCAAAAGATTTCCACTGCCTTCCAATAGAGCCACAGGCTAGTGCCCAGGCTTTTAACTCATGACCTCCAGGGGACACTTCAGATCCACTCCAAGCTGGGGGTAGTGATGGCTCCCTGTAACCCCAGAACTCCAGAGACTGAGGCAGGAGGATCATGGTTTAGAAGCCAGCCTGGGTTAATTAGTGATACCCTATGTAAAAGTAAAATAATAAATAAATAAATAAAAGCAATAATGCCTGGTCTTGTTGGGTCTCAGTTTCCCCGCCACACCAGTGTGGTGATCATAGGATCTGCCTCAGGGATCTTAAAGAAGAAGAACACAGCTCATTGGAGATGCCCGAGATCCTGCTGAACTCAGGAAGTGGCCCCCGTGGACGAGAAGTGGAGAGGCTGGTGTTCAAGCCACCCTCTCAGAGGAGGTTTGGAGGCCAGTGTGAGGCTGGGGCTGGTTTGGAATGGCTTGCCAGAGCCAACTGTTCAGGTCAGGACTTCAATGAGCAGAGGTAAACACAGACACTGCCGGAGATTAACATTGAAAGCTGTGTACAGCGTCTACCGTTGGCATCCCACCACTCGGGAGGCTGAGGTGGGCAGATCGTGAGTTTGAGGTCAGCCTGCACTACATAGTGAGACCCAGTCTCAGATGAAAAAATTAAATTTTGTAAGTTTACAATGTCACGTTCGAGGCAAGCATGACCAAATAGTCGGAACTCAGGTGTCTGCCCCATTCTGAGGCAGCCCAACACCCATTGAATCTGTGCAGTAACGTAAAGTCCTAATCACACCACACCACTTCCCCTAGCTCCCTGCGATACAACCACAGCAGTAGTTATCCCGCGGAAATGGGCAGACGGTGTTTATCAGGGCTCTGCTGTTGTTTTTTTTTTTATTTTATTTTCTCCTCCTTGACAAATGGTCATTAGGATTTCTTCTCTGTCACGGCCTAAGACAACCTCCTCCTTCTGTCTGAGGTTTCTCCCAGCTTTCTTCAGGAAACCTCTCATTCCTTTATGCCCCGGGTAGCTCTGCTTTGGGGAGTCGGACAGCATCATCCGGCCCTGGCATCCTCTCCTTTCACAAAAAGGGACATGGAACTGGTGTAGGAAGTCTGGCACAGGGTCCCTGTCTGGGAAACCTTTCTTCTCACTTCTTTCCAAGTTGCTGCTGGCTTGTGAGATCATGCCTAGCCTCAGGGGCTTCAAAGTCATGGGCGAAGACATCACTGGCTAAGGGTGTGGGGGGTGGGGGACACGGTTAGAATCCAGGGCAGAAGGCAGAGGCTGGGGCCAGGAAGCTCCTGGCATCTGGGCACTGCCAGCGCCCTCTGCTCACCAGCTTGCCCCCTACTTCGGGCAAATTCCTCGCCGGGCGATAAGCGTGGCTCCGTCTCTGAATTTTCCCATCCCGCTGACAGTTTTAAACCAATAGATTTATGAACTTTTAAGTAATAGAAATATTTAAGGCAGACTGGTCTGTCTTATCTGTTAAGACAGGGACACTCCTCTTCAGAGGTGGGGGAGGGGGTAAACTCATAAAAAGGAATGAGGTTAGTGGTCCCCCAGCTAGAGGGATGGTGGGGGGCTCTGGCTGTTGCCCAGATGCCTTCCTTCCTGCCCAGGGGCTGGGCCCAGTTCTGCCACCTTCCTGTTCGTTCTGGGTGTTTCTCCCAGTGGGTTTTATTCTTCTCAGCCCAGCTGGAATCCACCCAGCTGGATTACCTCCATCACTCTGATGAACCCTACGAGGATGAAAGGCTGCTCATGGTAATGATGGTGAGCATGGATCGAACACCCACTGTACGCCAAGCGCCATAAGCATCCACTTGATCACCCGGAAAAACCCAGGGCACAGATAAGTGGTCTCAGGGAGTGAGGGTAGGACCCGGGTTCTATGGGCACCCCGAGGCTTATTCAACTAGGAAGTCGTTCTTAGGGAAACCTGATGGCAGAATCATAGGACTCTCTCGAGATACCCAGAGTCTGAAAAGGAGCTGGAGGCAGCGAGGGACCTCCAAGTTTGATTTTTATGTTATTCATTCTTACATAGGAAGAAGCAGGCCCAAAGGGCTGACGTGACTTGTTCAAGGCCAAATGGTTTCCGACTGTCTGTCGGCAGAGAGATTCGAATTCGGGTCTGATGCCCACCTTCCTGCTCTCAGCTCCCTCACCCACTGTTACCTCCTGCTGTTTTCTCCTTGCCCTCCAACAACTCCATGGACTTAGGGACTCTGGGTGTCCCGCCTACCTTGTGGGGGGAATGCTGTTTTTCTTGTCCAAAATGTCTAAATGGATCTGTTGCCCTTAGCAAACCCTATTTCTGCCTGGGAATCCCCCCCAAGGTCCCTCTCCATCTCTCCCTTCACGTCTATCTCTATAACCGTCCGTCCCCCCAATAATTCTCCAGCCACTCTGCTGTCCTCAAGAGTGACACCCAGGATGTCTGTGTCCCCGTAGCCTTGAGCATGTTGTAGTTCTGCAGGAGTGAGTGTCATGCACCCTCCTCCCCTCACCCCTGCCCAGGCACGCTGTCACTTGACTGAGGTGTACACAGAGCTCTGTCTCCTCTCTGTGTTCCACAGTCTGCCACTAGCTTTTCTCTGTCCCTTCTGTCACTGTTTCCTGGGTGCTTCCAAGAAGGAAGATACCTGGCCAAATTGGGGACTCTGGTGCCACCAACACAGTCACTGCCGAGAACACCGCTATGTCAAAATGGCCCTGACAGGTCAATGCTGATGGGCTGTGGTTACTCAGGGTGGGGTAAAGGCTCTGGCCCAGTCAGCGGTAGTGGAAGGCTTCCTGGAGGAGGCAGCTAGCAGCTTAGGCAATGGGGAAGCATTGCAGACAGGGAGCATCGTGTGGTCTGTGATACTTCCCGGCCTTGGCACTGGCCATCCCCGCCATCCAGGACTGCTCTTCCCCTGGGCATGACTAGACTGTGGTGGAACCAGAGGTGGAGCTGGGATGTGGGCTAGCCTGGATGACTCCAAAGCTTGCTCTCACAGACCCCTGTCTTAGCTGGAGATAGACTTCCAGGAGACTCAGCCTAGTCACCAATCACGACATCACCACTTGCTTTGGGAGCACTTTCTACACATTTTGGCTCCCCCCCGCTCCAGAAGGTATAGCCTTGGGCAAGTTACTGGTCTCTATGCACCAAGGAGTTGGTGATGGGATCCCTGTCAGAGCTGATGAGAGAGTCAGTATCTTCTCCATACATGAAGTGCTTATCGGAGATCCCAGCAGGATGCACACCAAAGAAGAGCCAGCAGGTACACCAGCTGCCGGGACCTCTGTCTGGCTTGAGTCCACCGGCCACGCTGTAGACCAGCATTCTACCACCCCATTCCTCAAGTGTGTGTGTGTGTGTGTGTGTGTGTGTGCGCGCGCGCACGTGCGCGCACACACACACACTCACTCATGCATGCACACACACAGTTGCTCACATAAATATCCAAACACACACTCATGCATGTACACACACACACACACACACACACACACTCATGCTCCTCCTAGCTTCTAATAGAAAGAGTTCTGTGGAACGCAAGGGCACGGGATGAATTTAGAAAGGGGTGGATATAACTTAGAATCCACAGGGTACACAGCCCTGGACCCGGGATCAGTACCAACTGTGCGGGTTTAGGAGATAGCAGCTGCCAGGCACCCCAGTGCTTTGCTATCTACCGCAAATGTGTTCCCCATTACCACCATCCTCTAAGCATAAAAACCCTGTCGGCATTTCAGCAAGGCTCCCGGGCCTGCAGCGGCCATGTGATATACGGGCTTTCTGCCTCTCCTTGGCTGTTTGCTTGGGGTGCTTTATTCCCTGCCCTGGCCCAGCCTTGAGGTGCTTGGTATGGGTGGAGAAACCGGGGACCCCAAAGCTGGAGATGACTTCCAGGATGAGGAGACAGGAGGCATCACAGACTGTGTTGCTGGAGGGACAGCTCACATTGCTGTCTCCAGCTCTGGTCAGTCTTCATATGTCCACCCACGTGTGCTGCCAGCCGGCCAGTCTTTTAGTCATCAGACATCTGCCAGCACGGAGGTGGACAGATCCAAAGGCAGCCACCGTGATCCCTAGACCCCTGAATTCAGGGCCTGCAGGATGCCCTCCCCTATGAGGATGCCCGTAGCCTGTGGTGTGCATTTGGTCAACAGGGTGTGGCAGAGACGAAGTTATTCGGTAGATTCAGTTATGAAATGGAGCTTTGAACCAAGGAGAAGGGAGATTATGAAGGGTGAGGTGTGGCTCAGTGGTAGTGCCCTTATATATTGTGTGGGTTACTCCCAACACCATAAAAAAAAGGAGAAAGGAAAAAAGGAAAGAGGGGAGATAAGGAAGGGGGGGTGGAGTGTATCCTGGATGGGCTCAGTGTAACCAGGTGAAGGGCTCTGAACTGGACCAGCCCATCCTGAGGTCAGGAGCCCCCTCCTGCTGGCCCTGGGAATGCCAGCTCCTCTCTGAGACACACAGAAGAAGAAAATGAATCCTTTTACTCGCAGAAATGAACCTGGAGCCGATGCTTCCCCCGCCCAAGTCTTCAAGAGGAAAACTCAGGCCAGAAATCCTGAGAAGGTAGCGCTGGCTTGGCTGTGTTGGGCTTCCTGAGCCGAGGGACCCAAGGGGTCAGAAATGTGCATCGTTAACGATACTCTAAACCCGTGGCAAACTGTTACACATCACTAGACAACTAAGTTGAGCACCTACTAGGCACCGACACTCTTGCACACGCACTCACACTCACTCACCCATGCACAGATGCGCATGACAGAACGGCTCCGCTACATGCTTAGTCCCGTTCGGGGTGCACATGCCAGGCACACAGCACACGTGCGATCAAGGTGGCCCTGAGTCGAGACCTACTACTGCGTGTGACCTGGAGGTAGTCAGGTGACTACTCTGAACCTCAGTTTTCCTTGATGAGAACTCGGGCACGGGAACCTGCCTGTGGGGTCCTGCTGAGCATTCAGGCTACATCATCCAGTGATAACGAGATGGAGTTGAGGAAGGGACTGCAGCTCAGGTGTAGGGTGCTGGCCCAGGATGCGTGGGTCCTCTCTTCAGCACCGCATTTTTTTTCTCTGTCTTTGACCCATGTCCCCAGGAATATGATATTCACACCCTCTGTTCTCAGCCAAAGCATGAGACAGCTTTCCCCATGCTACCCACTAGGTGAGCCTTTCTCTCTTGGTAATGTAGACTCCTGTGTACTGTCTATTTCTCAGAGATAAGGGCCACACAAAAACACATGGGTAGAAAATGTGAGGAGAGACTGGAAGAGAGATCCTTATGGGAAAAGGGCACAATAAAATAAAACGTCATTAAATTTGAATTTCAAACAAAATAAAAACTATGTTCCAGGGGCTGAAGCTCAGAGTGCTTGCTTTGTATGTGTGGGTCCTGTGTCCATTCGCAGTACCTCAAATTGCTTTTTACCCACCCATGAGAGTCCCCAACATTGTGTCTACAGATGCAGGATTGCTGAACCTAGTAGACCTTGGATGAGACAATGAGACTCCATTACAGAGTCTCAGCAGAGGGGGAAAATATCTTATATTTCATCTGGCTGTATTGGAAATATCTGAAAATCCAGAACATGGTAGATGATTCATTAATTTGCTGAGGGGTTGGAGAGATGGCTCAGTTGGTAAAGTGTATGCCTTGTAAGTACGAGGACCTGAGTTCGATCCCCAGAAGCCATGTGAAAAAAAAAATCCAGGTGTGGTGCTGGCTTTGGGGATGGGGAGAGAGGTGGATCCTTGGGGCTGGCTGGCTGCTCAGCCTAGCTAAATCGTTGAGGCCCAGGTCCCAGTGAGATACCCTCTCTCAAAAACTAAAGTGGATCGCATCCTGAGGAGTGACCTCAGAAGTGGTCCTCTGGCCTCCACACACATGCACACACACCCCGAAACAAAACAATCTTTGTTGAGAAGTCTAAAGGACTAAGCCATTCCAGGTCCTCTGTGGTGTCTGGTGGGGCATCCAAAGTTGACTTTCTGCTCCATGGGACAGACAAGTTATCGATGGTGACGAAAAGGGAAGCCGAGAGAGAATAATTGACTCATCCAAAGGCCCAAGGCAGAGAGGCAGCCGGGGTTTGAACCCAGCGCCTCCATTCCCGACATTTAGCTTGAATGCCCCCCATGTCTCCCCAAGACACTGGTTCAAGTGTGAGGGCCAACCGTGATCCCTGACATGGCCCAGCCAAGCAGCTGCCATTCACACTGCCTGTTGTGACTGGTGTTCACCATCCAGCTTTGACAGTTTCTGTGGGGTCCTGAGAGGCCTTCAAAGAGGGACAGAACAAGGGGAGAACTGCAGCCATTAGGCACGCACGCGTGTGTGTGTGTGTGTGTGTGTGTGTGTGTGTGTGTGTGTGTGTATGTGTGTGTGTGTGTGTGTGTAAGTTTAGTGATGTCACATGTCCCCCTTGGCATGCCTGGCATGGTGTGGGGGTCAGGCTCCAGTACCCCCCATGTTGCACAGTAGGCCCGTGGTCCATCGCTGCAGATGGCTGCTGATTGATCTGACCCTGTAAAGAGCCCGCTGGGCCACACAAGCCCAGCGAAGCTTAATAAGGGCGTTTTGAAGATGATAAGAGCCAGAGCTGCTCGTTAAGATTCCAGGGCCTCAGAGTCTTCTGTGCTGTATTATCTTTTTCTTCTCTGCCTTCATAGTCTCTCTCTCTCTCTCTCTCTCTCTCTCTCTCTCTCTCTCTCTCTCTCTCTCTCTCTCTCTCTCTCTCTCTCTCAATGCTGCAGATAAAGCCCGCCCAGCATCCAGAGCGCGACACGAGAGAAAACTCTGGAGTCTTTGATTTTTAAAGGACTAGCATTAAAAGCGGCTTGTGACATTAAAAGGTCCCAGGTTCCAGATGGATCAACAGCAGATGGCTGAGTGGCCTCCTTGGCCGAGTTATAGGAATGTAGTTTGGACAGGGAGTGGCCATGGCTCTGGGCTGTCATTCACAGGCCTGGTACGGCTCTGCCATCCCCAAATAGACAATGGGCGTGTTGTCGGCAACTCCAGGCCTCGGTTTCCCTGGCTTTCAGCTGAAGCATGGGGACCAGTGAATCAGTCCCTCCCACTGGGAGCAGCCTGCCAACCATCCAAGCCTAGAATGGGGCAGTGGCAGCGAGGGTAATGCTGGCCCTGGGTGTGGCCAGGCAGGCTGTGGCCCAGGCTGTCACAAGAACACCCCATCACTTCCTTTACCTGGACCCCAGCAGCCACCACTCCCAACTGAGGACACCTTCTTCAAGTCTCCCAGTGCCTACATCACACCTGGTGGAGACAGACAGGTGGATGGATGGATGGATGGATGGATGGATGGATGGATGGACGGACGGATGGATGGATGGATGGACGGACAGACAGACTACACAGGGAGACAGAGAGAGAGGGAGGGAGGGAGGCAACAGAGGGACAGGGAAACAAAACACACAGACGTGGGTCGGGGAGGGCAGTAAGGTGGTTTTCCTTCTCTCTCTGAGTTCTTTTGAAAATCTAAAGACAAAAGCTACAGGCCTGCTCCCAAACAGCACTCAGGCATGACATCTCACATATAATTTTAGGGAGTCTGTGGAGTGTGTGTGTGTGTGAATCCTCACCTTCCATATTGTTTTAGACACAGCCTCTTGATGTTCCCCCCTGCATATGCCAAGCTAGGTGGCTCACAAGTTTCTGGGGACCCTCCGGTCTCCATCTCCTGTCCCAGTGTAGGTACGCTGGGGTTACAAAGGTCCTCAACAGGTGTATTAGGCTTTGCACGGGTTGTGGGGGGCCTGAACTCAGGCCCTCATGCTTGAAAAGCAAGTGCTAACCCTACCGAGCCATCTCCCCAGCTCTATAACTAACATTTTCTTGAGATAAGGTCTCACGACCATGTAGTCCAGGCTGGCCTTGAATGTATGCTCCTCCTCCTGCCTCTACCTCTTAAGGGTTGAGATTATAGGCATGCACTACCACCCATGTTCTGAGGGCTAGCTGCAGGAGAAGCATGTGGCTATAGGAGGAGGAGATGAGCGGGACATGTGCTCAGGTACTTCCCTGATCCACACCATGGCGCCCTGTGCCCAGGGTTCATCTGGGATCAGCTAAAATCCATCAACTAAAATCTCATCAGTTCTACAAGATGACTTTTCCCTGGTGTTAAAGGGAGTCTTATGTTTGTTCATCTGTTCTCTTTCTTTCTTAGTATATATGGATGTATATGTGTTTGAGTCTGTGTATGTGCCCCATGAGTGCACATGCCTAAGGAGGCCAGAAGAGGGCAGCAGATCCCCTGGGAGCTGGAGTTATAGGTAGCTGTGAGCCACCTGATGTGGACATTGGGGAACCAAACTCATGTCCAATGGAGGAGCAACAAGAACTCTTAACTGCTGTGCCATCCTCTTCCAGCCCCAATTTCTTCTTTATTTAGAACCCAACCCTGCTCCCCTATCTCTACTAGGGGACTGGATCACCTTGGGTCAATCATTCTGGAGATTCTAGGTGACCAGGCTTCCCCTTCAGCTCTCTGTGTTGATGCCAGGAGGCAGGTGGAGAGGCTCCCTCTGGGGTAGAGGTGGGTTCTGAGGAGAAGTAGAGATTGGGCCTTCTTGGTCTAGGGGGCCTCTTGCCCTAGACCAGCGAGCTAGGCTACCTATTCAATACCCTTGCCAGTGTGAAGACAGCTCTCCATGTCCTGTGGCCCTCACATTCTGTCTTTCTTATTCCCCTAACTTCTTGTTATTCTAATAATCAAGCCTCCCCCCCCCCCATTCCTCTCTCTCACTTTTGTGGGTCTCCATTTCTGCTGCAACTTTCAGCATCATTCCCTGCTCTGCCATGGACGTCGTCTACCCACACCCACCTGTTTCCTTTAGATCACGTGGAACCTCAGCCTCTCCTACTCCCTCTTTGCAGTGCTCTTTCCCCATAGCATGGATGACAGAGGTTTCCATACACACACATCTAGCTAATGGGGCCAGGAGCAGTGTCTCTTGGGAAAGCATGTAGGTGAGTGCGTGCGTGCGTGCGCATGCGTGCGCGCGTGCGTGATATTGCTGACTGCAAGGCTGTGTTGCTGCACATTTAAATTCGGTTTCTTCCTGGGGTATATTCTCTGTCCTGAAGATTATATAGCTTGCAAAATCACCTTTCTCCACGGGGGTACTGTGTATGAGGAAATGGCCACCAGTCTAGAATTAGCCGCCCTCTGGGTCTAGAACTTAGCCGCCCTCTGGGTGCCTGGCGGGGAAGCGAAATCTGAAGTTAGCCACAGATTCAGTTCCTGCTTGGAAACAACAAATCCATTGGAAGTGGGGGACTGGGATCTCCCTTACCCAGAGCCGAAATGGTTGCCATTGAGAGGCAAAATGCAAAGGAAGATGTCTAAGAGCCCCACGAGCAGCCAGCCGAGCCATCCTCACTGGGAAGGGATTCATTTTCTCGCCTCCAACGGCCACATCTCAAGGGAACCTGCAGGCTTGAGCAGAAAAGGGTCAGATTTCATCCGGCTTCATGGCTGGGGTTTCTGGCGGCCCCCCAAATTCACATTGTTTGAATTCACTTACCCAGAGCAAAACCCTGACCGAAAGTAAAAAGACACTCAGAAACGCTTATTTTAAAGATCTCCGCAAGGTGTTCTGGACATCAATAGCTCTTAAAATCCACAGCAGTGCTTTCATGATTTAAGTGTAGAGGAAGCTGACATATGGATCACATTTTCTCTGAATTCCTCCTACTTTTAAAAGTGAAAGGTAGACGAGGCAACGACATTGTAGAGTGTCTGGACCACTTAGAGATTTGCTCCCAAGTCAGAGCACCCCAACTCCGAGGCCGGGGGATGAGCTTGTCCAGTTTATGCTTCTGGGAGATCCTCAATGGAGGACTATTCTGTGTGGATCCCAGAGTCATTTTTTTTTTTTTTTTTTAATTTCGGATGCCTCTCTGAGCACCATCAGGACCCAAGGCCACAGTTTCTGGGCTCTGACATATATAAAGGAATCTCTCCCTAAAATTGCTGGTTAGAGACTCGGATGGTGGAGTATACTCCAGCCCACCTATACTAGGGTCTCTGTGTTGGAGCTCGATATGGTGGCCCAGGCCTATAGACTTGGGAAGCTGAGGCAGGAGGATCATAAGTTTGGGTCCAGCCTAGACAACTTAGCGAGACCCTGTCTCACACTTGAAGAGTCAAGAGGGCTAGAGGCTGTAGTCAGGACCCCTGAACTCCGTAGTTACATCAGGTTTCTTAGCTGCCAGGGTGGGGTGCCATTGGTGGAGGTTAGGGTTTCTTTTTAAATTAAAAATTTTAAGTGTGCATGTGCATTAGTGTATGCGTGCTGTGGGGGCCAGCAGAGGGCACTAGATCCCTTAGAGCTGGAGTGGCATTTGGTTGTGTACTGCCGTGTGTGTGTGTGTGTGTGTGTGTGTGTGTGTGTGTGTGTGCCAGGAATTGAACCCCCATCCTCTGCAAGAGCAGCCAATGCTCTTAACCACTGAGCCACCTCTCCAGCCTTGGAGTCAGGGTCTCTTAGCTTCTCTCTAGGCATTTTGGGGTTGCACAATTTTGTTGTTGTTGTTGTTGTTGTTGAGGAGCCTCCCTGTTCATTGTGTTTAATAGCAGCACTGATCTTTGGCCCACAGATACCAAGAGCACCATCCCCTTTGTGACACCACAAAATGTCTCCAGGCATCTGTACACATCTCCTGTGGGGGGCAAAATAGCCTTGGTTGAGAACCCCTGGTGTCTAGGACTTTGATGGGGGTGGTTTGGATGGGGAATGTCCCCCACAGGCTTGTGCATTTGAACACACGGTTCCCAGGCACTGGCATTGATCTGGGAGAGGTATTAGTTACCTTTTTGTTAATGTGAAAAAAAAATACCTCACAGGTTTTTTTGGGGTAGGGATGGGGGAGAGGTTATATATAGCTCATCATAGGAGCCTGAGGCAGCTGGTCACACGGCATCCACAGTCAGGCAGTGGAGAGAGATGAACGCTGGTGCTCGGCTCACTCTCTCTTTTGTATTCAGTGAAGGACCCCAGTCCATGGGATGGGACTGACCACACATAAGGTGGGTCCTTCAACCTCAACCACCGCAATCTAGAAATGACCTCCCAGACACATGCAGAGGTCCGTTTCCGTGGTGATATTAAATCCAATCAAGTTATCAACGACAATCAGTCATCCCTGGACATCAGGAGGCTTGGGGCTCCATAAGAGCTAGCTGAGCTAGCTGATGGAAGAGGGTCGCTGAGCCCAGGACTTAAAGATCCTACCCACTTCTGCTTCCGGTTCGGGTTCCCTTCCTCCCAGTCTGGCCACTATGTGCACAGAGCCTAGCCGGGCTTGGATATGACTCAGTAGCATTCTTACCTAGTATACAGGAAGCCCTGCGGTCTAGCCTCAGCTCCATATAAACTAGGGGTGTTGGCACAAGCCTGTAATCCTGGGGAAGTGGAGGCAGGAGGATCAGGAGTTTAAGGCCATTCTCCACCACGTAGTGAGTCTGAAGTCAGTTTGGGCTACATGAGACAAGCAAATACATTTTTTAAAATGTGTGTGCCTATGTCTGCAGATTGACTAATTTCCCGTGCTTCACCCACCCCCACCCCCGAAACACAGGCATACTTCTCATTTAGTGTCCCCCCACCCCACCGCATCCCTGGCTTCTCAGCTGTCATATGTAGCCACCCCCATCCTAGGACATCCTTCACATGACTTGTTTGGTCAGTGACCCGCTAGAGGACATGAGGGAACTCCATGGGCGGCCTTGGCCCAAGTCTGACCTAGCCACACCCAACCCAGGTCCCCTCCTGGCTTGCTTGACAGGGTGGTGGTGGATTTGTCAAGAGTTAAGGAGATGGAGCTTGTCTGTGGTTTAACATCAGTGCCAGGCACATGGGGAATGAGCAATAACCCTGTGCTTATTTTATTGTGGGTGGGTGGGTGGGTCCCAAAACAGCTTAGAACTCACGCCTCCTCCTCTCCTGCTCCCTTCCTCCATCCCTCCTCCTTCTATCCTTCCATCTTTCCATCTCCCTCCCTTCCTTTCTTCTTCTTTCCCTCCCTCTGTCCCTGTTCCCATTCTTCCCTCTTTTCTCTACTCTTTTCCTCTCTCTCTTACCTTAGACCCACCCCTGGCTGCCCACTATCCACCAGTCTCCGTACCTGGGTGAGTGGACTCCGGAGAGCAGCGTGCAGGAAAGCCAGGCACCTGGGGGCCTCAGGCTCAAGAGCCCACCAAGGGTTAATCCGTGGGGAACAAGAAGCCAGATGAATTCTGCCCTGTTCAACACCCCAATCATCATTAGTCACGCTCGCCGGACAGGAGGCTCCCCACTGGCTCACCTCTCTCTGGCTTCTGTCCTGCCAGGGCAGCCATATTTCATGCTCTGAAACAGATGACCCCGGGGTCAGGGAGACGAAAGGCCCATTGAATGGGTCGGCCAGGGACTCCACGGAAATGGAGGGCAGGGAGAAGGTGGTGGACCTGTGTCTCCAGGAGCAGCCCTAGGCCATGTCTCCTAGATGCCCACTCCCCTTCCTTGGGCCAGGTAGGGAGGCAGGAAACATAGGGGTGGGCCTGGGAAGTCATATTTGCATAGCAACTCTTCCCATGATACCCTGCAGCAGACCAGCCCTGATGGGATTTTTATTTTCCCCTTTTTATTTATTCTATGTGTCTTTTACATCATGTATCTTGATCCCATTCATTTCCCCATCCCTTGCATCTGCCCTCTACCCCCACCCCCCCAAATAAAACAAAATTTAAGAGAGGAAAAAATTAAAAAGGAGGAAAAAGTAAAACTCTCGTCATAGAAGCTTCAGTGTGACACAGTGAGGCGTGCCGTGAACCCCTGCTCCAGTCACACATTACGGTGAGGACTGGACCCGCTTCCCCACCGGGCACCAACCTGCTTTCAGTTTACCAGACTATTCCAAAGTCTTCACAGTGAACAGGGAAGAAACTAAATGCCATAGCTACAGGAATGGGTGTGTGTGTGCATTTTCTTGTGTTGAAAAAAAAATGAAACACGTAAATGAAAATCCATAAATATTGCCTAAGCAAGAAATAAAATGCTAATCTCAACTACAATGGTTAGGTCTAGGTGTGGTGGTATAGACCTTTAATTTCAGGCAGAGAGGCAGGTTGATCTCTGTGAGTTCAGGACCAGCCTGGTATGCAGGAAGAGTTCTATGCAAATCAAAGCGACAGAGTGAAAGCCAGTCTTAAAAAAAACAAACAAACAAACAACAACAAACCCCACAATGGTTAGGGATGGCAAGATGGCTCAGTGGGTAAGGGCACTGGCAGCTAAATCTGAAAACCTGAGTTTCTTTCCTAAGTCCCACTGGGTGGAAAAAAAGGAACCAAATGACAAGATAAATGAAGACATAAACGTAAGTCACGATAATAAAACAACGGTCAGGGCAAGTGTGGCGGCCCATGCCTGTAATCCCAGTATTGAGGTGTCTTGAGTAGAAGGATGATGAAAACCAACACAGCAGCTGTTGCTATTGCTGTGGTGGGGAGTTCCCACGGAGCCCAAAGGGCAGAGAGTCCCCGCTTATCACGGTACGCCCCTGATCCACAGACACGATCGACCAACCGAGCACGTGCAAGCAGTGGACTGGGAAGACAGTCAGAAAACACAACAACAAGAAAAAGAGGAGGTGTGTAAACATGACTCTAGGGAAACTTAGATTTTGTATTTGAGTCAGTTCGGACCAACCGATGATGATGAGGTTGACATGGTACTAGAGGCCACACCCATCGGATGCAGGCAACCCATTGACAGATAAGGATGGTGGCAAGCAAGGAGAGGACAGAGACGAGAGGGTAGGTGGTCGGCCCTTTACTCCGCCCAGCTCAGGGCTCAAGGGAAAGCAGGGGGAGAAATGTACTTGGAACTTTCTCTAGGATGACTGGAGGAGGGCGCTCTCAGGCGAGGAAGAGAGGGCGGAGGCACCAGGCAGCCTGCTGCCGTACACCACGGTTGTGGGCGAAGGCAGAGATGAACTAAGGGGTTATGGAGCAAGGGATCTCTCCACCTCATCAGCTGGTAATGTCCTTGTTCCAGCACTCAAAGGTGGTGGCCTTGGAATTCCTTGGTGGATAAGGAAGCCGAGAGCTCGATACCTGTTCAGAATCCCACAGCTGGCATCGATGCTGGAGCTCAGGTCTCCCCACCTTTTATAGCCCAGACTTTGGGGCACGCTTAAGGGCTACCAGAAAATATACTGGAAATTCATTTGTTGATGTAGTCTGACCTATCGAGTCCGAAGCTGCAGGTGAGGCCCCATGTTTAAACAGTCCACATCCCTGGGGTCCCACTGCGTATGTACCTAAGCCCCCGGGCTACTGTTTGCACCTGGCTCCAGAAGGTACCGTGACCTCACTTTGTGCATGAAGCTTGAGTGGAAGGTACCAGAAGAATCTAACCACTACCACCTGTTGTTCTGGTCATGCCTCTCACTGCCCCCAAGTAATGAGGCGTGTCACACAGGCAGGGTGTGGCAAGCAAGGCTGGAGGGTGAGAGCCCCTTCCTCCAGCCCTAATGATGGCCAGTTTCCAAAGTCACATCAGAAAGGAGCCCTGTGCTCAAGATCTGCCTTCAAGGATTTCAGTGGTGACTCCTGCACTATGGAGGAAGGAGTCTTGTCCTTTGTGTCTGTCTGCTGGCAGAGCCTCGGCTGCATCAGAGTGTCACACCTGGCTGGCATGCCTCCCATCACTTGGGGGACTGTGAACTCCTGGAGTGTTTCTTCACTGGCCATTTAACCACAAGACAGTGGTTAGGTGTGGACTGTCCCCGGGGTTGGTATGAAACTGCACCAAAAATTCGAGATGAGCAGTGTGGACAGAGCTTCTACCCTCCGTTTTCTGCCCTTCTTGTCCGTGGATGTGAACGGCGCCCATGCCCGGCTCGTGGCATCGCACAGAGAAACAGATCTTGTTATGGCATCAGATGCACATAGCAGATGCTTCACAAGTGATGACGCTTCCTGCTCACCCTCCTCCCTCCCTCCCTGCTCACCCTCCTCCCTCCCTCCCTGCTCACCCTCCTCCCTCCCTCCCTGCTCACCCTCCTCCTCCCCTGTCATCATTGTCATAATCACCTCAGCCACCTCTGCAGCAGCCCCAGGTATTCAGCAAAGCCCACGGTAAACCTGCAAAGGAAGCTGCATCTTGCCATTGAGGAAATTGCCTCTATCATCTGCCTCCACAAAGAAACTGGGCCAATTGTCCAGGTGCATCCTGAGTGCATTCCCTTTGGAATGGTTCAAGTGCACCCCAGTGACCCCAATATCTGGTGGGTTTTGTGGGGACAGGACTGGGGATTATGCTGTTGGTCTGCAGCCCTCCAGGTGGACTGTGGATTTGGATGGAGGTGGCTAGAAAGAGTCTGGGGATCATGAGATTTGCGGCCCCCCCCCCAATCTCTGTAAGTAGAAATGAGACCCTGAAGGGAACTGGTCTGTGGACCCCAAATCCCAAATGCTTCCCCATACAGAATGCCATGGAGCTAGGCAAAGCCAGAAAGGAGCAGGCAGCTTACAGCATCATTGCAAGGAAGAACAGGCAGCTGCAGACGGTGTGGGAGCATTTGAACAAGAAGCCACCCGGCTGCAGGCTTGTGCAGCATGCTCTTATTTATGGGAACACGCATTACAGGAACTTTTTATATAGAGCATTAAAGTGCAGGCAATTTAGGACACTTGATCAGCCTTCCTCTCCGGCATCCTAGCCTCCCCCCACTCCCACCCCGTCATCCCCTCCCTTCTCCAGTGTTTGAATTTCAGCTGGGTACAGGCTGATAATGACAAAATTACATTGCAAACAGGTGCGGCCTCTTCTGCTCTGGACGGATGCCAGGGCATGTGAATCCTCAGTGGGGGGCATGTGGTTTGCCTGGTTTATGAGACCAGGGATGGAGGGTGAGGGTATTATCCCTCGCCAGAATCTCTCCACCTCTCAAACCCCTCTCCAAAGCTAAGCTGGGCCCTTGGGAGGCACACTCAGACATCTCAGGAACAGGCAAAATCTCTTCGCAGTCTTTGTTCTGGGTCTCCTGTGGGGTATGAATTCTAACATCTTAGCAGGGAGGCATCAGTTACCTGGGACAGAAGGGCATGATATGAACACACAGTATGAATATCAGCAGCAAGAATTCCAAAAACAACAACAGCCACACAGGTGGGCTAGCCTCTGCTATTTGTGGGCAGTGGTTAAGCTCTTAACTTACACGAGATCCTCTCTTCAGTGATAGTTCTTAAAGCTACCCCAAATCCAGGCCCTTCAATACCAGCCACTACCAAATAGTTGCTGTGGGGCTGAGGGTAAATGGCCAAGATGCTCTGGGCCTCAGTTTTATCACCTGTGAAAATGGGAATTAGGTGACTTTCTTCATGAAGTTGTGGAAATGGCCAGGCTGATGGATGGATTCATTTAAAACTTACCTAAGTGTTCTCTACTTGGAAAGCCAGACACTGGGATTACCCTCGAGGTAAGCGAGCATACAGTACCGGTAGTGACTGAAACCCAAAGCCCATTAGTTGTTAACTAAATTAGACCAGATTTAATAAGATGACCAGGGATAAGATCCCTGCCTTGAGGTGTCCGGCACAGGCATTTTGTCACAGCGATTGAGTCGGATGAATACAGGCAAGGCGACGGTTCTGTGGGGGCTTTTGTGCAGTACCCACTGCTCATTCCGCCCAGGCTGAGGAATCGCTAGGGGTTAGACTTCTTACCCAAACTTCCCAACAACCCTTTGAGGGTAGGTCTTACTGCTACCCATTTTGCAGATGAGGAAGAAACTGAGGCTCAGCCAGGCACAATCACCTGTCCCCGGACACCTAATGAGCAAGTCTGGATTTGGGATTGGGTCCAGGTTCGTCTCTGAAGTTTGTACTTTTCCTTTCCTGACTCTACACTCTGCAGCACCCTACCCTCAGACTCAGTCCAGCCAAGGAGGCACCTGGAAGGTCTGGGAAGGACTGAGTGGACGTGGGCCTCTGACAGGTACTTTATCCAGTTTTAATTAAGGCTGTTACAGGAGAAACCTGAGACCCATGGTAGGCGGCCATGAGCTTTCCTCAGGGTGGGTCTTCTGCTTCTTGGGTGGCTTCATGGTACACTCTTGCCTGCATCCAAGGGATAGTCCTAGAATGTTCCAGAACTGGACCCCTGATGACCAGATTTGGGAGTTAAGAGTTGGTGGAGATGGAGACCAGGAAACCAAGCAAAGGCCGAGGGACTTGGACAGCAGCCTGCTCCTCAGCTTCATTAACTATATTAATTTGGGGCCATGTGCGCCTCTTCCAGGTGCAGAAGTTATTGGTTCCCTGGAGCCAGGGCATGACCCAGTTCTGAGGACCTGCCCTCGTATGTCTGGAGACCATCTGGGGTCTGGTTCAAGGTGCCCTGACCAAAGAAACAGAGGAGCTGGACAAAAACCCAACCTAGCCACTCCCCACCCCACCCCACCCTTTTTTTTTCTTTTTTGCCTAGCTTTTCCCTTCTTTGGCTTTTCTAGAACTTTCCACACCCTTGTTTGGAAGGTAGACTGCCTCATCATTGGGGGCATTCAAGTCAATAAATGACTGGCAGGCAGACCCATCATAACCATGGTCCCAACTCCTGACCCCTCCTCCATTTGCTCACCTTGAGTCTGGGGGGTGCATGGCTTTTGGATCGCCCCATGAAGGGGCTGGGCTCTGAGTCAGGCAGAAAGAGGGACAGGAACACAGTCCCCCGGCTGGCCACTCCTTGTAACACACAACAACCCTACGCCATGGCCCACCTCTTTATTCCCAGGGGCCATGTGGCATTACTAACCTGCTCCTATGGCATCTGTCTTCCATTTTCAGATCTTCGACTGGTACCCTAGACAAGCAAGGGGACTTGTGGGGAGAGAGGGGCAGGAAGAATGTCCACGAGCAAGTTAAATGCCGACGGGACACAGAACACACGGACTCTTAAGGCAAATGGTCTGATCCAGTACACAGCAAGGCTCCAGAAATCATCAGGGCTCTGTGAACCATGAAGGTCACCATGACGTGATCTGAGCGTAAGAGGTCCTCCAGGGGCTCCCGAGTTCGAACACCTGCTCCCCTGGGCTACTGGTGTGCTTTTGGGGGAAAGATATGCAAAGCGAGAAGGCGGGGCCTCTCTGGAGGAAGTGAGTCTGAGTCAGCTGTGAGATGAATGTGCCAACCCAGGAAAGGTCTCCGTGACAGGGGCCACCAGTGCCTACTGAACCATAGGTGCTTAGATTCCTCATGGAGCACATCGGCTTTGCTTCAAATATCATTAGATCAACACAAGTGGTGGGTGGGCACAGAGAAACGATGTGAACTGGGTAGGGTAGGACGGTACTTCCTTAGTTTTCTCCTTATGTCTTACAAAGCCATTCCCTCCCTCTGCATTTGGGGCAACTTCTGAGTCCGAGGGAATGCCCGGCCCTAGGTGCTGTGTGTGCATGCCTGCCTTTAACTGGTTGTTTAGAGGCCACATGCTTTGGGTTCTACTGAACCCACGGCAGATGCGGCCCATACCACAAGGCAAGTGAGCATCCAGAAACATGCACGGCATGCACCTCTGTGCAGACCCATCGTCCTTGGCCCCTAGGACCTCACTTGGGAAATGTGAGTCAAAGACAGAGGTTCTCAGACACTTCTAGGAGTCGGCAGAGTTTCAGGCAAGCTTGGGAGCCGCTCACAACACCAGCTCTCCTCAGTGGCAGGGATGAAGACGGGGCCCAAAGGCCCAGCAGCAGTGACCAGAGCTCAGCCGCTGATGGCCAAGGAAGGCCTGGGCATCCGATACAGACCAGAATGGCCCGGACCCAAATGAAGACAATGTAAAGGCTTCTGAGCCCAGAAGATACCGAGCTACAGGTAGGGGCACATGCTAGAAGCCGAGACCCTCCAGAGAGCTCCCCACCAGGAGGCTGGCAGACGACAGAGAAGCCTAGTTGATGAAATGTCTTCAAGGTCTTAAAGATAATCTCTCTTTTTTTTTTTTAAGTTGACACCTATAATGTTCTTTTTATTTTATTTTATAATTAATTTAATTTTACATATCAGCCACGGATTCCCCTGTCCTCCTTCCTCCCACCCCCCAGCATCCCACCCCAATCCACCCCCCATTCCCACCTCCTCCAAGGCAAGGTCTCCCCTGGGGATTCAGCTCAGCCTGGTAGATTCAGTTGAGGCAGGTACAGTCCCCTCCTCCCTACACCACGGCTGAACAAAATGTCTCAGCATAGGCCCCGGGCTCAAAACAGCCAGCTCATGCACCAAGGACAGGTCCCGGTCCCACTGCCTGGGGGCCTCCTAAACAGTTCAAGCTCATCAACTGTCTCACTTATCCAGAGAGCCTGGTCCAGTTCCATGTGGGCTCCTCAGCAATGGGTTTGTAATTCATGTGCTTCCATAGTTTGGCTCTTTGTCCCTGTGCTTTTTCCAACCATGGTCTCAACATCTCTTGCTCATATAATTAAAGATAATTTCTACTTGAGGGTTGCAAACCAAGCTGAACGTGCTGGCAGCTCAGCCTGTTACCCTGCCAGCATTAACTTATGGAGAACCCCCATAAGTCAAGTGTGGTGGTGGTTCAGCCTCTTACTCCAACGGCAGGGGTAACTTAGGGAGACACCCTCCCCATCTCAAAATGAAATATTACAAAGGGCAGAGGGCCTCGGAACGTGGCTCTGTCAGTAAAGTGGTTCCTGCACAAGTATGAAGACTGGAGTTCAAATCCCTAGCACCCATGTACAAGCTGGGCATGGCAGCAAGTGTGTGTAACTCCAGCACTTCAAGGGAGTGGGGGGGGGGGGCAGGGACAGGTGAATCCCTGGGCTTCAATGGCCAGCCTAGCCTAGTTGGTAAGCACCAGGGTCAGTGAGAGGACTTGCCTCAAACACTAAGGGGACAAGGCAAAGATTGAGAAAGCTGCTCCCTGTAAACCTCTGTGTACACACAAACCACATACACATAAAGGGCTAGAGAGGTAGATCGGGGCAGGGCACATGCTCACCATGCATGTATGATACCTTATGCTCCATACCCAGAACTTCAAAAAGAGAAGAAAAAAGAGAGAGAGGGAATTAGGATTCTAGGTTCCCCCTCCATAAGTCTAGAGGGGAGCCTGTGACTATGGTAAAGGCAAAGGGCTTTGTAATTGTATGTTGTAGCTGGAAAGCTTCTCTCTGAGTCCCGCCAAGCGCCGCCCCCCACCCCTGCAGTCCCACAGCCCACTTATAAAATAATCACTCAGAAGCTTATATTAATTAAAACTGCTCGGCCATTAGCTCAGGCTAACTACTGACCAGCTCTTACACTTAAATTAACCCATAATTCTTATTTATGCTTAGCCATGTGGCTCGGGACCTTTTCACATCTTGCTTCCTCTGTGTCTGGCTGGTGACTCCTGACTCAACCTTCCTGTTCCCAGAATTCTCCTCTCTGCTTGTCCTGCCTGTACTATACTTCCTGCCCGGCTACTGGCCAATCAGCATTTTATTCATCAACTAAAACAGAGCAACACACATTCACAGCATACAGAAAGACATCCCCAGCAGTGTGTTCGTGTGTGTTCATGTATATGCAGATGCATGAGGGAGCCAGAGAACAGCCTTGGATGTCATTCCTCAGGAGCCCTTCACCTGCCCCCTCCCACCCCCACCCTCCCCTTTTTTTTGAGCCAGGATCTCACTGGCTCAGACTCATCAGGTACCTTAGGCTGGCTGGTCAGGAGACCCCAGGGATCTGCTTCACGTCTCTACAATTGTGTGCCACCACACCTGGCTTTGCTTATGTGGGTTCTGGGGTCCAATTCGGGTCCTCATGCTCACAGACTAAGTATTTCCCTGACTGAGCTATCTCCCTATGCTGGGCAACATGACTTTTGAGGCATGAACATGACAGGGGCCATGGGGACTCTAGGCTCAGCATGCTGATGTGCTCCATGAGGAATCTAGGCACCTGTGGTTCAGTAGGCACTGGTGGCCCCTGTCTTGGAGACCTTCCCTGGGCTGGCACATTCATCTCACAGCTGCTGAGAACACCGACCACTGACAGCTCCCGACCTTTCTCCCCAGGAGAAACACCTCTCCCTCACCTTCCCCCGCCAACTGTGCACCCCAGCCTCGGTGGCAGTGGCTTGCAATCACTGGCATGGAATACAAAAAGCCTTCATCCTCCTTTTGCAGAGAGCCCCATGACACCATCCATACCCCTCAGCTCCACAAGGATGAGGCTTACACTAGACTTCAGCTGAACACACCCCCTCCCACCCTCTGGCCTTTAACTTATGTTTTTTAGAGAGTCTGCCTCAGTGACTGCCTAGGACAAATTTCTGCATCTCAGACTTCTCTAGGGAACCCAGCCAAAGTCACATTACACGGGGCGCCTTCTGGAAAACGCAGCGCTATGTGACTTCGTCCCCCTGAACACAGTGTCTGCTCACACAAAGTCAGGTGACTCTAGTGTGGCTAGGTGATTGGAATCTGAAGTGACACCATCATGGATGCTGTCACAGAGAGCGTGGCTAGGTTCTTCATGCAGGTTTTGGGCTGCAGGTATACCACCACCAGGCTCAGGGTTTGGGGTTCCCTGACTTCAGATTCAGCATAGGACAGTCTTCAATGTCCCAAAGGTCAGCAGCGGCAGGACAGAGACTCCTTGGATAATTGAATTCTAGGTTGCGGGGAAAGGCCAAAGCCGTACTGGCGTTTCCGGGGCAGATCAAAGGGGGTTATTTGTGACCATCCTGGTTGTGCTTTTGCCCAAAGCTTTTCCAATTAGAGAAAATGAAATCAATGCTCAGGGGTGAACTCACACAGAAGGAGGGTCACTAATGACTAGCTGGAAGGAGCCGTAGTGAGTAAATTAAATGGGCCTCACCATTCCTGAGGCCGTGATTTGTCCGACTCCAGCCTATGCTGTAAAATTGCCACGTTTGATCAAGAAACATGCAGGTTTTATATGAAAGATGTTTGTGACAGAGTTATGTACAGAGGAGGAAAAAAAATCTGAAAATTCACCAGTGTCTCAAGCAAAGCATTGGCTGGAGGGTCCTGGAAACGTTGGGAGATGAAGACAAATCAGTCCTCCAGAATACATCATGGAAGAAGAGTTAACCACTGACTCGTTTTAAGCACACATTGTTAAATGACAAAGGACAAGTTGTACAGTAGTAGAAAGGCTCCTGGAAGGTCATAGAATTCCAGAGTTGATTGAATTTGAATCCTGGGTTTGCTATGCTTTGCCGAAGGAATCTAAGAATCTTTAAACTGATGAACAATTAATTGACTCAGATGATCAATGGAACACTTCATAAATCTTTGTCCAGAGGAGAAGCGAGGAAATGGTTTTCATTTTTGACGAGGGTTGAATGCAGGACCTCTCACATGCTAAGGCTGCTCTCCACCCATGAGCTCCATCTCAACCCCTAAAATACATTGGAGGAAATTCTTCCTCCCATCTCACTGCAAAGAGGTAGAATTCTAAGACCAGACTCTAAATTATTATCCTAAAATCACAGCAATCAGGTAAAGTGTGACTACCCCATTTTGGAATCTAACACTGACTGTGTTGTTAGGCACATGACGCATCCTGACTAATGACCTGCCTGTAGGCTGTCTGGCTGTTGTCTGGCTGTCTACACCCCATAATCCTAGCAACGCTCCGAGACCACTGCCCTTCGGCTGGGGTTGGACAGTTGGGAGGTAGGCAGGGGAGCGAGTGTAGGGGAGTGACAGGGATCAGAATGTTTCTTCCCCTGGTCCCTCTCTCCCTGGTTAGTTGCATGCTCCGACCCCAGAACACAGCTCCTGGCGGGCAGCCTCTCCCATCATGCCCTCTACTCATGATGCCATTGCCCCCCATAGTTTAGTCCAGGAGAACTCCAGTTCAAACCTCTAACTGGACCCTTTACAGGGAGGGGTATGGTCCTGCCTCCCACCACTGCCCTCAGAGCCCTACAACCAACCCTGCCTTCCTTCTTTGTAGACAGCCTCCTTATTAAACTCACCCCTTCTTGCCCGTAAAGACAGAGGCTGCATCCTAGAGTTGAGGAGACCTTTCCGGGAGACAACACACAGAAGGGCGCCGATAATAAAAGTTATGTATTGAGCCTCTCAATTCAGTTTCCATAAAGCTTGCTGGGGTGGTTTGGATGGAAATGGCCCCCATAAGCGCATAGATTTGAATGCTTGGCCCATAGGGGGTGGCGCTCTTAGGAGGTGTGGCCTTGTGGAAGGAAGTGTGTCACTGGGGTGGGGGTGGGCTTTGAGGCTTCAAATGCTCAAGCCAGGCCCAGTGACTCCTGCTCTTCCTGCTGCCTACCAATCTAGAGGTAGAACCCTCAGCTCCTTCTCCAGCACCATGTCTGCCCATGCACAGCCACGCTCCCCGCCATGATGATAATGGACGAAACCTCTGAACCGTAAGCCAGCCCCAATGAAATGTTTCCCTTTACAAGAGTTGCCGTGGTCATGGTGTCTCTTCGCAGCAACAGACACCCTGACTGAGACACTTGCTGATATAGTATAAGGTGAGGATACCAGGTTCAAATCCTCCCAGCCCTGTGCTACCAACTCACCCAAGGGGTGGACACCTCTGCTCACAATTAAAAGTTTAATTGAGATACGAGCGAGCATACGTACGTTTGTTCAAATGGCGTCTAAACCCTGCTACGGCAAAGCGGCGGCAGAGTCGAGCAGTGACAACAGGCCGTAACTTAAGACACCTACCACCTGGCTCATTTTGGAACAAGACTGGCTGACCCCAAGCCCAGTTCCTTTACCTGAAGGAGAGAGCTATTAATGTACTCTCCTTATTGTTGTATTTCACTCTGAACCCCTCCCTTCTCCTCCTTCAATGTGGTGAGCAGTGCTATTTCCATTTGGGAAGAATTTTAAGGTCTGGTCTTTGGGGTGAATTCTCTGTGAATTGCACACCCCCCAAGTGACTAGCATAGGATTGGAGGGCTTAGGGCAGAGAGAAGGACCACGGGCACAGGTTAATTCCTGTAAAATGAGAATCTTGGTGCAAACAGATTCTTTGGGTTCTCCTCCGACTGCATGATGGAAAACCCAGCCTCGTTCTTTTATTAGGCATGGAGATAAATAGATTTCCTTTAAGCGTTATAAAGAAATAAATCCCCAGCTAGACCCTGTTACTAAACCACACATCTCTAGGCCTGTGGTTGGACAGACACATACATCAGAGGAATTAGGTTTTGCCTTCTGATACCTCCAGGCTCAAATCATTTGAAGGCCACTCACGTTGGTCAAGCGAGTTAATTTTACCTACCCAAAGGGGCTGGAATCATCTACAACAAAGTTATGATAAGATTTGAATAGGATCATGTATGCAGCACCCTTGGCTAAGACCTGCGGCTTGTTTGGCATTCAGAAATGGCTTCAGCTATTGATTAATGCATTAGTATTTTTTTGTTAATGTGTCATTTATTTATTCAAGATATTATTATTGTTACAGGTTGTTCCCAACTCCAGTTATCTCACATTTGGGGGGGGTATTTGTGTGGATTTATTCACGAGATACCCCAAATTCCCCCAATCCCAAATCCATGTTTCAAACCCCAATGTTTTTATGCATGTGGTATGTGAAGGTGTGTGGGTACCTGTGTGTGGGGTGCACATGTGTGTGTGAGGGCGGAGGAAAGAGATTGATGTCAGTTGTTTTTCGTCCTCCATCTCATATACTGAGGCAGGGTCTCTCACTTGAACCCATGGCTCACTCATTCTACTAATTTAGCTAGCCAGCTTGCCCCAGAGGACCTCCTGTCTCCATCTCCTAGGCTCTGGTATTACAAGTTGGCCATCACACCTGCCCAGCATCAACATGAGTGCAGGGGATTTGAACTCTGGTCCTTATACTTGTATGGCAAGCCTTTGACCCACTAAGCTATCTCCACCCCACAACCCCACCCCACCCCCAGTCAATGGTCCCCTCCCACCATAGGAATTGAACCTAGGGTCTCATGCATGCTAGGCAAGTGCTCTGCCACTGAGCTACAGTCCCAGCCTCCAATCCCAAACTTTCCAGCACTACCTTGACATGCTACAGTTTGCCGTTTGGAAGCAGATTGGATTTCAGATTTCTGAATTCAGACTGTCTGTGTTCTGATAATCATGCATGCCCAGCTGTGGCACCAGAGTCCACTGCTGGCTAATATAACCCCAGACAGCAAGCAGACCCAACCGGACAATGGTGGCTCTGAATGAATGGTCTCTTGTTTTATCTCCCCACAAACTGTGGGTTGGACCTAGCTTTAGTACCCAGTGTCTGACATGATGCCAGGCACTTAGAAAATCTTCAGGAAGCCTCACCGTCTTGGCCAAACTGTGTAGTCCTCCCACCTGGGGCTCTGAGATCATTCGGATGAACACAGCAGAATCAGACAGGGTGTACAAACACTTTCCCCATCCCTGGCTTCCTCCTGCTCTCCTGGAAGGCTCCTGGCTTTTCATGAGGGCCCCCAGAGCCTTTGCAAATGGAAGCTCCCTGCTGGCTCCCCAGCTGCCCTGTACCAGCTCTTCCCTTCCCCGCCCAGTGAACATCTGCCTTGTGTCCCCAGGGAGCCGAGAGTCTGCAGCAATGCAATCTAAAGCCTGACAATATTGATATTGATTTTTTGACCAGACTTCTCACCTAAGCTCCTTCCTCTGTCATTCTCCTTCATTATAATGTACCAAGGACTTTCTAGAAGGTTCTAATGCATACTTTTTTTTTGGGGGGGGGGCGTCAGGAATAGGATGAGGAGGGGGAGGCAGGGTATCTGTGGCAAAGAGGCGACGGGAGAAAATACATTCTCTTTCAAGGGACAGTCAGACAGGGACAGATCCAAACAATGACCAGACCATTCTCCAGGGGGAATGATGACAGCCGCTTCCAACTTATCACACTCGGGGACTATATTAAGGCCCCAAGATTACGGCAAACTTCATTGAGGGAACATCTGTTAGGAATCAGTGTGAAGCGGCTAGATATGATGGCTGAGAACACAAGCTGGGGGCGGGGGGAAGAGGGAGGTCACTTCCTTGCAGGGAAAAGGTACAGGAGACACCATCCCCGATGGTTCTGGCTAGTGGTGGCTCACCTCCCCAGCCCCCCTCCCCCAAGCTCACCGCATGCACCCAGCGGATCTTAGTTTAAGGGCAATCAGAAGCATCTACGGAGATGTAAGATGCACCTGCGATCCCATATGCCAGCGGAAGTTCAGGCAGCGAGAAAAGACCCCAGTGTATGCCAGGTCCAGAGGCAAGTTTTCAATGGATATGATTTCCGTTTTCCCGCACGGGAGCCCTGAGAGGAGAGGTACAGAGCGTCACCCCCCCCCCAGCACCCCCTACCTCCGTGCAGCTCTAGAAACTGAGGCTCACGGAAGCTGAAAGCTGAAGACTTCACATAGGTTGAGTGTCTAGAGATCCCTGGATGTGATGACCCACCCACCGCCCTGGCTTTACCCAAAAGGCATGGTCTCCGGGGCTGCAAAGCATTCCGTGTTCTTGGGGCTGGAGAGGCAGCAGCTTGGTGGGTGGTTAAGAACACTGGCTGCTCTTATAGAGGGTCGAGATTCAGTTTCCGGCGCCCACATGGTGGCTCACAACCATCTGTAACTCCAGTTCCAGGGAATTCCTGTCCTCTTCTGACCTCTTTGGGCACCAGGCATGCGTATGGTGCAGAGACACATATGCGGGCACTCACACACATGCTATAAAAATAAAATAAAATAAAAATTAAAAGAAATTTGAAACTCTCATCCTCACTGTGGTCCCGGGCACACTAGATGAGCCTGGACTTTGAACTTCCGTCTGCCTATTGTTCAGAGTGTGTGTGTGTGTGTGTGTGTGTGTGTGTGTGTGTGTGTGTGTAGTGTGTAGTGTGCGCGCATGCATGGAGGCCACCATTAGTGTCTTCTCCATTCACCTCTCCACCTTATCCTTTGAGATAGGATCTCCCACTGAACCTGGAACCCACCCACTGGCTAGACTAGCTGTCCAGCGAGCCCCCAGGGAGCCTCCCGGCTCCCCAGCACTGAGAACCCAGGTGTGCACTGCCCCGCCCCCTGGCATGTTATCTCCCATGGCTTCTGGGGAATTGAACTCAGGTGCTCTTGCTTGTACAGCAAGCGCCATCCTAACTGTCTTCCCCGTCTGCCCACACCCCATCCTTCCCCCTCTGCTCATTCCCTCAGTTATGACATCTGCGTATTTATAAATACTATGTGTGACAGCTCTGGGACAGCCGCGAAGTAAACAAAAAAAGTCAGTGAGCGGGCTCCTGCCTAGGGATCTGCCCTTGTAGTGACACGTCATGATATTGCCCCCAGCTGGACTTTGCATTCTCCCGAGACAGGCCGTGCCAATCATCCCCAATAATGGGAACTGTCCCCATGCTTACTAGGGTTCTCGGCCCTGCAGATTTCTGAAAAGGATGAGTAGCCCTCTAGGAGGGTGCACACAGGAGGTCCACATCAGCTCCCTCACATGCCCCCTGCAGTGAAGAGATAGGATGTCTACGGAGACATGTGCCCTCAAAGTGCTCACAGCGAGGACGGTTATACACAGGGAGCTTGGCTTTGGCAGATTTGCCAGGTGTGACTTCCCTGAAACCTGAGAGTCTTAAGTTGTGCATAGATGCACCCTGTGTTCTGAGGTACCCTAGAAGGTCTCTGAACTCAAACTCACACGTGTCTCCCCCTCTCGGTTTGTGTGGTCTATAGAAGGGGGGACGTGGAGAAAAGCAACTGACCCACTGCACGTTCCTAGAGGGAGATGCAGACGGTGGAACGAGCTGGCCCAGAGGAACCAACACAGATGTCCATCTGGTCCCTTGATTGCTCTTCTCTGTCCCCTTTTATCTATGTATCGGTGGTTTTTTTTTTTCTTCAAAAAAAAAATATCACCATTAAGGGAAATTCTCATGATATAAAAATAACCCACTTTCAGATTTACAATCCAGTGGTGTTCGTTATATCCACAGCATCTCAAAGTCACCATTTCTGTAATGTCCCAAAGGGTTTCCATCAATCTAAAGCGAAGTCCCTTACCCATCCAAGCTCTCACTCTGTCCTCTCAGATCCTGGCAGCCACCAGCCAGCCCACTTCTTGTCTCTAAGGGTGTTATTCACAACTGCAGCAGACTTCTTTACACTTGTGCATGTGTTAGTATGAGTGTGTATGAGTGTGTGTGTGTGTGTGTGTGTGTGTGTGTGTGTGTGCATGCGCACATGCATGCCAGAGGGCAAGTGTGGAGGTCAGAGGACGACTTGCAAGAATTGGTTCTCTCCTTCCTCCATGTGGGTCCCAGGGATTGAACTCAGATCTTGGCGGTGAGCGCCTTTAACCACTGAGCCATTTCACCGGACTTATCTATGCATTGCTTACTTATTTTTTTTTGAGACAGCCTCTTCCTATATATCCTAGGCTGTCTTCAAACTCAAAATCCTCCTGTCTCAAGCTCCCAAGGGCTGGGATTTCAGGCATGCCCGCTCCGTGCTCACCCTCTTCTCTCCTCGTTAATGGACACCTTTACAATGCTGAGCACACTCTATGTACCATTCTAAAGACTCACACATAGGAACTCGCTTGACCGGTAGAACATCTCTGTGCTATGGCATTTTCAGATGGGGGAAACGGAGGCCAGAAAACAAGCGAACAGATTCAGAGTAGAAAGGGCACCGCCAGTGCTTGAGTTTGGACTCAGTGACATGTGGCTTAGGAAGAACGTGAAATCATCCCAGGTGGCCACCACACATCCAGGTACCCAGATTAGCACCCGAAAGTTAAAGGCAGAAAACAACATCCAGGCAGCTAACATGGCACTGTGCGAGCCTAGGGCAGAGGCCGGGGGATAGCATGGGGGAGGTTTGGTTAGGCAAGGTTTGGGAGGGATTTGGGGCAGCCAAGCTCACAGCTGTAGCTGGTTTAGCTGGGTTTTAGAGGCCAGTTTCTTTCAAAAACATTTTTTTTAAATATTCAAAACTTTCATTTTATTTTGCGTGTGTGTATTAACATTAGGGCACAACATGGCACGTGTAGAGGACAACTTGTGGGAGTCAGTTCTCTCCTTCCACCCCAAGGGTCCCAGGGATTGAACTCAGGTTATCAGGCTTAGCAGCAAGCCTCTTACCTACTGGACTCTGTTGCCAACCCCACGGGTTCATCTGGATGTCGTGCTCCTGGTGGAAGAGACAGATGGCCTGCCGGGCTGCAGTTCGACACCAAAGGATCAACAGGGACACTGTGGCATTTGAGAGAGCAACGCAAATCGCCAAGGACTCCACAGAGACAGGTGAGCTTACCTGGGAGTGAAGACCAGGCTACTCAGAAACAGCACCTGGGCAGAACCAAGCACCAGGAGCCACTTCTCTGCCAGGTGAAAGACATCAGGGAGGAAGGCAGCCAGCCAATGGGCGGGGAAGGCTGCCAGCCAATGGGCTGCAAGAGGGCAGCACCGGGGGAGGGATAAAAGGAGCCGTCTGGGTCCGTGCTGGCTGCTAGCTGATATTTCTGTCTTTCCTTGCTACGCTATCGGGGAGGGATGGGAAAAATTGCTGAACTTTCTCTGTCCTTTGAGCTGTTCAAGTGGTCTCTTAACGTTTTTCAATGTGGGGGGAAGAAATACCGAACAAGCTATGAAGTGGGAGCCGGGAGGGGAACTATGAAGTGGGAGCCGGGAGGGGAAGGGAGGGGAAGAGGGCTAATCTGATGGGAATGGGGGATAACCTGGGAACACCTGAAATTCAAATAGCTGAGAGAGAAAACTTACTAAAACCTTCCTTGGGTGCTGGCGCTCCTGATAGCCAGGGGCTAAGGAGGGGGGAAAGAGGGCTGGAAAAGAGGGGGTTGTGGATAGCTGTCCCCAATCTAAAGAACATGCCCTTGCCCTTCTGGGAGCTCTGAAGAGACCCATGAATTCCCATGAATCCTTGTCACTGGGATAGAATTCCGTGCCATTACGCTCTATGGCTTTCATACACGATGTTGTATGTGAAGAGAAACGGATGGGAAGAGGTACTGGGTGGGAAGAATGGCTGTGTGTGTGTGTCCTTACTGGAGTGTAGGGCAGACAGATCTGACCTTACAAACGCCGCTCCTCCCCAACACAAGGACACCACTTTCCAGCAACTAGATTGCCAAATGCTCTACTGACCTTGCAAAACAGCCTGGACTCTGGAGGTCACAAGCATGGGGATCGGGAGGAGGGAAAAACAGTAAACTTTAGTCCCGAGGCTCCTCAGTAGGACGCTTAATTGAACCTGAAATTTTGAGTTCCATCTCTGCACTTGTAGGAGGGGACTTTCCCAAGCAGACCCTAGAGAGCAACCTGGGCTGATTGTAAATGCCTTGACTGCTTCCGAGGCTGTTGAGGCATTTCCTAAGTGAGAACTTCTGCCAAGTATCAACGGGACTACCCTAAAGCAGCAAAGGGGTGTTGGATGTAACCTGTAAACCACTCTAGGTTCCTGCAAGGTCAGGAGAACAAGGGGTAAAGAGCTGGGACCCTGATGTCAAACTGCCTTGTCCTGAGCACCCGAGGTGACTCGGCTTCAGGCTTTTGACCTCATGGCTGAGAAGGGCTGTGGCATCTCGCTTAACTGCCTGAATGAAAGTTGCTGCGAAAAAGATGAGAAAGCATACGCTTAAAACCCCATGCAGGCTGAACTGAAGCTTTCTCCAAGGGTGCAGCCTCCATGGACCACTTGAGCCCTCCTGGATCTACAAGGGTCTGAATCCCTTAATTGGCTGTAGGGAATATAGGGGTAAGCTGGATCTAGCTATCCCTAAGGGCTCCTTGGATTACAGAACCTCTTATTTCTCCTGCTTACAGCCTATTTTGTGATGGGAAGAGAACACCAGGTCTTTAGTGTCCCCAGACCTGAACCTTACGTTCTCCTGAACTCTTAGCCTGTGATTAAAAGTGGACACCAGTGGGGTAGGCACAAACCTGGGAGTACCTGAAATTCAAATAGAGGCAGCTGTGAGGGAGAATCCAGTCTTTTTGTAAAACTTTCCTTGGATGCTGGTGCTCCTGATAGCCAAGGACTAGGAACGGGATAAAGGTGGCTGGAAAAGGGGCGTTTGGGATCGATGTCTGAAATTGACAGACCTGCCCTTACCCTTCGGGGAGCTCTGAAGAGACCCATGATTCCCTGCTCCAAGGCTTGTCACTGGGATGGAATTCCATACCACAATACTCCATGGGGTTCATACACGATGCTATGAAAACATGAAGGGATGAGAAGAGGGCTGGTGGGAAGAATGGGGGGGTGGTCTCCTTAGTTGGAGCGTATGGCAGACTGATCTGACCTTACAACCGCCTCCCAACAGATACACTTCTTTCCAGCTTTTATATCCATAAGTGCTCTACTTCATAAGAGACTGGGCTGAGGAGGTGCCAAGCTGATGGGGGAATCCTTGTGCTGGCTGGGGGCCAGGTGCTAGGCATCACCTTTTCAGTGGAGGTTCTAACTGCTGCACCTGGTCCCTATCAGAGATGCAGGCGTGGCCATTTCAGCCTCTTCAGGTGGAAGGAGTTAATGGCTCTAAACCATCCTTCAGGCCTCTGTAATCTCATCCCTTTCCTTTGGTTGATCCCATAAGATGAGTCCTCTGCCCCACCAGGACATTTAACAAGGTAGCTTGAAGTTCAGTGAAGTTGAAGTACTCCTCTCAAATGTGCTCTCTTCTGAGATAGTCTCCAGATACCTGATTCTCCCCTTGAGTTGCAGACAGGAGCCCATATTGATGTCCTTAGAGTTTGTGTTGCTAAGAATGTAGCTGGGAATACAAAACGAAGCACGGGGGTGACTTTGCCTTTAATCTTCACACTCTGAAGGCAGAGGCCATCAGGTCTGAGTCCTAGGCCGGAGGAAGTGAGGCCCTGTCACAGTACATAAACAGTACTGCTCTTCCCCAGTGGGAACCATGTCCTCTGATGCTGATTCAGTACAGCTTAGGAATATAAAATGTTGGTTGGCCTCAGCTTGCCAGCTTCATGAAGAGTCTTCCTGGGATGCTAAATCTCACCCTGGGGCTATGTCTTTCTCCTTGAACACTAGTGATGCTCCTCGGTCTTTCATCTAGTGTTCAAAAGCTGCTCTGTACTCTTGAGCTCTAGGTGGCCATTTGGTTTTTTAAATAGGTGCAACTTGGAATGTGAACTGTTGCTGCTCAGCGGCTCCTCTCTTGAATCCAGGTGTAACAGGGAATAAGGGTGAAGCACCTGACCCCAACACATCACATTATCTGCTAAATCAGGGTTCTGTCTCTTCAGAGCCACACTCCAATGACCAGCTGTCAGCTGGCAATGGGGGATGGTCAACAGGACCAAGGCTTGATAGCCACTGAGAGAATGGAGAGAAATCCAGAGACTTGTCAGTCACTTGGGATTCCCCTGGAGATGGGAGGATGGGAAACTTGTTAAAACCTTGAATTGAGGTGGGGCTCCTCTGTAGTTCTGAACAATGAAACCCTAGGGTCCAACTCTAGTATTGAAAAAAAAAAAAAACCTTTTTTCCATGCTCTCATGATGAGCAGACCTTGTGTTAAACATGGAGAGCCAGCTGGGCTAATTGCCTTCATTTCTGATGCTTCTGGAGGCGGTCCTTCAGGTCTGAATTTTCCCAAGATTCAGGATTTTTGCCAAGTATCAAAACTTCTGGGGCAGTAACCCAAACGGGAAAGGGGGGTAGGGATTTTACTGTGTCTTGAGAGCACTGAGTTTCCTGCAGGGTCAGAAAAGGGGTTAGGTGCTGGGACTCTCAAGTCAGCCTGCCTTGTCTGAAACACCTTGGGTGGAGCAAGGTCATCAGTCAGGCTTTGGCCCCTCATGGCTGAGAAGGGGCTGTGGCATCTAGCTTTACTTGCCTGAATGTTGGCTGCTAAATTGGCTATGAGAAAACACAAGTTTAAGCCCATGCAGAGTGAACTCAAAACACTCTGAAAGGGTGCAACCGCCATGGGCCGCTTTGAACCCTCCTGGACCCTAAAAGGGTAGCAATCACAAACTAGGCTAGCTCTGGGACTTAATCGATAGGCTGGAGATGGGCCTCCAAGGGTTCCTTAGATTCTGGAATCCAAAGAGCCATCTTTCCCTTGCATTAAGCCCCTTTCATGGTGGGAAAAGAATCTTGGGTCTTTGAATCCCCATGGACCTCAACCTAAACATTGTTCTCTATAACGCCCCAAAGAAATCCCCCAGTGACAAGGACTGAGGGAATTTCTTGGCATCCAAAAGGTCTTGTTTGGGGGCACATTCTAAGGATGGAGCAACCTCAGTTTTTAAAGAAACACCCCAACTGGTTTCTATTTTGTCCTGAAGTTGTAAGTAGGTGTACAAACCAGGGGGAAAGCATGAATCCTCTGACCATGGCTGGGGCCAGGTGCTAGCCCTCACCTCTGCTCAGAAGGTCCCAGCTGCTACTGCTGGTCCATGTCAGTAGAGATGCTCACAGGATGTGGCCATTTCAGACTCGTCAGGGAGAAAGGGATTCTAGGTTCGGAAGCATTGTCAGGTGCCTCTTATTCCTTTGGCTGCTCCCATAACAAATGTCTGGGGCCGGGAGAGAAGCTCCTCAGCAAGGTAGCTTATAATTAAGCACTTAATTCCTTTGGGCCAGCACTTAACCTACTACATGGTATGCTCATGCTTATGGCATGTATGTGCCGGGATAGGATGCCCTATATCCGGTTCCCCTTCATCGTTGCAAACTTAACAGTGAGGATTGAGTTGGATGACTTGATTTGGGGACAGCACCGACCAGAGGCAATGAGCCTGGGCTTGGCTGCTCACCTTCCCAGTAGCTAAGATGGATGGTAGTAAGGAAACACCCATTCTGGGTACCCAGCAGGAATGAATAGAGAGAACGTGGCACTTAATGGGCATATATCGGGTTTGCACACCTGTACAGCTGTAGGTAGAGCAGGTGCTGACGTGTCAGAACATATTCATCCCTGAAGTGTCTGAAGCCACTAGTTCTGGTTTTATAGTCTTGGGTCTCACTGGACCTCAGCCTCCTACTGAAGTTTCAGCTCGGAAGAGGGGAAAGTATATGCAAGAAATCAGGTGGAACTAGACAGTCACGTGGTGCTTACAAGGCTTCCCATCTGGGGCTTCTAGACTTGATTTTTGTCAATCCCATGAGTCTAGAAAATAGGAACAACCTGACTGGATGGGAGATGGGAGAAAATGAGATGTGATAGATCAAGGTGCCTAATGTGCAATGGGTACTTGTATGAATTAGGACGGACAGAAAGTTCTCCAAGGGAAATGGTTGAAATTGTTAGACTGATCTTCTAGATGCCTTTGTAATGCTGTTGAAAGACTCACAACACAAGCAGCTCCGGAGGGAAAAGGTTGACTTGGCTTTGGGCAGCCCCAATCTCAGTCCATTGCTGAGAGAAGCTGAGGCAGGAACTGGAGCAGAGGCCATTTAACTTGCCCTCATCTTCTGAGATGAACTTCTAGTGTCCTGCTACCACTGTGGGAAGTCTGAATCTATGGGAGTCAAGATGAGTTTGCCTCATGTGCCATACCTCCTAGAGTCCGAGTCCTTAGAATTTGGATTTCCAAGAACCCACCCTTGTAACACTGTTGGCTTCACAGTAATGGAATGGAACAGAGCTGACGGGGTTGGAAAAAAGAGGGGGTTGTAGATGGCTGTCCTAAATTGATAGAACATGCCCTTGCCCTTCGAGGAGCTTTGAAGAGACCCCATGAATTTCCTGCTCCCAAGTCTTGTCACAGAGATGGAATTCCATACTACGCTCCTCCATGGGTTTCATAAACAATGCTTTTAGGACATGAATGGGTGGGAAGAGATGCTGGGTGGGAAGAATGGGGGGCGGTCTCCTTAGCTGCCAGTGTAGGGCAGACTGATCTGACCTTACAATCGGCCCCCAACACAAGGACACTTTCCAGATCTATGTCCATAGGCGCTCTACTAACTTAAAGATTGGGGTCAGGAGGTGCCAGTCCTAAGCTGATGGGGGAATCCTTGTGCTGGCTGGGGGCCAGGTGCTAGGCATCACCTTTGCAGTGGAGGTTCTAACTGCTGCAGTTGGTCCCTGTCACCAGAGATGCAGGCGTGGATATGTCAGCCCATTCTGGTGGAAGGAGTTAATGGCTCTAAACCATCCTTCATGCCTCTCCAATCTTATCCCTGTCCTTTGGCTGATCCCCTAAGATGAAGTGCCCTGCCCCCACTCTAGGACACTGAACTTCGAGCTACTGTGTTAAGTGTTTGAACTACTTCTCTAAACCATGCTCTCTCCTTAGATAGTATCCAGATACCTGTTTCTCACTTGATCTGTAGAGAAAAATTCATATTGATGCCCTTAGAGGTTCCATTCTCTTGTTCACTATGTAGCTGGGGATACTCAAGCCCAGGGGTGACTTGCCTTTAATCTCCACACTCTGGAGGCAGAGACCCTCCATTGAGTCCTAGGACTGAGGAAGTGAGGCCCTGTCACAGTCCATGAACAGTACTGATCTTTCCCAGTGGGAAACCTGTCCTCTGATGCTGACTGAGTACCTCTGAGGAAAACAAAAGGATGTTGGTCGGCCTCAGCTTTTCCAGCTTCATGAAGGGTCTTCCCAGGGTGCTAAACCTCACCCTGTGGCTATGTCTTTTTGAACTTTTGTGATGCTACTCTGTCCATCTAATGTTCAAGAGTTGCTCAGGGGCTCGGTGTAAGAATTTCCTTTTTGAAATGAGAAATGTAGCTGGCTTAGAACATGAACTGTTGCTGCTCAGGGCCTCCTCTCTTGAATCCAGGTGTAACAGGGAACAAGGATGAGGACCTGACCCCAACACATCACATCACATTATTTGCTAAAAATCAGGGTTCTCTCGTCAGAGCCACATCCACAGTTACCAGACCGCATTTGGCATTGGGACGGTCAACAGGACCAAGGCTTGGTAGCTACTGAGAATGGAGAGAAATCCAAAGACTTGTCAGTCACTTGGCCTTTTCCTGGGGATGGGAGGATGGGAAACTTGTCAAAAACTTGAATTGAGGTGGAGCTCCGCTGTAGGCTTGCTGATCAATGAAACCCTAGGGTCCAACTCCAGTATTCAAGTCTTCCCATGCTCTCATGCAGAGCTGACATTGTGTTAAACATGGAGAGCCAGCTGGGCTAATTGCCTTCATTTCTGATGCTTCTGTAGGTGGTGTGTTGGGTCTGAGTTTTCCTAAGATTCAGAATTTTTGCCATGTTATCAACTTCTGGGGCAGCACCCCAAAGGGGAACAGATTTTACTGTGTTCTGAGAGCACTGAGTTCCTGCAGGGTCAGAAAATGGTTAGGTTCCAGTACTCTGAATTCGGCCTGCCTTGGGTGAGCAGGGTGATTGGTCAGGATGTTCACTCCTCATAGCTGAGAAGGGGCTGCAGCATCTAGCTTTACTTGCATGAATGTTGCTACTAAAAAAATTCCCACAAGAAAACAAATTTAAGCACATGCAGGGTGAACTCAAAGCATTCTTGAAGGATGTAGCCCCCATGAGCCACTTTGAACCCTCCTGGACCCTACAAGGGCAGCATCACTAAGACTTAGCTCTGGGACTTAATTGAGGATAGGCTAGAGCTGGGTGTGCAAGGATTCCTTAGATTCTGGAATCCAAAGAGCCATCTTTCCTTTGCATTAAGCCAGTTTTGGATGGGAAGAGAATCATGGGTCTTTGAATCTCCATGGACCTCGGAACCCAAACACTGCTCTTGAATGTCCCAAGGAACCCACCACCCCGGGGACATGAGTACTGAATTTCTTGGCATCCACATGTCTTTTTGGGGCACCTCCTAAGGAGCAACCTCATTTTTCAGAGGCCACTCGACCTTGTTATCCCTTTCCTATTGGGCTTGTGAGTAGGTGTACAAACCCGGGGGTAAGAATGAATGGCTGGGGGCCAGGTGCTAGCCCTCACCTCTGCTCAGAAGGTTTCAGCTGCTATAGTTGGTCCATGTCAGTAGAGATGCTCACAGGATGTGGCCATTTCAGCCTCTTCAGGGAGAAAGAGACTAATGGTTCTGAAGCATTGTCAGGTGCCTTATTCCTTTGGTTGCTCCCATAATATAAATGTCTGGGGCCGGGATTGAGGCTCCTCAGCAAGGTAGCTTATAATTAAGCACTTAATTCCTTTGGGTCAGCACTTAACCTATTACATGGTATGCTCATGTTTACGGCATGTACGTGCCAGGAGTGCTAAGACCGGTTTTCCCTCATCGTTGGGAACTTAATGAGTATTGAGTTGGAGGATTTGTAGAGTTGGGACAGCTCCGACCAGAGGCAATGAGCCTGGGCTTGGCTGCTCCTCTTCAGTAGCTAATCTGCATGATGGTAGGTAAAATCCATTCTGGGTACCCAGCAGGAATGAATAGAGAAAACATGGCACTTAATGGGTATATATCAGGTTTTCACACCTATACAGCTGTAGGTAGAGCAGGTGCTGACATGTCAGAACCTTATTCATCCCTGAAGTGTCTGAAGCCAATAGTTCTGGTTTATAGTCTTGGGTCTCACTGGATCTCGGCCTCTTACTGAAGTTTCTGGCCTGAAAAGGGAAAAGTATATGTAAGAAATCAAGTGCATCTAGAGACAGTCACGTGATGCAGACAAGGCTTCCCATCTGGGGCTTCTTGACTTGATTTTTGTCAATACCACAAGAGTCTAGAAAATAAGAACAGCCTGACTGGATGGGAGATGGAAGACGATGGGATGTGATAGGTTGTGGGAGCCTGTTCTCGGGTTCCTCGTGGCTTTACCCAGCAGGTCCGAATAGATGATCCAGGACCATGGGCCTGAGTGCAGGTGTCTAAGATGGTTTGCACTTGGCTGTGCTGGGGGAGGAGGTCTTTTGCCCCACTCCTTGGCGTCTCTATAAAAACCCTGGGCCAGAGACAGTCGAGGCCAGTTGGAATAGGTTCCAGGCCCTCTCGAGGCTATCCTTTATTTTCTATCTGTTTATCTCCACGATTTTCTCCGCAATAAATCCTAATATTTCCTGCTGATTGCACTCAAGAAAACTCTGAGGAACTGTGGGGGTGGTGATTAAACGCCCCACAATAGGTCAAGGTGCCTAATGTGCAATGGATACTTGTATGGATTAAGATGGACAGAAAGCTCTGAGAAGGGAGATGGTTAAATTTGTTAGGCTGCTCTGCTAGTTGCCTACTAATGCTATAGAAAAAGCCACAACACGAGCAGCTCCGGGCAGGGGAGGGGGGGGGGGAGATGTTCACTTGGCTTTAGGTGGCTCCAATCTCAGTCCATTGCTGAGAGAAGCTGAGGCAGTAACTGGGGCAGAGCCATTGCCCTCCTCTCCTGAGATGAATGAGTACATTTCATACCCTGGACTTCTAATGCCCTACCCATTGTGGGAAGTCTCAAACTATAAGTCAAGATCAGAGAGCTTGCTCGATGGACCATACCTCCTAGAGTCCAGTCCTTAGTCTGGATTTTCTAGAACCCATTCTATAACACTATTAGCTGCACTCTAAAAAAAAAAAAAAAACAGAACACAGCTGAGTGACATTGAGATGGGATCACAAGATGGGGTCCAGTAGCCTACAGGGCTTTTCTCAATCTTGAAAGTTTGGAAGTGTCCAGTAGTTCTGGGTCTCTGGGGCCCAGATGTCTCTGGCTCTCCAAATCGGGTGCCAGAGTCATGGAAATTCCATGAAAAAGCTGTGGTCAGTCTATGATGGGGAATGTCACATACACTGGTTTAATACCAGGGAGGACTGAGCCAGCAGCCACAGGAGAGAACATGGCAGTGATACTTGAGGGTCAAACAGGCAAAAACCCAAAGCTTCCTGGATCTCTTTCAAAGGCTGCCTACTGGGAGGCATGCCACCCGGATCTAGGGTGGGTCTTCCAACTTTAAATGGGATCCAGAGAATCCTCGCAGGAGTTGGGCCCCCAGCAACTTGTTCTGATTCTGTGTGCAGTCAGGTTGACAACCACGAATAACCATCACAGCCAAGTATACTTTTTTCTTTAATCTTCCTTGAGCTGGGAAAGAAATAGAAACTGGGAGCATGAGCCCCACATGCTTAAATCATTGACTGCCCATTGATTGGCCCCACAAATCAAATAGGAGACAGCCTTGGCCATCTGACTCAGCTGCTGGGCCAGGGTGTGGAGCAGACACCAGGGCAAAAGGGTGGACTGACCTCCCTCTGCTTGGCTGCTTGGTGACCTTTGGTCTGTGACTCAATAGTGACGGGCTTACCAGGACTGTCGGTTTCCATGGTAGAGTCTCTTCCGTATAGCCTGGGAGGAGTCTCCCTCTGCCAGGTTAGTACCTCCTGTGTGATCACTTAGTGTGACTTTGCACCCGTGCTTGCTCTTTGGAATGATTACACCATGAGGAGGATCCTCACAACAGGCTCGACCTCAGATCTAGCACAGCTTGATAACCTAAGACCTCAGATTTGGGCTTGTATGCTCCCCCAAAATTTTGATAGCCAATGAAGGGGTTATCTGGGAATTGTGAACCCCAGGCCATTAATCTCTAACCATCACCTCTCACTAAGCAATGGGATGGTATCCTTCCATACGCCCTTGTTTTGTGCCCCATGCTTTACAATTGCCAAGGTTAAAAGCCACTGATGGCCTAGAGTAAGTTTGAGTCACTTTCTTGGTGGGTCTTAGATATGTTGGGTGGCCTGTTCACCTCTGGGCAGAACAGGATCTTACATGTCAGAATCTGTACCCCAATCTTCTGAGGACCCGACACAGCAGTGTGGCTTGTCTCCTAAGGGTCTCATTTGTGCTCTTGGAGTCTTCAATATCCCAACTCTCCTTAGTCATTCCATGGCCAGCTCTTCTAGATAACCCTTACTGACTTCAGCCACTGGTACTGGTCTTGGTCCTATGGCTATGAAGCCTCTAGGGTCAGACTGAGCCCAGTTTCATGTGGGTTGGTCTCAGCAAACCCTATACCTAGACCATAGTGGGCTATCAAAGCTGGGGGCAGAGTCTCCAACTTAGGGCCACTGCTCTGCCTTGTTGTAGTCATCTCCTACGTGACTGCAGGGAGACTGGAAAGTCTGAAGTCACAAGTGGAGGCTTCTCATGGGAAAATGGGAGAGGTCCTTAGATGACTAGGTGCCAACATGACAGGCCAGAAGAGACGTAGTGGTCTGGAGAACAGCCTGTCTGGTCTGAATGGGCTAGCCTCCTTCCTGCTTTATTATTGGATTTAATTTGATACAAAATCCCCCTTCCTGGCCATGAAGGTAGATATGCAGACCCAGATGGCCTTAAACTCAACATTGACCCACCCACTTCTGCCTCCTAAATGCTGGGATTAAAGGTGTACGTAAACACTCGTGGCTTTGGGGATTGGTTATTAAATGTCTTAAAAGTTGATCCTACCAGAAATTCTCAAAACAAAGTTGAAGGTGGGAAGATAATTCAGAGGACTTGCACACATGTACATGATTCCAACCCTCAAATTACATTAAATACTAGTGTGGTGATGTGTAAACCTCTCAAGGAACTGTAGATTACTGGGACTTGTGGTCAGCCACCCTAGCCAGATGTGAGCTGTAGGTCTGATAGACTGACCATGATCTCAAAATAGCCAGCTACCAGGAAGTGCCTGATGCTGACCTGACCATTGCAGGGTACAGATAACAACTCACACAGACACTAGCATCTTAAGGGTTCAACCAGAAAATAAAACTCGAATCTTACACTCGACAGTAAAAACCAAACTTGGAGCCGGAAGTCAGGAACACCATCCTAACATGGACTGGGTTTCTGTTGTGACGTTAGCCACTTGTCTGAGATGTCTTGGGGATGTAGGCTCCACTTAAATCATTTTTTTTGGGGGGGGGGAGGAAGAAATGCTGAAATTTGTCCTTTGAGCTGTCCTTAGTATACAAACAAGGCCCAAGGTGGGCTTAAGTTTTTCAGTTGTTGGGGAAGAGATACTGATCAAGCTTTGAGTCCGGAGGCAGGGATGGGGGTGTACCCTGGGAGTACCTGAAATTCAAATAGAGGCAGCTGGGAAGGGGGAAGCTTTGTTGGTGAAAACTCACCTTGCATGCTGGCGCCCCTGATAGCCAAAAACTAGGGAAGGGAAAAAGGGGTTGGAAAAGAGGGCTTTGTGGATGGCTGTCCTAAAGTGACAGAACCTGCCCTTGCCCTTCTGGGAGCTCTGAAGAGACCTATGAGTTCCCTGCTCCAAGTCTTGTCCCTGGGATGAAATTCTGTACCATGATCCTCCATGGGTTTCATACACGATGCTACAAGAAAAAGAATGGGTAGAATTGAGAGGATCTCCTAAGATGGTGTCTATGGCAGACTGACCTGACATTACAATCGCCGCGCCCCCCCCCCCCCAACACAGGTACATTTCTTTCCAGCTTCTCTATCCATAAGTGCTCTATTGACTTAGCCAAGAGACCTGGTTCAGGAGGTGCCAAGCTGATGGAGGAATCCTTGTGCTGGCTGGAGGCAAGGTGCTAGGCATCACCTTTGCAGTGGAGGTTCAAACTGCTGCAGCTGGTCCCTGTCTCCAGACATGCAGGCTTGGCTGTTTCAGCCCATTCAGGGGGAAGGAGTTAATGGCTCTAAACCATCCTTGATGCCTCTCCAATCTTATCCCTTTCCTTTGGCTGATCCCATAGGATGAAGTGCCCTGCCCCACTCTAGGACATTGAACTTCAAGCTATCTTGTCAACCATGCTCTCTCCTTCGATAGTATCAAGATACCTGATTCTCCCCTTGATTTGCAGAGAAAAATTCATGTTGATGCCCTTAGAGGTTCCATTCTCTTGCTCACTATGTAGCTGGGGATACTGAAGCCCAGGGGTGACTTGCCTTTAATCTCCACACTCTGGAGGCAGAGACCCTCAGCTGAATCCTAGGCCTGATGAACTGAGGCCCTGTCACAGTACATGTACAGTACTGCTCTTTCCCAGTGGGAAACATGTCCTCTGATGCTGAACAAGTACCTCTTAGGAAAACAAAATGATGGTCGGCCTCAGCTTTCCAGCTTCATGAAGTGTCTTCCCAGGATGCTAAACCTCAGCCTGGGGCTATGTCTTTGCTTTGAACTTTTGTGATGCTACTCTGTCCTTCATCTAGTGTTCAAGAGCTGCTCAGGGGCTCTGTGTAAGAATTTCCTTTTTGAAGTGAGAAATGTGCCTGGCTTAGAATATGAACTGTTGCTTCTCAGGGCCTCCTCTCTTGAATCCAGGTGTAACAGGGAACAAGGGTGAGGACCTGACCCCAACACATCACTTCACATTATCTGCTAAAGATCAGGGTTCTGTCTCTTCAGAGACACTCCATAGTGACCAGCCCTCAGCTGGCATTGAGACGGTCAAGAGGACCAAGGCTTGGTAGCCACTGAGAGAATGGAGAGAAATCCAGAGACTTGTCAGTCTCTTGGCCCTTTCCTGGGGATGGGAGGATGGGAAACTTGTCAAAAACTTGAATTGAGGTGGAGCTCCGCTGTAGGCTTGCTGATCAATGAAACCCTAGGGTCCAACTCCAGTATTCAAGTCTTCCCATGCTCTCATGCAGAGCTGACATTGTGTTAAACATGGAGAGCCAGCTGGGCTAATTGCCTTCATTTCTGATGCTTCTGTAGGTGGTGTGTTGGGTCTGAGTTTTCCTAACACACCTGGGGGAAAGCATGAATTCTCTGGTGATGGCTGGGGGCCAGGTGCTAGCCCTCACCTCTGCTCAGAAGGTTTCAGCTGCTACTGCTGCTCCATGTCACTAGAGATGCTCACAGGATGTGGCCATTTCAGACTCTTCAGGGAGAATGGACTAATGAATGGTTCTGAAGTATTTTCAGGTGCCTCTTATTTGCTTGCTCCCATAACATAAATGTCAGGGACTGGAGAAAAGCTCCTCAGCAAGGTAGCTTATACTTAAGGACTTAATTCCTTTGGGTCAGCACTTAACCTATTACATGGTATGCTCATGTTTATGGCATATATGTGCCAGGAGTGCTAAGACCGATTTTCCCTCATCGTTGGGAACTTAACAATGAGTATTGAGTTGGATTTGTAGAGTTGGGAAAGCACTGACCAGAGGCAATGAGCCTGGGCTTGGCTGCTCACCTTCCCAGGAGCTAATCTGGGTGGTGGTGGGGAAAACCCATTCTGGGTACCCAGCAGGAATGAATAGAGAGAACATGGCACTTAATGGACACATATCGGGTTTGCACACCTGTAGGTAGAGCAGGTGCTGACATGTTAGAACCTTATTCAGAATCTGAAGTGTCTGAAGCCACTAGTTCTGGTTTTATAGTCTTGGGTCTCACTGGACCTCAGCCTCCTACTGAAGTTTCAGCTCGGAAGAGGGGAAAGTATATGCAAGAAATAGAGTGGAACTATAGTCACGTGATGCAGACAAGGCTTCCCATCTGGGGCTTCTAGACTTGTTTTTTGTCAATCCCATGAGAGTCTAAAAAATAAGAGCAGCCTGACTGGGATGGGAGATGGGATGTGCTAGGTCCAGGTGCCTAATGTGCAATGGGTACTTCTATGAATTAAGATGGACAGAAAGCTCTCCAAGGGAGATGGTTGAAATTGTTAGGCTGCTCTGCTAGGTGCCTTTCTATTTCTGTAGAAAGACCCACAACAGGAGCAGCTCCAGGAGGAAAAATGTTTACTTGACTTGAAGTGGCCCCAATCTCAGTCCATTGCTGAGAGAAGCTGAGGCAGGAACTGGAGCAGAGGTCATATAACTTGCCCTCATCTTCTGAGATGGATCACAACTATATTTCATACCCTGGACTTCTAGTGTCCTCCTGCTACCACTGTGGGAAGTCTGAATCTATAGGAGTCAAGATGAGTTTGCTCGATGTACCATACCTCCTAGAGTCCCAGTTCTTAGAATTTGGATTTTCTAGAACCCATCCTATAACATTGTTAGCTGCACTGTAAATCAACGGAACAGAGCTGAGTGACTTTCAGATGGGCTCACAACATGTGGTCCAGTAGCCTACAGGACTCTTCATTTAAAATGCTTGAAGTATCCAGTAGTTCAGTCGGGTGTATTCAGTAGTTCAGGCTCGAGTATCTCTGGCTCTCACAATTGGGTACCAGAATCCTGGAGAATACCCATTGAAAAGCTGTGGTCAGTCTAGGATTGGGAATGTCACATATACTGGATTTGATACCAGGGAGGACTAAGCCAGCAGCTCCAGGAGAGAACTTGGCAGTGAGACTTGATGTTCAAGCAGGCAAAAAGCCATAGCTTCCCATCTCTTTTGAAGGCTGCCCATTGGAAGGCATGCCACTTGGATCTCCCATGGGTCTTGGAATTTAAATGGATTCGAGAGTTCTCACAGGAGTTGGGCCCCCAGCAACTTGTTCTGATTCTATATGTGCAGTCAGGTTGACAAGCACGACTAACCATCACAGCTAAATTCACTTTTTTGTGGAATTTCTTTCCTTGAGCTGGGAAAGAAATAGAACCTGGGACCATGAGCCTTCCTTGCTTAAATCATTGATTGCCCATTGCATGGCCCCACAAATCAAATAGGAGACAGCCTTGGCCATCTGACTGAGCTTCAGGGCCAGGGGGTGCAGCAGACACCAGGGCAAACGGGTGGACTGACCTCCCTCTGCTTGGCTGCTTGGTAGCCTTTGGCCTGTGGCTCAGTAGTGACTAGCTTATAATATTATACAATATTATAGTAATGACAAGGACTTCCAGTGTCCATGGCTGAGTCTTTTTTGAATACCCTGGGAGGAATCTCCCCTTTGCCAGGTTAGTAGCTCCTGTGTGATCCCTTAGTGTGGCTTTGCCTGCACCTGCTGGCACTCCAAATGATTATACCATGAGGTGTGGATCCTCACACCAGCCTCAAACTCCAATCTAGCAGAGCTTTGATAATCTTAGACCTCAGATTTGGGCTTGTATGCTCCCCAAAATAGTTTGGATAGCCGAATGAAGGGTTTATCCAGGCCTTGTGAAGCCCAAGCCATTGATCTCTAACCACCACCTCCTCTCACTAAGCGATTCGGTGGTACCCTCCCATAGGCCCATGTTTGGGGCCGTATTTACAGCTGCCATGGTTAGAAGCCACTGATGGCCTAGAGTAAGGATGAGGCCCAACTTAGTGGGTCTCAGATGCTGGGTGCTCTGTTCTCTGGGCAGAACCTGTGTCCATTCATGTCAGTTTGTACTTCAATCATCTGAGGAATTCACACAGAAGTATATGTAGGAGGTGTGTAAATTGGGGGTATCTGAAATCCAAATAGAGGCAGCTGGGAGGGTGAACCTTGTCTGTTGGTAAAATTCTCCATGGATGCTGTTGCTTCTGATAGCCAAGAAATATGAAGGGAAAAAGGGGTTGGAAAAGAGGGCTTTGTGGATGGCTGTCCTAAATTGACAAAACCTGCCCTTGCCCTTCTGGGAGCTCTGAAGGGGACCCATGAATTCCCTGCTCCAAGTCTTGTCACTGGGATGTACAAATTCTGTGCCATGATCCTCTGGGTTTCACACACGATGCTGTAAGAACAAGAATGGGTAGAATTGGGAGGGTCTCCAAATTGGAGTCTATGGCAGACTGACCTGACATTACAATCGTCCCCCCCACCCCAACACAGGTACACTTCTTTCCAGCTTCTCTATCCATAAGTGCTCTATTGACTTAGCCAAAGAGACTGGGTTCAGGAGGTGCCAAGCTGATGTGGGAATCCTTGTGCTGGCTGGGGGCCAGGTGCTAGGCATTACCTTTGCAGTGGAGGTTCAAACTGCTGCAGCTGGTCCATGTCTCCAGAGATGCAGGCTTGGCCATTTCAACCTCTTCAGGTGGAAGGAGTTAATGGCTCCAAACCATCCTTGATGCCTCTCCAATCTTCTCCCTGTCCTTGGGCTGATCCCATAGGATGAAGTGCCCTGCCCCCACTCTAGGACATTGAACTTTAAGCTATCGTGTTAAGTGTTTGAACTACTTCTCTGAACCATGCTCTCTCCTTCGATAGTATCCAGATACCTGATTCTCCCCTTGATTTGCAGAGAAAAATTCATGTTGATGACTCTTAGAGGTTCCATTCTCTTGCTCACTATGTAGCTGGGGATACTGAAGCCCAGGGGTGACTTGCCTTTAATCTCCACACTCTGGAGGCAGAGACCCTCAGCTGTATCCTAGGCCTGAGGAAGTGAGGCCCTGTCACAGTACATGAATAGTACTGCTCTTTCCCAGTGGGAAACATGTCCTCTGATGCTGACTGTGAGTACCTCTTAGGAAAACAAAATGATGTTGGTCTGCCTCAGCTTTCCAGCTTCATGAAGTATCTTCCCGGGATGCTAAACCTCACCCTGGGGCTTTGTTTTTGTCTTTGAACTTTTGTGATGCTCCTCTGTCCTTCATCTAGTGTTCAAGAGCTGCTCAGGGGCTCTGTGTAAGAATTTCCTTTTTGAAGTGAGAAATGTGCCTGGCTTAGAATATGAACTGTTGCTGCTCAGGGCCTCCTCTCTTGAATCCAGGTGTAACAGGGAACAAGGGTGAGGCCCTGACCCCAACACATCACATCACATTATTATCTGCTAAAGATCAGGGTTCTGTCTCTTCAGAGCCACATCCACAATGACCAGACTGCAGCTGGCATTGGGAAGGTCAACAGGACCAAGGCTTGGTTAGCCACTGACAGAATGGAGAGAAATCCAGAGACTTGTCAGTCACTTGGCCCTTTCCTGGGGATGGGAGGATGGAAAACTTGTTAAAAACTTGAATTGAGGTGGAGCTCCGCTGTAGGCTTGCTGATCAATGAAACCCTAGGGTCCAACTCCAGTATTCAAGTCTTCCCATGCTCTCATGCAGAACAGACATTGTGGTAAACATGGAGAACCAGCTGGGCTAATTGCCTTCATTTCTGATGCTTCTGTAGGTGGTCTGTTGGGTCTGAGTTTTCCTAAGATTCAGAATTTTTGCCATTTTATCAACTTCTGGGGCGGCACCCCAAAGGGGAAAGGAGGGGAGATTTTACTGTGTCCTGAGAGCACTGAGTTCATGCAGGGTGCAGAAAAGGGTTAGGTTCCGGTACTCTGAATTCTGCCTGCCTTGTATGAACAGGGTGATTGGTCAGGATGTTCACTCCTCGTAGCTGAAAATGGCTGTAGCATCTAGCTTTACTTGCTTGAATGTTGCTGATAAAATGCCTACGAGAATAAATAAGTTTAAGCCCATGCAGAGTGAACTCAAAGCATTCTTGAAGGATGCAGCCTCCATGAGCCACTTTGAACCCTCCTGGACCCTACAAGGGCAGCATCACTAAGACTTAGCTCTGGGACTTAATCGAGGATAGGCTAGAGCTGGGTGTGCAAGGATTCCTTAGATTCTGGAATCCAAAGAGCCATCTTTCCTTTTCATTAAGCCAGTTTTGGATGGGAAGAGAATCATGGGTCTTGGAATCCCCATGGACCTCAGAACCCAAACACTGCTCTCTTGAATGCCCCAAGGAAAACCCCCAGTGACATGAGTACTGAGCGAATTTCTTGGCATCCACATGTCTTGTTTGGGTCAGATCCTAAGGAGCAACCTCATTTTTCAGAGGCCACTCCACCTTGTTATCCCTTTTCTATTGGGCTTGTGAGTAGGTGTACACACTCGGGGGTAAGCATGAATCCTCTGGTGATGGCTGGGGGCCAGGTGCTATCCCTCACCTCTGCTCAGAAGGTTTCATCTGCTATAGTTGGTCCATGTCACTAGAGATGCTCTCAGGATGTGGCCATTTCAGACTCGTCAGGGAGAAAGGGATTCTAGGTTTGGAAGCATTGTCAGGTGCCTCTTATTCCTCTGGCTGCTCCCATAACATAAATGTCTGGGGCCGGGAGAGAAGCTCCTCAGCAAGGTAGCTTATAATTAAGCACTTAATTCCTTTGGGCCAGCACTTAACCTATTACATGGTATGCTCATGCTTATGGCATGTATGTGCCAGGATAGGATGCCCTATATCCGGTTCCCCTTCATCGTTGCAAGCTTACCAGTGAGTAGTGAGTTGGATGACTTGCATTTGGGGACAGCACCTACCAGAGGCAATGAGCCTGGGCTTGGCTGCTCACCTTCCCAGTAGCTAAGATGGATGGTAGTAAGGAAACACCCATTCTGGGTACCCAGCAGGAATGAATAGAGAGAATGTGGCACTTAATGGGCATATATCGGGTTTGCACACCTGTACAGCTGTAGGTAGAGCAGGTGCTGACATGTCAGAACCTATTCATCCCTGAAGTATCTGAAGCCATTAGTTCTGGTTTTATAGTCTTGGGTCTCACTGGACCTCAGCCTCCTACTGAAGTTTCAGCTCTGAAGAGGGGAAAGTATATGCAAGAAATTGAGTGGAACTAGACAGTCACATGGTGCTAACAAGGCTTCCCATCTGGGGCTTCTAGACTTGATTTTTGTCAATCCCATGAGAGTCTAGAAAATAAGAGCAGCCTGACTGTGATGGGAGATAGTTTAGCCCAATGAAGGGGTTATCCAGGAATTGTGAAACCCAGGCCATTAATCTCTAACCATCTCCTCTCACTAAGCAATGGGGTGGTATCCTCCCATATGCCCAAGTTTTGTGCCCCATGCTTTACCCCATTGCAAAGGTTAAAAGCCACTGGTGGCCTTAGAAGTAAGGTTGAGCCCCTTTCTTGGTGGGTCTTAGATATGTTGGGTGGCCTGTTCACCTCTGGGCAGAACAGGATCTTACATATCAGAATCGGTACCCCAATCTTCTGAGGACATGACACAGCAGTGTGGCTTGTCTAAGGGTCTCATTCTAGATAGTCATTACTGATTTTAGCCACTGGTACTGGTTTGTGTCCTATGGCTGTGAAGCCTCTAGGGTCAGACTGAGCCCAGTTTCATGTGGGTTGGTCTCAGTAAATCATAGCTTCTGATATACCTAGTCCATAGTGGACTACCAAAGCCTGTCTGCGGTCTGAAAGGGCTAACCTCCTTCCTGCTTTATTGGATTTAATTTGAGACAAAGTCCCCCTGGCTGGCCTTGAAGGTAGATATGCAGACCCAGGTGACCTTAAACTCAACATTGATCCACACACTTCTGCCTCCTAAATGCTGGGATTAAAGGTGTACGTAAACACTCATGGCTTTGGGGATTGGGTATTAAGTGTCTTATAAGTTGATCCTACCAGAAATTCTCAAAACAAAGTTGAATGATGGAAGATAATTCAGAGGGCTTGCACACATGTACATAATTCCAATGCTCAAATTACATTAAATACTAGTGTGGTGATGTGTACACTTCCCAAGAACCGTAGATTACTGGGACTTGTGGCTAGCCACCCTAGCCAGATGAGAGCTCTAGGTCTGATAGACTGACCATGATCTCAAAATCGCCAGCCACCAGGGAATGCCTGAGGCTGACCTGACCATTGCAGGGTACAGATACCGCACTCAGATACTGGCATCATAAGGGTTCAGCCGGAAAATGAAACTGGATTCTTATACTCTACAGTAAAAACCAAACTTGGAGTCAGGAGTCAGGAACACCATCTTAACACAGACTGGGTTTCTGTTGTGACGTTAGCCACTTGTCTGATGTCTTGGGGACATAGGCTCCACTTAAATCATTTTTTTTGGGGGGGGAGGAAGAAATGCTGACATTTCTGTGCTTCGAGCTGTCCTTAGTATACAAAGAAGGCCCAAGGTGGTCTTCAGTTTTTCAGTTGTTGGGGAAGAGATACTGATCAAGCTTTGAGTCTGAAGGCAGGGGAGGGAGTGTAACCTGGGAGTACCTGAAATTCAAATAGAGGCAGCTGGGAGGGGGAAGCTTGTCTGTTGGTAAACTCTCCTTGCATACGGTGCTCCTGATAGCCAAAAACTATGGGGGGAGGGGTTGGAGAAGAGGGCTTTGTGGATGGCTGTCCTAAATTGACAGAACCCTTGCACATCTGGGATCTCTAAAGAGATCCAAGAATTCTCTGCTCCAAGTCTTGTCACTGGTATGGAATTCTATACCACCATTCTCCATTGGTTTCATACACATTGCTATAAGAACATGGATGGGTGGGAAGACATGCTGGGTGGGTTGTATGAGGCTCTCCTTAGCTGGAATGCAGTACAGAATGATCCGACATTACAATCGGCCCCCAACACGGGTACACTACTTTAGAGCTTCTATATCCATAAGTGCTCTACTGACTTAGCCAAGAGACTGGGCTCAGGAGGTGCCAAACTGATGGGGGAATCGTTGTGCTGGCTGGGGGCCATGTGATAGGCATCACCCGTCACTGGAGGTTCAAACTGCTGCAGCTGGTCGCTATAAACAGAGATGCAGGCTTGGCCGTTTCAGCCCATTCAGGGGGAAGGAGTTAATGGCTCTAAACCATCCTTGATGCCTCTCCAATCTTCTCCCTGTCCTTTGGCTGATCCCATAGGATGAAGTGCCCTGCCCCCACTCTAGGACATTGAACTTCAAGCTACCGTGTTAAGTGTTTGAACTACTTTTCTCAACCTTGTGCTCTCCTTAGATAGTCTCCAGATACCTGATTCTCCCCTTGAGTTGCAGACAGGAGCCCTTGTTGATGCCGTTGGAGTTCCAGTCTCTTGCTAAGAACATAGCTGGGGATACTGAAGCCCTGGGCTGACTTGCCTTTAATCTCCACCCTCTGGAGGCAGAGGCCATCAGCTCTGAGTCCTAGGTCTGATGAAGTGAGACCCTCTCACAGACAATGAACAGTACCCGTCTTTGCCAGTGGGAAACATGTTCTCTGATGCTGACTGAGTACCTCTTAAGTAAATAAAATGTTGGTTGGTCTCGGCTTTCCAGCTCTATGAAGTGTCTTCCCAGGATGCTAAACCTCACCATGGGGCCATGTCTTTGTTTTTGGACATTTGTGATGCTCTCCAGGGTCCTTCAACTACTGTTCAAGAGCTGCTCTCAACTCTCGCTCTATGTGGGATTTTGGTTTTTTTAAGTAAGTGTGGCCAGCTGTTGTGATGCAGACCCAGGTGACCAAAACTCAACATTGATCCACCCACTTCAGGCTCCCTAAATGCTGGGATTAAAGGTGTACTTAATACCCAATCCCCAAAGCCGTGAGTATTTAAGTGTCATATGAGAATTTCTGGTAGGATCAACTTATAACAAAGTTTTAGGTGGGAAGATAATTCAGAGGGTTTGCACACGTGTACGTGATTCCAACCATCAAATTACATTAAAATAGTGTAATGTGTACACTTCCCGAGGAAGTATAGATTCCTGGAACTTGTGGTCAGCCACCCTAGCCAGATGAGAGCTGTAGGTCTGATAGACTGACCATGATCTCAAAATAGCCAGCTACCAGGAAGTGCCTGAGGCTGACCTGACCATTGCAGGGTACAGATAACTCAGACACTGGAATCTTAAGGGTTCAGCTGGAAAATGAAACTCGAATCTTACACTCTACAGTAAAAACCAAACTTGGAGCCAGGAGTCAGGAAATACCATCCTAACATGGACTGGGTTTCTGTTGTGATGTTAGCCACTTGTCTGAGATGTCTTGGGGACATAGGCTCCATTTTTATTTTGGGGAGGGGGGTGAAGAGGAAGAAATGCTGAAATTTCTGTCCTTTGAGCTGTCCTTACTATACATAAAAGGGGCAGGGTGGTCTCAAGTTATTCAGTGGTGGGAGGGGAAAGATACTGAACAAGCTTTGAGCCTGGAGGCAAGGGTGGATTTAAACAGGGAATACCTGAAATCCCAATAGAGACAGATGGAAGGGAGAAGCTTGTCTGTTGGTGAAAACTCACCTTGCATGCTGGCGCCCCTGATAGCCAAAAACTAGGGAAGGGAAAAAAGGGGGTTGGAAAAGAGGGCTTTGTGGATGGCTGTCCTATAGTGACAGAACCTGCCCTTGCCCTTCGGGGAGCTCCGAAGAGACAGACCCAAGAGTTCCCTGCAACAAGTCTTGTTCCTGGGATGAAATTCTGTACCATGATCTGTAGCTTGAGTTTTCCTGCCTTGCCCACAGTCAGGACAAATCTGTCACCCGCCAGTCCCACAGCCGCTCAGACCCAACCAAGCAAACACAGAGACTTATATTGCTTACAAACTGTATGGCCGTGGCAGGCTTCTTGTTAACTGTTCTTAGATCTTAAAGTAACGCATTTCTACAAATCGATACCTTGCCACGCGGCTCGTGGCTTACCAACATCTTCACATGCTGCTTGTCCTGGCAGTGGCTGGCAGCTGGCTGGCCGCGTCTCCTTCTGCCTTCCTGCTTTTATCTCTCCGTTAGTCCCGCACATACCTCCTGCCTAGCCACGACCAATCAGGTTTTATTTATTGACCAATCAGAGCAACTTGACATACAGACCATGCCCCAATACAGCCAAGTGCAGACCATCTCAGACACCTGCACTCAGGCCCATGGTCCTAATCATCCTCTATGCAAACCTGCTGGGTAACGCCACAAGGAACCCAAGAAGGGCTCCCACAGGACATACATTAACATCCCACAGCAATGATCCTCCATGGGTTTCATACACGATGCTGTAAGAACAAGAATGGGTAGAATTGAAAGGGTCTCCAAATTGGAGTCTATGGCAGACTGACCTGACATTACAATCGCCCCCCCACCCCAACACAGGTACATTTCTTTCCAGCTTCTCTATCCATAAGTGCTCTATTGACTTAGCCAAAGAGACTGGGTTCAGGAGGTGCCAAGCTGATGTGGGAATCCTTGTGCTGGCTGGGGGCCAGGTGCTAGGCATTACCTTTGCAGTGGAGGTTCAAATTGCTGCAGTTGGTCCATGTCTCCAGAGATGCAGGCTTGGCCATTTCAACCTCTTCAGGTGGAAGGAGTTAATGGCTCCAAACCATCCTTGATGCCTCTCCAATCTTATCCCTTTCCTTTGGCTCTTCCCCTAAGATGAAGTGCCCTGCCCCCACTCTAGGACACTGAACTTCAAGCTACCGTGTTAAGTGTTTGAACTACTTCTCTCAACCATGCTCTCTCCTTAGATAGTATCCAGATACCTGATTCTCATTGATCTGCAGAGAAAAGTTCATGTTGATGCCCTTAGAGGTTCCATTCTCTTGCTCACTATGTAGCTGGGGATACAGAAGCCCAGGGGTGACTTTGCCTTTAATCTCCACACTCTGGAGGCAGAGACCCTCAGCTGAAGCCTAGGCCTGATGAACTGAGGCCCTGTCACAGTACATGAACAGTACTGATCTTTCCCAGTGGGAAACATGTCCTCTGATGCTGACTGAGTACCTCTGAGGAAAACAAAATGATGTTGGTCAGCCTCAGGTTTCCAGCTTCATGAAGTGTCTTCCGGGATGCTAAACCTCACCCTGGGGCTTTGTTTTTGTCTTTGAACTTTTGTGATGCTACTCTGTCCTTCATCTAGTGTTCAAGAGCTGCTCAGGGGCTCTGTGTAAGAATTTCCTTTTTGAAGTGAGAAATGTGCCTGGCTTAGAATATGAACTGTTGCTGCTCAGGGCCTCCTCTCTTGAATCCAGGTGTAACAGGGAACAAGGGTGAGGCCCTGACCCCAACACATCACATCACATTATTGTTATCTGCTAAAGATCAGGGTTCTGTCTCTTCAGAGCCACATCCACAATGACCAGACTGCAGCTGGCATTGGGAAGGTCAACAGGACCAAGGCTTGGTTAGCCACTGACAGAATGGAGAGAAATCCAGAGACTTGTCAATCACTTGGCCCTTTCCTGGGGATGGGAGGATGGAAAACTTGTTAAAAACTTGAATTGAGGTGGAGCTCCGCTGTAGGCTTGCTGATCAATGAAACCCTAGGGTCCAACTCCAGTATTCAAGTCTTCCCATGCTCTCATGCAGAGCTGACATTGTGTTAAACATGGAGAGCCAGCTGGGCTAATTGCCTTCATTTCTGATGCTTCTGTAGGTGGTCTGTTGGGTCTGAGTTTTCCTAAGATTCAGAATTTTTGACATGTTATCAACTTCTGGGGCAGCACCCCAAAGGGGAAAGGAGGGGAGATTTTACTGTGTCCTGAGAGCACTGAGTTCATGTAGGGTCAGAAAAGGGTTAGGTTCCGGTACTCTGAATTCTGCCTGCCTTGGGTGAACGGGGTGATTGGTCAGGATGTTCACTCCTCGTAGCTGAAAATGGGCTGTAGCATCTAGCTTTACTTGCTTGAATGTTGCTGATAAAATGCCTACAAGAATAAATAAGTTTAACCCCATGCAGAGTAAACTAAAAAGCATTCTTGAAGGATGCAGCCTCCATGATCCACTTTGAACCCTCCTGGACCCTACAAGGGCAGCATCACTAAGACTTAGCTCTGGGACTTAATCGAGGATAGGCTAGAGCTGGGTGTGCAAGGATTCCTAAGATTCTGGAATCCAAAGAGCCATCTTTCCCTTGCATTAAGCCCCTTTTGGGATGGGAAGAAAATCTTGGGTCTTGGAATCCCCATGGACCTCAGAACCCAAACACTGCTCTCTTGAATGCCCCAAGGAAAACCCCCAGTGACATGAGTACTGAGCGAATTTCTTGGCATCCACATGTCTTGTTTGGGTCAGATCCTAAGGAGCAACCTCATTTTTCAGAGGCCACTCCACCTTGTTATCCCTTTTCTATTGGGCTTGTGAGTAGGTGTACACACCCGGGGGTAAGCATGAATCCTCTGGTGATGGCTGGGGGCCAGGTGCTATCCCTCACCTCTGCTCAGAAGGTTTCATCTGCTATAGTTGGTCCATGTCACTAGAGATGCTCTCAGGATGTGGCCATTTCAGACTCGTCAGGGAGAAAGGGATTCTAGGTTTGGAAGCATTGTCAGGTGCCTCTTATTCCTCTGGCTGCTCCCATAACATAAATGTCTGGGGCCGGGAGAGAAGCTCCTCAGCAAGGTAGCTTATAATTAAGCACTTAATTCCTTTGGGCCAGCACTTAACCTATTACATGGTATGCTCATGCTTATGGCATGTATGTGCCAGGATAGGATGCCCTATATCCGGTTCCCCTTCATCGTTGCAAGCTTACCAGTGAGTAGTGAGTTGGATGACTTGCATTTGGGGACAGCACCTACCAGAGGCAATGAGCCTGGGCTTGGCTGCTCACCTTCCCAGTAGCTAAGATGGATGGTAGTAAGGAAACACCCATTCTGGGTACCCAGCAGGAATGAATAGAGAGAATGTGGCACTTAATGGGCATATATCGGGTTTGCACACCTGTACAGCTGTAGGTAGAGCAGGTGCTGACATGTCAGAACATATTCATCCCTGAAGTGTCTGAAGCCACTAGTTCTGTTTATAGTCTTGGGTCTCACTGGACCTCAGCCTCCTACTGAAGTTTCAGCTCTGAAGAGGGGAAAGTATATGCAAGAAATTGAGTGGAACTAGACAGTCACATGGTGCTAACAAGGCTTCCCACTTGGGGCTTCTAGACTTGATTTTTGTCAATCCCATGAGAGTCTAGAAAATAAGAGCAGCCTGACTGGATGGGAGATGGGAGAAGATGGGATGTGCTGGGTCAAGGTGCCTAATGTGTAATGGGTACTTCTATGAATTAAGATGGACAGAAAACTCTGAGAGAGAGATGGTTGAAATTGTTAGGCTGCTCTGCTAGGTGCCTTTCTATTGCTGTAGAAAGACCCACAACACAAGCAGCTCCAGGAGGGAAAAGGTTTACTTGGCTTTGGATGGCCCCAATCTCCGTCCATTGCTGAGAGAAGCTGAGGTAGGAACTGAGGCAGAGGACACTTAACTTGCCCTCATCTTCTGAGATAGATCACAACTATATTTCATACCCTGGACTTCTAGTGTCCTCCTACCACTGTGGGAAGTCTGAATCTATGGGAGTCAAGATGAGTTTGCTCGATGGACTGTACCTCCTAGAGAGTCTCAGTTTTTAGAATTTGGATTTTCTAGAACCCATCCTTATAACACTGTTAGCTGCACAATAATGGAACGGAACAGAGCTGTGGGGGTTGTGGAAAAAGAGGGGGTTGTGGATTTCTGTCCTAAATTGACAGAACATGCCCTTGCCTTTCTGGGAGCTCTGAAGAGACCCATGAATTCCCTGCTCCAAGTCTTGTCACAGGGATGGAATTGGGTACCATGATCTTCCAGGGTTTCATACACAATATTATAAGAACATGAATGGGTGGGAAGAGGTGCTGGGTAGGAAGAATGGGGAGGCAGTCTCCTTAGCTGCCAGTGTAGGGCAGTCTTATGTGACAATACAATCAGCCCCCAACACAAGGACACTTTCCAGATCTATGTCCATAGGTGCTCTACTGTCTTAAATACTGGGCTCAGGAGGTGCCCAGCTGATGGGGGAATCCTTGTGCTGACTGGAGGCAAGGTGCTAGGCATCACCTTTGCAATGGAGGTTCTAACTGCTGAAGCTGGTCCCTGTCTCCAGAGATGCAGGCTTGGCCATTTCAGCCTCTTCAGGTGGAAGGAGTTAATGGCTCCAAACTCTCCTTCATGCCTCTCCAATCTTATCCCTTTCCTTTGGCTGATCCCATAGGATGAAGTGCCCTGACCCTACTCTAGGACATTGAACTTCAAACTACCGTGTTAAGTGTTTGAAGTACTTCTCTCAACCATCCTCTCATGACAGAGTCCCCAGATACCTGATTCTCCCCTTGAGTTGCAGACAGGAGCCCATGTTGATGCCGTTGGAGTTCTGCATCTTGCTAAGGATGTAGCCTGAAATACTGAAGCCCTGGGGTGACTTGCCTTTAATATCCCCATAGTCTGGAGGAAGAGGCTGTCAGCTGAGTCCTAAGCCTGAGGAAGTGAGGCCCTGTCACAGTACATGAACAGTACTGATCTTTCCCAGTGGGAAACATGTCCTCTGATGCTGACTGAGTACCTTTTAGGAAAACAAAATGATGTTGGTTGGCTTCAGCTTTCCAGCTTCATGCAGTCTTTCTGGGATGCTAAAACTCACCCTGCGGCTGTGTGCTTGTTCTTGAACATTTGTGATGCTCTTCTGGGTCCTTCATTTCCTTTTCAAGAGCTGCTCTCGACTCTTGCGCTCTGTATGGGATTTTGGTAATTTTTAAATCAGTGTGGCTGGCTGGGAATGTGAACTTCTGCTGCTCAGGGTCGCCTCTTGAATCCAGATGTAACAGGGAATAAGGACGAGGACCTGACCCCAAACACATCACATCACATTATTGTTATCTGCTAAAGATCAGGGTTCTGTCTCTTCAGAGCCACATCCACAGTGACCAGCCATCAGCTGGCTTTGGAAAAGTCAACAGGACCAAGGCTTGGTTAGCCACTGACAGAATGGGGAGAAATCCAGAGACTTGTCAGTCATTTGGCCTTTTCCTGGGGGTGGGAGGATGGGAAATTTGTTGTTAGAAACGTGAATTGAGGTAGGGCTCCTCTGTAGGCTTGTTGAACAACGAAACCCTAGGGTTCAACTCCAGTATTCAAGTCTTTCCATGTCCTCATGCTGAGACCTGTGTGTAAGCATTGTAGAGCCAGCTGGGTTAATTGCCTTCATTACTGATGCTTCTAGAAGTGGTCCTTGGGGTCTGAGTTTTCCCAAGATTCAGTAGTAATGCCAAGTATTAAAACTTCTGGGGCACCAACCCAAAGGGGAAATGGGGGCGGGGTGGAGATTTTATTGTGTCTTGAGAACACTGAGTTTCCTGCAGGATTAGAAAGGGGTTAGCTGCTGTGACTCAAGTCAGCCTGCCTTGTCTGAAACACCTGGGGTGGAGTAGGGCGATTGGTCAGGCTTTTGCCCCTTATGCCTGAGATGGGGCTGTAGCATCCAGCTTTACTTGCCTGAAGGTTGCTGCTGAAATTCCTAGGAGACAATGTAAGTTTAAGCCCATGCAGAGTGAACTCAAAGCATTCTTGAAGAGTGCAGCTTCCATAGGTCACTTTGAGCCCTCAACTCTACAAGGGCAGCATCACTAAGACTAGCTCTGGGACTTAATCCAGGATAGGCTGAAGCTGGGCCTCCAAGGATTCCATAGATTTTGGAATCCAAGGAGCCATCTTTCCCTTGCATTAAACACCTTTCATGGTGGGAAGAGAATCTTGGGTCTTTTAATCCCCATGGACCTAAGAACCTAAACATGGCTCTCTTGAATACCACAAGAAAAACCCCCAGTGACATGAGTACTGAATTTCTTGGCATCCACGTGTCTTGTTTGGGGCACATCCTAAGGAGCAACCTCATTTTTCAGAGGCCACTCCACCTTGTTATCCCTTTTCTACTGGGCTTGTGAGTAGGTGTACGCATCGGGGGTAAATATGAATCTTCTTATGATGGCTGGGGGCCAGGTGCTAGCCCTCACCTCTGCTCAGAAGGTTTCAGCTGCTACTGCTGGTCCATGTCAGATGCTCACAGGATGTGGCCATTTCAGACTCTTCAGGGAGAAGGACTAATGGTTCTGAAGCATTGTCAGGTGCCTCTTATTCCTTTGGTTGCTCCCTAATATGAATGTCTGGGGCCGGGGTTGAGGCTCCTCAGCAAGATAGCTTATACTTAAGGACTTAATTCCTTTGGGTCAGCACTTAACCTATTACATGGTATGCTCATGTTTATTGCATATATGTGCCAGGAATGGATGTGCTAATACTGGTTTCCACTCATCATTGGGAACTTAACAATGAGTATTGAGTTGAAGGATTTGTACAGTAGGGACACCACCAACCAGAGGCAATGAGCCTGGGCTTGGCTGCTCACCTCTTCAGTAGCTAATCAATCTGGGTGATGGTAGGTAAAATCCATTCTGGGTACCCAGCAGGAATGAATAGAGCATTTACTGACATATATCCGGTTTGCACACCTGTACAGCTGTAGGTAGAGCAGGTGCTGACGTGTCAGAACCCATTCATCCCTGAAGTGTCTGAAGCCATGAGTTCCGGTTTTATAGTCTGGGTCTCACTGGATCTCAGCCTCCTACTGAAATTTCAGGCCTGAAGAGGGGAAAGTGTATGCAAGACATCGAGTGGAACTAGACAGTCACATGGTGTTTTCCCACTTGGGGCTTCTAGACTTTGGTCAATCCCATGAGAGTCTAGATAATAAGAGCAGCCTGACTGGATTGGAGATGGGAGAAGATGGGATGTGCTGGGTCAAGGTGCCTAATGTACAATGGGTACTTGTATGAATTAGGATGGACAGAAAGTTCTGGGAGGGAGATGGTTGAAATTGTTAGGCTGCTTTTCCAGTTTTCTTTCTAAAGCTGTGGAAAAACCCACAACAAACAACTTGAGGAGTGAAAAGGTTTACTTGCTTTAGGCGGCCTCAATCTCAGTCCCTTGCTGAGAGAAGCTGAGGCAGAAACTGAGGCAGAGGACATTTAACTTGCCCTCATCTTCTGAGATGGACTTCTAGTGTCGTCCTGCTACCACTGTGGGAAGTCTGAATCTAGGGGAGTCGAGATGAGTTTGCTCGATGTACCATACTTCCTAGGGGGTCCCAGTCCTTAGAATTTGGATTTTCTAGAACCCATCCTATAACATTGTTAGCTGCACTGTAAATCAACGGGACAGAGCTGAGTGACTTTGAGATGGGCTCACAAGATGTGGTCCAGTAGCCTACAGGGCTTTTCTCAATCTTGAAAGGCTTGAAGTGTCCTATGGTTGGGGGGGGTCTCGGGGGCTCAGATGTCTCTGGCTCTCCCAATCAGAAGCCAGATTGCTGGAAATCCCCCTTAAAAAGCTGTGGTCAGTCTATGATGGATTGTCACATATACTGGATTTGATACCGGGGAGGACTGAACCAGCTGCCACAGAGAGAACGTGGCAGTGAGACTTGATGTTCAAGCAGGCAAAAAGCCAATGCTTCCTCCCACTTCTTTTGAAGGCTGCCCACTGGAAGGCATGCTACTTGACCTGGAGTGGGTCTTGCACTTTAAATGGAATTAAGAGTCCTCACAGTAGTTGGGCCCCCAGCAACTTGTTCTGATTCTGTATGTGCAGTCTGGTTGACAACCACGACTAAACATCACAGCTAAATTCACTTTTTCTGTGGAATTTCTTTCCTTGAGCTGGGAAAGAAATAGAACCTGGGACCATGAGCCCCACTTGCTTAAAACGTTGACTGTCCATTGGTTGGCCCCACAAATCAAATAGGAGACAGCCTTGGCCATCTGACTCAGCTGCTGGGCCAGGGTGTGGAGCAGACACCAGGGCAAAAGGGTGGACTGACCTCCCTCTGCTTGGCTGCTTGGTAGCCTTTGGCCTGTGACTCAATAGTGACTGGCTTATAATATTATACAATATTATAGTAGTGACAAGGATACTGTTTCCCATGGTAGTTTCTTGAATAGCCTGGAAGGAATCTCCCCTTTGCCAGGTTAGTAGCTCCTGTGTGATCCCTTAGTGTGGCTTTGCACCTGCTGGCTCTCCAAATGAGGTGTGGATCCTCACACCAGGCTGGACCTCAGATCTAGCACAGCTTGATAATCCTAGACTTCAGATTGGCATGTATGCTCCCGAAAAAGTTTGGATTGCCCGATGAAGGGTTTATCCAGGCCTTGTGAAGCCCAAGCCATTGATCTCTAACCACCACCTTCTGTCAGTAAGCAGTTAGGTGGTACCCTCCCATAAGCCCATGTTTGGGGCCATGTTTACAGCTGCCATGGTTAGAAGTCATTGATGGCCTAGAGTAAGGATGAGTCCCAACTTAGTGGGTCTCAGATGCTGGGTGCTCTGTTCTCTGGGCAGAACCAGTATCCGTTCATGTCAGTTTGTACCTCAGTCATCTGAGGAATTCACACAGCAGTATGTGTGGGGGAGTTGTGTAACCTGAGTAGTCCCTGACATCCAAATAGAGACAGATGGAAGGGAGAATCTTGTCTGTTAGTAAAATTCTCCTCGGATGCTGGTGCTCCTGATAGCCAAGGACTATGAAGGGAAAAAGGGGAGACTGAAAATTAGGGGGTTGTGGATAGCTGTCTTAAATTGACAGAACCTGCCCTTGCCCTTTTGGGAACTCTGAAGAGACCCATGAATTCCCTGCTCCAAGTCTTGTCCCTGGAATTACGTTCTGTACCACGATCCTCGTGGGTTTCATACACGATGCTGTAAGAACATGGGTGGATAGGAAGAGGTACTTGGTGGGAAGAACGGGGCGGGGCGGTCTCCTTAGCTGGAGTGTAGGGCAGACTGATCTGACCTTACAATTACCCCCCAACATAGGTACACGTCTCATTCCAGCTTCTATATCCACAGGTCCTCTACTGACTTAGTCAAAGAGACTGGGCTCAGGAGGTGCCCAGATGATGGAATCCTTGTGCTGGCTGGGGGCCAGGTGCTAGGCATCACCTTTGCAGTGGAGGTTCAAACTGCTGCAGCTGGTCCCTGTCTCCAGAGATGCAGGCTTGGCCATTTCAGCCTCTTCGGGTGGAAGGAGTTAATGGCTCCAAACCATCCTTGATGCCTCTCCAATCTTCTCCCTTTCCTTTGGCTCTTCCCCTAAGATGAAGTGCCCTGCCCCCACTCTAGGACATTGAACTTCAAGCTACCGTGTTAAGTGTTTGAAGTACTTCTCTCAACCGTCCTCTCATGACAGAGTCCCCAGATACCTGATTCTCCCCTTGAGTTGCAGACAGGAGCCCATGTTGATGCCGTTGGAGTTCCAGCCTCTTGCTAAGAACGTAGCTGGGGATCCTGAAGCCCTGGGATGACTTATCTTGAATCTCCACACTCAGGAGGCAGAGGCCATCAGCTGAGTCCTAAGCTTGATAAAGTTGAGACCATGTCACAGAACATGAACAGTACTGGTCTTTGCCAGTGGGAAACATGTCCTCTGATGCTGATTCAGTACCTCTTAGGAAAACAAAATGATGTTGGCTTCAGCTTTCCAGCTCCATGAAGTGTTTTCCTGGGATACTAAACCTTACCCTGGGGCCATGTCTTCGTTCTTGGACATTTGTGGTGCTCTGTCTTTCATCTAGTGTTCAAGTGCTACTCTGGGCTCTTGGGTTCAATGTGGGAATTCAGTTTTAATTGAGAAAGGTGGCTGGCTTAGAATATGAACTGTTGCTGCTCAGGGCCTCCTCTCTTGAATCCAGGTGTAATAGGGAATAAGGGCGAGGACCTGACCCCAACACATCACATTATCTGCTAAAAGATCAGGGTTCTGTCTCTTCAGAGCCACATCCGCAGTGACCAGCCATCAGCTGGCAATGGGACAGTCAACAGGACCAAGGCTTGGTAGCCACTGAGCATGGAGAGAAATCCAGAGACTTATCAGTCACTTGGGCTTTTCTGGGGATGGGAGAATGGGATTATCGATAAAAACCCGAATTGGGGTGGGGCTCCTCAGTAGGCTTGTTGAACAATGAAACCCTAGGGTCAATCTCCAGTATTGAAAACTTTTCCATGTTCCCATGCTGAGCAGAGCTGTGTAAGCATGGAGAGCTAGCTGGGCTAATTGCCTTCATTTCTGATGTTTCTTGGGATGGCCCATTGGGTCCGAGTTTTCCCAAGATTCAGAATTTTTGCTAAGTATTAACTTCTGGGGCAGCCACCCCAAAGGAGCAAGGGAGACTTACTAGTGTCCTGAGAGCACTGAATTCCTGAGGGCCAGAAAGGAGTTAGGTGCTCGGACTGAAGTCTGCCTACATTGTCTGAATACACCTTGGGCCAGAGGCTTTTGACCCTCATAACTGAGGGGCTGTAGCATCCAGCTTGACTTGCCTTGAATGTTGCTGCTAAAATGCTTGAGAAAGCTAAGTTGCAACCCATGCAACAGGAACTCAAAGCATGCTTGGAGGGTGCAGCCTCCATTGGGCCATACTGAACCCTCCTGGACCCTACAAGGGCAGCAATCACTAAATGATTAGCTCTGGGACTTAATGGGGATCGGCTGGAGCTGGGTCTCCAAGGATTCCTTAGATTTTTGGAATCCAAGGAGCCATCTTTCCCTTGCATTAAGCCCCTTTCATGGTGGGAAGAAAATCTTGGTTCTTTGAATCCCTGTGGACCTCATAACTTAAACATTTTTTCTCTAATGCCCCAAGGAAATCCCCCAGTGACAAGGACTGAGTGAATTTCTTGGCCTCCAAAAGGTCTTGTTTGGGGGCACTTCCTAAGGAGGAGCAATCTCATTTTCTAAAGGCACACCCCCACCTTGTTTCCTCTTTTGGCCTGGACTTGTGATTTAGGTGTACACACCCGGGGGTAAGTGTGAATCCTCTGGTGATGGCTGGGGGCCAGGTGCTAGCCCTCACTTCTGCTCAGAAGGTCCCAGCTGCTACTGCTGGTCCATGTCAGTAGAGATGCTCACAGGATGTGGCCATTTCAGCCTCTTCAGGGAGAAGGGACTAATGGTTCTGAAGCATTGTCAGATGCCTCTTATTCCTTCGGCTGCTCCCATAACGTAAATGTCCAGGGCAGGGAGAGAAGCTCCTCAGCAAGGTAGCTTAAAAATAGGTAATTTCTCTATTTTCATAGGTCTACACATCCCTATTACATGCACTCAACATGAGCATACCATGTATGTGCCAGGAATGGATGTGCTATAACCGGTTTCCCCTTCATTGATGGGAACTTGAGTTGGAGGATTTCTAGAGTTGGGACACCACCAACCAGAGGCAATGAGCCTGGGCTTGGCTGCTCACCTCCCCAGGAGCTAATCTGGGTGGTGGTGGGGAAAACCCATTCTGGGTACCCAGCAGGAATGAAGAGAGAAAGCATGGCACTTAATGGGCATATATCGGGTTTGCACACCTGTACAGCTGTAGGTAGAGCAGGTGCTGACATGTCAGAACCTTCTTCATCTCCGAAGTGTCTGAAGCCACTGGCTTTGGTTTTAACACTGTGTGTGTGTGGGGGGGGGGGTGTCTCACTGGTCCTCAGCATGCTACGGAAGTCAGTCTTAAGCAAGATGGGGGGAGGAAGGTACCTGCAAAAAAACGGGTGCATCTAGATGCAGTCACGTGATGCAAACAAAGCTTTTCACTCGGGGATTCTAGATTTGATTTTTGTCTATCCCATGAGAGTCTAGGATATAAGAACAGCCTGACTGGGGCTGGGATGGGAGGAATATGCTAGGGTCAACGTGCCTTAAGTACAACGTGTGCTTGTATGAAATGAACAAGCCAGACAGAAAACTCGCGAAGGGAGAGGGCTAAAATTGTTAGGCTGCTCTTCTAGGTGCCTTTCTATTGCTGTAGAAAGACCCAGAACATAAGCAATTCCAGGAGGAAAAAGGTTTACTTGGCTTTAGGTGGCCCCAGTCAGTCCATTTCTGAGAAGCTGAGGCAGGAACTGGGGCAGAGGCCATTTCACTTGCTCTCCCATTAGATGAATCGGTACTATATTTCATACCCTGGACTTCTAGTGTCCTCCTACCATTGTGTAAAGTCTCATTCTATGGGAGTCAAGATGGGAGGGTCTCCTCCATGTACCATACCTCCTAGAGATTCCCAATCCTTCAAACCTGGATTTTCTAGAACCCCTCCTATATCACACTATGTTATTGGCACTCTAAAGCAACGGGACAGAGCTGAGGGACTTCGAGATGGGCTCACAAGATGTCCAGTAGCCTACAGGGCTCTTAATCTTAAAAGGCTGGAAGTATCCAGTAGCTCAGTCCCTGAGGCTCGGGTGTCTCTGGCTCTCAAAATTGGGTGCCTGAGTCCTGGAGAAGCCCCATTTTAAAACGGGGGTCAGTCTATGATGGGAAACGTCACATACATTGGTTTGGATACCGGGCCGGGTGGGGTGGGGGGCGGGGAATGTGCCAGCAGCCACAGGAGAGAACTTGGCTGTGAAACTTGAGGGTCAAAGCAGATAAAAAGCCAAAGCTTCGTCCCATCTCTTTCAAAGGCTGCCCACTGGGAGGCATGCCACCCGGATCTAGGGTGGGTCTTCCAACTTTAAATGGGATGAAGGGAGTCCTCACAGGGGTTGTGCTCACAGCAACTTGTTCTGATTCTGTGCAGTCAGGTTGACAAGCATGAATAACCATCACAGCTAAACTTACTTCTACATCTTGCCTGGAAAATTGGGAAAGAAATAGAACCTGGGAGTATGAGCCTCACATGCTTAGGACGTTAACTGCCCATTGACTGGCTCTGCAAATCAAATAGACAGCCTTGGCCATCTGACTCTGCTGCTGGGCCAGGGTGTGGAGCAGACATCAGGGCAAACGGGTGGACTGACCTCCCTCTGCTTGGCTGCTTGGTGATGGCTCACAAGGACTCTTGTGTTGCTAGAGTTTTCCGCCTTGCCCACAGTCAGGACAAATCTTTGTCACCCGCCAGTCCCACAGCCGCTCAGACCCAACCAAGTAAACACAGAGACTTATATTGCTTACAAACTGTATGGCCGTGGCAGGCTTCTTGCTAACTGTGCTTATAGCTTAAATTAGTCCATTTCCATAAACCTATACCTTGCCACGTGGCTGGTGGCCCACCGGCATCTTCACATGCTGCTGGTCATGGCGGCATCTGGCAGTCAGTCCTTCTGCCTTCCTGTCCTTTTATTTCTCCTCCCTGTTAGTCCCGCCTATCCTTCCTGCCTAGCCACAGCCGATCAGGTTTTATTTATTGATCAATCAGAACAACTTGACATACAGACCATCCCCCAGCACAGCCAAGTGCAGACTATCTCAGACACCTGCACTCAGGCCCATGGTCCTAATCATCCTCTATGCGGACCTGCTGGGTAACACCACAAAGAACCCAAGAAGGGCTCCCACAGGACATACAGAACATCCCACAGCACTTCCCCTTTTCTTTTTTTAAAAAGGAAGGTTTTAACTTTTACACATCTTTAAAGCCAGCTTGGTATATTTGGGAATTTGGGCGTAGCTTCTCTTACTACTTCCTGCTGGAGGGGGGCGCAGTATCTTATGGGGATACAAAGAAAATTTTAGGTTCATGGAGTAGTCTGTGAGACTGTATCGTCTGAGCCAGTTGCCTTGAAATGATTCTGGATGTTGGATCATCTGGGCCATGGTGTCATCGGAGACCTTTCAGGGGGTCTTGGCTGGTCAAACCTGATGTATCTTAATCTGGAACAAATCCATAGCCTCTGGCTTTCTGTAGAGACAAAAACAGAGCCTCTTTTCCAAAGCAACATATCCTTACATCTAAATTTTGAAGTCAAGGTACCTTTAAAATATACATTTTGGCATAACTCAACAGCTTTTGCAATCAAATGTTTTTCTTCAGCTACAAATATCAAAGAGAACATAATCCAGATTCTCTGTGTGATAGCCATCTTTATGTGGCTTATTTTTTATATTACTTTTACTTTCTCTTTAAAGACTTTATTTTTTTAAACTTTCTATTTCTTTATATAACTGTCTATGTTCCTTTTCCTCTCTCTTCCAAGCCTATGTACATTTTTACACACATTGTAAAGCATTTAAAGTCTTGTTCCATCTGAATCTGTCTTATTGCGAACTTATTGCTTTAAACTGTAGCCTTCTAAGCCTGAAACGGCTCTGTGGCTGCTGGCTCCGCCCCCTTCAATTTCCCAACTTGGCGGTGGTACGTTTTCCACCAGCTCTGGGAGCCATCAAGTCTCAGAAATAGTGGGTCTACACTTTTATCCAAGCAGCGTGTAGCCCAGAAACCTCTTTTTTTGTTTTTGTACTAGCAAAGGCTAAATCCACCACGCAGCTTAATGTTCCATTTGCAGAGGCCTCATTCCTGCCATACTGCAGGTCAAGCGCACACGCCAGGAACCCGCCAGTAACTCAAACCGGCAGCTGCCGCTCATTTGAGAAAGACAATTGGGAACTGTTTTTAGCTCCGTTTTAGAATCTTTTTTTTCTCAGGTTTTAGGTGGAAACTCTTGCCAACACGTTGGGCGCCACTCTTGGTTTCCATGACACTGAGTTTCTTCAGTATAGCCTGGGAGGATTCTCTTTGTCAAGTTAGTATCTGCTGTGTGCTCATCTAGGCTCAACATTCAATCTAGCAGAGCTTGATAACCCTAGACGCCAGATTTGGGCTTATATGCTCAAATTTTGATAGCCTAGTGAAGGTTTTATCCAGGTCTTATGTAGCCCAAGCCATTAATCTGTAGCTATCACCTCTCACTAAGCTGTTAGGTGTTACCCTCCCATATGCCCATGTTTTGAGCCCGACACGGTTAAAAGCCACTGATGGCCTAGAGTAAGGTTGAGCCACTTTCTTGGTGGGTCTTAGATATGTTGGGTGGCCTGTTCACCTCTGGGCAGAACAGGATCTTACATGTCAGAATCTGTACCCCAATCTTCTGAGGACCAGACACAGCAGTGTGGCTTGTCTAAGGGTCTCATTTGTGCTCTTGGAGTCTTCAATATCCCAACTCTCCTAAGTCATTCCATGGCCTGTTCTTCTAGATAACCCTTACTGACTTCAGCCACAGGTACCGGTCTTTGTCCCATGGCTGTGAAGCCTCTAGGGTCAGACTGAGCCCAGTTTCATGTGGGTTGGTCTCAGCAAACCCTATACCTCGTCCATAGTGGGCTATCAAAGCTGGGGGCAGAGTCTCCAACTTAGGGCCACTGCTCTGCCTTGTTGTAGCCATCTCCTACGTGACTACAGGGAGACTTGAGAGTCTGAAGTCACAAGTGGAGGGTTCTCATGGGAAGATGGGAGAGGTCCCATCACAGACCAGAAGAGACATGAAGGTCTGGAGATACAGCCTGTCTGGGGTCTGAAAAGGCTTAGCCTCCTTCATGCTTTAGTATTGGATGTGTTTTGAGACAAAGTCCCCCTGGCTAGCCTTGAAGCTAGCTATGAAGATCCAGGTGACCTTAAACTCAACATTGATCCACCCACTTCTGCCTCCTAAATGCTTTGATAAAAGTGTACTTCAAACCCGATCCCTAAAGCCAGGAGTGTTTAAGTGTCTTAGGGAATTTTTGGTAGGATCGACTTATACTGCTCAAAATTTGGGGAGCATGGGAGATGATTCAGAGGGCTTATATACACAGGCACCCGAATACAAACCTCCAAATTGTGTTAAATACTAGTGTGGTGGTGTGTACACTTCCTGAGGAAGTCCAGATTCTTGGAACTTGTGGTCAGCCACCCTAGCCAGATATGTCCGCTCTAGGTCTGATAGACTGACCATTGGCTCAAAAGTAGCCAGGTACCAAGGAATGCCTGAGGCTGACCTGACCACTGCAGGATATGGATACAGCATGCAGACAACTGCCATCTTTAAGGGTTCAGCTGGAAAATGAAACTCAAATCTTACGTTCTGCAGTTAAAAACCAAACTTGGGGGCAGGAGCCAGGAATGCCATTTTAATTCAGACTGGGGTTCTGATGTCTGTCGTGACATGAGCCATTTGTCTGAGATGTCTTGGGGGAGGTAGGCTCCACTTAACCCTGAAGTCTCAGCAAAACTTAAGTGTCCAAGACATGCTCTTGTTGGAAGAGTGAGATAAGTCTAGTGTCTAGATTTCTAAAGGGAATGTCCACTCACTGTTCTGGTACCAGATATGGATGGTGTCTCTAGAGGCACAGGCTCTACGTACCTCAGTGTAGTGTAATATCCAACCATCCAGCCTCCCTACTGTCAGAATCCACTGACCTTGTCACGTCACTTGGAATAGGACTCAATTGAGTGAGCGGCCTCCAATTCTCATCCCAAATTGTCTCACACAGCAGTTTTGTGCCATTTTAAGAGGGTCTTGCTGTATCTGTAGCCCTGGATGCCTAGGAGTAGCTCTGTGACCCAGGCAGGCCTTGAATTCAGATCTGCCTGACTCAGCCTCTGAGGAGCTGGGATCTACAGGGGTGTGACACCACACTAGGTCTCCAGTAGCACTGATGGTTAAACATCTAAGGTCATGGTAAGGGGAAAAGGGAACATGGGTAAAGCTAATCTTGATACTGCCAAAAGACTAGACTTTTGGGTGTATTTATATAGCAATAATATCTTAGGTCTCGCCAAGCCTTGGCAAACACCAGCTTGACATTTACCACCATTCTGAAATCCTAAAATCTTTAAACTTGGGCAAGTTTAGGTGTATCTTCATAATGAAGTCTTTCACACCTACGTCTAATTGGAAACTGGAACCTTCCAATAACTACGGTAGCTGAAAGTCTTGAATTTTAAGGGACTTTGTCATCTCTGTAGCTGCTCGAAACTAGAATTTTTTCCTGGTGCTGGAATCACTGTCTAAATGAGTCTGCTCTGTCATTGTCAAGGTCTGTTTTGGCTCTTTACTTTCAAAAGTCCAGGCACTCAATGTTCAGCCTTCTGGTGTCTGGCCCGCTTGACACAAGTCCCTCTGCCCAACAATGTTACATGTCAACTTTGACCCACTGCATGCCACACATATGGGATGTGTCCTCAAGTGGCTGGATTCTCATTGTAGACAATGTTGTGCACTCTTGGTGCCTAAACATCTCGGATTATAGAAAGTCATTTTAGCATTTCTGGGGCTGAGGGAACTAAGACTTCCTGAAGCCACCAGTCCTTGCCCGTGAGCTGTGGATGGTAACATTTGAAAGCCATTGGAGTGCTCGGAACCTCCAGTGCTGTGATTCAATGAGGTCCCCTTGTCCTCCAAGGCTTCCAGTCTCTCTAAGGAGTGAGTCACTGGGTCACAGGCTTAGGGCTTGGCAGTTACAATGCCACTGCAGCCTTAGACCTTTCTCAACAGAGTGCTTGAGTGGTTGGAGTTTGGATAAAGATGCTCTGAAAGAGCATTCAAATGAAGCCACTAGTTTGCAGGTCCCCAGATCAGGAAACTTGGGACTGCCCAAGAGCAAAGGACTGACAGAGCTCGGTTGACCCTTAAGACCTGGCTGAGGTGGTGGGTAGGGGGTGGTAGGTGGTTTGGGGGGGGCGGTGTTCTGCAGAATTTCTTTGAGTCAGCTCAAGAGGATAATGTGTTCTCAGTCTCTGGCTGCTGTGTGGGCAGATCACATAAGGAACAAGCTGGTCTATAGAGAAGTTACCTGGGAGAGAGGTCAACTTGAATTGGTACTAGCAAGGAGAGGATAAAGCAAGCAAGTTGAAGCAGGAAAGGGTGGCAAAGACTTGGATGCTTGGCACCAGGTACGGGAGGCAGCAGGTTGACAGTGACCCTATTCCAGCCAAGGCAGGCACAGGATTGACAGCCTAACAGCAGTGAGGTTACCAAGGGGACAAGCAGGTGACACTCGAGTGATTAACACCTGAGTTACTTAGCCTCAGCCCTCCAATTCACATGAAATGGTTTTAGGAAGGGGACAGGGGGGACCCATGGTTGTAGGGGACTGGAACTCGGTCTATGGGTTCTGTGGAGGGTAGCGTAAGATGTCAGCAGCATTAAACCTGGCAGTTGGGGCCTGAATGGGAATAACTGTGAGAAAGCAAAGCTAACAAGCCTCAACTCGGCCATTCCTGAAGACCCCATCAAACTGCTTGATCCTAGTGGTTCGTGACCCTAGGGTTGTTGCCACTGAAGTCAAACACTGATACCATGTCTTATGAAAAGCTAGTTTTAATGCCGGAGGCTGACCAAGGGAGTCTGGGTAAGGACTGTTCTCCTAGCTGCAAATGAAGTTAACTGGCTCAGACTTGGTTGGGGGGGGGGGGGCGGGGGTGTTAAATGGAATGATGGGAAGAGGCCTGGATGGATGGTAACTGTTAGTCGCTGTTGACTCTCTCTCATCCACCAAGGCTGTCCTTTGAGTTGAGGTCCATGAGGTGAGGCTCTTCTAGTTCATGAACTGTTCTTTCTGCTCCTTGGAGAATCCTCCTCCTGCTGGATGCCCAAGCTTACTCCTTGGCCTTTTAAGTTGTATCTGCTTCCGACTTGACTTTTCTGGGGGCAACCAGAAGGGGCCTGGTAGACCAGAGGCCTCTGCCAGCCTCACACAGACCAAGAGCCACGCTGGAACTGGGACACAGAATAGCACTGGAAGTTGGGTGTTGTGCCTCCAGAAGGGTGTGGACGAGCAAGTTCCTCACTGTCTCGAAAAAAAAAAAAAAAAAAAAACTTACCACAGGCTCCTGACTCCTGGCTTCCTTTCCTGGAGTATATAGTCACACCAACTCCTAGAAACAAGCCTTAGAAGCCCCATCCAATGTTCTGAATGAGCCAAGGGGGTTCCTGCTCTCAAATCTTAATAAGCCTGGATGACTTACATGAAGGGGAGGCCAGCCCTTCCCGGAGGCAATGAAGTCCAGAGCTGTGCTCAGCATAGCAAGCTCCTATTGCTGTCTGTAGGGATATGACTCATTTCTATTATTAATAATAAAAACTTTTCCAAAACTGACTTCTGAAGGCACCTAGGCTAGTTAAACTTAACTAGTTTCAACTGTGTTGGCGGCTTTAGTAGTTCAGCACTTAAGTCCTTAGTCAACCAGCCTGACCTCCCCCTTCCCTCTGTACACAAGGAAAATGGGCCCATCTGAAGATGGCTTTGTCGTGTAGCCAATCCAGGTTAGGCCTACCAGTACCACCCCACCCTGAATGGGCACATGGGTGCTGCCATACTCCCTGGTGGTGCTCTTAGTGATCCCCTGCTTCCAGAAGCATCAGCATTGATTCATTTGATGCCTTTGAACAACCTGTCTCCCATTAGAGATAAATAATGCATGGCACAATTCTGACAGGCATTGATTTGAGAACCATGGAGTAGATGGGCAGCTGTGGATGACTAATCCAGGCATTGACTGTGTTCCAGTAGATGAGAGAGGAAAGCCATAATGCCTGGGTATCAGCAGGCCGCTCTGGCTTCCTGAGGGGACTTAGCTTTCTGTCTTCCATTATGAGCCACGTTCTATCACTGTGGGCTTCTATGAAAAGGCCAGTCTTCCCCGTCAATACTTTTGAGAATTTACTGAGGACATAACCGTATTAGCTACTAGGAAGTCCACCTACAGGAGTCAGACCTTCCTAGGACAGATCGGGGAGTGAGTCAAACCAACTGCTTTTCAAGTATCGGGACTTTTCTCTCCCAGGACCACTTACTGAAGTCTTAGGGACTGCCATAATCCTGCACTGTCTAGCTAAGACTTATTACATGTTTGAGGTGGATCTGAAAGCTCCCTCTGTGTGCTTCTAGGACCTGATGTATAGAGCTGGGGAGCCAAATGGAGCCAGAGCCTGGGGTAAACAAAAGGTATAAGGACTGCCCTGAGCTTGAGCTTGAAAGGCATCAGTATTAGTCTTGAACAGTATTCCTAAGACAACACTGGGCTCTGGGGCAGGGGGATGCCTCCTTTGAATAATGGTGGATGAAACGTCAAGACCACCTGTTCTTTGGCTCTCGACGGGCTAAGCATTAGGAGGCCCTCTGCTTTGTCTTCCTAACACAATGGCACACAGAACTGGGCATACAAAGATAGGAATGGAATGTGGTTACAGCCTAAGATCCTCATGTTCGGGAGGAGACTGCTTTGGGTGGGGTGATGGTTGAGCATCAGATGTGAATCAAGAAGCCTGTCTGAGCAACTCCTCCACAGGCTGGGAAGATGTTGGAAGGAGGGTGGGGGAATGTGAGACCTAAGCTCCATGTATACTTACTGTCTCACCTTGGGAGCAAAGTCTCTCGGGAATCCAGAACCTTAGTTGATAGGGTCAGCTGGGATTCCATAGCCTTAGAACTCTAAGCAGCCAGAAGCCAAGAAGCCTTGAACTCCTGGGTATGTTTCTGAAGCGAACTGATAACTTGCTGGAGAGAAGCAGCTGCTGCCCTTTTGAAGACTTGGCTAACAAAAAAAAAAATGATTCTCAGACATTGTTTCCTCGGTCTCCAAGAACCTTGAATAGCTAAGCCAACACATTGCTCTTAGCCCTTGGTGCTGTAGGATTATCTAGAACTCCCAAATTCCTTGTCTTATCCTGTTGTTGAAGATGGTCCCCCTTAAGAGGGGTTTAAATACAGACTTGCTCAGGTTCACCTGATGTCAGGAACTGGCATCATTGGTAGGGATCTTCACTCAGTGGGGCTCTCCCAAGCAGTCAAGAGTCTTTAAGTGATAAACTTCAGTGACTACAGACTGAAGTAGAGCTTCTAGTCTTAAGAACTAACCCGAGGGTCCTCTCTGAACAGAATTGTGTGTTAAGCTGGGCCCTTGCCCCCTCCCCACTCTCCCACCCCCTGGGGAAGGTGGCAAACCTAAGCTCACATTAATAATTCAGTCCTGGGTATGGAGGATTGATGTCTTTGGCTCGTCAGTATGGCTACGGCCCCAGCCCCAGAGCCTCCTACCCCATAGAGCTCAGCTAATCTTCAAGCCAACAGTGGTGGGCCACTGAACCCTCACTGTTCTGAATCTGACTTCTGAGTCTAAAAGTCAAACTCCCAACTTAACCAGGGCCCCGCTAAAAGTGGGGCCATCTTCCCAGAGCCACCTTTCTGCTTGGTAACACAACAATTCTAGAGAGTTGTGCCCAGTTCTGGCCGTGTTCTTGGCTTACACAGGGGCATGCACACTGGGTTGGAAGCCTCATGGTGTGGGGGAAGCTGTGCTGCCTTTTCTCACACGTTCTTAGCTTACCTACCTTGGAGCCTAGGGGACAGGTCTACAGTATCCAGAGCTGTCAGCTGCACTTGAGACTTGGAGACCGAGGATGCTCAAATAGACTAGTCAAGCCCTTTTTATAGTGGGGCCATATGAACACTAACAGTGTTATAAACCACACATCCTGCCTCAGGGGGCAGCTGCCTTTAAGTCCCCCAAAAGTCACCCCCCTGCTCACTTTTCTGGTTAGGTCTGACCGAGCACAGGTGGAAGTCATCACTTCAGATTTTATCTCCTGCTCCTATGACAATGGTTCAAATTCCATCAACCACCTGGTCAAAGTGGCTGAAAGAACCCAGCTTTGTTGCTTGTAGTCCCTTAAAATAGCCTATGACTATTGGGATCCCTATTCTGGGTGTGTGCTATGCCCCCTTTAGGTCAGAATGGTGGGGGCAGGAAGCTACTTGTGCCAGAGTCTGTCCATCACTGGAAAAGTCCTCAGTGTGGCAAGGTCCACAAACAGAACAAAATGTTAAATACTTGAGTCAACAAGGTGAATTTCACCATTCTGTGTTGTATCCAAAATCATGTCTATGCTATAGAAACTGAGTTTCTCAAAGATCCTCAACTCTTGTTGCTATTCTATGCTTAGACTCTGCCAGTTTTAAGAACTCTAAAGAATAGTATTGGAGATGCGGGGAACCAACCCTGACTTCAGGTGAGCCCCACTTTCCCTGTATGTAGGGTAAAAACCTGATGGTTCATGGCAGACTGGCCACTGTGCTTCCCTGCTCCAGTGGCAGACATTATTAATCCATCTCTGCACTTAATCCATAGAAAGCTTTTTGCTTGGATATATGCATTCCTCTGTAGCTCTGGCAGCTTCCAAGTGTTCAAGAAGTTTAGTACTTATGGTCTCTTGATCTGGTCCTTACTTGGGGAAGTAATTCTGCTTGGGTCACCCAAGTGGCTTTTATGTGGTTAGTCTCCCTGCCTGGAGAGAGCTGTGGTGGGAAATTGAAGGTCTGTGGTCAGCGCTTGTCTCTAGTCAAGTTCAATGTGGATGGGGTTCCCCACATTTCTGATACTGCTCTCTAGAGTTCTTAAAACTGGCAGAGTCTAAGCAAAAACAACAACCCAAGAGTTCTTGATCTTTGAGAACTTCCGTGTCTATAGAAGTGGTTTTGGATATAACACAGAATGGTGAAATTTACCTTAATGTTGACTCAATAGCTCAAGACAAGGGCAAAGTTGCCTAGGGCTCAGGATCCAAGTTTTGGAGATTCTAGGCTGTACAACGGATATAGATCCATAGTGTCTTCTAGTCTGTCACTAAGCCTTGAGAGCATCTAGCCTTGACCTTCCAGGCGGGTGATCAGGCTAGGTTCTGCCAACCCTTGTGTTTAACCTCTGAAGACTTGAACTCCTCTCTGGGAATGCCTACACCCCCTTCCACACTGGCCCAATGACAAACCCCAAAGTGTCATTCCACTAATGCTCAACCTGGGGAAGAAACGAGGTTATTGGGGGCTGGCTTACACACGTGGGGTAAGGAACCAACTATGGAAGTGTGACCACAAACAGCCACACTTGCAATAGACCTATTAAAGCTTTGAAGCTGGACATGGTTGGTGTGTGTGCCTTTTAAACTCAGCACTCAGAAGGTAGAGACAGGTTGGATCTGAGTTCAAGGCTAAGCTTGGTCTATGAAGACGCTTAAAAAATCAAATTGCCAAGACTTCAGGTTCACTTAAGTCTGTATTTCTCATCTAAATTTGAGATACTAGACCCAAGGAGAAAGACTCACTGGTCAGAGCTGACATCAGTCAAGATCCCAGCACTGACTCCTTAAGTGCTATCAGCCTTGAAGTGTGAAGATTATCTTAGATAATCAAACAACTTAAAATATTTCCCTAACCCTTTGAAACCTGGAAATGTTAAGAGCCTGGCTAGCTCAATTGGTAGAGCTTAAGAGTCTTAATCTCAGGGTCATGGTTTTTGTGTCCCATGTTGGGTGCCAAAATGTAGCTGGTTGCTTTTGCTTTTACCCTCTTGCTCTTTTTTGGGGCGTCCCACCACCCAGTTCCCAAATAAATTATAGGGAGTTTTCTTACAATTGCCTGACCTTAGTTTGTCTTGTTTCTTTTTAACTTTAAATTATTCAGTCTACCTTTTGCCTCTGTGCTTTTTCCTTTTCTGTATCTTTCTTACTTCATGGCTGGCTGTGTAGCTGGGTGGCTGACCCCTAGTGTCCTCCCCTCCTCACGCCATACAGATGGAAGCTTCCTTCAATTCTCCTTTAACTTCTGTACCTCCAGGGAGCTTAGTACCTCCAGGGAGCTTAGTACCTCCAGGGAGCTTAGTACCTCCAGGGAGCTTAGTACCTCCAGGGAGCTTAGTACCTCCAGGGAGCTTAGTACCTCCAGGGAGCTTAGTACCTCCAGGGAGCTTAGTACCTCCAGGGAGCTTAGTACCTCTAGGGAGCTTAGTACCTCCAGGGAGCTTCCCATGCAATTAGAGCAGAATTGCATACAAAGGCTGAACAGAGCAGCTAGAATCCCGGGTGAGGCACCAACGACTGCCTCCCCACCTCTTCTAATGCTCCACAGCCCTGATCCTGACCGTGTCCTTGCAAGCAGGCACCTTACGTTTTTGGATGTAGGTTGAAAGTGGTGGTGGTGGGGTGATGGTGGGAGTTGCTTAGGACCTCATGCTACGTCCTTTCTAATGACAGAATACCCAAGCTTTGCGGGTGGTATGTGCCAATGACCAGTATGTGCTGGGTGAGGAGTTGAGTATGAAGAGAGATGTGGTTTGTGATTTACACTTCTGAGGTTAAGCGTGCCAAAGTTCTTGACCTCCAGCTTGTCACTTGTGCTTGTGAGCCCTTTGGAGATGTAATCTCTGGTGACAGTAATTGATACCTCAGAGCCTGTCCTGGTCTGTCCCGGGTCTCCATCCCCAAGGATCATGGTAACCTCGGTCGGTAATGACATTCAGGAACTGGTTATTCAGGTACCCCTCTCCTTGGAGGGCCTAATCCTATAGACCTATTAAAGCTTTGAAGCTGGGCATGGTTGGTGTGTGTGCCTTTTTAACCTCAGCACTCGGAAGGTTAGAGGAGGTTGGATCTGGCAGGCTAAGCCTGGTCTATGGAGACTCTTAAGTGAATCATCTGAAGTTGTGGTGATTTGATTTTTAAAGTCTGTATTTCGCATCCTAAATTTGAGGTGCCAGACCCAAGGAGAAAGACTCACTGGTCAGAGCTGGCATCAGTCAAGATCCCAGCACTGACTCCTTAAGTGCTATCAGCCTTGAAGTGTGAAGATTATCTTAGATAATCAAATAACTTAAAATATTTCCCCAACTCATTGAAACCTGGAAATGTTAAGAGCCTGGCTAGCTCACTTGGTAGAGCTTAAGAGTCTTAATCTCAGGGTCATGGGCTTTGTGCCTGGAAGTTGGAGGTACTGCTTAAGTGGGTTGCTCACCCTGTTTTCTCAGATGTCAGGCACCCCAGGAACTGGACCAGCCCAGAGATGGTGCACAACCCCGCAGGAGGCTGGGTCTTCCAATCACTAGTTACAAAAATGCCATATGGGCTTGCCGACAGTCTGATCTTAGGGAAGTGAGCTACTAGGATTTAGACTCCTGGTAGGCAAGGCAGATGGGGAGAAGGGCCATGGCAAGGTAATCATGGTGAACTCTCAAGATGGCCAGCTCCTTCCACACCCTCTTGAGACAAAAGCCTTGCAGCTGGAAACAAAGGCCGTATTGGCTTTTTTGTCTTCCATCAGCAGAGATCACCTAGCCCCTTGCTGATGGATTGGCTCAACAAGTTTAAAGCGGATCACAATAAGTCACACACCACACACTGGGCCAAATTGGCCATCCCAGATCCCCACCAAACTGACCAACCCCAAATTAGGGAAGGAAAATTCTTGAGAGACTTAACTCCAGAGACTTAGAACCCCAGCCCTTGAAAAGACTGGATTTTTTTTCGACTTGGTCATTCTGTCTACAAGAGTTTCCTCACCTCCAATAAACTAATTCTTAAATGGATTCTCTCTGGTGTCAGATTTCTCTGCTGCCACCTGTTGCCTCCTAGACATTGAGCTTAGCTCCTAATTCTTAAACTGGCAGAGAAAATAATTCCAATCAAGACCCCCTCTAGACTGTCATTGGGGGGGGCGTCATCTTAGATTTCTCCTGAAGACACTACTGGAGGGCTCCCTCCTTGACAGTAGCTTGTGTCAAGTTGACAGACTTCTCTGTGGCATGTATTCATGCTTTCCATGGGAATAAAGACAGTGGTCACCCTGGGAGGGTCACTAAACCTTGTACTTGAACCCCCTCTGACTGTCCAGTGCAAAAGGGTAGCCATGTTTGGAGTCTCCGGCTCCATCCTTGGCATAAGGATCTATCCTTCTCAGCAGGGCCTCTGGGCATGGCTCAGACCTCACCTTCCTTGAACATAGGCCAGAAAACTCTGCTGGAGCCTCTCTGGGTTGGTTCCCAAATCTCTGACCCCTTGTAAGAGTCGAGAGAATTCTGGCCTGGAGATGGGCAGGAATGTGTGTGGCGTGCATGTGTTCAACGTAGGGCTCTGGTAGTCTCAAACTAGAACAAGGTTGGCATCCACATATGTGGCCTTGGACGTGGGCTTTGGTTAAGCACAACCGATTTTTTTTTTGGTCAGACCAAGCCAGACACGTCAGGCTGGATGGCGAGACACAGGTAGTAAACCTGGGCACAGCCTCCGCTTCAAGCATTGGCCAGAGGAGTTGGAGCACTGCCCCCACTGTGCATGGTGATACATGGATTTATGTATAAAGCTGATCGGATGGCTTCCAAGATAGACTGAGGGGAGACATCAAAATGTATTGAAAAGGTGTATTAGCTGCAGAACCTAGATTTTTTAAGACATGAAAAACTGCTGGAGGACAAACGGGAAAACACAGAGGAAGACAAGAGGTTAGAGGGTGTGAATGTCATGGCAGCCCATGGCATCGTAAAAACATAAAACCAGTGATAAGACAAATATCCTACTTGTACCCTGCCAGGACCTTCTCATGTGAATGAACTTGGTCAACCTGTTTTCTGAGATGGGCCATATCTTTTGAGATTGAATCTTTAGTTATAGCTCAGACTAGAGTGTGAAATCCAGCGGCCCCCCCCCCCCCCCGGAATATAAGTTCCTTGGAAAGTTCATTCTAAGTTCCTAAGTAGCCTGGTGCCAAGTCTCATGGTTGGCCCAGGCTGTTGATGGATCTTGCAAGCAGGTCCATGTCTATCCTTGTTCAGAAAACTCTCCATCCTCCTAAATGAGGGTTTCAGTTATGTGCATTGGTGTCTTGCCTGCATGTACTGTCTCTGAAGGGTGTCAGGTCCCCTGGAACTGGAGTTACAGTTGTGAGCTGCCATGTAGATGCTGAGAATAGAACCTGGGTCCTCTGCAAGAGAGCATCAGTGCACTTCACCACTGAACCATGTCTCTAGCCCAGGACTTTAAGGGGCTGGCCACCAGAGTTTGACCATGCTCCAGTGAGTAGATGGTCAACACAAATTAGATGTTTTACTGTTCTCCTTTTTTGGGGGGGGAGTCCCCAAAGGAGGGTTTGGATCTGGGAGGACTGGAAATATGCTCAGGGTTCACAATGTGACACTCCCAAATCAATAAAATTATGGGGAACAGAATACAGTACAAACCCTGGTTAAACATTTCAGGGTTTTAAAACTACTGTCTTAACATTCTTAGTGACATGTCCATGCATGTTGGCATAAGTCTAAGTACAATAATCCATAGCAGATTAGCATAGCGTGGATTATAACAAACCTAAGTTTCTTTCTGAAAACTGCTTGTGTGCTTTGTACATGCTGAAGGTCCATATGCTTGGAGACTGGAGACATTCTCATGGGAGTTGCTTATTTTGCAAAATAGTTTTCTCCGGGCTAGTTGGACCATCAGCTGCTGGGAGTTCTCTGGTCTTTGTCTCCCGTCCCCGGAGGCATGGTGACATTAGACACATGCCATCATACCTGGCTTTTTTTACATGGGTTCCAGGGATTTTTATCCAGTCATCAGACTTTTACATCAAGGGATTTTTCTACACTGGGTCACATCCTTGGCCCATAAATGAAATTCATTTTTAAACATGGCTTCAGCATAGTCAATGATCCTACTGTCTCCTTCCTGCTGCATTTTTTTTTTCACTAGGAAAGTGCAAGGAATGGTTCTCCTAGAGACTTGGGGTCCCTGTGTGACATTCCCAAAGAAAGAAACAGATCTTGCTTTCTATGATTTTTGCATCCTTAGTCTTCCTACTAAAGCTCTCTCTAGTCTGGGGTAAAGTCATTTAAGTCTTAAGGTGCCTAAATCAGGCTATCGGCAAACTGTGATTCACTGGAACTAGACTTCACGGTATCTAAGTTTTTGATACATCGGCTTCATGGATGGATGGCCAGCATGCATGTTTTTTATTTTAGCACCAAACACCAGAGGAATCATTCTGGCATTGCTTTCCAGAGTGTATCCTTGTCAGGTGAAATCTCAGGCCACAAGCCTTTTGCCAAGAAGGGATGATGGAGCCCAGGTGCAGAAAAGGCTAAATTTGAGGCGCAACTGTTCTTGGAACAGTCAGAGGGTGCTCAGCTGTGTGGGGGTCCAGCCCTGCGGTTATCTCGGTCTTACATGGCTCTGACTGTCCAGACTCTGGCCTGTGGATGAAAAGGAAAATGTTTTTTAAGTACGATGTGTGCACCTGTCTGGCCTCCAAGATTGGGCTCAGAAGGCAGGCACAGGTAACAACCCAGTGTGCCATTGTCAAAGTCGAGATCTTAAATTTCATAAACGTCATATAAATAAATCGGGCCAAAGCATCATGCTGCTGAAACCCTAATACAGAATTGGATGAGAACAGAATCCTATGCCACTCAAAGTGGGCTAATAGCAATGCCAGTCTGAGGGCACTCCTTAGCTTTTAGTGCTCGTGGTTCCTACCACTGGGAGACTTGATATCGCTGACAGTCTGGCTTACCCACCCATTCTGTATGAGCTGCATCTGCCAGATGTGTTGCTTACTGAGGGCTTAATGTCACTGCTGTGAGGTGACCACGACAGTGTAATGTGTTGCCACCACCATGATGGAGGGCCAAGAATGCCTCATGTTCTCATTACCCCAGCCTTGCAGCTGTGAGAAGGACGGGGCTGGTGGGGCCATAGTCCTTGCTGTTAGAGCAAGGCTCATGTTGGGGTATCAAGAGAACAGCATGTGGGTGAGAACTGGGCAACTATAGGCTCCAAGTTAAAAGGCCTGGCTTCTCACGGGAACTGTCAGACTCACAACTACGCAACGTGCCAGAAGGAGGGACCCTGAAACACTCGATCCTCGACAGGATGTCTTGATCACACCCACTCCCTCTCTCCCCCTTAGGGTTCAGGGAACTATGTGGAAGGGAAGGCAGAAAGATTGGAAGAGCTGAAAGTTGAATGACCCCAAGTCTTCCAGACACAAGAGGACTGACGGGCATGTGACATGTGAACTCACTGTGGCAGCATGCCTGAGGCTTGCACAGGTCCAGACCAGGTGGGGTCCCAGCGCTCAGAGGGGGGAAGTGGACATACAAAGCCCATCCCTAACCAAGATGCTATCTCCAGTTGACAACTATTGATAAAAGAAAAGTTGGCTTCTCCAAGGGAAGTTTCTCTTGGTATAAAACCCCCACACTTAGGCCAGGTCTCTTGTGTCCCAGACACAAAATGAATTGGTGTCTGTGGAGACTGAGGGCTTTGTTTGGGCATTTTTTTTTTTTTTACCTTACTGGTCTTTTTGCTTGTATGTTTTCAATTTTGTGTGTTTTAACGGTTGCATGTGCTCCATGACCTACTTGGTTTTCTTTTCCTGTTGAGATGGGAAGAAGGCATGGAGTTGGATGAGGCAGAGGATCTGGGAGGTGAGGGGGTGGTGGGGGAAGAGGGGATACTGTAATCAGAATATACTGTACGAAAACTACATGAATTCTTAGGTTGGCTCCTCGGATGCTCATCTAACGATGCAGGGGATTCCAAGGACTGCCCTTGCTGGATAGTCTCCATTCACACACTTCTGACTTGGCTGAGCTTTCTGCTTGCTGAGCAGAGTCTTGGGTGGTCAACAGACCTTAAGGTCAGGTGGGTCACCTCAGTCCAATCAGGTAGCCTCTGGATAGTAAGGTCACATGGCACTCAATGGCTCCATCTCCTGCTGGGGTCTGGGCAATTTCAGTCTCTAGGGGCAGTGGGTGGGGTGATCTGTATCTACTGTGTTGCAGAAAGGGGGCTGTGTGTGGTCTGGGAAAAGCTACTTAAGGCTACTTTGTCTTTCTAGTGTCTAAAGTGTGTGACTCTGGACAAACCTTAGTCTTTTTTAGGGGCAATATCGGCCTGCTCTCTTGGCTGAGCCCAAGTGCCCCTACCTGCTGTCCTGGCTGGGCTTCTGTTACAAGACTGTTCAAAGCCAACTTTTGCCGGGAAGGGGATCACTTCATCTTACAGGCTATATAGCCCATTGAGGGCAGCAGAAACTACCAAAGAACACTGCTTTACTGGCTTGTTCTTCTGGTTCGCTCAGCTCCCTTATATACAGCCCAGGGAATGGTGCTGTCCATAATGGACTGGAGCCACCTACATCAATTAGCAAGAAAAAATGCCTCTGCAGGCATGGCCACAGACAAACCTTATGGAGGTAATTCAACGGAAACGCCCCCTTAAGTCTAGAGTTGTGTTACATTGACAAAAGTGACAGCCCTCTTAAAAACCGACGTGGGTTTGCAGGAGTAAGAGCTCCATGTTGTAGACCCTCCGGCAGATGCTATGGGCGTCAGCTGCTTCTAAGGGTGGAAAACGTTAGGAAACGGATCAACTCCCTCGGTCGCTATAGGAACAGGCAGATAGAAGAGTGAAGGGTCTGTCGTGACCGTGTTGGCCTTGCTTTTATAGCAAAGCAGTCACCTAGGAAGTCCAAGGTGTGAACTTGGAGAATTGCTGTCTGGAATGAACAGTTGGCGCTGGTTGCTCCCTCATTCAACCCCCCTATCCTGACTTGGTGCCTATTGTGTCTATTCATTCATGAAGTCTGGGTTGACCTAAGGTTGACATTTTATCAGTTCTTCCCTGGCGCTGCTGCCCTTGTTGGGTACATATACAGTTAGTGATGCGTTCTTGAACCATCCCCTTCACCATACCCGAACCCTTCCCCCTCGAGCTTTACCCAGTACAAATCGAGCTTCCTCATTAGCATGAATGATATAGTGTGTCACTCTTTAAAAGGTTAACACACCAGGGTGGCTTCCTTCTTCAGTAAGTATCTTCCTTCTAAAGGCCCTATAATGTAGTCACTGCCCATCTCCAAACTAAGGGAGACTTTGCCAACTAAGGGACAGGCTTAGAACCCTACATGTGGCTTTGAACTGCTGATTTGTCTCATGGGAGCCATACCCTGATGAATTCTGGGTTTATAAGAGTATATGAAAGACAACGAAGCACTCTGGGGGTACTAATAAAAGGGCATGATAGTGTGCAGGGCGTTTACCCACCAACCCCACAGTTCCCCACAGTGTTCTTGAGTGGAGCAGCAGCAGGAAATGTTAGAAGAATTTATATTGTGGAAATGAACTAATAGAAATTCCAGGCCCTCTCGAGGCTATCCTTTAGCCTTTTCCAATGGGCCCTGACTGTCTCTGGCCCAGGGTATTTATAGAGATGCCAAGGGGTGGAGCAAAAGACCTCCTCCCCCAGCACAGCCAAGTGCAGACCATCTCAGACACCTGCACTCAGGCCTGTGGCCCTAATCATCCTCTATGCGGACCTGCTGGGTAAAGCCACGAGGAACCCGAAAACGGGCTCCCACAATAGTGGAGGGTGGTATGTTACTGCAAAATGGGGAGCAGATTCCTTTGGAAAAAAAAGCATGTGGTATTGGGAGTGGTGGGCACATGAAATCTCTGAACTGTCCTGATGCCATTCAGAAGGTCGGGACTCTTGGTGTGTCCAGATCCAACTGAAACCCGAACTGCTTCCTCAAATCCACTGAGCCTGCCTCCCCATCCCTGTTCTTTGCAGAGCAATGTCTGTGTGGGCATGGAAGACTGAGGAACCTGACTTTGGATGTGTCCTCCTTGCATATAAGCCTGCATTTTCAGACCCTATCTGAGCTATGTTCAATGTCTTCACATACCCAACCCCCTTACTTGGATCTCTTTCTTGCTCCAGAGTTTTAAGACACACACTGGGGCCCTGCCCACCCAACAGTTAACTCGTGTTTTCTCTCCAGTCCATCCAGTCCCATCTTGCCCTTTTAATAGAGTGGGGTTGCAGCTTCTAAACTGTTCACCTACCTGGGGAAGCTATGTGGATGGGACAGAAACCAAACCAGAGTACTAAGCCCAGTGGAGGCTCTGGAATGTGGGCAGCCTTATCTTTTAAAGCCAAGCTCGCCACTGTAACAGGCTGTCAACTTATCGGTCTGTGAAGCATCCTGGTTGTGGGTATGTCTATCGGAGCACGAGCCCACAGCCGCCCTGGCAGCCAGCGCTGTTGATACTCGGCTAGAACTCCGGTGGCTGGCGGCCCCCCTACCCACCCCCCACTCACTTTTCAACAACTCCACGTGGCACCCCTGGCTGTATCTCCGTGACAAGCCAGGACATCCTTCAGGCATTTTCCCAGCTAGCTAATCGAGTGGCATCACTGGGAATGTTTACAGCTTGCTACCACTTAGTGAGCTTTATCAGAGCTCTTAACATCGACCTCTCCACCCAAAGCTGATAAGGGGAGTCAGGGGGGAAGGGAGCAAAGGGCTGGGAAGCCTGAGAAGCTGGAGACGACCTGAGAGCAAGATGCCAATCTAATCTGAAAGACACGCCCTTGCTGTTGGGATATAGCAGCTTGGCCTGAGAATTGCTTCCTGGACATGACTCCAGTACACAATGCCTGGTGCCACGACTCCATCACTCGGGCACCTCCTGTATACCAGCTATCGTTTCCATAGTGATGAGATGCCATTTTCCCATTTCACTGATTAAGAATCGAGCCTAGGTACTAATGCCACGCCTACCTCGGGGGCCTTGAACAGTATTGATGACCCACTCTGTAAATAAGTGGGGAGTGTCCTTTGAATAACAGCAATTTTAACCCCACTGTCACGGGTAGCTGTACACCTCCACAGTGCCATCTACTCTGACCTCAAATGCTCTTAGGCAGAGCCGAGTACAAAGGGCTAAGGCAGAGAGGAAGGGCCTTTCATGGGGGGATATCTGATCACACTGTGAACTCCAATTTGCATTAATGGGTCAGGAGGCTGCGTTAGCAACTAGCTGACAGAATGTAATCATAGGGCATCAGAGGGTGTCTGGGAGAGACCGACACCTGAAGCAGTAGGGAGGGATTTCTGAGTGGTGTGACTCGTTTTCGAGGGGACAGGGTGGGCTCTCTTGGAGATCCCAACAAGGAGAGGTTAGCTAGTTACTACTCAACCACTCAACTAGCAGACTTTTACTCTCTAGCCTCTGAATCTCCAGTATTTATAAACAGAACAATGGACTTCGTTTAGGTGAAGCTACCTTTCGTAGTGGAAGAGAATTGCACCAGGCTATGGCCTTGGGAGGCTGGTCCACTGCCAGAAAAACGGGCCAGTAACCGCGGAACCGCAATTGCTGGCTGAAATGGCAGATTAAGGCACAGCCATTGTGACAAAGATGAAACTTGGTGTCCAACGTGGGGGTGTTGACCACATGGGCAGAAGTCATACCTGCTGGCTCTGCCACAGCTGCTGCCCTGGGCTTCTCTGTGGGACCACTCACAGCCAGATGGCGGCTGCTGCTTGTCAGGACTCCAGAAAGCAGGCTCACCCTTGGAAATGGTGGGAGGGGCTTGGGTTGGCTGCGGACATGGTGCACAAACTGAAGTCAGCAGATCTGGTGATGACCTGCGAAGCTCTTTAGGAGAGAGTTAAATAATAGCAAAAAAAAAAAAAAAAAAAAAAATCCCCACAGTAAGAATGGGGGAGCATCACAATGCAGTGTGTCTAGGACCCTACATAGTGCCTACTGTAGGTGGTTTGAAATTGGAAAACTTAAATGAGGGGATAAATGAGTTAGCTGGGATTGGCATAATGTCAACTGTAATTACTATCAGTTTGGTAATTAAAGTGGTTTGATAACTGTGCCAAAAATAACTCTCTAAGATGCAAGCCTTAGGCTTCTTAGTGAAAATAAGAAATTAGACTGATCAGATACTGATACAAGTCTTAGAAGGCCTTGCTATATTGATAAGATACAAGCTTTAAAAAGACCTACTAGTGAAAATAAGAAAAATGCCCAGACACAGAGGAACTGCGAGCAGAACCTACCACAACCCCATTGAATTTATGAAACTGAAGAGTAGCCTAAGGTTATTAGAAAACCAACCTTAATTTTTCCAGTTGCCATACAAGAATGACCATCAGATAGGCACCCCCAAGGCTATGCAGAAGTTAATTGAAACCCTGTAGAAACATTAGATTTGAAGAGATTTAAGGAAGCAATTATTTCATACGGTATGCAGTCATCCTTTGTGAAGCAGATGTTAAATTCATGGGCAACTAGAAACGGAACTTTTCTACAAGACTGGAAAGACTTGGCTACAGCAATATTTAATCTGGTCCTCAGTTACAGTGGAAAACATGGTGGAGAAAGGAAGCTAGAGTCATAGAACAATGAAATATGTCTAGAGGTACGGAAATTTCCCAAGACCAGCTTCTCAGTGAGGGCCAGTATACTGATTTGCAAAAACAGTATATTTTAATGACCACACCTTGATTCTATGTCATATGGCAGCTTTGAATGCTTGGGACAGGGTCAAAGAATTGGGGGAAAGAGAATTTGAGCCATTTACTGGAATTGTACAAGGCCCAAAAGAGGCCTTCAATGACTTTTTTTTCTCCAAATACTTTTGTAAAAATTTGTCTTCAGCTGTAAATAGAACATCAGACCAAAGTTAGACAAATATTAATTGACCCCTTTGGTTTTTGAAAATGCACATTTGAATGTAAAAGGGAGGGTAATTAGGGCCTTTAAAGGCCAGATCAGCACCCATAGATCCAAAATACAACTGAGAACACATCTCATACTCAATGATACTTGGATAAAAGAAGTGATTTCTAAAAATCAAGGAAAATCAAAAGGTCAGATATTCTACTTGTGGTAAACAAGGTCATCTGGAAAGAGATTTGTAGGCAAAGTGTTCCTAAAAACAATGTTTTCTTTAGAGATAATTCAATTCCAGCCTTCTGGAAAGCATAGCAAAGGCGTAGCATTGGACTAATAAATGCAAATCAACATGAGACGGGCAAGGTGATCCTTTGCCATCAGGAAAAACACCTTAGGGAGCCTCCTGCAGGCCCCAGTATCAAATTTGGTTCAATCATTCCCTGTCAGCATTGGGGGGAACCCCTCCAGAGCAATTAAAAACTTAATGCCTGTTTAAAAAAAAAAAAAACCCATACTGCTCTGGATGACAGAACAGCTTCAGTAGATAAAACAAAATTTTCAGGAGAGACCATGAAACAAATACTTTGGTCATTTATAGAAGTTTCCCAAAGCTAAAATACAAATGGCATTGAAATTGAGGGTTTGGTAGACATAGGTATAGATGAAACAATGATTTCACCAAAATCTTGGCATCCAGATTGGCCTCTTCTGGAGGTAAATGCTCAACTTCTAGGGATGGGCGTTTTCTCAGGTGAAAAGTGCAAGGGGGGTCAAGTGTTATAGGGCCAGAAGGACAGATAGGAAAACTTAGCTATATGTGGCTAACATAGCAATGAATTTATGGGGACATGATTTGTTATAGCAGTGGAAAATAGATTAACATTCTTCCAATCTCAAACCATAAGCTAATGTATGATTCTGGGGGAAAATATTAAAAGGTATTATCAAGAACAGTCACTGACTGTTCAGGTGTTACACCCTGTTCATGTACAACCTGATCTTTTTCAGTGGTATACCAACAGCCCTACCTTGTTAAAATGGTTACCTGACAAAACCTGTGTGGATGGAATAAAGAATGGACTTTGACATCCAAAAAATTGCAGGCACTAGAACAGCTGGTCCAGGAACAGTTAAATGCTCAGCATCTCGAAGAACTGACCAAACCTTGGAATTCTATATTTAAAAAAAAAATATGGAAAACGGATAATCTTAACATATTTTTTAAAGAGCCATAACAAGGTGATTCAGACCACAGGGGTCATCTCCTGGCCCTCCATGCCAGGTTTTCTTCTGGCCCTTTAAATACAGGTTCAAACTCATCCTGGGAGAGTTGACACATGTCACACACCTAGAATAGTAGTACACTTAGCAATGCCAGTTCCAGTTGAGGGCACTTTGTGCTAAAATAGAAAACGAGGCCCACCAAGTGCTGATGAAATAGCCATTAGCCTGGAATTCTGGGGGCAAGAAGTAGAACCCACAGGTTCATTCGCCACCGACTACCAGGCTGTCTGTACCTGCCACAGCTTTACAAATGAAACCCCCAAGGTCACCCAGTGAGTTAGGTTAGGGGGAGAAGCTCTGGCCAGGTTTAAGGCTGCTCTTTATGTCAGTCTGCATTGTGTAGTTGGGCCTCCAAATCTCACGCGAAGTGCGGGGTGAGGGGTCGGCAATGTTCCTGGATCAAGGGAGCGACCAGCTCGCGGTGGCACCTTTACCGCATCATCCAAGGCAATGCCTTCTAGACCATGGTCATGTTAAAACTCAAATCCCGGAGGTTTGGGGCTTGTAGCTCAGTTTGGTATGTACTCTTGGCACCAGGAAAGAAACCTGAAGTTTCTTTAATCTTTAAGTTTCAACCGTTCCTGGCAAAACTGTTACTGACTGACTGAACGCGACTGGTCTCTTCCACTTAAGTCATGCTAGAAAAGATTGTGTTATCTAGTAGACATATACTTTGATTGATCCCTAAATCAATCTTGGCGACACCTGAAGATCAACAGACCAGAACAAAAACAGCTGTCGATGCAAATGACCTGAGCCTTCGTGGCTCGGACATTATTGATCAGACTTGTGTCTCGGTTCAATATTTGATCAGTGGCTTGGATATAGAACAAGTCCATTTGGGTATGCTAAAGTACAAACTCCCGCGCCCCCCCCCCCCCCGCCCCGTGGAAGTGGCTCATTAATCTACGCTCTGGTGGCCAGGTCAGCCAACTCCATCTGCCAAGTCCATGGGCTCATGTGTTTCCAGGCTTATGAACATGGTTGCCTTTGGATACTGGCATTTTGGAAAAATTAGTATTCTGAAGGCTTTTTTTTTTTTTTGTCAAGTGCTACCTTCTGAGGTTCACCAGATCTACCCTTGTTGGGAGGGGGCCCTATAGGAGGGGTTCTCTGGGGCTCACTGGAATGGTTGGTTTTAATATCAACTTTGCCATAACTTAGAATTACCTGAGCAAAAGAGTCTCAACTGAGGGGTTCTGTTGACTTAATGATAGGGGAAGACCCACCTTGAAGTGTGGGAGGAACCTTCTAGTAGCAACCCAGATATAAAGATATTAACCCACTTTGGCCTCTGTACTTTGGAGACCTCAGACCCGTATGGTATCTGAGGTCTATAATGGGATGATTCCCATTCCTGACTGTTTCCTGTAATTGTATAAATAGCAAAGTTAATTCTGATTCATCAGGAATAAGCTCGGCAGTTTCAATGTGTAAAACAACCCTTTCTGCATGAAAGGTGAGAGTAGTACCTACACTAAGAGGCTCTGGAGAATCCCTCAAAGCCATGAGAATGGCATGTAATTATTTTTAAACAGGATCATAAGGGCTTCAAGCCACTTAATTTTCCTGACTTGGAACCTGCCTTTCCTGATTTGCTTACATCAGTATAGAATGTAAGGGCTCCAGTTATTGGTGGTGGTCCACGGGCCACCTTCTCCTTTGTTGCCTGGCTTAATGGTCCTGTTGCTGCTGGCTGACTTTGTGCTGACAGCAGAACCAGCATTTCCAGCATCCTGAATGGAAGTCTGGAAGGACCAATGGCTCTCCAGGAACCCTCTGGATCTTTGACTTCTGATTAGGAATTCTAAGGCAGCTACTGTGTCCTCAGTCCCTCTAACTCGTATGCAAGAATGAATCTATTAGAATTGCATGAACATCAGTCCTGTTCTCTAGAGAACCCTGATTAGGGAATGAATACCTTGTAGCATTATGTTGGTAGTTAACTACCTGGAGGCTTAAACCATGAAAGTCTACCTTGTAGCAATTCTTTATGGTTGACTTGGTTCCCTTAGTAGCTGGTGACGCCTCTATAGCAGAGGAAAAAGCTAAGCAGAATGGTATGAAGAAATGGGTGGGGTATACAGTCTTGAAGCATCCCCCATCAAAGACTGTTTCCAAAAGGCAGCTTCAGTAGAAAACTGAACCAGAAACCACCTTAAAGCAAGGCTTGGGCTTATGGCCATTGGAAATACCCATCAACAATGCCCTCCTGAAGTAGCATGGCATCTGAGAGTGACATTTTGGTATTGCTGCTGCCCAACCTTATGCCCAAGAACCAGCCAACCTTCCTAGACCAAGATGTGATTCAAAACGCGACTAGAACCATAGAAACTAGGTCGAGGTCACAAAACAAAGCCTAGATACAATGGCATAAAGTGACAGGGTATTCTAGATTGGGTTCTAGAAGCGGAAAAAAAATCAGATGTTGCACATTGCAGTCAACACTGTCAAAATGCTAATACCTGATTTGGGGGGTAGCACTTCACTATTAAGAGGAAGGTTGATTAGCTACAATTACAGTTGTTAATATGCTCATTCTACATGAAACTGTACCTATCATTTTCCCTTTCCTTCCAACCTTTTCTATATTCCCATGCCAGCCTTTTCAAATTCATGGCCCTTTATCATTAATTGTTCTTACAAGGATATGTAAGAGCTGAAGAGGCATTCAGACCAGCCCCAGCTTAGGGAGCCTCTGGGACAACCAAGGATAGTTGCTCAGTCTTGAAGAGGGTGTGTTAAGGACTCAGATGAAATTGTTTCCATTTGAGGAAATCGGGCATTTCCCATGAAGCTACCTAATAGCCACGTCAAGTGGAGTCCTCTGCAGTGTCCATGTGACTATCTTCTGCAGAATGCAGCTTGTTGTATTCAGGAGCCCACAACCTGGCCAATCTTGATCAAAGCAGGCTTTGGAGACTTGATGGACCTGGGGGGGGGGGAGGATAGTGGAAAGGTGACTGGAATAGGCCTTATCCAGCCTCAGCCACAGAGGAGTGCTAGCTGGAAGCAGATGCCCAAAGAGGGGAAACCTCTGCAGAAGGAAGGACTTCAAGGGCACCATTATCTCTGGTCAAGCACTGTCTTGAATTTTTTTCTACCCATGGTTGATGGAACCGACTTGGGCACCCATGGGAGGGGCCATCAAGAAAAAAAAATCTCCCAGAGCCTACTAGGCCTTTGGCTGTGAATTATGGTTGTAGAGAGAAATGCAAGGGAAGTCTGTGCAGGTGTCCTGGCATGACCGGTCTCCAATGTTACAGGTAGAGCGCGAAGCCTCTCTAGGAAGAGTCCATGTCACGTCCCTGTTATCTTGATTTTTGCTGTTAATGTAGGAAGCTTTTTGTATTAGCTCAAATGCCTTCCCTGCAAGCAAGACTTGAGAAGGACTTAGTGTCGAAAAAGGCTCTGTGGATAAAGCATCTGGGGCACAGGCATGCATGAGGGACCTGAGCTTGCGCTCAGAGCCTACATAAAAACTGGGTGTGGCAGTGTGCCCATATAATCCTAGCTCCATCCATCAGTCAAGTGGGCACTTTTCTAAGCCAACTCAAATAAGCCAGTGTCTAACAGGCCCAATGCCTGCCTTTGAGGCCTTTGACATCTGACATTTCTAAGGAGACACCAAGAAAAGGCTGTTGCCAGGCCTTGCAAAGAAAGTCCAGTGGTTAAGAGTGAGGGAGCCAGGTTGTGGTTTAACCAGGAGGCACCCATGATATCTTACAAACAAGATAAGCGTCTGGGCTGGAACCTAAAGGGCTCTCCTCTGAAGTACATGGAATGTTCCCACCATGGAAGAGTTGTGTGTGGCTCTGTGTTCAAGCCAGCTGTGCCTACCTGCAAAGGGTTTATTACAGCTGAACTTGTTGACATCCTCTCAAAGGGACAGGGAGACAAAAGGAGGTCATTAGACCCTCACTTGAATATCTGGTCCTTCCTCTCAGCCAGTTGTATGCAACTCTAATTTCATGTGGCCTCAAGGGCCCAGGGAGAGAGGCTGGGAATGACTAGGGAGAATGTGGGTGGCGGGGGAACTCCAAGCTCTCAATGCTTACCTTATGGTGTATCTGCTTTTGTGTCATGCTCCTGCATCAAATTCCCAGCCCCATTGTCTGTAATACCCATCTCACTTGTTTCTCCCCGCTCCCCGGGAGGAGGGGGCCCTTTGGCGTATGACTTGGGTTTGTCATAGGGACCTGTGTGGAGTAGACAACTGCCTAGTCCCTTAACCCAGGGAGAAAATTTTCTCAATGGCCAAGGGGAAACCTTGAGACGAAGGTATATTCTACATCCTACAACTAAACTGAGATCCAGGGACTGACGTAGATATGAACCTCCCCTTAGAACTTCCTCTCCCTCTCCTTGCTCTGCTGCTTTCGAAGAACTTAGCCTCTGAAGAGTCTTCGTCAACCCAGCCACCTTGACTCAAGTCTCTCTGGCTCCTTTGTGCAGTTTCAGGATCTAGGGCACATCCCTGCCTAGCTTGATAGGAACTTTGGGGTGGGTATGAAAGCCTTCCTGGAGATCATCAAGGGCTCGGCCAATCCTAGTGGGGGCCCTTAACATTGCTCAGTTTTAAAAAATGGGGATAAAGATGGCTGACTCTGCAGAATGAAATGGCTCTAGTTTGAAGCTCAATTGGGAAATGCCGTTCTGTGCTCAGTGTGGCATGGAGGGGAAACCTGACTTAACATTCCTTCCTGGTCTGCCCTAAAGTATAGCACCTGTTCTTGGGAACCTAACTGACTCATGAGAGTCCAAAGAGAACTGAGCCTATGGTGACATTCTCCCTGTAGTCGATGGCCTAACACCATGAAATTGCATGCTGACTTCTGGCCTGAGACTCGGGTCCATGGAGGGCAAGCTATTGCCAGTCTTCCCAGGACTGCATAGTCATACATGCATACACACACATATATATGGAAGCCTCTCAACTCTTACTCGGCACCAGTTTTTCCTAGTATGAAGCCCTGGTAGTGCTGAGTTAGTAATGGGGTCTGAGTGTTCCAACTCTTGCCAACCTTACTAAGTTTGAGCATCACTGCCCAACTCTGGACTTAAGCCCAGATCCCTTGCTCACCAACCACGGTACTCTCTCTAGACAGGAAGCAGAGATGAGAACAGGGGTAGGTCAACCAGCTAATATCAAGGAAGAAGGGGGGGTACCCTTTAGAAATGAGGGTGGGGAAAATGGCATGGCTGTTGTCTCAACTTTGGAGGTGGAAATGGGCAAGAGGTCTGACAGCATGAAGCCAGAAAAATAATGATGGGGGTAGTTATGCATGTCTGTCCAGCAGACACCTAGGAATCAACCACACTGACCAAGGGGGAGGGGAAGGGGTCAGCAAAGTTTGAACCTGACAAGCTCAATAGAAAGGAAAAAACTCACCAATGAAAATAAGTGGTGTTGAACCTTAGGCTGGGGACAGCTGCCAATACACCTCAATCTGGTCCTGAGGGTTTGATGGATACTTGAACTTGCCCTAATTCAATTGTCCTGGCTAATGGCTGGGAACTCCAGTGGAAGGTGGGATGTCTCCAATAATGCCTCCCCTTTAGGCCAATAAGGAGTCTGAGCATTGGATCTGACTTAGACCTAAGGCCTGCCGAGACTGCTCATCAGTTAGATGAGGCTGAGCTACTCAGACCAAATAACCCCAGAATTCCATGTAGGACCTCCCCACTTATCCCTTTAGAATTCTAGTGCCAAAGTGACTCTGTGACAATGTGGTCTCTACGTCTCCACTGGGGCCCACTTGCAGAAGCCTCTTCAGTGGGCACATGACTCAGTTTCAGTCTCTACCAGCTGAACAGTTCAGCATGAAGGGTTTCCTCTTTTTATTTAAAAACTATGATCTATGGCTCAAGCTTGTTAGCTATCTCTTATAGGTTAATAGAAATGGGTTAAGTTATAAGTTGTCATGTAGCCATGGTGTTACCTGTGTCCCATTACATGTTCATTGAGTGGCAGGCTGCCATCTCCTCCACCTCTTCCTTCTGTCTCTTGGATTTCCTGCCTGGCTATAACCTGACTTGCCATAGGCAAGAGCAGCTTCTTTATTAACTAATCATAGCAACACATATTAACAGTGTACAGAAAGACATCCCACAGCACTTCCCCTTTTCTGTCTAATCAAAAAGGAAGGTTTTAACTTAGTAAAATTACATATAATAACTAGAATAGTTATCAAGCAAGAATTACAGTTACAATTTGTATCTGTCTATTTGTATTTGGTAAAATTAAAGAAAATCTTCTATTCTACATTTGTGAGTCTAAGGTTTCATACCTAACTTATTATAACCAAGGAAAATTATAACTAGTCTTCAACTACGTCAAGGATATAATATTACCTAAGTAAATAGGAAGAGCATTGTAAGCAACTTCCAAAAATCTAAAATGACAGACAGCTGGCTGCCTGGACAGTCACCCAAAGTTCCTCTGCAATATTGGGGCATCCATCTTCAGCCTGTAGGCCTAGAGTTTCTCGGTTCCTTCTCCCTGTGTCCTCTGCTATGCAGGAACCTGAAGGGCCATCTCGCCTTGTTTTGGCAAAAATCAGTGGCCATTTTTCCATGGGTTGCATGAAGGGTTTCCTAACCTGAGCTCTCTGGAGAACGTGCGTGGGGCTTAGACTTGGTTCTACTGGTTTAGTTTTTGGAACAAACCACACTGTAATACAGGTGACAACCTTGGCTTTGACACATGAGTAACTTCTATAGATGGGAACTTATCCCCCAGAAGCTGATTTCAAGCTGAGTTAATTCACAGCAAGACTGCAGGAGACCTCCAGGCATCCTGTTCTTTGCCTCCACACACAGACATGACTAAAACTGATTATGTCTGGTCAACAATTGTTCTAGCAAGCCCTTTGAGTAATTTCCAAGTGCCTACAAGGCTTTATGGAGCCAAACTGGGAACTCGTGTTTTGTTGCTTTAGAGAAAGCTGTGGAAGGATGTGCACCAGGCTGGTGTTGGTCAAACCTGCAGGAGGTGGGGAATAGTCAGAGGCGGGTCAACTACTTAAAACCTCATTTGGAGGATGACGAGATGTAGATGTAACCAACCGTCTTATTAAATAAGAAACAATGTAAGAGAGAAAGCCCAGAGATCAGAGCTCAGAGCTAAAATCTCACCCTTCTGCCTGCAGTGTCCCAGCTTCCCGAAAGAGAGCTGTGGGATGGTCTGTATGTCAAATCTGTTGCTCTGATTGGTCAATAAATAAAACACTGATTGGCCAGTGGCCAGGCAGGAAGTAGGTGGGACAAGGAGAGAGAATACTGGGAAGCAGAAGGCTGAGGCAGAGACACTGCAGCCACTGCCATGACCAGCAGCGTGTAAAGATGCCGGTAAGCCACCAGCCATGTGGCAAGGTATAGATTTATAGAAATGGATTAATTTAAGATATAAGAACAGTTAGCAAGACGCCTGCCACGGCCATACAGTTTGTAAGCAATATAAGTCTCTGTGTTTACTTGGTTGGGTCTGAGCGGCTGTGGGACTGGTGGGTAGCAAAGATTTGTCCTGACTGTGGGCAAGGCAGGAAAACTCGAGCTACAATGAGTGTTCTCTAATCCTACAGAAACTCAAAACCGTAGTTTCTAGTAACTTTCATATTTTGCATAAATCTTTGCCTGAATCCAATTTAGAAGGAAAAGTAAGACACCAAGGGGTCAAAAGCCAAAGTTCAGTGTCCCATCTGCCTTAATTTGGGTCACTATTGCTGATTAAACACCATGACCAAAGCAACTTGATGAAAGGGGTGTGTTTTGATTATATCTCCATATCAAAGTCGGGACAGGAACTCATACAGGGCAGGAACCTGGAGGTGTAGGAGCTGAGACAGGCCGTGGAGGAGTGCTGCTTACTGGCTTATGACGGGCTCAGTCTGCTTTCTTCTAGAACCCAGGACCCACTACCTTAGGGATGGCACCACCCACAATGAACTGGGCCCTTCCCCATCAATCACTAAGAACGTCCCACAGGCTTGCCTACAAAGCCCAAATCTTCTGGAGGCATTTTCTCAGTTGGGGCTCTTCTCTTGACTTAAGCTTGTGTCTAGTTGACATAGAACTAACCAGGCACCCATCCATACAAATATACTCCGAGGGCTTGGGCAGAAGGGCTTCAGGCTTGCCTGTTAGCCACTGTATACTCGGCTTTTGTGACTGACAAAGCCAACTGAATTCAAAGCATCTCAGAAGCCAAGCTAGGCCAACATTGACATTGAGAGCTGAGACCCATGGGGCACACACCTGTGGCTGTAACTGCCACCGTGGGAAACGAGTCCCGTGCCAGGGCTTATCATGATGCTTCAAACTTGTAAAACGGGTAGAAGCTCGCTTGTTCGTTTTTTGGAGTGGAGGAAACCTGCTTTGGAAATGAGCGTTCCTGAGTATGCTGCAAGGAAGGGTCAGCTTTCCACCGACTGAGCTAGCCAAGCAACAGAGGGAAAAGGGAGGGCCGACTTCCAAGGGGAGGCATGCCAACTTCTGAGCCCATAGTGTTCCTTCAGAGTTGCCTCTGCTTATGACTTGGTCTTATCTTTCCGAGATGCCCGGTAGCAGTTTTCTTAAAGTGGAGAGCTGGGCATCGCTTCCTTCAAAAATGTTCATTGCTACCATCATGTCTGAACTCCAAACCATTCCAAAAATTCAAAGCTTGGAAAGTCAGTCTCAGATGCGTCATGGTTTAGAATAGCCACTGTTCGGCTAAAGCTGTGTGGTGGCGTCAAGCTCTATTGTACAGCAAAAAATAAGATGTTGTGAGCCTTCCTACAAGGCTTGCTTTCTGGGGAAAAAAAATCATAGGAATTCTTACAAAGAAGTCCCATGGGCCCTCCCATACCTATTTCTACATCTCTGTAAAAACTGTCTCAGAATGCCACCCTGGCCCCACTTTTGATCAAGGAATGAATCTTCCTCCTGCCACAATCAAGAATAAATGAGCATAAATGACAAAAAAAAAAATACCTCACTTGCTAACTGAGTGAGGGTCAACTTTAAAGTAACACAACCCCTGTGGTCCAGGAGAGGGAAGGAGTAAGTCAGCTTGTCTGTTGCTAGGCAACAGGCCTTCCTTTGGAAGCTGGACCAACCCCAGGACAGCCTCCTTGCTGATGGGGAGCAGAAGCTGCTAGCTCCAGATGTGGGTGGGGCGTGAGCGGAAGCAGGGGTGAGGGTAGGGTGTAAACTACCACAGCTGTGCACCATCACCCAGAGGTTTCTGGGTGGTAACTAACACTGGCCACTTGTCCATTGAGTTTTATTGCCTTAATCCCACCAAACCCGCCAAGGCCAGGCCATGATAATATATTTAAGTAATGAGACATGACAGCCAGGGCCTCTCGGGGTGATTAAAACACACCTAGCAGAGTGTGAGAAGGTCCCCAGAGGTGAGGGTTCTAATCCCTGAAATCACCCGCATTTGTGAAGTGGTAATGGGACTCGGAATGCTCAGGCTGGGAACAAAGCTTGGGAGCCAATTGGAAGCCTCTGAGCCCTGGGTGATAAACGGGTACCTTCCAGAAGCTCAGAAGGAAGGGTCTGGGGGACAGGATAGAAACTGGGTAGTTCTTGAAATATTCTGGCTGATGTTAGATGTCAGCAATGAGAAACCAAGTATTTGGAGACTGAACATGTAAATGTCTCCACTCTCACAACACTAGAAAGGGTATTAACTGCAAATGTCTGAGACTTCTCACACTGGAGTATTGACATAATTTTCACCCTTCCTCACAATGCTCATGTCTCCTTCACCTCAAATTAACCTCCATAGTTTCTATACATGTGCGTATATAATATATACTAGTAATGCAGCCTGCTGAGTCCATTTAATGTGCTCCTATTGATATGTCTTGGAGTCGGTCCACTTGAGATTGGGTAAGCGATGGGGGGGGGGGGAGAGGCTCATCCCTGATTTATATTTATCTGCCCTCTTTGTCTGCAGCCATTGCCTGTTGCAGTTCAAGGGTTGGGAGAGCTTGTGAGACTTCCCCCATCCCCTTTAGTCAGGTTGGCTGTGTTGTCGCTGTGTAGGTTGTCCTTAGGCAGCCATATTGTTCCCTACCTTATCTGGTTCTTAAAATCTTCCTGCTCCCTGCCTTCCCTGAGACTTGGGTGTAGGGGTTGTGTTATATAGATGTATTGGAACTAGGCATCCCACGTTCAGTTCTCTGCATTTTGACAGGAGGATTTGAGACGATCCTCTGATCTGTTGTAGAAAGAACATTCTTCGAGGGTGAACATGATGCTCAGCTGTGGGTTTTAAGGATGAGTACACAGAATGCACTTAGAAATTGTACCGGTTTAGGAAAGCGGTTGGTGGTAGGTTCTCCAGGGCCATGACATCACCATCCAAAGGTAGTTGGCTGGGTTTTAAAGTACCAGGAATGAAGGCATTGTTGGATGAGCAGTATAGGGACAATGCCTTGAACAAGAGGAGAAATGTATGTACAGAAGGTTCTAACAAAATAACCTCAAATTTGGTATGGATTTTTGTATATTTATACAATGTAAACTATTTGAGACTAATAGTTGCTTTTTTTAGTTTAAAATTCAATAATCTACCCTTTTATCCTATCACTTCTATATCCACCCTCTCTTAAACAAAATACCCTGTCTAAAAATGAGTGAAAAACAAGGACATCTCCACAATGGTGTCCTTTTCAGAAGCTCTTGGCACATCCAGTTTGATGGACAAGAACTCAAATGTTGATGTCATGTCTGGATACTATAGAGATCAAGGTAACCAGTGAAGACGGGCCAAGCCCTTGCAGGGTTAAAGTGCTGCCCCTAGGTGTGGACTCAGGCAACAGCAGCACCTTTTCAGATAGATGCTGCCAGATAGTAGCGGGGACCTCAGTTAGAATGTCCTTGACCCCATGTTAGAGTATCCTTGACTTTTGGGAAAAAAAAAAATCAGTCTGGGAAAGTCTTAGTTGTGATTACTGCTACTATGAAGCGCCATGATCAAAAGCAACTTTGGAAGGAAAAGTTTTTATTTGGCTTAAATGTATCCTGGATCACAATCCCTTGAGGGAAGTCCAGGTAGGAACTACAACTAAGAGCTCATGGCAGGGGCCATGGAGGGGTGCTGCTGACTGGCTTGCTCCCTATGGCTTGCTTAGCCTGCTTTCCTGATAGAACCCAGGACCACCAGCCCAGGGGTGGCACCATCCACCATGGGCTGGGCCCTCCCACATCACTAAGAAAATGCCCTCCAGGCTTGCATGCAACCTGATCTTACAGAGGCATGTTCGTTCTCACTTCTGATTCTTCTCTGAAACCCCTTCAACCTGTGTCTAATTGACTTAAAACTAACTAGCACAAAAAGTTGACGGTGTACATTGGGACCTTGTCCTCTATCTTGATCTTCTCCTCAGTCACAGCCCCACGAGCAGTGAGCCAGAGGCCACTGACAGGGGTGAGGGTCACTGGGCACTTCGAAGGCCACAGAGGTGGACACTGGACTGTGATCAGACAGGACAAGAGGGGAGAGGTGACTTCAGTTCTGCCTTGCTCACTGAAGAATGCATTTTAAATGTGAGGCTTCGTCTAAATTGGTGAACTTCCAAGCAGCATGCAAACGTGGGGTCACCTGGTCTATATAGACAGAAAACTATCACAAGGACCGTGTTGGTCTGTTACTGTTGATCTTTAAGATTGACAATTTTTCAGACCAGGTTTTTCCTCATCCATGTGCTTAGCATTTCATAAAACCTCCGCCGGATAGTGCTGTGGGAAAGCACCTTGGAATCGATGTGACGATCTTCATTTGATCCCAGTACATTTCTGAAAGCATGACTCCAGGCTGCATCTGAGACTGGGCCATTGGCTCGTGAAACTTTTGACTACTCTAGGATCTCAGGGTGCGGTCTCTTGCTACAAAAGTTATGCTAGATGGAAGTCCTAGTTGGCTCTGAGTACTTCTTGGAAGCCTCATAGTGTTGAGGGGGAAAAACTACCTTGGGAAGCCTTCCTCCCCCACAAAAGTTGCACAACTTTCATAGCCGAGTCCCCCTGAAAAAGTCAGTATTGTGATCTTAGACCACAGATGGGGTCTACCTTATCTTTGGATCTCCAAGCGCTGGGTGAATTCTTACCTTCTGAGTCTGTTCTAGAAGCTGAGGATGAACCATTCTCTGATCTCCAGGGCTCGACAAGAATCTCTGGAGTCTCTTCAGCATGCCTGTACACTTAAACATTGGAGAGACAGCTCCATGATTGACAGCCAAAGGGTGTGCCTCATCCAGCTAGGGCATTTTTTTAAAAGCTTCCTGCCAGACCAGAGTGCCATGGGGGTAGTGTTAGCTGAGGCCACCAAGAGGGACTGCAAAGTGAGACTTTTGAATAGTATTTCTGAGCTCAGCGGTAACTGACTGCATCACCCTGTCTCATGTGACTCAGTACCCGTGGACAGAGTCAACATTTTAAGAGAACTATTACCCCCATCCCACCATATACCGACCTCCATGATAGCAGCCCATTTAGAGATAGAAATAAGAAACTGAGCAAAGGCCAACTGTTCTCCAACGGTCTCCCAGCATCTTGCACATCCTGGGGGGGGGGGGCAAAAAGTGAAACTGTGGCTGGGTAAAGTGAGCTCTGGTCCTCGCCGCCCTTCCCAGGTGTGAGCACGCGGGGTCCCAGCACTTCCTGTATTAGATGAGGGCCTCCGCAGAGGTCAGCCAAACTTCTCTCAGCCCGTAGCCTCCCCTCTCATCACCAGAAACATTAGCTGGGCAGATGGCCGCCGCTGCCTCGAGTCTCTGTCCTGGGACCACCTTCTGCCGGGTCTGCTGCTCCCGGGTGCAGGGAGGCAAAGCGCTGCACATGTGTCCTTTCTGACAGCCATCTGTGGAGAAACGTATTCATTTCCAACCTGTTGGCAAGGTACTGACAGTGAGGGGGAATCGCAGCTGCTGGTGTGGAAAGGGCTGCAGGGGAGAAGTGATTTCCCAGCCCCAAGCAGCCACGGAAGGAGAAATTGAACACTTGCTTCTAATTCCCCCCACGAGGTCCACGGGGGACGAATGTCCCCAGGGACTGAGGCTGAAGGACAAGAATGCTGGGTTTTGTGGGGGGATGGGGGGAGGGCAATGGCCAACTTCATTTTCCAAGCCACACTCCCATTTCTCTGGCTTAAGAGAAAGCTGGACTTCCTGACTCCTGAAAAGCAGTTATTGCTTGGGATGTTCACGTTGGAACCCAGGGCCTTCCTGCATGGAGAGAGGCAAACTCTAGCACTCGGCCATCCTCTAAGTTCCTGATGCAACCCTCATGCAACTCCTGGGTTCTACTTAAAGACTCGAGCTCGCGTTTCCAGTTTTCTGTCTATGAGGAACCTTGACTAAGGGGTGACTATAACTGCTTTAAGCAATGAGTCTCCTGCAAAGTGAGAGCAGTCACAAGGGTTAAAATAGAATGTAAGGGGTGAGAGTCACCCAATGGGGCTCATATGTCACTTAATCTGTAACTTCCTGGGGCTCTTAGTGGGAGTTTATGCTGCCACTTCTGGAGGGAGAGAAGGGTCCAGGAAAGCTGTTGAGCCGAGCATCCAACACGTGGAACAGGTGACTGGTGTGTGGAGGAGCAGTGAGATTGTGCTGTAGGGCCTCACGCTTCCCCTTCACTTCGAGTTTATGAGCTTCTTTGGCCTGAACTCGGATCAAACCAGAGTCAGAACCACAGATGGTAGTGGCTCAAGCTTGTTCCTTGGGAAACTTGGCTCTGCCCTAACTTGACTTCCCTACATCCATGGCCTCTTGGAGTCAAGAAACCTATTGCTCCCATTAATACCTGCTTTCTCTAGATCTCCCCTCCCTTGATGGACAGGGCATTGAAAGCGGCATGCCCTAACTGTTGTACCTAGGGGATCCAGACGGGAAGGGGAGGAGCTTATGGAGACGAGAGGTCTTGGACTGTGCTCCACTGGCGTTGTGCTCAGAAAGCCTGCACAGTTGAGCAAAACTCTGAGCTTGGGTGGCTTTGGAAAAGGTGGGCAGTGGTTCTAATAAACCTCAGCTTTACCTGGTAGGCATGCTTGGAAATGCATTGCCCCCTCAGTTGCTCAGATAAGACTGACGTGAGAGAATGTGAGCATACCTGAATGATTGACAACATTCAGCTCCTAAAATAGATACAAAAGTTCTAGACGGTCATTCTGAGTATTGGCATGCTGAAACATGAATGTTCAAAGGTTAAGGGGTTTCTTTCCTGTTCTTTATTATGGACTCAGGACTGCAAACGTTTCTTCCATGATAATAGCTCTGTGGATTTGTCACTCTGTTGGTGGTTTTTACCCTTTTGGGGGCCTGCCATCCAGCTCCCAAATTACACACAGAGGCTTATTATAATTGTCCAGCCATAGCTTGGCTTGTTTCTCGCCAGTTTTTCTTAACCTAAATTAGTCGATTTTTAGCCTCTGGGCTTTTTCCTTTTCTGTATCTTTCACTCTTACTCCATAGCTGGCTGACCGCTAGCATCCACCTCTCTTTGTTCTCTTGGTTGTCTTTGATCTCCTCCTCCCAGATTTCTATTTATTCTCTGCCTGCCAGCCCCACCTGCCTCACTATTGGCCGCTCAGCTCTTTATTAGACCAATCAGGTGTGTTAGACAACACAGCTTCAGAGTTAAACAAATGCAACATAAAAGAAGACAACACAGCTTTGCATCATTAAACAAATGTTCCACAGCATACATGAATGCAATATATCAGTATTAGCAGGAGGCACACAGGCCTCTGCTGAGCCAGACCTTACGTGGTGCACTTGATAGTGTGAAGCCACATTGGCTTAGGTGTGTCTGATAATGTCCCCAAACCCAGAATACTAGACTGATAAGCCCAAACCAGACCTGGAGGGCTGGTCTGTCTGGGGCTGGCATGTTCCATGAGCCTCATGGGAAGCACTCATTCTGAGGTCACCTCATACCAAAGTCGCTGCTGTTGCTCCAGCCCCTGCCTGTATTTTGGCTAGTAAGGTGAAAGGGATAAATCAGTACTTCATTATTGGAAACTGAAGTTCAGATCTGTGTTGATACCCCACTTTTCTAGAACTCCAGTGGCAAGCAAAACTGCAAAAACTCATCCAGCTTTGACCACGTCTATCCAACTGAACGTGGAGAAAGCAGGAACTTGAACTAGGGCAGTCCTTGACACAATGGCTTTATAGTTCCCAAAACAGTGCAGTGGCTTGTGGGACTTGTGGTCCAGGCTTAGGCAAACCCCATCTTCCTGATTATACCTTCACATCTGTAAAAGGGACGTAGCATCCCTTTCCGTTATGACCGTTGTCCTTGGCACACAGCTGCCACCCCGATCTTCTAGGGGTTTGAGCGTGCTGGCTTGTGTACCCCCCAAATTCCCACACCTCAGAGCCCCCTTCTCGGAAGAATCTTCAGAAGAAACCAGAGTCGTGTGCAGACATCTGGCCCTGATTTAGGAAGTCTTTGAGAGATGGATGCCTTGCAGAGAGCAGTGCTTTTGTCAAAGGCCGCCAGCATCGCAGGGACACTTAACCGCTAAGTACAAACAGCTGTCCCCCATCTGCAGGATCCATTTTCAACAACTGTATACAGTAGACCCTGCTGATAATGAACTTGGGTCCTAGTGAGGCGCAGTTCATTCAGCGTGCAGCGTGAAGGGTGCTGCCGGCATCGCAAGGTGCAAATGACGTCTGCAGATAGTGAGGACAGTCTCCGGGCTTCTATCTCCCAGACTCCATATCTCGCTCAGCTCAGCCTTGGGCAAAGTGAGACCCGCCCCGGGATGTTTCACTCTAGAAATTGTCTTGGTCTCTAACAGAACAAGAGCTAGTGAGACAGATCTGCAGACCTATGGCATCTGGTGTTCCTATCCTTGCCTGGGAAAGGCTTCAGGAGTTTGGCAAGCACCTTCCCCATTTGCTGCAACAAAGAGCCTGCCTGGTTCATCGAGGTGGTGGGATGCTGGTCCTCCTCTTGACCCCAATAATAGAAAGTGCTGGAATGTCACTTCTCGGGTGACCCCACAGATGACTGGGTGGCCTGAAGGTTAAATCTAAAGAGAGACCTAAGGATGGCACCCTGGGGGCACTTGACAGATTCCACTTCCCAGTCTTGACCATCTATGCTCAAGAGCAACATGTTCTTACTCCCCTCAAAGAGGCCAGATGGGAAGGACTCTGCTGCAAACGAAGGGGCCTAGGGCAGGGGTAGAGCGGTCCCTGTGGGCAGTTAGAATTGGGCCTTAAGCCAGTTTCAAGCCAAGCAAAATCCAAGCGTGGAGAACAGGAAGTGGGCACATAGTCCACCCCTCACCAAGAAGCTATTTGCAATTGAGGGATGGATGGATGGATGGATGCTGGGAGAGGAGAAAACTGGTTTTCTTGGAAGTTGACACCAGGTGTATCCTCCACACTCCAAGGCAAGGTCCCATGCTCAGGAGTATGGAGTTGTCCAATACAAAATGGATTCTCTGTGTTTGGATTTGTTGTATTTTTGAGGAACATGAAATTGGGTGAGTTAGGGAGGTGTGGAACCATGGAAAAGCCATGAGGGGAAAGAATAGGATCAAAATAATATTGTATGAAAAAATCTTAAAGCCAATAGACTCCTGTTGAGCCTGCTGTGGTGGTGCAGGCCTTTATGCCGGCATTTAAGAGGCAAAGACAGGTGGATATATTGAGAGTTTGAGGACAGCATGGTCTACATACTAATCTCTAGGCCAGCAAGGACTACATAGTGTGGAATCACTCGAACAAAAATCATTTTAAGATTTTATACGAACTGGATGCAGTGACTCACACCTGGAACCTTAGCACTTAGGAGGCTGAGCCAGGAGAATCATGGGTTCAAGGCTAGCCTGGACTACATAGCATAGTAAGAGCCTGCCTCTAAACATTGAATTACGAAATATTTAAACTTAGATCACTTGCGCCATTTCAAGGCCCTTCCTCAAAGCTGGGTGCAGTAGCAAACCTTTAATCCCAGCACTGCAGAGGCAGGTTGATCTGAGTTCAAGGTCAACCTGATCTAGAGTGAGTTCCAGAACGGCCAAAAGCTACAGAGAAACTGTCTCAAAAAACGAAAAGCAAACAAGCTAAAAGACCATTTTTTTTGTCTGTGAACTTCTTTGTTATACACTGGCCCTTAATAAACCTTATAGATGCTGGAGATGGCCTGAGAGTTGAATACAGCCCAGAAACAGACAGCCCTGTGTGAATCCTGTCTAAACACTAAGCATCATGATATTTGGAGAAGGCTGTTGAAACAGCTTGCCAACTTCAGCCATTTTTTTAAGCTTGATCCAGTTAAGTCTTCAGCACCTTGAGCTAAAATAAGTAGGCAAAACCCTTCCCTGACAGGCAAGGGCAGGCACAGAACCACCTTGCCCTGGCTTTGTAAACAGGGTATTAAATGGTTTTGGATACACAAAATAGAGGTGCTCTCAAAAAGGGACCTCTGGCCCCTGAGGTGTGGCCTAAAAGCATCCTTTGGGGGATGACTGTAGTATCTATACACGGGAAATACCTTGCCATAGCCCCACCCATATCCTGCCCTAAGAACATGTTTAGATACTTGGCAAATGTCTTTAGTATTCACCCTGCCATGAGCCATTGCTCACTGAGTAAACCCCCTCCTACTTTAGAGTTTTAAATACAGCACGTCGCTGACACTTATAATCACACCCAACTAGCTAAGGATGCCACTGGCTCCGACTCTAAGCATCACCATTAAGTTTGGCCTTCTGTCCTTCCTCTTTGGAGAGTCACCTGTGGGAAGGGCTATTGCTTTCCTGTGTCAGAACAGAAAGTTTGGTCCCCACTGTGATGCCTGTGTGCCCCAAGCCACCCAAGAGTGGGATTACTCTAGGTTAAGAACCTGCTCTGGGGCCAATGCTGGCCTTCAGGATAGGGTGACGGCTTCTGGGAGGCGCCATTGCCTTCTCGGTTGGAAGGATGCTTCTCTGGGCATCTAGCTGACTTTCTCGTGTAGGAAATACCTTTATAGAGATGCTACCAACCTCAGTTTGACAGAACTTGCCTGATCCTACTGGGATGCTTCATGGAAACTGGACGTCTTTAGTCTAGCTCATAAACAAAACTTACGAACAAGGGTTATAGAGAGTGTGGGCATGCATTCTTCCCAGGGAGCAAGCCAAGCGTGGGATTGCTGCAGATCTGTCTGCCTTTTGTCATAGTTGTTGGGAATGTTTGGCCCAGTGCCTGTTTCTGGGATCTTCACTTGTACGATATGACTTTGATTCGAGCTTGCTTGGGGTGGAGGTGGGGGCAGATTTCTTGACTTTATTGGGTTTCTAATGCTGGGATCTCTTCTACCCATTTATAGCAGGGACAGTAGCCCACAAACTCCAGCTCTGGCCACTGATCTTTTTGTTTTTTTTTAATCTGGCCTGGAATGGCCCATTTATACCTGATCTCCAAACTTAACTAGACACTTACACTTCCCCAAGTCTGATTTAGCTTGACCAGACCTAAATCTTGGCCCCCTGCTACTCTTCAAATGGAAAAAGTCCCAAACAATGAGTTCAGGGGGAGGCCACTTGGAAGGGACTGTTAGTCTCTGTCCCATGTCTCTTCCCCTGATGGCTTGGCATCACCAAGATGGAGCCTCCACGGCCTGGGTCAATTAGTCTCTAGGCTGAGATGAAGCCCCAGAACAAAGCTAGTCTCCACTGCTCAGCCCAAGGGGACCAGCGATATTCCCCAGCATCTGGCGTTAATGAGTCTGAAGACTCTATCCGGGGCGCCCTCCCCTGCCTCAACTCCCCGTGGAGATGATTATCCCGTGTCTGCCACTTTAAGGATGGAAGCCTAGACACTCAGATCCTCTAATGAGAGCTGGCAGTGGCTCCAGCTTCTGGCTTTGGGACAGAGGGGTTAGGCAGGGGCTGAGGAGACGGCCATCTCCAGAGCGTCTGCTCCCTGACCCAGGAGGACAGAAGTCTGTCTCCCTGCCACTTCGGATGGCAGAGGAGGGGGACCCCCATCCCAAAGAAGAAAGGGGAGCAGGGTGTTTGTTTTGCGTCAATGGAGAGAGGGAAGGATTAAAGTCAAATGCCTCAGTAATGAGCCACAGGAGGTCCAGAGATCCCAGAGCTGGCCCCTGAGGATGATCTGAAAGGACAGGCCCCTGAATCCAGATCGGCTTCCTGCTTGCTCTCTGGACTAGAGAGCTTTAGTCGTGTAGTCGGAAGTAAGAGCCTCTCCGGGCTCCCTGAGCATCCTTCCGCAGCCTGGGGACCCATTAATTGCTGCAAGGGCTGGCTTTCTTCAGTGAGTAGCATTTTCTCCCTTCCTCTTCTTTCTCCATTGCCCCAGCGCATACCTGTGGGCTTGCTACAGAATGGCACTGGCTAGCCCATTAGAACTCCCATCTAATTGGTTTTCCACCCGCTTGGTTTGTAACTCTTCCTGAAGCTTGACTTCAGATCCATCTGTGGACTCTCCTCTCCCACCCCATCCCTACCCAGGCATGTAACTCGAAGTCAGAAAGCCCTCCTGTGTGTGTGTCTTAGCACCACAGAAATCCAGTTGATGCCTCCTGAATTTCAGTAAGTGCTGACATGGCTTGATCAGACCCTTGCTCCTTCGACGATACGCTTCAGCTCTTAACCCTCGGGTTCTCCCTGTTTTCTCTCTAGCTGGCGGAGGAGGTGGGGCAGCATTCTACTGTCCCTCTTGGTTTCATGGGCGTCAACCGCTGGCGGCTCAGACTTGGCACTTCAGCACCTTCATTCTGGGCTGATTTGCCTCCCATGTAGGAAATTGGATTGAGGTGAACCCTGGGCTAAACGTTGACTTTGTGAATGGCCTCCATGACCCCCTTCCCTTCCTTTCAGTGGATCATTGTAAAACATGGATGCCACCTTGCCTGTTCAAAATGGAGTGCCTGGTGCTGCCTTCATGGAGCAGGCATTCTGCATTGACACCCCTGAAACCTGCCTGACCTATTTCCTGGTGCTCTTCTGTGCTGAATCACAATAGTGGCTTGGGTGGTAACTGTCCCTTTGCTCATGTATAGACAGTAAATAAAAAGTATTTTGAAAATCCTTGGGTAATGGGTAACTGCCGAGGCATTAAGCCAAATCAAGCCAAATTAAAAGTCCAGGTTTAATGAGCAAAGCATCCCCGGGTGATCTTGGAAGAGGAGAAATCTACACCCTATAGAGTGAGAGGTCTTTGAGGAGTTCTCGGGGAGGAGCTGCAGCTTTGGCGGGCTTTCTGAGGACAGGGTCTGGAGAAGGAGTGTGGGGCCAAACCTGGATCCCCAGCTCAACATTCCAACCTTCTTGGATACATGGGTGCTGGTGCAAGTCTAGCTACTTCCTGCTGACAAGGGACAACATGGGGAGGGGAAACTTGGAGTCAGTGGGCTCACACTCAATAGGAGGTATGGGTGAAGCATTCAGTTAACTCCATCCTGGAGACTTCGGGCATCTGTTCCTCAAAGTGGAGGAGGCTATTTGCTAGGAAAAGATTGGCAGGTCACCTTCACTGGCAATAAACAAGTAAATGGAGCAAAAGTCCTTGTGGGGAGATCTGGCTGTCAGAGCTACAAAAAGACTATCATTGTGACCATCGTTTCTTGCTAGTTAACCTCAAGAGCCACTTTGAGTCTTGAATGGCCTGGTTAGGAAGGGATGACACTTCCCAACATGGCTCCAGTTGAAATTCAGAAGGTGATAATCCATCCATAGAATCTGCCCATGGATCCTTGATGCTGCAATATAGTAAAGATGTCCACTCAAAACTCAGTACCTTGCTCACTGACAAAAGAGCATTGTTGCAACTTGGCTCCATGCCTACGGAGAGGGTTTCAAGTCTGACAGAATACTCATTACCTTTGTGAGATGCTGTTGACTTGGTCAATCTTGAGTTGTCTAGAAGTTGGCCTAACTTCCTGGGGTGTGGGTAACGGGGGGGGGGGGGGAGATAAAGGAACGTCTATGGTAAATAGGTCTTCTGAGTGCCTGGGTGCTTTAAGCACAGAACAGACCATGTAGGTGTATCTGGACACTGAGATGCAATGCCCTCCCAGTATGTCATAGAAGAGGGCAGATGGTATCTGCTGGGTGATATGGGGTGGTGAAGCTAAGGCTATGGGGTGTGCATGCATGTAATTCACCTACTTGTGAACAGGCAAAAGATCTCAGTGACTCAAAGTAGTCACTGGGCACTTCTAAGACTGGACATCATGACCTTCTGGTGAGGTTGCTAGAGGATCTCCATTTTCTGAACCCGATCTCTCTGGATTCAATTTGCATATCATTACAGGATTACTATATCAAGGAGACCAATTGCGTCTCCCTCAGTCTTTGGGGTCCATTCAAGGCCCTGAGATGAAGCCATTACTGATACCTTAGGGGTGTTTCTCTAGGGACAGTCCCTTGGGCCTTGAGTTTCAGCCCTAGAATGGAGGCCTGCTTATTCCCTCTACACTGGATCCTATTCAGTGGTGGGCACAATAGCCCCGGAGAACACAAGTATAACTACCACTGAGTGCTGAGCTTCAAGACACAAGCCATTGAACAGCTGGTTAAACAGGCTTACAGCTGGACCGAAGATTCTGAAGCCCACAAGAATAAGGGTGCAGCTCAAATTCTAATTGGTCTTAATAATAAAAACTCGGATAAAGGGGTGTAAATGCTGAAAGATCAGCGAGACAAAGGAGCAAGCCACAGCCACTTCTTATGTCGCCAACTTCTCAGCCTGAAAAGGGCGAGCTCCTGTCTCTGCCCACCTTATATTCCCCTCTCTGCCCAGCCATTAACACTTCCTGTCTCCACCTCCCTAGTGCTGGAATTAAAAGCGTGTGCCTCCCAAGTACTGGAACCAAAGGCTTGAGATTCCAAGTGCTGGGATTAAAGGTGTGAGCCACCAGTGCCTGGCCTCTATGGTTAACTGGTGGCTAGCTCTGACCTATGATCTTCAGGCAAGCTTTATTTGTTAGAACAAAGCTTAATGTGTGTATTGATCTTATAAATTGAGATAATATTCATACCTTAAAAGCTTTAAGGAATCAAAACCAAATGACTAAGAGACTAGCAGCAATAGAATAGTCCCTTAATTTTGGTTTTTCTTCTGTTCCATATTAGGTGGCTCTCCAAGACATGAGAGATTTTGGATCTTACTTAAGCATGCTTGGGTTTAGAGAAGGAGAGAGCCATACTCCAACTCCAAAGCCAGCTTTAATTTTCAATTGAACTGGGACTACAAAAAGACAATTTGCATTATGTGTCTGTAGAGAAAAGCAGAAACATTTGGGAAGATTTGTGAAATTTTATCCTGTTGGAAATGTGATATATTAATAGACCAAATTACTTTTCTTGGGACACTTTCTGGATGAGTTGTCCTTTTTCTTATGTCTCATTTGTTCAGTGGTCTTCAGATTCCTTAGCAGGATGGCTTATTCTGAGAGTAACTATGTTAAGAGGTTCTGTAAAATCCATTAATATAAGAATAGCATATAATTCTGACTTTAAGACAGAATAATAAGGGGCTTTGAGTCACTTAAATTTTCTGATTTGTAACCCGCCTTTCCTGATTTGCTTGCATCAGTATAGAATGTAGGAGATCCAGATATTGGTGTTCCCCATACAATGTGAGGAAGGATTCAGTGAGTTCTCTTGATAAATTGAATTCTTTCTTTTGGGATATTTTGTTAACCTCGCCAAAAAAAATTACTGCAAGCTCTTTGCCAAGGTTCACTTTCTGCCCATAATTGGTCAATTTCATCATTAGTTAAAAAGGTACTACAATTTCTTCTGGGTCTATTTCTGATAATTGAAGTCTCAATTTTCCTTTGAGAATCAACTCAGACCTTTTCCACAAGTTTTCAATTTTTTAGTCTGTTTGTTGTAAAGATCTATTCTAAGACTTTCTTCTGCATTAATATTCCTGTAGGAAAATATGTAGAGGGTAAAATAACCAGAATGCAATCAAGCTCTGGATCCAAACGATCCACATATGCATCCTGTAATTTTCCACCAACGCCAATTCTCTCTCAGCTTCAGCTGATAATTCTCTTGAACTATTTAAGTGACCATCTAAGGTTTTGAACAAATTACTTAGTTCAATTTTTAACCCAATAATGGACCATAAATTGGAAATGTTTTCTAGTAATCTTTGATGGCGGACTCATGACTTTCGATCTCGGCTGATTTGCACCTTTTGGGGTCTAATTCTTTGTAGACGTATTTTACATCCTAAGTAAATCTCCTTTGTCAGTTTTCAGGAGCAATTTGTAATCCCCAAAGAGGCAAAGTTTTCTTCAAACATTCTCTCTGAAGTATCTACACTTGAATTGGCTAGTAAGATGCCATCCATGTTATGGTAAACTATAGATTGAGGAAAGTGCTTGTGTATCATTTCCAATGGCTGTCGTATAAAATATTGGCACAGGGTGGGGCTGTTTAACATTCCCTGTGGGAGAATCTTCCACTGATCTCTTAACAGAGTTATTATAAGTAGGTACCATGAATGCAAATGTTTCTTCACTATACCTTTACGAGAAACAAATTTTTTAATTATAAGAAGCCAACCTTTAGGTAACAGAGTAGGCAAAGGAATTCCAGATTGTAGAGAGCTCATTGGCTGAATCGCCTTGTTAATTGCTCTTAGATCTGTTACCATTCTCCATTTTCCAGATTTCTTTTTAATAACACATACAGGAGAATTCCAAGGACTGGTTAATTCTTCAATATGCTTGGGCTCCTGTACCAGCTGTTCTAAGGCCTGCAGTTTCTCTGTTAAACCTGTATGGGTTGAGCAATGGCCTTTGTTAACCATTTTAAAAATAAGGCTGTTAGTACCTTTGCAAGATCAGCTATTGTGCCCTGTTATTGTATAATATGAATGGTCAGTGACTTTTTTTTCTTAATAAAATAAAGTCACCCTTCTATTCAGGTGGAATTTTAGCACTTAAAAGAATTACCCTTGAAGGAGGGGTGAGGTAGAAATAAGGCACTTCCCAGAAAAGACTTAAAAATAAGAGCAAAGGGGTCCTTCTTGGTCCCTAAGAGATGTAAACACAATTGTGAGTCAATCATAACAGCATTAAGAGATTGGGCACATTTACCTCTTGGCACAACTCTCTTGGATCATGTCTCTGCAGAGTGTCCACCCAATACCAAGGGCAGTGCAGAAGAGAAATAGCAGTGATGTTGCATGCTAGATGTTTTCCAAACCTTATTCCTCAGACTTGATTGGGTCTTGTTGGCTGTTGGTTTTGAGGGGTTCCAGAGCTAGGGTGGTTCCTCCCTGGAGGGTCCTGTTGAACTTGGGGACCCTTTTGGGACTGGGGAAGGCTGATATATGTCAACATTAGTGTTGGGGTGGATAGATTGGAGGTGGGGGAGGGTTGGCTCGGACTGGCGACAGGCAATCTGGAGTTGCTGCCTCTGATCCTGGGGTCATAGTCAGGAGTCCATTGGCACGGTGGGAAGAGGATGAGTGTTCAGCTTCCTCAGTATCTGTTTGGTGCTCCAGGAAATTCTATGGGGAGCCATCCTCAAACAACTGGACGGGTTCTTCACGAGTATTGCTGCAGAATGAGGTGTCTTAGTACGTGCTCAGTACCCAGCTGCTCCCCTGGGAGGGTCGAAGTCTGGGGATTGGTTTCCAGTCTTGTCAACATTTGACTTATGTCCTCGCTCTCATTAGCAGACTCAGCATCGAGAATTTGCTCGAGATACTGTGAGGTAGAGACTTTGCTTCCTTCGGACAGATTGTCTGTTTCATCATCAGTTTCTTCTTGTGGGGCAACTTCAGAAAAGCCTTGCTCTGTTATTTGAGGGGTGGGGCAGCTTGAGTGCCACTGGTATCTGCCTGGGTAGCTTGAGGTGGAGACAAAGTAGGATGGACCCTCAGAGTCCAAGTTATCCTTTGGCCTGTCCTGGTGATTGCAGCTGCCAACTGTTGGGAGTTTTTCACGTTTGGTTGCAAGAATTGACCTTGGCCTGTTGGTTGCCGATTTCATGTTTTTTTCCTGATGGAAGTCAAGAAGGATCTCAGCTTGGGTGCAGTTGAGGCCTAATTGGTGAATCGCTTGTCCCTCAGCTCTTACAGCTGTCATCCTTGGCTTACTGCTTCATATAATTGCTGGTACAGCTCCCCTACTGTTACACCTGCAAGCGCATGGCCATGGGCAGTCGCTACCCCGAGGACAATGGTCCAGTGCTGAGGGAATAAACCATGCTCCAAGTTAGTCACCCCAGACAAATTGAATATTTGTGCAAAGGGAGCATACTCCTAATGCCTGGCCAAGCCTTTGAGAGCAAATCTAAAGTTGTCTACCTCAGTCCTTGTCTTGACAGTCTGCACCAGAGGGTGGAGTACAACTCAGTTCCCCTTTCTTGAGGTCCATCTTCATGATCAAAAGTCCCAAAAAACCTGGGTTGGGCCACTGTTTGTAACTATATTATCGGCATCCCGGTCAGCTGCCTGGTTAATTCCCTGGTGGATGAGCAGAAACTTGAATGTGAAGCTCGCCCTCATAATGCTGAAGACGTGTGTCAAGCCAAGAGCTTGCCAGTTCTGGGGGGTTTTGCGTTAGCCCTTGTTCTGCATAAATCTGTCTTTGGACCTCTTCGAAGCAAACTTTTCCCCAAACTACAAGCTTGGGGAGGAACAAGCTGGAAAATGACAGGAACTGGCCAACTGGCCGACACTTCCCCATGTTTTCCATGATGGACATCAGGGCTTGTCTCATCTTATGACCAGGACCAGTAGTGAAGAATTCAACGAGGTTACTCTTTGCCTTATTGTCAAATACTTTCAACATCAACCCGTTGGCCGCTACGGGTGCTGCACTGCTTTCAAAGGCCTTTTGATTGCCCTCTACATGTGCTGAATGCCCACCAGGAGGCAACTATTGATAAGGTCTCTCAAATCAACCCCAGACTCTACAGTGTGAGTGCAAGCACAACTCTCCCAGGATCTGGCACTTCCAGAGCATAGATCTGCCTGTGCCTTACCAAGGGCTCTACAGGTTGGGTCCCATAGTTTGACTGGGTGGAGCCCAAAGTCATTTTGGGTGTTTGATTGCCAAGGAGGTCGAGTGGTAGAGGGTTTGGTTTTGGACATGAGACTGGAGCCTGAGACTGGAGATGGAAGCATGTTAGGGGACGGGTGGCAGATTCTAAAATATCTAAGTCTTCCCCAGAGTGACCCTGAATAAACAGTTACTGTTAACCCCCCTCCAGGTGTTTCTGCACCGTCTGGTTTTGGTTTCCTAGTCAGACCTCCACACACACACTAAGTGTGTCTATAGAGGTGCTAGGAAGGTGAGAGTCGCCACCCACAATGTTGAATCTCGTCTGTCACTTCAGAGTTGTCCAGGCTGGGTATTCAAAAGTTGGGCAAGCCCTGGATTTAGTTGGTTTGTATTTAGGTCTGTCCAAAGCCAGGTTAAGGCTAGGGACTTGAGCCTGGAAGGAGGCTATGAATTGTAGAATGAAATCCCAGAGCATCTTAACTGGTGGTTGGTCAGTCTGCCTTTCACCTGAAGACGGAAGTGGCCCTTGCCTCACAAGCTCTGGCTTCATCAAGCTTTTCCTGCGTGGGAAGGTGCATAATGGCGGGACATAAAACACAAGCATAGAAATGTGCCCTCATAACAGAAGCACAGCTTCCTCTTAATAGCCAGAAGGCGTCCCCAGTTATAATGGCTAGGTTCCCTTTTTTTGTGACCTATACTTGTGGTTGGAGCTCTGGAGATGGGGAAGATAACTGACTTTACCCAGCCTGTAGCTCCCTCTTGACTGTTGTAGCTCCCAAGAAGGAGCTGTCCATGTATTGCCCCAAACAAAGATCATTCCAGGGACATAGTGGTCCACAGTTCTTAGTCCCTTAATTAGCCTCCCTCCAGGTTATGGCCGAATCATGGATGGCCACTGGGACACATGTAGACTAAGATAGGAAGAATAAACAGCTCTATGAATGGACCAGCTAGGGGGACATGCTACCCCCCTGTCTGTCTCGTCTGTATCTTAGGAATCATTGTTAAAGGCTCAGCATGATGTACTAGGTGGTCTTCTAAAAGTCCTCATGCAGGGAGAGGCTGAGCCAGGTCCTCAGCAAATGCAGCTGGGCAACCGTGGCCACAGTGGTTCACTCTATACCAGTGTGAAGTGAGCTCTGTTCATGTAGTGGGACATCCACACCCCCCACATCTTGTGAGTTGGGAAACCTTTTGTCTCTAGGGACAAGTCGGAGCCAAAGTCTTGTCCTGATCTCCCAAGAGAAATAGGACTGGGACAGCAGAGAAGTCTTTCTTGGGTCTCTTTGAAGGATGCTGTCTGGACCATGAGGTGGTCAAGTATCCAGTGGACTTTGAATTATGGGGGTACTAAAGAGGAACCCGGAGTTCAGTAGCCATTCAAGGTTTTGTGGGTGCCCATCACACTGCTGTCTACTCTAAATGCACTTAGTCAAGATATTGACCTGGAAAACGAACAGTTCACACAGAGCAGAGGCCCTCACAGGTGGATCCCGCAGCTAGGAAGCTACTCTTAAGCACCAACTGTTCCTGAATATCTCTTGTACAGTCTCTCCTCAACTTTGTCTCACCCTTGAGCCTCATGCTGTTCCTGTCTTTCCTTGCCCTCCTCACAGGAATTACCACAGGGGACCAAACCTCATGTTCAGGTTACGGCCCCCGAAAGCAACTTAACCGTTTATTGCCCGTGGCTACCGCTGACCTCTCCAATATGTCCCTGCTTCTGTCCTTGCGGTCACCCAGGCTTGGGTGACTTAGAGGAGGATGCTATGGAGGCCCCTGCCAAGCTCTGTGCTCACATCTAAATCTGCTCCTCACAAGAAAACCAGACCATGGCTTTGTGGTCACAGAAATGACCCAGATGATCTAAGAAGGATCCACCCTATGTTAAACATCATCCAGTGTACAAAGGTGCAGAGACTCGGCTCTCCCTGCCCAACTGGCTTTGGCTGCCTTTGTGGGGCTGTAATAAAAAGCTAGTGAAAGCAAAGTGTAGAATAAAGGGTTGGTCTAGTTGGCAATTCTAGGTCATGGCCTGTCATTGAGTGTCAGGGGTGGGGGGGGCGGTGGCGGTCAAGGTGGTCTGCTTGTCTGTTCTTCCACACTTCTGCCTCTGACCGGAGAACTTGCTTGGCAGCCAAGTGCAATGGGAGCAGCAGGAACAGAAGATGCTGCTTTCTGGCTGGCTCACAGACCATCTTCTATTCATCTAGCTTTCTTACATAGTTGAGGGTTGTTCACTGAAGCGATAGTCCACAGTGGCCCTCCTAAACTAAAAATCAACAATGAAGAGTCTAGAAACTTTCCCACTGGCCAAATCTGATACATAGGCAGTTTAAGATTCCCCTGATTCTAGGCTGCATCAAGTGGACATTTAAAAAGCTAATCAGGTCACTATTATAACAAAGGGACCTAGGTGTGGCTTTTTTTGGGGGGGGGGAAAACTTCGGCTAGGGGGGTAAACTGACATGTAAGGCTCACTTGAAACTGAAGTAGCTGGTGAAGCTTCAGCTCCCTGGAATAAAAGGTAAAATGACTAGGAACCCCAAATTGTCTTACCATTGTTCTGCTCTCACCTGCAGCTGTAGCAGCATGAATGGTTCTGAACCCCATGGGCCCTGTTGAGTTGACCGCTTTCCCTGGGCAGCGGCTTTAGGGCCTTCAAGCTCTTTGGGTCACTCTAGGTCAGGTCTAGGGTCACACAACGGCTGTAGAGAGCTTGTCCATCAGTTCTTAGAAATAAATCACATTTTAGCCAGGCGGCGGTGGTGGTGGTGGGACGTGACCTTTAATCCCAGCACTCGGGAGGCAGAGGCAGATCTGAGTTCAAGGCCAGCCTGGTCTACAGAGAATTCCAGGATAGCCAAAGCGACATGGAGAAACCCTGTCTTGAAAACACAAATAAATAAATCCAAGTCTGGACCTTTCAAGCTGCCTTTTTAGAAGCCCTGGATAAGGATTTCTTTAGAAGTATGTTCTCAACTAAAATCAAAGAAATTTAAATGTGGAAGGACAGAAGAACCCCCAGTAGCAACATGTAGTCATTCAGATTCACATTTATGCCTGGCTCTGGTCAACCTGAGGCACACTTGGGCTTGTGTCTGGACAGACTACTTACAGAAGCAGAGCCTACTCTGGTCACTAGCCAGAAAAGACTCAAGTTTTCTTTAAGAGGCAAATGGGAGCTGTAACAGACAAATGCATCTGACCCTGGGGAGGCCTGTATCTGAAACACACGTGCCCCCTTGCCTGATGGGAAATCTAAGGGGCAGATAGCACTTGGCTTCTGAATGAATGGTCTCTGACAATTCCAGGGTCAGGTTGGCATCTATATGAGATGTCAAAGGCTGAAAAATAGGGTGGTACCCTCTAAACTCCTCTCTCCTCCACCACCTAACAGGAGGAATTCTCCACTTGGTCCTGAGTCGAGGAACAACATGGGCTAGCCTAGGGACCTGACTTATGGGAATCCTTCCTGGAGAAGGAGCAAGGCTCCCCACTTCTCGGGCATCTGTGAGCCCCATGGTTCCTCTGTCACTGCTTCCATTTGACTTGTAGAATCTGCACAGATTAGATGGGTAGTTCCATGACTTGGAATTCCTGAGGCTGGTGTCGGTGCCCGAGGCAGTTTAAAACTGCTGGCCACTGAGACTTAAGAGGGGTGGCTCCTGGGAAGATGTGTGTACAACCGAACTTGGGATCCCTGTCCTGTTGTTGAAGGTTGTTGTTAGGTGTTTGATCAGTCATTAAAAGATACAACTTCAGGAGGGTTTGTTTTTGGGGTTTTGGCTGACTTCAGTCCCTTGGGCTCTCATGCATGTGTGCAAAACATCTCACGGAAAAAATGCATACACATGGACCTGGGGATGGGGGAAGGCTGTGGACTTTGTTACTGAACAGAAAAGAGAGATAGGCAAGGACTCCAAGGTCTAGATCCCCAATCATGAGATCCCTCAAGCGAATTGCCTCCTCCAGCTAAGCCTAACCCCTAAAGTCTTTGCATCTCCCAAGATAGTAGCACCTGTTGTGGACTGAGTAGACAACAGAGGCCTGTGGGGGTTCTTGTGTGACTGGTAGGTCTGACGCATGAGGTGTTCAGGGTGTTGTACTCCAAGAGTATTGTAGCAAGATGATGCAATCTTGTTCATCCATGCTGGAATCTACCAATTTGAAAGTCCCCAGAGAAAAGGGCCTCTGAGTCTCTGCAGGGAGAGGCGCATGCACCGATGTGAGTCGGAACAATCTTGTGCTGGTTTTGTTTGTTTTGGTTTGGGTTTTTTTTTTTTTCCCTGAAGCATGTACCTAGCAAGATGCCCCAGCCAGTACCATGAGAGAGATGGCAAAGGTTTTCTCTGGTTTTGGTGGAGCTTGAGAATCGGACTGTCCAGTTAGAGCTGAGGCTGTCTCAGCAGAGGTTCCTGGAACACTGTGTGTGATGCGCACTCATGGTCCAGGAGCTTCAGATGAACACTGGTGGGGGGGCGGTGTAAGCGGGGAAAGGGGGAGTGTACATTTGGAATCTTTCATGTCTCCATATTTGCCTGCCTGAGGGCGGCAGCTGGCGACCTTTTCAGGAAGGGGCCCCTCAATTGAGAGAGACCTGCCCCTGAACCAGATACTAGGTTTTCCTCTCTGCCTGCTTCTGGCGTCCTCGGGGCTATGTACAGACAGTACAGATTGCTGAAAGAGACACAGGAGGCTCCTGGTCCTGTCAGCCAGACTCTGAGCAGCCCTGTTACCTTATGGTCTGAACACTGAATTCCTGGGGCCCAATTAGAAATTAGTTCCTTGAGAAAGCCAGATGAGGATCCTGGAACCTCAGCTCCTCCAACCATGGAAGATGATAAAGCATCCTCCCACCCACCCCGAACCCTCAAGCAAAAGATACTGTGTTAATTCCTGACACATCTTTTGGAGCTTAGAAAGGCAATCTCATTCACTTGATTCAAAAGGATCCCATCTTGGGACACACAGAGGAAGCTGGACCAGACTCACATTGACTGGTCTTCATCCATTTTCTCAACTGAGAAATCTCAACTTGGATCCTTGGAAGTAAATTGGTAACTGGGTCCTTGGGGTGTATGCCCATGGGCCTCCATCCCATGGGCCTCCATCCCATGGGCCTCCATCCCATGGGCCTCCATCCCATGGGCCTCCATCCCATGGGCCTCCATCCCATGGGCCTCCATCCCATGGGCCTCCATCCCATGGGCCTCCATCCCATGGGCCTCCATCCCATGGGCCTCCATCCCATAGTTGCTATGTCTTTTCTCAAAGCCTGCTTCTGTAATAATTCTGTGCACGTGGGCTTAGTGGGAGCTTCCTGACTACTATGGAGGTCCTTCCTTGATGTTGATGCTATTGTAGGAACTGGGGACCCATGTTATTGCCACTGAACTTTTTTGAACATACCCCAGAGGAGGATGGTCATTGAAGTTGAATGTCCTTGGTTAGCTTTGGTCATGTGTCATACAAACCTGAGTCCAAAGACTCCAGCTGTGACATACGGAGACTAAACATTGTCAGTAAACATCAAAGAGCACTCCATCGTACGAAGGGGCAGCTCAAAGGCCATTCTGGAGGACACCCAGAAAAGTCTCTGCATTAATGACCTCATGAGGGCTTATACAAAACTGTAATCTGTTTTGTTTTTAATCAAATTCTGTGGCTGTCCCTTAAACGATGGCTGCCCTAATCCACTGCAGCTCCAAGGCTCCCAGCAGTGGTTTTGGCAGCAAGGGCACAGCCTGAGGAGATTCTGTTCCCTCAGACACCAACTCCGTCAAAGCTACTAAGGGACACGACCTAGATATCGATCCCTCTAAAGAATTCACGATTCAAGATGTAGGGGGAAGTCTGCTCTCTCAGGCTGGATAGCAAGTAGCTAACCCTTCTCCCTTTGTATCTTCCAAAAAGCCTGGCATCCTGCTGCTCAGCCCCCACGTAAAAGCCCTCGATCCACCTGGTTCCTCCCTACCACTTCCTGTCAGCTAATTGCTGGCTCAGCCTCCTTGACTGCAAGTTACTTTTACTTAATCAAATGTAGCACATCTTAATATTCTACGGCAGTAAACCAGGCCCACCCCCAGTTCTGGTTGTGTATCCCTGGAAGCATGGTTGACTCTGCTTTCAAAGAGACCTTGGCAGGCTTTGGAAACAGATCTGGGGTTTTCTCTTGTAGTGAGTATCCTTCACACCCAATGCCACAGACCTGGGGGAGTCGGTATTTTTAAAAATGGTCTTGGCTGTGCAACCACAGCTGGCCTAGAACTCAACAAGGAAGGGCTTGGCATATAATGGCTTAGAATGGAACATGGCTGAATTCCTTTTTTTCATCTAACCTCTCACAGTAGCCACACCTCAAATTCATGTGCATTACCCACAGTTCGAGTAGGACCTGAGTATGGTCGCTATACATGCAGAACTGACCTGACAACCACGTGCCCTCTAAATGCAGGCTTTTTCTGCCTGTTGAAGTTAGATTTCTATTGCTGTGATAAACGCCATGACCAAAAGACAATTTGGGGTGTGGGGGGGTTGTTTATCTTGCTGTTTGTAGTCCATCATCTATGGAAGCCAGGGCAGAAACTCCAGACAGGAATCTGGAGACGGTAACTGAAGTGAAGGCCAGAGAGAGGCACTGCTTAGCTGGCTTGCTCCTTAATGGCTTGCTCAGCCTGTTCTTATAGGGCCCAGGAGTGGTACCCACAGTGAGCTGATGGCACTACAGCCTGATCTAGTTAGGGGCATTTTCTTAATTGTGGTTCCCTCTTCTCAGACGACTCTAGCTTGTCAAATTGAGATTAAACCAGCCACCACATGTACTCCCTCTTGCCACCATGATTTCTGGTCTTCCTTGTCTACTTGCCAATATCCTTAATATGTACAGGGACTCTCTGTCTGATATGGTCCCTCCAAGTTCAGTTCTGTTCTCTCTAAACCAATCATGTCCCTTAAAATCTTCTTGGAAGAGACCTGGGGTCACTGGGGAATTCCAATCTGAATTGGAAGAGACTTCTGTAGAATGAAATGGACATTAGAAGGATCTAGTCACTGGCTTTGTACGAAGAGCTTCTGGGCAGCACTGGAGGCTTCTCCGCAGTTAGTCACGGACTTGGTATTGAGCTCACAGGCACACCACACCTTGTTTCTTCTCTATGAATGTACAAGGCTTGCCCAGTGAGTGGCATTTTCCAGCCTTGAAGCTGCCGCACACTGGCTTGTCACTCACACAGGCTGAAGGAGCTGCATATGGGAAATTAAAAGGCTCCTTTGTCTAAATACTAGAGACCAGTCAAACCAGAGTTTGGGGGTTGACCATACTCCCCACTGTGACGGACAGGAGCCATCTATAGGTAGCATCCATGGCTCTCAGTTTGAGTCAGTAACTGACAGGGATGTGTGAGCTGAGGGGAGTCAAGGTGATTCTTGAAGGAAGCAGACTGGGTTGCCTTGGAGGTGGGTGGAATCTTCTGGTAGAGGTCTATCTGACCTCTGAAGGTAAACAGCCCAGTCACTGCTGTGTGAGGCTCTTGACGGCCACTGCTCTGCCCCCATGAAGGGTTCCCCTGACGTCTGTGTATTTGAAACATTGCTTTTAGGAAGCTGTTGATACGCCCACCTGTTTGTTTTTTTTTTTCATTCAACGCAGTGGCTGCGCCTTAAGCAACTGCTGTCCCAGCTGGCCATTGCAACTCTCCAGCTACCAGCAACAGTTCACACAGGCCACAGCCAGGCGGGAATCCTGTTTCCTCAGGCACTGGCTCTGTCACGGCCACTAAAGGGAACTTTATCTAGATCGCTATCCTCTGGAGAACACAGGACTCAAAGGTTGGGGTGAAATTCTGCTCGCTTAGGCTGAATAGCAAGTAGCCAACCTTCTCTCCTAGCTCAAGCCTCCCCCAAAACAGGGGTGTCCTTGTGCTCAGCCCCCACTAAAGAGCCCTGGCTACATTTCGTTCCTCCCTACCACTTCTTGAGACAGCTAGTTGCCGACTCAGCCTCCTGACCCCAGGTTAATTTTAGTTAATCAAACAAATGTAGCACATCTTTGCATCATTAACAAAAGGAGCAGAAACAAATGAGATTATTTCAACTGTGTAAAGGTGTGTTACAACACCACAAGGAGACAAGAATATATGGTGAGGATATTAGACATGTGGTAGCTGTGTGGTACCCACTGTAGGCTGCTGCCCATCACAGCTCCCAAGATGATGAGGCCAGTGGAGGCTCATTCTGATATCCTGACTACATGGTGGTAGCAACTGTGGATTCCTGGGTGGACACTGAAGGTTTATAGTGTCAAAGAAGTGAGGAAAAAAAGAATGGGGCATAGGGGATGCTTAACCGCCATGAAGATGAAAAGCCTCCTTCAGAGCAGACACTATCAGGGATATGGGACCTCCTCCCAGGTCCTAGACCATGGGATTTGTCACTATTTGAATGTCTTTGAGCTTGCTGAGGTACAGTTTGAGAGGAAGGTGGCTGCTATATGGGGGGAAAGATGACATCTCAACCTCACAATGCCTCTATTAGTAACAGTGATCAATGACAAATCAAATCTGAAAGGGATCCAGAGAGTCCAGGAAGGGACCACCTGTGAGCAGGAGGGGCCGTTCTTAGCATTGCTTCCTATTGCCAAGGATGCCTTGCTTTCCAGATGTGGATGGATCTTGCCTCGACCCTAAGCTCAGACCATACAGAGAGGTCTGTATCTGATGGAAGGGCTGGCAGGTGTACTCCACCTGGCCCATGAACCCCATGTCCAAATCACTGGATAACTAACGTCTTCACATATTCAAAGTAACATTAATAGGCGAAGAAAGCATGGGAGGGTCATGGATCTGCCTTCTAAAGGGGTTGTTAGCTTGGTGGGTCTCCCAGACTTACCATGTGTCGAGCAAGTAGGCCCTGCCATGGTACCTGGTCATATCAGCCTTGCTTGATTTTTGAGTTTCATGGGTGCCTAATAGAGAATGTGGAAGGGAAGGTTTTAGGCAGCCTGGCCTTAGCCAGAACTTCTCCTGATAAAAAACCTACTTGGGAAGTCTCCTATGGAAACAAGGGGTATTTATTGTGGTGTGCTCTCTAGAGGGATATATCAGACATCTCTCTCTGGGAAGACTGAGTTTTTTTTTTTCTAAGAAAATATATTTCCTTTTCCCTGGGAGCAATGGCTACTGTCTATGCTGTGTGGGATAAATGTTTGAGGTCCCTAAGTATTTTATTTTCCCTAACTGTTAACATGTATTCAGTGTCAGTTACGTTTCCATTGCTAGGGACAGAGTTCACCATGGTGAGGAGGGCCAGGTAGCTGGGCATGGCACAGCTTGGCACATTGCATTGACTCCATGCCTGGACCTTTGCTCCATGAACACCTTGTGGGTCTATCACCTCCAGCATCCTGGGTTCTTGACTGTGACTTAAGTTTCACCTTCTTAGTTTAACAAAATAACTCATGAGAGCTCTGCCTTTCAGACAGATTGTGCCCCCACTCCATTGTCCCTAAAAAGCCAGTCAATCCAGGCAGGGGGTACCAGCCTTCATGACATCCTTACTCTTGAATGTTGGGTACTCTTCTAAGTTAAATCCAGCCGGTCACTCCTGCCTGTCTAAGACCCTGTGAAGACACTTGCCTGGGCAGCTGTTGTAAACAGAGACCGCCCCCTGAGGCATTCTCAGCTCAGGGGCTCTCCTTTCAAATGAATTCACTTTTTCACAAGTTAGAGGCTTCAGTGGCTTTTGTACCACCCCAAGGCCCTTTTCCTATTGTCTCAGAGGAGGAGAGTTTCTTTTAACTGCTTGTTTTTGTTGTACCCTGCTGCTCTGGGCAACTTTAAACTTGTGAAGCTAGTCAAGGGGAAGAGACATGAATATCTCTGTACTCTTAACTGTGGATCTGAATGTTACAGTCTGAATGCCATCCTGTTTTGGAATTACAACCACCAAATTAGTACATGTCATTCAAATTCAGTCTCCCAGAGTTCTCATGACTTGGGAAGAATGAAAGCAGATTCTTCAAAATCTGGCCTAGTTTCCAAGAGTCCTTGTTTTGTGAAACTTTGTAGGCCATATTTCCTCTTGGCCAGAACAGAAAGTTCAAAGAAATGAGAACTCCCACCAGGATGGCCCTGAAAGATCTGATAGCATTCTAGGGATTCCTATCTCAAAGTTGACAAACTCTCTATATCCTTCCACAAATGAGTTCCAAAGACTTTCTGAATGTGTGGCTCATGTTACATTACCAACAAACCCCACTCCTGGTACCAATTTTCAGTATCCGTTACTAGGCTGAAGTAAAAATGAATAACTTGCCTGTTGGTTTCCTCCTGCTGTCTTCCTTTTATGCCTTATTTGTCCTCAGAGGACAAGAGGCTTCTCAGAAGGGTAACTTTTCTAAACCCAAGAAGTCTCAAATACTGGCTTGAATTTCAGGGTTGAGAAAACTGTTAGTTATTTAGCTGCGTTGTGTTCTTACCCTGCAAGGAAGTGTCACGAAACACGACAGAATTCGCTTATAAGAGTTTTATTAAAGATAAAGGGATAGAGAGAGTGCAGGCCTGTGGGAGAGACACGTGCATGGAGAAGAGGGAGAAGAGAGAACCGGGAACATGGCGCTCTGCTTTAAAACCAACTGGGGGCGTGGCCAGGTCACGTCACTACTCCACGTGTGTGCATAGATCACATGGTCACGTTGCGCGCTTACGTGGCCATGAAACGTTACAGATCCTGGTTATGCGAGACGCCTTGACCCGGAAATGGCTATCCTGACCTGGAACTGGCTAGGCAGAGGTGTCCAGGTCCACCGGGTATCCTGGTTACGAGAGACGCCCTGACCCGGAAATGCCTATCCTGACTTGGAATTGGCTAGGCGGAAGTGTCTGCCTGGTATATGCGACCATGGGGGAGTGTTGTGAACCCTTCAAAAACTACCTCAAAATTAGAAAAAGCTAAGCCCCTCACACGAAGTCTGAAAGCTAGATCCATTGATCCCCTCTTCCAGTTGTGACAGATGTTTGCTAGAGATCATATGTCGCATACCACCTTTCATAAGACATTTGAGTCGCGCTTGACCAGGGCCAATAGAACAGTCAAGGTTGAGGCTTGTTTGACTTTTGTGAAAAAGCACTTGGGTGTCACCTGTTACCAGAGTGAGAATCTCCCACACTCTGACCTTTAGAAACTTGTAGATAACTACTGGGTCCTACATAGTTGCCCTAAGCCTCTGTGTTGTCCTGTCTCTGAATGCTTCTCTCCAAATGTGTACATTGCTTCCCTCAATGTGTGCATGGATATGCTGCAAGAGTACTGAGGTCTTCCAATGAACATGGGCAAGAAGCAGTCGACCATGAAATAATTCCATGTTGACTCAAATTATGTAGGAGTGTCCATTGAAAACCTTCGTTAGCTGAGTGGGGCAAGTTTTTAAGAGATAGCTTTCTGCTTCCTAGATAAAAGATACACTCGTTGGCTCTGCAAGCTTTCCTTAGTCAATACTTATCAGATGAGACCAATGTGGTAATTGTTCCTGCTACCTTGAATCTTGAGCTTGAATGGCTTTATTACTCCATGGAAGGGAGAATGGGGGTAACACATGGAAACCAGGAAGTTTCCTCTTAGGAGGAGGATATAAAATATGGCATCTGAAGAGATTTTGGTCCCTCTTTTCCCTTTGAAGAAAACTCAGTATCCAATGCTCCTCTGGTCATCCTGTCAAGGATGTGAGAAACCTGGCTGACCTAGAAGATGGCCTGGTCTAACTCTTACTTGACACATTGGAGCAGGAAAAATGAATGGCATTTGAGCAATATGGCCTCAGTAACTTTCAAGAGTTTGAGCTGAATGGGGCTTTGGCTATGAAGGCAATGTGAAAGCATCTCCATCAACACTTCAACTCAAATGTCTTCACAACAGCTCTCATCCATGCTTATAAACTCAGAGATACTGAAGGGCAGTGCTAAGTTGCAGTCATTGACAGATGAGGCATGTCTATGGCACTCTTGGGGCACAGTTTAGAGAAGGGGATAACATACTCTTTCCGAAGCACATAAACTAGAATGGATGGATAATAGACTTGATAGCTGGATCCTACATGCTCTACAGAGCCCTATGGAGGAAGTGTTTTAGTCTTTAGGATTTCTGTTCATCATTTGGAAGATGTATGGAAAAGTGACAGATCTCGAGTGTCCTCGTCCCTTGCTCACTTCTCTGAAACTGAAGACAGTAGGGCAGATATACTCCAACTCTACTTGGGTCCTTTCAGCTTCAGCCAGAAGACAAACCCATAATGTAGTATGGATGGTCTTGTAAGGCAAGTCACTGGGACTCTTCATGAGGATCCCCTGATGTGGCTCTGGTTGAATACCTTTTGACGAGGATCCAATGGAGAATAGGGATCCTTCATCTAGGAACATGGAAGGGGGCTGCCCCACCACAGGGGGTGATGAAATGACCAATAGCTTAAGCTGAGTTCTCTCTGGTTTCACATTCCTATGTGATGAAGGTTTGAGACGCAGGTGATCTTCTATAGCAGTACAGACCTCAAACAGAAAGATATCTGCCTATCCATAAATGTGTCCAACAAACATCTACACTGGGGAATTTCTCTCCAGGGCTCTCCTCTACTATGCAACTGATGTCATAACACATTTAACAGACTACCTGCTTGTGTTCCCTGCAAGACTTATGAGCCCTTCTACTTGGCCCTGACCTTGCTAACATAGCTTTATTCTGTCTCGTTGCTTTAAGGCGCCTTGGGATGTGGCCCTTGGGTTAGTTCCTGTTTGGCCCTCCCTTGTGGGCACATAGCAATGACATGAACTCTACTTTGGAGCAGTGTCCCCTCTACTTTGGAGACATCAGGAGTATTCTCTGAAGAGCTTGTAGAAACCTTGGTGACAAATCTCACAGGGTGTGGCTATGAATCAAGGATGACACACAGCCTGTATGCATGCTTCAGTTCCATTACTACTCCAGTCTCAGACCTGCATGAGCTGGTGTCGCAGGACTGAGCTCTAGCCCTGAACTTGATAGTAGACTTCTGGGATTCATTTTAGACCTTTGTCTATACAATAGACTTTAGTGCCTATGTCTAGACATTACCCTCTTCATTGTGGGGTCTACTTGTGGCACTTGTGGTGTTATGGCCATTGGTCTCTTTCTTAAAAGTTGAGGACATCGAGTTCCCTCATCCCTTGCTCACCTGTCCTGAAGGGAGGACAAGAGAGCAGACCTATCCTAGCTCTACTTGAGTTCTTTGAAATTAAGCCAGAAGGTGATCCATAATGTAGGATGAAGATCCTATAAGGCAAGTCCCCTGGACTGTTCTAGGGAGATCCTCACATTTGGATCTGGTTGAATTTGTTTTTTTGACAAGGATCCAGTGAAGCTGGATCCTCCATCTAGGGACACATAACAGAGGTGATCTCTACCAGGGGAGGTGCTGAGCTGACCAAGGGCTGAAGCTGAGTTTCTGCTGGTTTTGTCACTCCTCTGTGGGATGACGTTGGAAGTACCCAAGTGATCTTCCATTTCGGGAACAGCTTTAAACTTCCAGGTTCTTGGCACGTGGATACACACCAGCTGTGTAACAATTGGAGATCGTTCTCTACAGGTTCTCGGTCTCCCCCATAATATGAACATTGTAATCCATGTATGGGAATAAATCCACTGATGCTTTGGGTGTGACAAGAGCCATTCAATATGGCCCTGACCTTGTTGACATGACCCCATTCTCTCTCTATCCCATTGCTAAGGCACCTTGATGTGGCAATCGGGGTGTGGTTGTTTACCTCTTTGTGAGTAATTGCAGTGGTCTCATCCCCAACTAGGAAAAAGATCCAGTGCTTTCTCCCTACAGTCTTCTCAAATCCTTGATGAGAAAATGATACATGGTGGGGCTCTAAATCGAGTATGACAGTCTGTGCATACCTAGTATTCTTCAGTGAGTCCTGGTCATTGATGCAAGACATGTCCAAAAGATGATCCTTATAAACAGGCAACTGGTGAGAATGCCCCATGTTTTTAATGACTTCCCCTCCCCCCAAAAGCCTGCACAAATGAGATAGTCTAGAGAGATCTCCATCAGTAGAGAGGAAGATGGACTGCTGCCCTTTGTATATGCCGTAACTCTGCAGTCCCACAAAGTCTTACAGCTTCCTATTAATGTTTGGGGTGATGACTCCAAATACTACAGATGAGCACTTGAGGCAACTAAAGTGATAATGTGCTTGAACCTGAGCTTCTGCCCTTGACCATGCATGTGGCAGGTTATGTCACAGCTGCCACATGAGTTAAAGAGGACTTTAACCAGGACTGTTCCTGTCAGACAGGGGGAGCCACACACAGAATGTTACAGATGTTCCACTGGAAACAGTGTGGTATGGAGGTTGAACCAGAAGGGTCATGGGTTTGACTTTCTAGTTGCTTCTGTTTTCAGATGCTCTTTCTCATTCACCTGTTCCATCCTCCAAGTTCTTAGGTTTTGCAGTGGACACCTCAGTCTGAGAACCACACTTGAACTTGAGGTCAGCCCTGAACTGACTTCCTACATCTGTGCTCAGATGCTGATAAAGCAAATAACTGTGCCCAGAAGGGTCATTAAGGGAGGAATTGAGAGGAAGGGGGATTATTGTAAACTTGGGATGGTGGCCACGTGATGTGGCAACCGTGATACATGTAGCAGACGTTCTTGGTGGGGTGGATGGGGCTTTCACATGTGTTCTTGACTTCCTGTTGGATCCAGACTCCTGGATGTGTGTGCCTTGCCTTGATTTCATCAATCTCCTGAGTGTGCAGGAGGAGCCTATGAATCTGGGATAACCGGCCTCTTGGGGTGCAGCATCCATCCCTTGTTTAAAGGACACCTATTTCCCACTGGTGTTCATTTCTCCAATATATAACAGAATGAGTGTCCTGCCAAGAACACTCTTGGTGGCTCCACCCACTCTGCTGTAGCCTTGGGTGTCACGGATTGCGACAAGCTTACGGGTATAGCACTGTTTAGTTCAGAGAATGAAAAGTTTAGTAACGTGCTGGAACATTTCTATGGAGAAGATCTATTCAGCTTTTTAGTGGATCCAGAAAATATTCTTCCTTTGAATTACACAGACATCGTGTTGCCTATGAGCCTGAGTGCTGGGCATTACCACTAGTGTGGTCTTGAAATGGTTTGGGTTACTCCATGGACCATCACAAACTACAGCCGTGCAGAATCGGATGTATGCTCCTGTCCACAGAAGGGTGGAGCCCCTTTCCTATAGAACTGGCTCTGAGTGTCTTGTCTTGCCCCACCACTAACCCTCTTCCAATGGTGATCTGAGTCCTTCCACTGCAGTATTCAAAGGTGTTGCATCTCAAACCGTTTTTACTCCTGTACCACCTCAAAGAATCCAGTTTTTCTGTGTCAGCCCAAGGTTGAAGTCAGCCTGTTGGAAGGATCAGAATTGTTGGACCAGTCCAAGCCCCAAGAACTCGAGTCACTGATACAAACAGATCCTATCCTGTCAGATGTTCCATCGCTCTGCAAAACTTTTTTGCTATACTAAATCCTGTCCATCTCCTGATGTTTCTGCTATGTTCAATTCCTAAGTAGACACCAACCACTGAACCTGACTCTGCGAGCAAGTTCAGCAGGTCCTGGTCTGTTTTAGGAATACAAAGCAAGCGGGGGAAATGCCTGACCTTCTGGCTGGGATGTTCAAGTCTCATAAGGGGCCAATGGAGCCCCAATCGGTTATGACCCATGGTGGCCAGCACTGAATGGGGTGTTTGTCTTTGGGTGGATTTATATCAACAAACTTGCTCACAAGGTAATGTGAGCACCTGATGTGCTACTTGTAAGCTGTACCTTCCAGCAGCAGAGGCGTGAAAGTCTACTAATCTAAAAAGCATCCATTGGCTCTGCAGATGCTGGACCACCATTAGTCTGTCCCCATAGATCTTGAATGCTTCGGGAGGTCTGGCTGAGTAGCTATTCCTGTAAGCATATATCAAATGTCTTGATGATCAGCATATGGATTTGAGAAATGTCTTATGGAGGAGTGTTTCCATAATCTCCATCAAACCTTTGTTTGGAGTCACAACCCAATGATGAAAAACTCCATGAAAACCTCTCCAGTTCATTAGAGCCAGGAGCTGGTGGGGTTTGTAAGAATGAAGAGACTTGCCGCAGTTTCCCCCTAGGCGACTTTAAACTTGGCTATGGGACTTTCTTCGCCACATTTATGTATTCTGTCTAGCTGCTGTCAATGTAGATTTGAATGAGAACAGTGAGTTGCAGGATGCAGAGCCTGGAAGTCACCTGTGTTGACATTACCACCATCGGAAAGAGTAGTTCTAATTCAGGCTCAAACCTTGTAACACGGGAAGAACAAGTTAGGCTCATACATACCATAATGAGGCCCAGTTCCAAGGAGAGTCCTTGATCTTTTGGGGTAGGGGGAACATCATCAACCAGGTCTCCATTTTAGAAAATGAGAATGCTAAGAGAAATTGAAACTCTACCCATAAATGTCCCATTAAGCTATTTCTAGAGCATTCAAGATGTTTTCTAGCTCAGAGTTTGAACTCGACTGAAATGTGGTTCTGTTCATCTTTGTATGATCCCAGTCCTCTTACCAATTTTCTGTATAAAGTACATGGACTCAAGATTCTCAAAAGAACTTAACTTGACAGTCTCCTTTGGCTGCTTGACACACTTTCCTTCCCTGTTTGTTCTTGGGAAAGGTTTCCCAGGAAAGATGACTTCTAAAACCTCCAGAAAGTACAATATGGTGTCTTGAATTCGAAGGTATTAAAAAAAAAAAAAAAAAAAAAAAAAAAAAAAACATGGCAACTAGAAGAGAGAACTCAGCCTCCTGTTATGGCTAGACTGGAAGGGCCAGTTGGCACCTCGGTCTTGCCTAGATATTCAACCCTTCCCCTCCTTGTTCGCTGATACAACTACATCTTCCCCCACGTCACATCCTGTGTGCTAGCAAGACACTTGACTCCAGCCTAACCCAGAGCAACAGAGCAGCTGAGGTTGGTAATGTAACTGGACTTGTATGAAAGGCACTTGGGTGTCAGTCACCTCTAACCAGCATGAGCATGTCCTTCACTCTGGCCTCAGGGGGGTTAAAAAGATAACAAGTGGGGCCTTTTCAGAGTCCTGTCTGAATTCTTCTGTTTACACACACTGTGGTAGCCGTGTCCTATGTGAAGAGATGTGGGCAAGAGACGATGGCAGTGAGCACTTTTGTATTGAGGAACCCAATTATGTAGGAAGGACCTTGAGTAATTCTGTGGTTGCCAGACAGGATCACAAGGAATGCCTTGATGCAAGGTAGATCTTGTCCAACACTTTTCTCACTCCCTGTCTTTGAGAGGAGTCCAAATGTAGGTCTTACGGTGGTGTGAACTGTGAGCTGAATGACCTTACTTCTCTAGGGTGGGAGGGTCCATCTTGGGACCCCAGAAGTTCAGAGCAGTGCTGCAAGAGTAGAAATGGTATCTGCAGATATTTGCCTCATCCTGTCTTTATTGAATCAGTCAACCCAGTTGCTATATAGTACCCTTGTGTGTATCCTGTCATGATAATGTTAGAAACAGGGCTAATTTGGGTGCCTTAAGTTAGGGTCACTATTGTTGTGATGAAACATTATGATCAGAGCAACTTTGGGAGGAAAGGGTTTCTTTGGTTTATACTTCCACATCATAGTTCATCTTCAAAGGAACTCAGGACAGGAACTCAAGCAGGGCAGGAACCTGGAGGTAGCAGCTGATGTGGAGGCCATGGAGGGCTGCTATTTACTGGCTTGTTCCTTGTGGCTTGCTCAGCCTGCTTTCTTACAGAACCCAGGACCACCAGCCCAGGAATGGCCTCACTCACAATGATCTGGGCCCTCCCCCATCAATCACTGATCAAGAAAATGCCCTGCAGGCCTGCCTACAATCTGATCATAGGGAGGCATTTTCTCGACTGTAAATCCCTCCTCTCAGATGGCTTTAGCTTGTGTCAAACTGATATAAAATTATCCATATAATGGTAGACCAGGACAAAATGATAGATACATGGGTCAATATAGGATGACCTTTTGACCTCTAGATAAATACATGGTCAATATAGGATGATCTTTTTGACCTCAAGATAGATACATGTGTCAATAGCAATGAATTGTTTGACCTTCAGGGGGTAGGCCGTGGCCCCTTGGGGGTAGGCCGTGGCCCCTTGGGGGTAGGCCGTGGCCCCTTGGGGGTAGGCCGTGGCCCCTTGGGGGTAGGCCGTGGCCCCTTGGGGGTAGGCCGTGGCCCCTTGGGGGTAGGCCGTGGCCCCTTGGGGGTAGGCCGTGGCCCCTTGGGGGTAGGCCGTGGCCCCTTGGGGGTAGGCCGTGGCCCCTTGGGGGTAGGCCGTGGCCCCTTGGGGGTAGGCCGTGGCCCCTTGGGGGTAGGCCGTGGCCCCTTGGGGGTAGGCCGTGGCCCCTTGGGGGTAGGCCGTGGCCCCTTGGGGGTAGGCCGTGGCCCCTTGGGGGTAGGCCGTGGCCCCTTGGGGGTAGGCCGTGGCCCCTTGGGGGTAGGCCGTGGCCCCTTGGGGGTAGGCCGTGGCCCCTTGGGGGTAGGCCGTGGCCCCTTGGGGGTGGGTAGGCCTTGTTGGCCCTGGATCACATGTCTCTGGCAGGATTTTTTTCTTTTTAATCATGACTGCTCCATGTAGAGGGCATATGGGCAAGAGATGGTGACTGACAAGTTTCCTAGTCACTTACTCCCACATCTGGAAGAAAGGATGTAGAGCAGATGTGCCTCAGCTCTATTGGGTCCTTTCAAATTTAGCCAGAAGGCTATCCACAATGTAGGATAAATGTCCTATAAGACAAGTCACCTGGACTCTTCTTGGGGATCCTCACATTTGGATCTGGTTGAATTAATTTGACAATGATCAAATGAACATGGCTCCTTCATCTAGGGCCACATACAGAGGTTGTCCGACCACGGGAGGTGTCTGAAATGACCACCAGCTTAAGATGAGATTTCTCTGGCTAGTCACTCCTGTGTGGGGTGAGGGTTGATACGTCCAAGTGATCTTCCATTTCAAGTGCAGCTTTAAACTTCCAAGGTTCTTCCACATCGACACATGTCAGTTGTGTGATTAATGTCAGGATCATTCTCTTCGGGCTCTAGGCTGCCTCCACTCATATACAGGAAGAACACTTCTGATGTTCTGAGCATGATAGCAGCTATTTAATATGGCTGTGATCTTGTTAATGTGAACCCATTCTCTGTGTATCCTATCACTTTAAAGTGTCTTGCTTTGAGGCATTTATATTATTTGCTCTTTTGAACAATTGTGGTCAGTTCATCCCAAACTTGGAGACATCTAGGGCCTTCTCCCTAAAGTCTTAATTGTTATTTCCTGAATCTTAAAGGCTTGTTACTCAGAAGATAGGGCTACAGATTCATAAGTCTGTGTCAGGGTGCCTGAGTCACTATCAGTCGACCTGGGCTGGACACTGTCTCCTTGCTCATCTCTGTAGACATGAGATTCCTGTGGGTCCTAGTGTCTTGTACAAATCATGCATAAAAGATCCTTGCAGACAGGTGATTGATGAGAAAGTCCTTTGAGTGTTTTTAAGGACTTTCCTCCCCGCAAATGCCTCAGTAAACTACTGATGGAGGTATTTCTAGATAGAGGATGATGGCCATCCTATTGAGAGACTGCTGGCCTTCGTACATGTCAGCACTCCGCGGTCCCACAAAGACTTGTGGCTTCTGTTATGTCTGCACTGATGACTCAAAAGACTACAATGTATGAGTGCTTGAGGCAACTAAGGTGGTGATTTTCTATAACCTCAGCTTCTAAACTGGTCATTCATGTGGCCTGTTCTGTCAGTTAGCCCATAAGGCCAGGAAGACGTTGGCCAAAGAGTGTTACCTTCATAGGGGAGGAACAGCATGTGGAATGTTGTAGGTGTTCACTGGAGATAGTATTGTGGGTTTGTGAAGCATGAGGGTCATTGTTGATCACTTTCCAGTTGACTGAATTTTAGGAAGTCGGCCTCTCATTCACCAGTTTCATCTGCCTCGTTCTGGTTAGCATTTGCAGTGGACATCTCACATTTTGCTGAGAGCCACACTTGGACTCTAGTTCAGCATTGAACGCTGCCCCTTTTACCTTCTGTTCATCTTTGCGCAATCCCAATCCTCTTACCAATTTTCTATATGAGGTACATGGACATAAGATTCTCAAAAGAAGTTACTTTGAAAAAAGGCTTTGGGCTGTTTAATACCCTTTCTGTCCCTACTTGTTCTTGGGGACAAGTTTCCCTGTAAGTGTGACTTAAAAAAAACAACCCAGGAAGGTACAATATGGTAGCCTGAATTTCAGGGTTATAAGAGAAGCTGGAAACTAGAAAATTCCAGTAATGGCTGGAATGGAAGGCAGGTGGGTACCTGAGTCATCCCTAGACATCCATTCCTCTCCTTGTAGTTATGACTACTCAAATGTCTTTGATTAGTGACACACTACTGCAACCAAGACATTTGAGTCCAAGCCAGACCAAGAGCGATAGAGCAGATGAGGTTGGGTACTGTAGCTGGTCTTCTGTGAAAGGCACGTGGGTACCTTTGCTTAAAAGGACACCTTCTATTTCTCACTGCTGTACCTTTCCCCAACATAGAGCAGAATGAGAGTCCTGCAGAGACTTTTGGTTGCTTTGTCTGCCCTGACAAGGGCTCATGTGTCAAGGATTGCAATGACCTTATGGGCATGGCACTTGATAAGTATTGAATCCCAGGTTATCGGATAAGCCAATCCGAAGTAATCCAGGTTTCATGAGCAGAAGAGCAAGGCAACTCCTGGGTTGACACTCATGAGGGCAGGAGAGGAATCACAAAGCATATACAGCACTCAGGTTTTAAGAAACCTATAGGCTTGGTCTTGAGCAGCCCTGGGGAGGGGCTAACTCTTGGGCTGAGGGGGTGGGTTCTAGCAGGGGAAGAGAGGGGCTTCCATCTAATCATCCCAGACTCTTTGGGTATACAAATACCAGGTGCTGAAATGCAGCTTCTACCAGAACACAACTGTTTAAAGCATGAAAAGCTTGGCAACCTTCTGGAATATTTCTATGGAGAATGCCAATTCAGCATTTTAGTGGACTCAGATATTCTTCCTTTGATTCAATGATAAAGACATCTTGGTGCATATGAGCATGAGTGCCAGGCCTTACTACTGTGTGGTCTGAAATGGTCTCTGGATTAACCTAAACCATCACAGAAACCAGAGTCTTGCAGAATTAGGTATGGGCTGCTGTCCACAGGACGAGGACAGAGCCCCTTTACTAAGGCACCAGGAGTCAGTTCTTGTTTTGCTTCGTCCAATCTTAACCCTCTTCAACTGGTGAGCTGAGTCCCTTCACGGCAGTACTCACAGGCGTTGCATCTCAAACCTTTACTCCTGTGACACCCCCAAAGAATCCAGTTTTTCTATATCAATCTGAGGTTGAAGTCAAGCTGCTGTTGTAAGGATCGGATTAGCTGTTTCAGGTCAAGACCCAAGAATCTGAGGTGTTGGTACCAAACAGATCTGGTCTTCTAGCGTGTCCCTTTTTTTCCTATCACGCTCTCCATCTGATGTTTTCTGTAGTTCCTTCCTTTGACCCTACCTACTGAGCCTGACTCGACAATCCTGAGAAGCAGGTTCTGGGTCTGTCTTAGGAAGACAAAGCAATCCTCAGGAACTTTCTCTCCAGTTAATGGAATGTTCCTGTCTCAGAAGGTTGGTGGAACCCCCACCCTGGGAGAGTCCATGATGGCCAAGACTGAATGGAGGTGCAATGTATCTTGGGGTGGATTTCTTCAGCTGCCCACACAGGGTAATCAGATCACCTGATATGCTACCATGGGCTCTGGTTCCTGTCTGCTGGAAGGTGAAGTTTACTAGTCTCAAGAGAGGCAGCCCTCAGCTCTACAGGTGCTGGAGCATCCTTAAGCCCCATAGATCTTTGACTACTTTGGGAATTGTAGCTGATCTGTGGGCACAGTGTTGGTTTCCTTCATTGACATCTGTAAAGGGGTGGGGGGCGGCAGTATCTAATCTTCTTTGACAACATTTGGATTTGAATGTCTTATGGAAACATGTTTCCATAACTGCCAGAAAACTTTGTGGTAGTTGTTAGAATCCAAAGATGAGTAGCTCCATGGACATTCCTCCAGTTCATCAGGACAGGAAGCTTCTATGAATCAAGGTTTTACAAATTCCTAGGCAACTTTAAAAAGGTGATGGGCCCTTGTCAGGCTTCAGATATTCTATCTAGATGTTCACTGTAGATCTAAATGAGGACAGTTGAGCAGTAGAGTGCTCAGTGTGAAAGTTTCCTGTGTTGAAGTTACTACCACCAGGCAGGCTGAGTTCATGATTTTCCATTTCGGACTCAGTTGTGGGGATATTTTGTGCTCTCATAAATACTTGCCTGGAAATCAGGGTGGAACTAGCCACTAGTTAACCATAGAGGACAGGCAGTGGTGGCACACACCTTTAATCCCAGCACTTGGAATCTCATGCCTTTTGATCCCAGTACTTGGGAGGCACATGTCTTTAATCCCAGCTCTAGGGAGGAGGAAACAGGAAGTGATATGGCTGGGCAGAGAGAGGCATACAAGATGGGTGGAGACAGGAGCTCCACCCTTTTCCAGTCTGAGGATTCTGTAGAGCTAAGACCTCTCTAGTAGCTGGCTCCTTTGACTTCTCTGATCTTCCAGCATTTTCTCCAACATCTGACTCCAGGTTTTTATGAAGACCAATAAGAATCTGCATTACACTCAGTCCTCTGAACATGGGCAGAACATAACAGGTAATCTTTTATACCTAGGCCCAGTTCCAAAGAATCCTTGATCTCTTGTCAAGGAACTTCATTATCCATGTCTCTATGCTGGAAATGAGAATGCTGAGGAGGAAGAAGAAATGGAAACGCTACCCAGAATGTCCCTTTAAGCTCTCCCTAGACTATCTAATGAGTTCTAGTTTGGAGTGTTAACTCCTGTACACCAACTCACTGATGTTTTAACCACATGGTTGGGTTCATCTTGGCACAACCTCACTCCTGGTAGCAACTCTGTATATGAGGTACAGGGCCTTAGTGTTCTCAAAAGAAGGGCTGCCTTGACAGTCTACTCTGGCTTTTTGTCACATTTCTTCCCTAGTTGTACTTGGAATAGAAGTTTCCAAGTAAAGATGACTTTTTCAACCCTAACAAGGTACAATAGGCTTGAACTCCAAGATATAAGAAAAATCTGAGCTGGGCAGTGGTGGCGCACACCTTTAATCCCAGTACTTGGGAAGCAGAGGCAGGCAGATCTGAGTTCGAGGTCACCCCTGGGCTACAGAGTGAGATCCAGGACAGGCACAAAGCTACACAGAGAAACCCTGTCTCGAAAAACCAAAAAAACAAAAACAAAAAATCTGGAAGCTAGAAGAGAGAACTCAGCCACTTGTAACAGCTAGACTGGAAGGCAGGTTGGTACTTTGCTCTTGCCTACATCTCCAACACCTCCCGCTCCTCCGTAGTTGGCAACAGCCATTAAACATCTTCCCCTTGTCACATGCTATGTGCTAACAAGATATTTGACTCCAGCCTAACCAAGGGCAATAGAGCAGCTGAATTTGATACTGTAGTTGGACTTCTGCGAAAGGCACTTGGGTGTCGCCTGTAACCAGCGTGAGCATGTCCCTCACTCTGGCTTTGGGGACTTAAAAGACATTGATTGGGGCTGCCATTGCTATTTGAAGCCTTTTCAGAGTCCTGTCTGAATGCTGCTCTGTGGAATGAAGTTGTGGAGGAACCCAACTGGACAGGGATAAGCCTGAGAAATACTGTGGTTGCTAGACAGGATCCCAAAGAATGTCTTGATGCAATGTAGCCTGTATCTAATGCATTTATCCCTCACCATCTAAAAAGAACAAATGTGGTTCTTACTGTCCTGTGAACTATAAGAGCCTAATGGCTTCACATCCCTATGGTGGAGGTGGACATGGAAAACCAGGAAGTTGTTCCTACCAGTGCTGTAGGATCAGAAACATCACAGAAAGAAATTGCCTCTCATCACCCTGTCCTTAGTGAATCAGTCTGTCTAATTGCCACCAAGTGCCCTTGTGGACGGCCTGTCAAGATAATGTTAGACATGGGGGCTAACATACCCTTCTTAACATACTTTATATCGTGGTGAGGACACACCATGATGAAAGCAACTTGGGGAAGGAATGGGTTTCTTCAGTTTACACTTGTATATCACTGTTCATAAAGGACATGAGGGCAGGAACTCAGGCAGCAGGGACCTGGAGGCAGGAGCTGATGCACAGGCCATGGAGACTTGCTGCTTCCTGGCTTGTTCTTCTTGGTTTCTCTCAGATTGTTTTCTCGTAGAACCTAGGACACCAGCTTAGGGATTACCTGGCCCTTAAAAGGCTAGGCCCTCTCCCATCAACCAGTAACTAAGAAAATACACTGCAGCTTGCCTACAGCCCTGTCTAATGGAGGTATTTTCTCAATTACGGATCTCTCCTCTGATTTTTAGCTTGTGTCAAATTGACATAAAACGATCCACACAATGGTTGACCTTGACAGAATCCTACAGACACGTGGGACAACATAGGATGGCCTTTGAGGGGGTGTGGCTGTCCTGGTCATCTTTAAGAAAGTGTATTTGAATGTTATGAAGTCAGAAGGCAGCTCTTTTCATCATCTCAAGTGTCTTTATGGCCAAGTCCCATCTATCCTTCTGAAATAAGGGTCTGCATGCAGGACAGGCTTGAGGGCACTGTGAAATCCAAGTTGATGGCCAAAGGGATGTGGCTGTGTTGTCACTTCTTGGTCTCAGGTCTGAAAATCAGGGGAGGCATTCAGCAGACATCTACCTGGATCAGTGGATAAAGATGGGCACTTGGAGCTAACCTGCCCATGAAGAACTTGATCCTGTGTCTTGGACAGAAGGATTTCTCTTCACTCTTCTCAGTTACAATTGTTTCAGGTAGAAGGGGTGTGGGCAAGAGACAGTGACAAGTTTTATCCCTTGTTATCTGGGAGAAAAGACATAGGGCAGATGTACACTAACTCTGCTTGTGTCCTTCAAATTTAGCCAGAAGGCTATCCACAATGTAGGATAAATGTCCTATAAGACAAGTCACCTGGACTCTCCTTGGGGATCCTCACATTTGGACCTGGTTGAATTAATTTGACAATGATCAAATGAAAATGGCTCCTTCATCTAGGGCCACATACAGAGGTGGTCCTACCACGGGAGGTGTCTGAAATGACCACCAGCTTAAGATGAGATTTCTCTGGCTAGTCACTCCTGTGTGGGGTGAGGGTTGATATGTCCTGGTGATCTTCCATTTCAAGTGCAGCTTTAAACTTCCAAGGTTCTTCCACATCGACACATGTCAGTTGTGTGATTAATGTGAAGATCATTCTCTTCGGGCTCTAGGCCTCCTCACTCATAGGTAGAAAGAACATTCCTGATGTTCTGAGCATGATAGCAGCTATTTAACATGGCTGTGATCTTGTTAATGTGAATCCATTCTCTATGTATCCATTCGCTTTAAAGCACCTTGCATTGAGGCACTTGAGCTGTTTGCCTCTTTTGAACAATTGTCCTCAGTTCATCCCAAACTTGAGGAGACATCTAGGGCCTTCTCTTTAAAGTCTTCTCAAATTCTTGAGAAAATGATTCAGGGTGTCATTCTAAATCAAGTGTGGCACACTGCCTGCATGCTTGGTATTCATCAGGGGTCCTACTTTAACACACATACACCTGTAGGGAGCTCATGTCAAAGGGCTTAGCTCTGGCCCTGAACTGGACATAGGCTGCTGGGCTTCACTATAGACCTTTGTCTTTTATAACCCTCTATATTGTGAGATTATTTTTTGTTTCTAGCAATTTCATCATTGGTGTTTCCTAAAATGTGAAGACCTGCTCCTCAGAAGTTAGGATGGAGGACTCTGCAGTCTATGCCAATTCAGGATTTTAGACCAGAGAATATTCTTCCTTCTGTTCGATGCAATGTGAGAATAATAGTACAGACATCTTGGTGCATATGAGCATGAGTGCCAGGCATTACCACTGGTGTGCTCTGAAATGGTCTCTGGATTAACCTAAACCATCACAGAAACCATCCCTAGAGCTATACAGAAGGGTAGGCAGGAACTGTTGTCCACAGGAGGAGGGCAGAGCCCCTTTCCTAAGAACTGATTCATGGTGCCTTGTCTTGCCTCATCCACTCCTAACCCTCTTCAACTGGTGAGCTGAGTCCCTTCACGGCAGTACTCACAGGCATTGCTTCTCAAACCTTTTACTCCTGTGACACCCCCAAAGAATCCAGTTTTTCTGTGTCGATCCGAGTTCAGCTGTTAAGAATCAGACTGGGGCTGGTTCAGATCAAGATCCAAATGTTGTGAGTCATTATCAAACAGATCCCATTGTGTCAAGTGCTTCGTCCCTCATCCCTCTCATCCCTCTTAAAACATCTTTTTTTTTCTACCCAGTCTCCATCTCTTGATGGTTTCTTCGGTTCCTAAGTAGACCCCCCACACACACCTACTGAGCCTGACTCTACAACTCTGAAAAGCGGGTTCTGATCTGCTTTAAGGAAGACAATGCAAGCGGTCAGATCATGCTCCTGGGCTGTTCAAGTCTGAGAAAGGGTCAGTGGTCAGAACTCATGGTGGCTGCGATGGAATGGAGGTGGTGTGGTGTGTCTTGGGGTAAATTTTTGCAATCAGACCCTTGCACGGGGCAGTTTGGTTGCCTGATATGCTACCAGGAGCTCTGGTTCCTGTTCTGCTGGGAAGTGAAGTTCACTACTCTCAAGAGAGCATCCCTCTGGCTCTGCAGGCGCTGGACTACCATGAGTCCCTATAGATGAATACTTGGGAGTTATGGCTAATGCTCTGGACGTGGTTGGTTTTTTCCCCTCTTTGTTTGCATATGTAATGTTGTAGCTGATGCTCTGATTCTTGACTAACATTTGGACCTGAGGTGTGATGTATGTGCAGGAGTGTTTCTGTGACCACCCCAAAACCTTTGTTATGTAAAGATGAGTGACTCCATGGAAACCTCCCATGCCCCACCCAGCTCTTCCCAATGGGGAGCTTGAAGGACTTCTAAGAATCAAGAGACTTGCTCCAGGTTCCTCTTAGGCAACTTTCAATGGTGGCAGGTGGGGGGGGGGGGCGGGGGGGGCTTTTCTTGCTCTCCTAAACACCAATTCAATGACCTCTCATCCCTAGATTCAGTGCCTCTGAGCACACTCCTCATACCAGTTTTTTGTATGAGGCAAAAGGGCCTTAGAATTCTCCGAAGTTGCCTCAACAAAGTCTGCTTTGGCTGTCACACTTTCCTTCCCTGTTAAGGAAAAGCTTCCCAGTAAAGATGACTCTTCCAATGCCAAGAAAATATGTGGTGGCTTGAATTCCAGGGTGTGTGTATGTTTGTGTATAATTACATTATAATGTTATATATTATAATTATATATATAGACACACACCCTAGAAAACTATGTGAAAACTCAGCCTCTTGTAATGGCTAGGCTGGAAGGCAAGTTAAGTACCTCACTCTCACTGGACATCCTCCACCCCTCTTGTAGTTGTGACTACTAGAAAATGTCTTCCCTGTGTCACTATTGTGACCAAGACACTTGACTCCAGCCTGACCAAGAGGAATAGAGCAGCCAAGGTTGGTACTACAGCTGGGGGTCTGTAAAAGGCACGTGGGTGTCACCTGTAACCAGTGTGATCGTTACCTGTAACGGTTAACTGGTCTTGCTAATAAAAAAAAAAAGCAGAGCCAGATATTGGGGTGAATGCTGAAAGATCCCAGAAACAGAACAAGCCACAGCCAACCTCACCTCGTCAGCTCCTCAGCTGATCCTGTTTCCTCAGACTTAAAAGCCTCTGAGTTCTCACCCAAATGGATCTCAGCTGAACTGCTAAAAAGGTTCTAGTTCCTGGTCCTTGAGTGTCTTGACTCATCTATGTGGAAGAGAGAATAATAGGGCAGATGGACCCCAGCTCTACTTGGGGCCTTTCAAATTAAACCAAAACACTATAAAGTAGGATGGATGTCCTGCAAGGCAAGTGCCCTGGACTTTTCTTGGGGGGTGGGATGCCCACATTTCGATCTGGCTAGATGTGTTTTGACCAGTGAAGATGGCTTTTTGATCTAGAGAGACATAACAGAGGTGCTAAAATGAGCAGAGGCTTGTCATTCTTATGTGACCTTCCATCTAAGTACCAGCCTTTAAACTCCCATGTGCTTGTCTACCAGTACCCATCGGCTGTGACAAGTATGTCAGAAAACTGTTTCCCTCTTGTGCTCATAGGTAATGAAACTGTAAAGCAGGTTTGGGGATATTCTTACTGATGTTTCTTTGCACGAGGGGCGCTATTTAATATGGCCCTGACCTTGTTAACATGAACCAGTTTTCTATGTATCCCATTGCTAAGGCACCTTGGGATGTGCCACTTGGGTTGGTTCTTGTGTGCCACTATTTAGTGAGCAACTGCAGTGACCTCATCTCTGATTTGGGGAGATACCCAGAGCCTTCTCCCTAAAGTCTTCTCAAACCCTGAGAAAAGATAGAGTGTGACTCTAACGTATGGCACATGCCTACGTGCCTGGTATTCTTCAGGGTTCCTACCCAGTTTTTAAACCACACACCTTTATAGAGGTGGTATCAAAGGGCTGAGTTCTGCCCTTGAACTTAGCATAGGCTCTCGGGCTTTGTTATAGACCCTAGTCTGTTACTAACCTCTTCATTGTGGGGTTGACTGGTCTCTTAAAAACCCAAGGAAAACCGGTCAGTGGGCTCTTTAAAATTGAGGATGTGCCACTCAGATGGGATAGGACCGGATTCATAATTCTGTTTCAGTGCAGCTGAGTGACTATCTCTATCTCCTTCCAGTAGCCATTGGATTCCTGTGAATCCTGATCCTTTATGCAAGACATGGCCAAAAGATGGTGCCTTTGCAGTTAATTTCTCAATAGCTCCCTGTGACTGTTACCAAATGGCATTTCCTAGGTTCCCTCAGTGAGCAAGGAAATAGCCTAGGAACATCGCCACCAGAGAGGATGGAACTCCTCTAATGGAAAGACAGAGTGCTTGCCTTTTGAATGTTAACGTTGCAGTCCTAAGACTTGTTGCTTGCTATAGTTGCATTAGGGACCCCAAATACTACATATGAGCACGTATGGCCACTGAGCTTAAGCTTTTTGCTTTGTCCATGGCCGCTCATGTGGTGTGCTGTGCCAGAGTTATCGCAATAGGGTCAGAAGAACTTTGGCCATTCGTGTCACATTCAGATGGGAGAAATCACACACGTTCTCTTGTATGTGTTCCACTGGAGATCATATTGTGGGGGTTGTTGTATGTGTGTTTCTCCCCTTTTAATTCTACTGGCTCACGGAGAATTGGGGGAGTTTGGGAAGGAATGATTTTAAAGCTGTGCCGTGTTAGTGAGTCATGGTGTGTGACTTTCCTAGTTGACTGAATTTTAAGTCTCTTACCCATTTCATCCTGAAGTTATTGGTTAGAATCTGCCACAGACACCTCCCACCCCCACCCCCCCTGAGAGTCCTATTTGGCCTCTTGCCCAGCACCAAGCACTAACTTTCTACTCCTGTTGGCTCAGATGCCAGCATAGGTGTAAACCTAAGTTCCCAGAGGCCCGTGCAGGGAGAAAGTGGCTGAGACTAAGGGGGCTGTTCTCTAGGGTCCGCAGACTTCTTTCAACTGAACTCAAAATGTGAGCTGGCCTCTGTAGCATGCATGCCAGACTTTTTTGGAGAGAGGATAGAATGCAACCTCTACCTTCCTGGGTCTCCAGTGCATTCTGTAATTCCTGGGTGAGTACAGCTTACCTTGACTTTGGTGTCCCCTTGTGCATACAGCCTTGGTGGGAGCCTATGAATCTGGAATGGCCACCCCCGTGGTTTGCACCTTCTCCCCCTTTCTTAGAGGGACAGCTTGTATTTTTTACATGGGTGCTGGTCTCTGAGGCAGAGTAGACTCGTTTGGAGACAAAAGAGCTTTGGCCATCCTGGTGTATGTAGAGGGAAATGATTTATCATGTGATGGAGCCTGTAGCTGACCACTATCTATTTAAAGATAGAAACAGCATCACATTCTTCTGGAACATTTCCAAAGAGATTGCTGATATGGAATTTGTATGGCACCAAAAGGATTTTCTATGTGTTTAATGAGGTATGTGAGAACGGTCCCAGAAGTCTGAGGTGTTTTGTGCATGAGTGACATGCATCTGTAACATGCATGTTACATCTTGGTGGCCTTTGCCTGTCACAGGTGTGGCCTGAAATGGTCCCTAGAGTTGAGTAATGCCATGTAAGAAATGAACTGGGCCGGGTGATGGCGGTGGTGGTGGTGGCGGCGGCGGCGGCACACACACCTTTAATCCCAGTACTCAGGAGGCAAAGCCAGGTGGATCTCTGAGTTCAAGGCCAGCCTGGTCTACAGAGCGAGATCCAGGACAGGCACCAAAACTATACAGAGAAACTCTGTCTCGAAAAACCAAAAAAAAAAAAAAGAGCGGGGCTTTCTGCTGTAGGTGTCCATGTCTTTCGGTGTATTCTTTACTACATTTTGTAAATGGTGTCAACATTATCTTTCAAGATCAAGAAGGAATAAGTGCTCACAGTTCTCATGCTCCTTTCTGATTCCTTGTAGTTTGGCCTCAAAGGCTTTGTTCTTTGGGAGAAAGTTTGTATTTTAATGAAATGCTATCTGCTAAGTCTGCACTTTCGTCTGGATTCTGAGATCTCATGCAGTTCAGGATGACTGCTAATGTTTTTATCTCCGCCCCTTTTCTGTTATAAAGGAACTGATGGCATTCTGTGGAATGTAGGTGTTTTCTTCTTTGAAATCATCCACAAGGAGAACGACAGGGATGTAATCCTGGTGGCCGGTAGCCTTGTAGCTGATCAGTTTGCTTACTTGTCCTCCAATCTCTTCAAAGTCAGTTGCTTTGTTTTTCAATACAGCACACCGGGAACTTCTCTCTTCGTTCCCCACCTTCTGATTTTTTTTTTTTAAAAAAAAACCTCTTCTGTTTGAGCTCAGCCTCAAAACACAGCTCATGATTTCTAAGCAACAGCTAAGACCAAATCAGGCCTCTACCTCACATCTCTCAAAACAGCACAGATCACTGTGTTTCACTATTAAGCCTGATCGTGTCCTCAGTTTCTGGCCCATTTGGTATGTTCTTTTGAACTGAGAGACACTTGGAGAGAGAGGATGAACCCCCTGCTTCTCTCCAGTGTGCATGCCACCTGCCATCAAAGCCAATACCAGCTGTGCCCTATCGGTGGGTGTCATATGGGTGGATGAGCATCGGTCTAGTTATGTGAAGTGTAAGGGGGCAAATTTCCCCTCAATCATTTGTTCTTGGCCTACTGATTCCTGGTCATGTGGTTAGACCAGGTAACCTATGCTCCACAGAGGCTGTGAAATAGACTGGACCATATGAGCACAGGGCAGTTGGCGCTTAGAAAGGCAGAGTCATTGTCTACCTGAAAGTCCAGAGACAAAAGAGAACTTCAGGCCCAGAGAAAAAGATTGAACGACCCTAACTCCATGGGTCCCAGCCATTTCTTGGAAGTCTAGAACTGTATTTTGAGGTCAGAAGTGACCTTGAAACTGAAGTCCAAATCTGGGAGCCTTGAGGGCAGAGGTTCACCTTGCTCCCCTTGACTCTGGGAACCACCTGTATTCAAAGAGGAGGAGACTCTTGGCTGTGCAATGCTGACCTCTGAAGGAGTCCACGACACCCTAGGTTGTAGCTTTTTTTAATTATTATTGGATGGGCGACCAGCCACTGGTTGATTCTGGATCATGAAGTAACTGCCCTTGGTTTCTTCCCACCTCATGGGGTGAGGCAGACCCTGACAAGCAAGTGTCTGTCATTAACTTGATAGAAAAGCTAGGTGATAAAATGCAAAAAAAAAAAAAAAAAAAAATTCAGAACTTAAGTCTCCTCATCTGACAGTGGCCTTGGCATTATCAGAGCTCCTGGCCCCCAGTGCAGAAGCTCCAATTCTGTCCCCACTTGGAAACAAAGTACCACGTCCCGTGGCTTTACCTAAACTTCTGCCCCAAATGATGGAGAATCCCCCAGCTGTCCTCTTAGCTGACGGAGAGTTGAAATTCTCCATTATAGGGAAGGGATTCTCCACATCTTACTGTGGTTTGAGCACAAACATTGACACACTTTCACTGGACAGGAATGTTCTGGTGAGAGTAAAAGATCTCCGCCCCCCCCCCCTCCCCAGGCATCTAGTTTCTGACCTTTGGTGCTCAGACTGACACTGGATCTGCAGCGTCTCACTGAGGCAGGCTCGGGGGACCCTGGAGGAACTAGGGGCATCTTCTCGGGTTCTCTGGTACCCGGTGGGGTAGGTAGGACCCTCTGCACAGTCTGTGCCAGTATATTCTTTGTGGTCATGGTGTCTCATCTCTGAGGTTCTTGTCCAAGCAAAGGCCTGGCTGCTGAGATGTCTGGGGCCCAGGAGAGTTTGAACTCGGACCCAGATTCAAACCCTGGGGGTGTCCATGAACTCCTTTCTGCTGTTCTTCTGAGATCTCCATTCTCAACAGGGTGGGCCCTGAAGCAAGGTCAATATCAAACAATTAAGTCTGGAGGCGTTTCAATTTCCTGAAAAGTCATGAGATATTATTCTAGGTTTTAATCAGAATGAGCCATGGGAAAAGGATGGGTTAAATTGTCCTGGGTGTCATATTTTTCTGGTGTTTGCTCTTTTTGTCAGACCAGTTCTTGGGTGTGCCCCTGTGTTGGAGACAGCTGGCTGGGGGTGAGGTTGGGCAAGGACCTCAACTTCAGCTAGCCGGAAGGGCTTGGCTTTCTTCCATCTTGGTCACCAGCTCTGATGTTAGGGGATAAAACTTTGGCTCCACATGCCCTTGGGTATCCTTTGAAGGTCTGCATTAAGGGCCATTTCTCATTAGGAGGTACAATCTGGGGTACCTTTCTCTAATTCTATTGCTAAGCTCTCAAGGGGGATATTTGGGCAAATAACTGTCAGCTTGTCAAGTGAGGGTGTCTACTGTGTACTTCTAAGACATGGATACACATCTGCCCTGAGCAAATATGTTGAGGAGTTTATACTCCTTTGTCTTAGCCTGTTTCTCTGTTATGATGAAACATTGACTTGAACTTGAGGCGGGGCGGGTGGGTGGGTGGGTGGAGGGATGGTTTGTTTCATAGTACAAACTAGGAGGAATCCATGGAGGGAATGGAGTACTACTCAGCTGTTTTTTAAAAATGAGATGAAATTTGCAGGCCAACAGGTAGAACTAGAAGAAAAACCTGAATGAGCTAACCCAGACCCAGAAAGACAAACATGGTATGTATCCATAAGTGGATGTTAGCGGTTTAGTGAAGGGTAATTATGCTACAAGCCCCAGACACAGAGACGAAGTAACAAGGAGGGCTCATGAGGAGATGCATGGATCTCCCTGAGAAGGAAACAGAATAGATGCCGTAGACAGGTAAGGATTGGAGCAGGAGGGATCAGGTGGGAATGAAGGGGTGAGTTACGGGGAGAAAGGACTGGAATTGGGGAGCAAGGGGGGATGTGGAAACCCAATGCAATGGAAACTCTAGAATCTGAGGGTGACCCTAGTGAAGTGTACTCCTAGGAATAAGGGATATGGAGCCTGAACTGGCCATCTCCTGGAACCAGGCAAGGCTTCCAGTGGTGGGACTTGGGACATCAACCCAGCCACACAATCTACCTACAATTTGCCCTGCCCTGCAAGATGTGCTTGGGATAATGGCGGTATAGAACTTCTGGAAGTGGCCAACCAATGCCTGGTCCAACTTGAGGCCCGTTCCACAAGACGGCCTATGCCAGACACTACCTGGAGCACCAGGACCTAGAAGCTGGATAGGCCCAGAGACGTAGGACAGACCCAAACGCGACTGGCCAAAGTAAGTCAATGAAATGATTCCTATAGATCTATTACATGCATAGACTGGAGCCTAGCCCAGTCTTCATCAGAGAGGCTTCATCCAGCAATCGATGGGAGCAGATGCAGAGACCCATAGCCAAACGCTGGGGAACCCTGTGAAACAGTGGGACCAGGGGCAGGATTATAGGAGCCAGAGGGGTGGAGGATACCAGAAGAATGCAGCCTACAGAATCAACTAAGCAGAGCTCATGGACCTCACAGAGACTGAAGCAATAATCACTCTCTATGGGTCTGAGCTAGGCTCTCTGCTTATATGCTATGGTTTGTATAGCTTTGTGTTCTTGTAGGACTCCTAACGGCAGGAGTGGCAGTTGTCTCCTTTGCCTGCTTTTAGGACCCTTTTCCTCCTCTAGCCTTGATGTGAGGTTATGTGCCTAGTCTCATTGTAACTTGTTACGCAGTGTCCAGTTGATATCCCCGAGAGGTATGCTCTTTTCTGGAGGGAAATTGAGAGGAGGGGAGACATGGGGGGCAGGCAGAAGGGAAGAAGTAGGGGGAGGGGAAACTGGCCAGGAGGGGAAACTGTGGCCAGGGTATAATGTATGAGAGATGAATAAGGAGAATGATAAAATGGGGCGGGGCCAGGGGAGAGCTCCACAGGCTTATGGAGGTATTTTCTCAATTGAGGTTCCCTTTCTGATGACTTCTAGCTTGTCAAGTTGGTCTCTGAACAAATCTGCAGCTCAAACATCATTGTTATACACAGTGATATATTGCACACCCCCACTTCTTCCCAATAGAAGTCCTTATTGGGTGGCTAAAACTCCTGCTTCCTCTCTACATTGACCTGACCCCAGACTTGGAAGGGAAAAATTCTTGAGTTTCTGAAGGTGTTAGACTCAAAGACATGCAGAAGTAGCAGGACAAGGGAGAGAGAGAGAGATCCAGGCCAGCCAGGACTTTGACCCTGTCTCGTGTTCGTATGACCCTCTTGACGATCAAGGCGAAGGCTACACTTGACCCCCAACCCAAAGGTCATCTAAGCAAGCCCTTTCCACTATGTCTTTGGCATTTTTGGAGCACTAATCTGAAATGTCAAACATGCTGAAAGATGAATATGAGCGTCATTTTCAGTAACTCTGCTTTATCCTGGGTCAGAATGGGCTGGTCCTGAGTGTGAGACTCCCGCGAGGGAGATAGGGCTTCCTTGAGTACAAACAGCCAGGTTATGCCAACACAGGAAGAATGGGTTGCTTCCTTGATGAATCTCTTTCCATGGTAAAGTTTGCCTCCTCGTGTAGCTAATGTACTTCCTCCTGGAGGACCAAGGTGTAGAAGACCCAAGCATCAACCAACCCTCCAGATGGAGGACGATCCATCTGGAGGCATGATCGATGTTTGGATCAACAGGCTGACTTCCCTGAGGCCATCACCACCACCTATAAAGCCCTTGCCAAACTTAAAGCTGTTTTAAGTTTATGATACCACAAACCACACCCTCCCGAAAGTAACACTCTAAGCATACAAAACAAAAACAAAGCTATGCGCTTTCTTTTTCAGAGTGTGAAAAGTTTATTTTAGGCATGTTGTAAGTACAGTGTAACTTAGAAAGTTTCCTGGTGTAACATAAGCCTAGTGTGCACAGGAGACATAATTATGTTGATACTCTTCTCAAAGTGCTTGTCATTGCTTCCATAAAGATGGGTTCTAGAAATAGGCTATACAAGGTATCTTAAGGGGACTACAGGAGAATCTGGTGTGGCCATAGTCATACAGGTAGCAGAGAGGTCCTCTGGGTTATTACCCACCTAAAGTCTTGGTTGTGAGACTTTTTTTTGGGGGGGGAGTCCCTAGACATACAGATAGTGCAAAGGTCACGTAGACTATTAGGTATCTCCAGTCTTGGTTGTAGAGCTTAGTATGGCCTGGCCCTACAGGTAGCACAAAGATTATCTAGGCTATCAGCCACCTCCAGCCTTCTGGGTGGAAAACAGATCCCTTGAAAAGATAACTCTGAATGTCCCATGTGTCTATAAAATATAGAAGTCTGACCATGAGGGACCAATTGGGATAGAGGCCACTCAGGCCACAGAGATACCCGAAAAATTTGTTTCTACTCCAATATTAAGGTTTGATTCCCAAAGCACAAATTTTATAATTCTAAGCTGTCCATGATGGTTGGAAGTTTCAAAAAAAAAAAAAAATCCCTTCCCAGGCATAGTTGGCAGTCTCCACTAGGAAAGGGAAGACAAACCTACATGTAACTTGAGTGTGATGGCAGCTCATGCCTGCAAATTCTAGTTCTTGGAGAGGCAGAGGCAGGAAGATTCGGAGTTCAAGTCTCCACTGCCTGGTAAGCCCCTGTCTCAAAGAAATTAACAAAACACTTGTTCATTAAAAGTGAAAAAGCAAACCGTGTCCCAATTTAATTTTAAATAAATTTAAAAATGAGTCACACAAATCAAACCCTAACCCTGAGTTCATTTAGTATGTGTGCCTCCTGGGCCCCTGCATGAGGAAGAGCGGGTCCTAAAAATGAGGCTGACCAAAGTCTCTTGCAACAGACAACTTCATTCAGAGCATCAGATAATTTACACTGAGGTTAAGCATCACCTAAATATATACAGGACAAGCCTCATGCACCAAAGATATGTTTTCCCACAGAGGCATATAAACAATAGCCAGTTGTCATGAATAATTTCAAGTTGAACTACCCTCTACACCCGGGAGGGGCATGAAAGCACATTCAAGGAACAACCTGTGTTATGGAGGAACAAGGCTCACAAGACTCTTGATTACTTGGAGTTCCAATGCAGCTTCATTCATGGGCCGTGTTCTGACAGTTGTCCCTTGGGCTGGGAAAGTTGCCAGAGACATTTCTGCTGTGGTCCACCTTTAGCTTTGCATCACTCACTCACTTCTGGCCTTGTGTGCTAGGACAGGAATATTCCAAATTGAATAGGCAACGAGAGCTTAGTCCTGTGTACCCAGGGGATAGGAGCAGAGGACAATGGAGAGTCACTTTCCTGTTCTTAGCTTGTGGTGGCCTGCTGTCATCCTGTTGGACAAGAGGCTTCTCTAACTCACTGATCTGTCTGCTCAGCTTCTGTGAGGTTAACCAGATGACCATGGTGTTCTTGGTTGGTTTCTACTAACCATTCGCCGGTATTGGGGTTCTGCCATGTTCTTTGGACTTCTATGTGGGCTTTTCACTCAGTGGCCTTTGCATCCTCTGTGCTCAGGAAGAGTGAAGAGGCTGAGAATGTGCCTTGGCAAGACTAGTTGTGAGCCTGACCTTGTACATTCCTAGAGTTTGTGTATGACTGTGTGTTTACCAAAATAAACCCGATAAAGAAAGGGCAGGATGTTGAACTTTCTATTTTCTTGTCTTTCTGTATTTTGGGGAAGTACTCCTCTTAGTCCAAGGCCTGGCTGGGCTGATTTCTTGTGTTGAAAGCAGCTAGTAAGTAGGGACCCCAAGGACATCCCTGCAGGCAGGGACACATGTGTCAAGTTGGCATTAAGTAGCCAGCACAGCTACTGAAAGGAAGAAACCTTAATTGTGGCCGTGGGACATTTTCTTGATTGGTAGTCGATGTAACCAAAGCCAGCCCACTTTTGGCAGCACCATCCCTAGGCAGATGGGCCTGTGCTGGCTCAGAAAGCTAGCTTACTTGTGAGCCTGGGAGAAAGCCGTTACACAGGGTTCCTCTGTGGTGTCTGCTTCAAGTTCCAACCTTGAGTTCCTGCCTTGGCTTTCCTTCATGTCACCTGTAAGCCCAGCAAACTTTCCTTCCCTAAGTTGCTTGGTATTTATCACTTTCTCTTCCAGGCTCAGATGACTTCACAGTGGAGAGCAGAAGGATACAGAAAATTTCTCGGCTTCTGCCCCAGATAGATGAGCCTGCCTTTTCTCCCCCGTACCTAGCAAAGCTCCAGCTTAAGTCTCTTCCTTCAAGAAGACGGTGACCCTCCCACCTCCTTGCTGCATGAGGGCTGGAGCATCTGTCATGAGGCTCTTGACCCAGCCTCCTCCCAGCTTCCCAGATACCCAACTCGGGTCTCAGCCCACGCCATCTGTTGGTGAGACCATAAATCAGAGGCGGCTGCAGCCCAGGGTCAGGTCTGGTCAGCTTGCTGATGGCATTAGAGGAATGAATGGAAAATGGGGTGTTTATATTAGTTTTGGCTCCGAGACTTCAAGGAGGAATTCTGGCGTTCAAAGGCCTGATAGACTCGGCACCAACACATCCTGGGTCAGCAATTATGGCTTAAAGATCCTTCAGCAGGGCCTGGGGTGGAACCTCCCTGGGACTGTGTGGGCCACCTGAGCAGCCCTGCCTTCATCGTGTTGGGGGAAGGTAGGCTGAGCTGGGTACATGAGCTGCCACTGGACATGTGGATGTAACTTGTTACCCACTCCCTTATCGGCACTCCCATGGTGCCAAGGTCCCTACTGGACAGCCCTGGCAGCCCTGCCCCTTGAGAAATGCATCTGCCTCTCTTAACAATGACTTACACGGTGACTCAGCAGTAGCAAATGCAAAATGCTTCTCAGGGCAGGTGGCTGGTGCTGGGGTCTGATAATGGTGGATGAGTCCCGGCAAGGGGACACAACACCCAAGCTAGAACCCAGGTCTGAGAAGATTTCCACACCCCCCCACCCGGGTGTTCTAGAGCGAAGACGGTTCACGGAGTGGGACTACATTGACTGGAATGGCCAGGCTGGTTAAGTCCTTGGTGACAGCTCTATGCCACTGAGGCAAGGAGGGGGCAAGGCTTGTGGCGGCTGTGAAATCTGGTGACATAGGAATGCAAGTCGGGAGACTTCCTGGAGGAGGTAGCCTCTGAGCTGATAGTCACTCATCAGACCTTGCTTGAGGTAAAATCTAGAATCAGGAGGAAGCGTTCAAATATGGGAAGTCTCTTCAGTGAGCAAAGGGAAAAGGCCACAGGAACCACAGCCCAGGGCCTGTGGCTTCCCTCTAGTAAAGTAGCTTTCCTCTACATGCCTACAAGAGGCGCTCTTCTCCTTGAGTGTCATTAGAAATGTCCTGAGGGGGCGATGCTGAGCCCTGATCCATGGCCCTGTAAACTGTCCACCGCAGTTCTCTCCCTTCAACGCTACCCCATAGCCTGTTGTAAAGCGGATGAAAAGATGGGTCTTCTGCACACAAAGGACATTCACAAGGGCAGAAGCCGAAGATGGCTATGTCAGATCTTCCATCTAGCACCCCGAGCTGGACACATGTAGACACACAGAGATGTCCTTGATACAAAGGACAAACTCACAGACTGGAGAGACACAAGGGCCAGGGAGCAAACTGAGGTACCTAGGATGCATATCCAAGTGAGATGTGGATGTAGAGAAAGGACCAAGCTGGGGCCCAATGTATGTACTAGATGCCTTAAGTAGACATCCTGGGGACAGCAGAGTAGCCTGGCTTTCCATCTCTCTGCCTGGATCCAGGCCAGATGGTCCCTAAGTCATCCCACGTGTTGACCTCACCTACTTCCCCCAGCAGAGGCCCCTCCCCAAGGTCACGCCTCCCCAGCTCCCCTTGAAGTCACACCTTCCCTAGCAGGATTTTCCTTTATTGCAAACCCCCCCACACCTCTGATTGTTCTCAGAACCAAGTCCTTTGATGGTTTTTATTGTCCCTAAATTCACACCAGGCTCCAATAACTTCAGAGCAGGTAGAGAATGTGGAGTTGGGGTGGGGGGCGGGAATTGAGAAGAGAGCAGCCGGGATCAAGGCAGGAGCCTGCAACTTCTAAATCTAAGGGACCTGACTTGGTTCTAAAGGTTTCCAGGTGTGTTTGGGGAAATGGGGGGGGGGCGGGGGAGGGATCCTTCAATCTCTGGCTCAGGACATCCGGGCTAAGTGGATCAAGGCGGCCCCTGCTTCCAAGAGCTCTCAAGCCCACCTGCTTCAGCTGCATGGAAAAGGTTGGTCCACAAAGCTCAGTACGTTTGTCTGGGTCCATCCAAGTGGCTTCTAAGATGGCCGTTGATAAGGCTTTGTTGGTTCCGTACACATCAACCCATCCTGAGACCAGTTGGGCCAACTTATGGGCTCCGAGTCTGCCTCTCTAAGACCTTAACCTGTGAGTCCATTCCCTCCACTCCTGTTTTGTGTCCCTGCTCTCTTGCTCCCTAGGATGGCTCACAGTTATGAATGTCTACCAGAGAGGACACCTCCCTGAGCACCAGGGCTTTCCCCTGCTGGGGGCTTTCATGAGTCTCCCCAGAACTCCTGTGATGTCCGTCCTCCCCCGTGTGATCGATGAGAAGATGGAGCTTTTGGGACATCCTCCAAGGACATGGAGTCTTCATCCATTGTCTCTTAGAAAAGCCACAGAGGGATTGGAGAGATGCTCAGTGGTTAAGAGCACCTGCTGCTCTTGCAGAGGAACTGGATTCGGTTCCCAGCACCCAAGACACATAGCTTACAGTCACCTGTAACTCCAGTTCCTGGGGGATCCGATGCTGCCTCCTTACCTCTGTGAGCACTACATTGTGTGTATGTGCACACACACACACCCCTACCTAAATACTAAGCTAGAGAACAACATGCCCCTCCCTCTTTCCAAGAAGTTGACCATCTATGAACCAGGCTCTTGGCTGACTGAAACTTATGATCTAATCTTAGATTTCCAAAATTAAATTTGTGTACAAACAAATCTATATTGGTATTTTTTGTCATGTGTTCCCATCTGTGAGTCCACATATGTGCACATGCGTGAAGGCCAGAGTTCACCATTGGACATCCTTCCTTCCTTAGAGACAATCTCTCACTGGGTCCTGGGGCACTCATCCCTCTAGCCAGGCTGTCTGGCCAGTGAGCTCCAGGGATGCTTCCTCCCCACCACAGGGATCACAAATGCACACCACCACGCCTGGCATCCTGTGTGGGTGCTGGGGATAGAACTTGAGTTCTCATGCTTGTGTGGCACCCCCTTGACCACCCGAGCCATCTCGGCTCTTTAGTGTGTCGTTTAATAGTGTGAGTGACGTAAGACGGGCCACCTGGGAGCTGCTAGGAGTGAGTCTAATGCTTCCAGGAGCTGAGTATGGTGTTTAATCATCTCACATCTCTTTGGTGCAGGATTGGGTGAGGTGGACCCCAGTGGCTCCAAGCATAAAATGCTTCTGGATTGCTCCTGTGGTCAGCAAGCCTTCATGTTTAGGCTTAAGCACTTTGAGGTAGAAGTCAACAGTGTGAGCTCCAAGGGTACTTCCACCTTGGATACTCCCCACCACTGGGATTACAAATGCACACCCAGGCATGGGGCAAGAAGTTGCAGGTGATCTTGAACGGGCTGGGAGGGTTAGAGACACAGGGTTCCAGAAAGACACCAGCTTGTGCTGGATCCACTCCGAGTCTTCAGTGACATACACCGGAGTGTACGTTGTGAGCCAATGCCTCTCCCAAGCTATGGGACTCTGTGACCACTCAGGTTGACATGTTGGACACTTGGAAGGAATCAGTCCAGGGTGTCCAGCCTGCAGCTGATGAGCATGCTTCCCCTGGCCAGAATGTCCCTCATGCCTGCTGAAACTGTAGCTCCTCAGATGAAGTAATAATAGGAGATCACTGTCTGGAGTGTGGAGACATTATAGAAAAGCTGGCGGTGGGGGGGGGGGGGAGCTTAGAGCTGCACCAGATTGGAGAAGCAGCTAGTGTTCTATGTGCACACGTGAGTGCACATGGAGTCCAGAGGAAGATGTTGGGTGCCCTGTCCTGTCACTCCCCCACTTTATTCCCTGGAGACAGTCTCACAGAGCCTGTCCCCAGTGACCCTCTTGTCTCCAACCCCTACAATAGGTGACGGGCACACACAGCCATGCAAAGCTTTGCACACAAGTGCTGTGGATTCGAACCCGGGTCCTCACGCTTGCACAAGTGCGCTCACCCACTGAACCATCTCCCAAGCCCCTGACCGAAGCTTTACCGTTCTTTGACTAACACCTCACCGACCACCTCTGCCCTCTGGTAGTCACCAGTCCATCTGACCTTCGTCACAAGACCCTTTCTTAAAATTATGACCTCCTCTCCCACCTCTGCCCCTTTCCTAATTTTTTTTGTCCCTATCAACTACCACAAAATTTTACCTGGCCTTTGCAAAGGCTAGCTGGGATTTGTGCTCATGACTAAATCTCTGGTAGATTACCTGTGCCCCAGTGAATGGCCACATACCTAAGCACCTATAGGCAGCCCTGACTGGATCCATGAGGTTATTAATAACTGTAAAAGGTCATGAAGTTGGATGGAAGTGGAATTGGACACACTGGTAGGAGGGAGGCAATGGTGGACAGAATACATTTTATACAAAGAATCTTAAGACTGAAAGAGGTCAGGTCTCCATTATTAAAATTTTTAGAAATAAATGGTGTGGGCTGGAGAGATGGCTCAGAGGTTAAGAGCACTGACCGCTCTTCCAGAGGTCCTGAGTTCAATTCCCAGCAACCACATTGTGGCTCACAACCATCTATAACGAGATCTGGTGCCCTCTTCTGGCCTGCAGTCATACATGCTGTATACATAATAAATAAATAAATGTTAAAAAAAAAAAAAGAAAGAAATGGTCTATGAGTCTCTTGGCTATTGTTATAACAAGATATTTGAGTCTAGGCACTTTATAAAGAAGAAAGTTACTTTGCGTTATTTTTTAATCTACCAGGAGACAAAGTTCCAAGTCAGGTGGCCCCATCTGTTCAGCTTCTGCCGAGGGCCCTCTCAGCCATCCCAGTATACAAGATTGCGTCATGGCAGAAGCCTGGGGGTGGGCGAGAGGAAGAGGTCACATGGCCAACAGGAAGCCAGAGGGATTCAAGGTCAGATGAACACTTGTTAGAGCCATCCACTCTCCCAGACTGTAGCCCCAAGTTGAGCAAGGGCATGCCCGCAATGACCCAACTGCCTTCCACCTAGACCCCCTCCTCTTCAGGGTCCCCATCACGTCTTCACATCACCACATGAGGGCCAAGCTTCAGCCCATGTTACTGCTGTGAACTGAATTGTCTGCATAGTTCTGATCTCAGCTGGGCTCACGAATGCACCCCTGAGCAGCAGTCATGGTGGTGGTGGGAGGGGGTGTACACACATGTGGGAATCAGTTTGTATCTAAGATGTTCTGGTCAGGATTGGGGGCTGGGGGAACTATGTGACCTGTCATTCTCCGGGAGGCTAGCTTGGGTTCCTTCCCAAGCTGACATCACATTTTCCATGCTCAAGGACTACCAAGGTACCCTAGTAAACCAAGGTCCCCCAGTAAGCCACAGAATCCAAGAAAGACCTTATCTTTTAGGGATAAGACATCACCCTCATGGTTGCTGTAAGTGTGGGATGCTGGTGTCCCACAGACCTGCTGCTGTCCAGGTAGTTCCCGCTACAGGGGTCCTCTCCACTCAGTGATGAGTCCATCTCTCCTTGCTCCAATGTGGACCATCCTTCAAAGCCCATCTCAGTGTTAAGGCCCCCTGCCCAGGGTCTGCAGAGGACTGTGTGGCAGATAGAGATGACACAAGTATGTCTCTGTCCTGTTGCTGTGACCAAATGCCTGACAAAATCAACTTGAGGAAGGGTGGCGTATTTGGCTCACAGTTTGAGGGGAGTCAGTCCATCACGGCAGAGGCGGCAGTAGGCACAGGAGATGGAAATGACTGGTCACTTTGCTTCCGCAGTCAGGAAGCAGAGAAGAGAGATGTGGAGCCAGGCTCTGAAACCCAGAGTTTCCCCCAACCCCCCATAGTGACCCACATCCTCCAGCTTGATTCCACTGCCTACAGGCTCCACAGCATTCTGAATTAGCACCATTGGCTGGAGTCCCATGAGCCTACAGCGGATGTTTCATCCTCAAACCACAGTATCACCGCACAAAAATACCTCCTTTAAGAAAACATTATTTAGCCGGGCAGTGGTGGCGCACGCCTTTAATCCCAGCACTCGGGAGGCAGAGCCAGGCGGATCTCTGTGAGTTCGAGGCCAGCCTGGGCTACCAAGTGAGCTCCAGGAAAGGCGCAAAGCTACACAGAGAAACCCTGTCTCAAAAAAACCAAAAAAAAAAAAAAAAAAAACAAAAAAAAACATTATTTAAAAAAAAAAAGAAAAGAAAACATTATTTAGCTTTTCATAAAACATTACTTTCTTGATATAACATTGATGCTCTCATTTTAACTATTATAAAAATTTGTTGGGATGTTTTAATAAAGTCATTTGTGTTCCCTAAAAAAAAAAGAAAAAGAAAACATTATTACATTTCTGTGTGTGCATGCACACACAAATACCTCAGCATACCTGTGGAAGTCGCAAGACAGCTTACAGGAGTCTTCTCTCCTCTTACCTTGTGGGTCCTGGGAATCAAACCCGGGTCCTCAGGCTTGGCAGCAAGCTCCCATTACCTGCTGAGCTACCTTGCCAGCCCACATGTCGTTCATTGTATTTTGCAATGAGCAATTTGGTATAAAAAACACATGCTTAGGGGCTCCTTGGACCGACCCACCAGGCCTACCTTCTCCCCTGGAGAACTGATGGAGTTAGCCTCTAAACTGTGTCCTGAAGACTAAGGATTCTAGCAGGCAGTGAGTCTGACAGACCCTTCCCTCCCCCACAGGAGACTCCGTGGTCTTGGCAGGCTGGGAAATTTTGCACCACACAGGGTTGGTTCGAGCAGTGTACGTGTACGTCGGCGAGAGTTGATCTTAGCTCCCACCCCACCCCTGGGCTGTGGCTCTCACCTTGGTTGTCCGTAATCGGTTGGAAATGGTGGCCTCCTAACTAAACTTCCCTTCTCGGGCAGCTGAGCCTCTCTCTATCTCTTTGAAGATTACAGGGTTTTACCGTGCCTTTAAAGTGAATTTTCCCCCTGCGTTTTATTATAATTAATGACCAGAAAACTCTTCTCTTTCCCTCCCTTTATCTCTTAAATATGTTTCTTTCCTCTTTAAAACTGCAGTATTTCTTTTAAAGCAGGATATAGATGTGCCTGTCCTGAGCAGGGCAGGCCTTGATTCATCTGTCAACTTGATTATGCAAAGCCCGCGGTTGGCTGGCATCTGAGGCAGATTTCAAAGCCCCGATTCACGTGAGCTTCCAGGCTGACAACTCAGAGAGAGCAAAAGTCTACAGGCGCCCAATCATCTGGCTCGGGCAGGGTCCCTCCATGGTCCTAAATGACTCAGGGGACTATGGTGTGTGCATGTGCGTGCTCTAACAACTGAGAAAACACATCTGCAATTGCTCAGGACCAGAAGCGCAAATTCATCATGAGAACATGTAAAGATGTAGGCCGAGACTTTTCTTTTTCTTTTTCAACAATAAGCCTTGGGTGGCCTTTGCTCCTTGCTCCAAAATTTTACCATTGTGCCCCCACTGAACAAGACAATGTTCAGATGACTGAAGCCTGAAGCCCAGGGCACAAACGCTAAGCAATGCTTAAAATATGAATGCCCGTGTGTGCACAGGAAGTATTAAGAACATGGCGTCTCCTCTGGATACAGAAGATGGTTGTTTGGCTCAAATTGTTTGAGGGGCACCCAGGCAGGGGGATCAGGATCTGTCCCTAGTGCATGGGCAGGCTTCTGGGAATCCAGTGCCTGTGGTGTGACACCTTGCACAGCCTTGGTGCAGTGGAAAGGGGCTTGGACCTGCCTAGGCTCAGTGTGCTGGGCTCTGCTGACTCCCCATGGGGAGACCTTGATTTGGGGGAATGTGGGAATGCGGGGTGGCTTGGGAGAGAGGGCTGAGGGGTGGGAGGAGGGGGGGAATCTGTGGGTGGTATGTGGAGTGTGTAGAAAATTTCTTAATAAAGAAAAAGGGAAAAAAAAACATGGCATCTCCCGATGCTCATGTGAATGAGGGACCAATGCTGATCTATACCACTGTAAGATGGGTAATAGTGGCTCTGACCTCCACCTATCAATGCCAGTCACATTACCCAGGTATGACAAGCAAAGCCGTCTCCCAGCTTTCCCAAATGTTCTCCGTCTGCTTCATGAAGAGAGGCCCGTAGAGTGATGCTGAGAACTTAGGATCACACAACTCCTTGATCAGGCTTTTACTCATCAGCTTGAGTCGCTTCCCCAGGGGACCAATCTCAGGGGTTTGGGGGTAAGGCGCAGATCCCTGTACACTTCACTCCGTCCAGAGGCCTCTGCTGGGTCTTTGCCATTTTCTGGAGGCTGTTTTCTGCGAGAGCTCATAACTAGATGCTCTGATGGAGTGGGATTGAAGCTGTCACGGGCTGCTCCACTCTAAGGAGACATTTGGGGTGCATGGCATATATGTTGTACAAGTAGACCCTTGTGGGTCTTTGGTGCTGGGGGGAGAGATCGGTCTTGGTTTGGTCCCTGTGTGGTAGGGATGAAAGGGTCCTTGATGCTCACCACACAGCAGCAGACCTGCCTCAGTAGCAGGGTTGCAGACCCCCACCTCTGAGTCACATAGCTGCATTTGATAGGAACACATAGGCGAGCTGGGGGCCCAGAGGTTCCAGCCTGGGGCTGTTCAGTCACTCCACGCTAAGTTCCTGTGCCTAGAACTGGGCTGTGTTGGGACAGGAGAGCTGAGCATAGCCATGCAACACAAGTATTGATGTGTAAAGCCCATTTAATTGGCTGAGAATTGAGGCCACGTGCCACCTGCCTCTGAAATCACATTGCCTGGTTTTTTAATCGGACCTTGCTAGAGCATACAGATGTACCCAACCCTCATAACTTCTAACAGAAATGAGCTGAGTCTTGTATCACGGGCAGGGGGACATGGGAAGAAAAGACAGCTCACTCAGCTGTCTCTAACACCCTACCTGTGTCCTAGGCATGCTCATTGACCTAGAGTCCAGTTCTAAGGGCTCGGAAATAGTCCTTGGGCAGCAGGGTTTCTCCCACTGGGCTACGTCATTCTACCCTGAGTGAAATCAACCCCAGAGACACTCTAAGAATGGATATGTATATGCTGTGTGGCTGCTACTGTAGTAGACAGTGTAAATAACCTGGGTGCCCATTAAGAGGGGATGACACTGAAGATAACCTAAATGCCCATGAAGAGGGTACTTCAGCATTCTACCAATAGACAAAATGAATGGGGCAGATCAGTGTGTGCGATCATGGGATAATCATGTAGACTGTGCAAAAGTTGTTTGAAATCTTGAGGTGTGTGTTTTTATGTATTGCAAAACACAGGGAGACACCTAGAGCAAGCCATGTCAGACCATGTCTGAGCCACATCCTCTTCTGGAAAGTTCCCCAGTTAACTGAGGAAAAGGAGAAAGCCCTAAGCCTTGGTTATCTTCTAGTTGGAGTTTTAAAAGAATAAAGAAGACACTAGAAATCCCAGGAAGAGAGAAACCTGAAGTCTCAGCTTTAGGTCTCAGGATGATTCTTGAACCTTCTACCAACAACAAAACTCAAGAGACTGCCTGGTCTGGAAGCCAGAAGCTGTCAGTGTCTTCCTGAGAATAAAAATGAAGGCTTGATGGATGTCTGCATCTCCTTCAGAGTGCCACGTGACTGTGAGTTCTCCTGTGTCACCAAGAAAGCTCCCACGCCAGCCCCGAGGGTCATGTGGCAGCATCTGCCTTCCTGAGCTCTGTTCCTGACATGAGTAAATAATGATTTTTAAATCAGAAGCAGGCTGTACCCCTCATGCCCAGAGAGTTCTCACCAGCCCCTTCTGCACAGGCTTGTTAAACAAGCTTCCTATATAAGTGTGTGTGTGTGTGTGTGTGTGCATATGAGTGCAGTGTCCATGGAGGCCAGAAGAGGGCATCATATAACCTGAGGCTAGAGTTACAGGTGGTTGTAAGCTGCTCAGCATAAATGCTGAGAACCAAATCAGGTCCCTCTACCAGAGCATTGCTCTCTTAATTGCTGAGCAATCCCTTCAGCCCCAAAGACAATGTGGGGAGGCAGGTAAGTGGCTGGACATAGGAGGCCCCATAGCCTGAACCCCTCCCACACTACTCCCACCCACTCACTTGCATTTCTAAATGCCCTGCCCATTACAAACCAGAGCAAGTCTACCTTTGACAATGAGGACTGCTTTTAAAGACCTATACACTGAAAAACAGAAGGTCTTCCAACGCCAACCCTTGAAGGTATGCCTCTAGGAATGTGCATAAAAAGCCTAAACCTCAATTTCCCCTTCTTAAGAGTGGAAGTGTTAGTGCCTGAGGGTTGCCCTGAGGGTGAGTGAGGTAGGTGAATGTTTTAAACAAGGAACAGTGCCTGGCCCACCAACCTCACACAACCCAAATTCCACTCAATCCACACCCAGGTCTTAGGTAGGGAGAATCTGAGTCCTTTTCTCCCCAAGAAAGGAAGCCAGCCAGCTGCCCTCTGTGTCAGCCCAGCAGCCTGACTCTAGTCTGTGCCCAGACACCCAGTTTCACCTTGGATTACTTGATTTGAGGGTGATTTGAGATTTGATGATTGCATTCTTGGAAGAAAAGCCACAGCAACAGTATTCACCCACCTTAATGCTAGCCATTGAACTACCCCGCTATTAACACATAACCTAGCCCAGGACTTCTAAAACTCAATTTATCCAGTACCCCTTTGGCCCAAGAAATTTCTACATGGTTCCTGGGCATGCAGTATATGCAGTGGGTACACAGGGCCTGAGAAGATGGCTCCAGGGGGTATAAAGAGCTTGCCATGCAAATGTGAGGACTTGAGTTTGGATGCTCGGCATCCACTCAAGCCAGATGTAGCTGCACATGCCCATCATCCCTGGGGAAGCCAAGAAGGAGAAGATCCCTTCAAACTTCCTGGCCAGTCAGTCTTGTGGGATCGATGTGCTCTGGGTTCAGTGAGAGACCCTCAAAAAACAAGGTGGACCGTGACTGAGGAAAATGCCTAACATCAACCTCTGGTCCCTATAGGTATGTGGATACACACCCACATACATGGACCCCCCACACACACACACACACATACACGCACATACATGTGCACACACGACACAGGTGTATAACAGTAATTGTATTTTAAACTATTCTTCGGTATATGTATCATTTTTGCCATTTATTAAAGAGAGCAAATTTGCATCCTAATGGGATGGATGTGTGTGTGTGTTTGGCCTGCAAGTCAAGTCATGGCCGAATCATTTGCTAACACAGGAAGTAGAGTTGATAAATTTTGGTTTTTACAGCCCCTCATGCTGAGAGCACCTCTCCATGTAAACCCAGAACACAGAATGGCAGAAATATGTGCAGGGCCATTCCCAACATTGCTGGGAATTCTGTCCTTAATCTGAAGCCAAAATTGTATTTCATAATTTTTAAAGTCAGATTTTCACAGTTTCTAATGAAACTTGTGTTTTTTTTTTTTTAATGAAACCCATTATAATAAGACAGGCATCATGGTGGCATGCACTTGTAATCCCAGTGCTGGGAAGGCTGAGACAGGAGGATCCCTGTGACTCGACAGCCAGTCAGCCTAGCCTAGTCAGTGATCTTCAAGCCAAGTGAGAGACTCTACCTCAAAAAAGCAAGGTGACTCGGGGAGGCAGAGGCAGGCGGATCTCTGTGAGTTCGAGGCCAGCCTGGTCTCCAAAGTGAGTTCCAGGAAAGGCGCAAAGCTACGCAGAGAGACCCTGCCTCGAAAAACCAAAAAAAAAAAAAAAAAAAAGCAAGGTAGACAGCAGCTCCTGAGGAACGACCTCTCTGACCTTCACATGTACTCCCACACACATGCGCCCAGCATGGCTCGGTTTAAAGCATGGTTGCAGCAAGTACAGAAATGCTGGTATGAATGGTGAGATCCCTACAGCTCATGACACACGCAGGTCAGGAATCTGCGCTGAGGAGGTTTAGGTGGTGGTCCCTGTGGTGTACGGGGTGACTGCATGTACCACGCACACATGTGATGTGTTCTGACTCAATGCTGCGTGGAGTCACGTGACACAGTCCAAGCAAGTTCTTCCAGAAACACCTTGGAGTTTGGACCTTCAGCCACTGTGTGTTCAACCCCCTTTCATCATTTGCTAACTTCTTCACGGGCCTTGTGTTCACTACGGGGTTGTGCCCTCCAGTTTGATGGAGCCATGACCTAGCTGATCTGTTCAAATAGATGATAGAGGAGTTGGAGGCTAGCTCAGTCACACAGCGCTTACCCAGCATGCTCAAAACCCTGGGTTCTATCCCCAGCACTGTGGGGATAATTCTAAGATAATGACATGAGCTTTTAGCCAGGCAACTGAAAATAAGAGCGGGAGAGAGCTGCTATATCAGGACGAGAGGGCATGTTTATCCCACATGACCTAGCTGAAGCCAATTGTCCAACTTTCAACATCAGCCATATCCAGACTTGCTGTGCACTACCTATCATTCTCATTTCGTTGCATACGTTGAACCTCTCTGAACCTCAGTTTCCCCATCTGCAACACGGGTGAGAGCAACTGAGGGCTTTGAGTCTAGAGTCAAACCTAGCACCTGGACTCGGCAGGCATTGAGGTCCCCGCTCCATCTCCCTCGATGCCTTGTTCTAAGCCCCTCATCTCCATCTGCGTTCAGAAAGCCAAGTGCAGCCCGATGCTGGGAGCACAATGGGAGTCTCGGGCAGAGGTGGTCCTGTGTTTGTTATTCCTGCCCCATGCCCCAGAATGGGGGTGCCATCATCTGCGGGGGGACGTTGAGTAATAAGCGGAGAAAGGCTCGCTGTGGTACCCAAATAAACAAGCTGGTGACGGATGAGGGGGAACCCCGTCTCTCCTTCCCCCAGCTGCCCTGCCAGCACCCTGCACACGTTTCTTACACGCGGGCGAATAAACACCAGCAGGACCCACTTCAAAAGGCTCCAAGGGCAGCCGAGAGGGGGCAGCTGCTGCTGATAGAAGCAGTGTGCCTTGGGGGCGGGGGGCTGGGGGGAGCCCTCTAGCAACAGACGGCCCCAAGACGCACAAATACATCAGTGTGACCTCCTCAAAGGCCCAGAGACTGAGAGCAGGAAAAATAAATAATTCCGTTATCTCTGATGAATTTTTGCCTTTGATCTCACTCCTCCCCACCCTCTCTTCCATCGCTCTTTCTCCCCTCACCCCCTTCCCCGATTTTTCTCTCCCCACTACCTTTTTTTTTTTTTAAGCCTCCCCTCCTCGCCGCCATTTGATTTATGCCCTAAACAGCTCCGAGAGGCTGACGGCCCCTGATGAATTGGAGTGGTTCTGTTCAGAGAGACCCTGAGCAGGCAGCTGGGAATGGGGCCGGGGGAGGCGGGGATGGCGACCCCTCTGCGGAGGGGGAAGCCTAGCTTGGGTAGGGGCCCTCTGTATAGAATGCCACTCACATACGTGTACCCTGTGCACACCCGTGTCCCCTGAAGCTAGAGTGCTAGGGCTGCCTCTGGCCCTGGCTACTTGGCTTTTTTTTTTTTTTTTTTTTTGGTTTTGGTTTTGAGCCAGTTCAGGAATGAAGAAAGGAAATGATTCCTGGTCTTCCCCCTCATTGGTGATAACCACCACATGCTTACCATGCTCAAACCACAGTCGTAATTAAGAGGCAGAGGACTGTAGCCTGTTCTCACTCAGCCATGGCCAGACTTCCTGAGTTCAAGTTCAGCTCCGGGACTCACCAGTCTTGTGATCTCAGCTGAAGCAGCCTACTTCCCCATGCCTCAGTTTCCTCATTTATCAACTAAGGCAATAAAATCTGGATCAGATGATCAAATGGGGTGATGTTGAAAGCAATTGACAGACACCACGGGGTGCCGAGTGGACCAGGTAATAAGGTAGAAAAAGAAAAAAGGGAAAAAAATAAAACAAACAAACAAACAAAAAACAGAAGTAGCTAACAGACCTGTATAAGCTAGCCGGAGATTTCAGAGAAATGGGTGAAATGGGACTGAAGAGCATATGCAAAGGTCCTGGGGCTGAAGCATTCAAGGAATTAAAGCTGTCACCAAAAAGCCCGATTCCAGGATCTGAAGGACGACGAGGAAAGAACTGCTGGCCAACCCTTGGAGGACAGGGCTTGAGGTTTGGGCTTTGTCTTGATGGTAGTGGGAGCTGCTGAGGACTTGATGTCAGAACAAATAAGATGTTTAGAAGACCAACCCAGGGCCTGAGATATAGCTCAGCTGGTAGAGGGCTTGCTTGAAGCCCTAGGTTCCATCCCCAACACTGAAAATCAGGCGTGGTGATTCGAGCCTGTCATCCCAGCACTTGGGAGGTGGAGGAAGAAAGGTTGCATGTCCAAGATCATCCTCAGATACATAGGGAGTTCAAAGCTAGCCTGGGCTACATGAGTCTCTCTCTAAAAAGAACAAAGAAGGGGCTGAGAGAATAAAAAAAGGGAGGGGGAGATGGCTCAGAGGTTAAGAGCACTGACTGATGTTCCAGAGGACTCAAGTTCGATTCCCAGGCTGTCAGGTGTCTGATCACACCAAAATAAAAAAAAAAGGGGGGGTGGGGCTGAGGACCCAGCTCAATGACAAGAGAATGACATACAAGCATGAGGTCCTGAGTTCAAATCCCCAGAACCCACATAAAAAGCTAAGTGTGGCCGATTGCTAGGGGGCGGGGAGATTGTAGGAGCTTGCTGGCTGCTAGGGTCGGAGAGAGCCCATCTCAAGAGACTAAGGTAGAGAGTGATGAGGAGGATACCTGATGTCCTCCTTGGCCTCCATGAATGTAACTGTACACATACACCACACAGCAAAAAAATAAAATAACTAAATGACTCGTGTGGCTAGTAACCTGGGAAAGGGCCTGGGCAGCTGGTGCTTTTCAGAGGAGAGAGGATGGTGGCTGAGGTGAGCATGGCTCCTCCTCGCTCTCCACACAGACACCAGGGAGAAGTTCAAGAACACTCTGAGACATGACTGGATATGACAGATGGAAGAGTCAAGGCAGGATTCCAAGTTCACAAGCATTCCATGGTGGGGTTGCCACCAACGGCATTGGAGACAGTGGCCAATGATTTGTTGACATTTTGATTTGCCAAGTGACAAATGGAGCCCCCGGGAGAGGCCAATTCACCCGTGCACCTAAGCATGGAAAACTGAAGCCAGAGCGGACAGAGGTAGGGAGTCTGAGTGGGCAGCCCGAGCTGTGGGAACTATATCTGAATCCTATCTCATGACTCAGTTGTGGGATTCAAGGGCGCGTCCTTGCTGCATATTGTGAATTTGTTTTGTGTACATGTTCGTGTGGAGGACCGGGGCCAATGTTGGGTGTCTTTCTCAGTCCCTTTCAGTCCCCATCTTGTCTCTGCCTCCCGGGCACTGGGATTACAGGTGTCTACACCACTATGCTGGCCTCTTATGTGGATGCTGGGGATTGAACTCGGGGCCTCATGCTTGGGCAGCCAGTAGTTTACCTACTGAGCCATCTCCCAGCCCACACTGGTAATTTTCAAAGTGCTCACGCTCAACTTCCACAGCAAGACAATCGATTCTTATGGAGTGTGAGCTTGTTTGGGTTTTGTTTTGTTTTTCCAAGCTCCCCAGGTGATTTTAATGTACAACAAAATGTGGGAATAAGTGTGATGAAAATGCATAAGTGTGCCGGGCTTTAGCCAGACAGACCATCTACTCCAACTCCACCCCCATCATGACTTCATGGAATGTGTTTCTCACCCCTTCAAGGAGGAAAATAACGGGTTAAATGACCTGTCCCAGAAGCAACAGGTCAATGTGTAGATCAATGTATGGAGCATTAGTCAATAGACCCCAAACTCCACCATTGCTGTGCTATCCAACATTCTGGGTTAAAGGGGGTGGGGGTGGGGTGTAAAACTCAGCACGGACTCAAAGCCACCACCCTGTAAAACCCATGCGGAAAATCAGAAAAAAAAAAAAAAGGAAAAAACCCATGCGGCTTCAGGAATGAAGAGCGAAGGGTTGGCAGAAGTGAGAGGTGCCCAGAGAAGGCCTTTGCCACAGTGTAGTGCTAAGCTATTTCGAGTCTCTCCTGGAACCCCACATTGTTGGCCAGAATTACATGGTAGGTGGTTGTCCAGGCACCCAATAAGCAACTGTGTATGTTTTACCTAAGTGACGTCTTGATGGCTCCTGTCTAGATTCTGCACTCCAGTAGGTGGGTGCTCCTGAGGCTTTGTCTCTATTCTCTGGTTGCTCTAGGGTCCATCTGGTTACTTTGTTGTTTTCCTGGTTTAACTCTTTTGGAGTTTTTACAATGTTGCATTGTTAGGTCACAATGTATCCTTCCCCTTGGATGGGCTGGCTCCCTGGTGAGCAAAGCTGCTGCGGAATCTTGGATTCCTCTCTGTACAGGGAGCAAAATCACACAGTAGCATAGATTAAGGGGCTTTAACGTTGATTTCTGTGAATGATGATAATCTTGTTTTCAGTGTGATCTGCGTGCTCCCAATGACACTGTGTGAGGCTTCCTCAAGATCTATGCCTTGACAACCTGTCTATGTGGCTGTGGCCTGTTCCTCCCTCTAGGAGCCCACCAATCAGATGGTCTGGCTAGCCAGCTGCTCTGGGGGTTCCCCCTGCATGTCAGGATTACAGGAGGGCCATCACACCCACCCAACTTTTTTTTATGGGTTCTGGGAACTCCGAACTCTCTCATACTTGCAAGTACTTTACCTGCTGGGTCATTTCCCTAGCCCCTCAATTCTAAATACTTCTAGCGTCATGGTTTGGTACTATCCAATTATTCTAGACCAGTGGTTCTCAGCCTTCCTAATACTGCGACCCTTTAATAAATATAGTTCCTCGTGTTATGGTGACCCCCAATCATAAAATCACTTTTGTTGCTACCTCATAACTGTAATTTTGCTACTGTTATGAATTGTAATGTAAATATCTGATGTGCAGATGGTCTTAGGTGACCCCTGTGAAAGGGGTCATCACCCACAGGTTGAGAATCACTATTCTAGATCATTCCCAGGTTGGTTTCCTGCATAAAATACACAGGGAGGCACTCGGGAAGAGCTTATGTTTAGGAAGGAGATGTGTGGTTCAAAAGGCTGAGTTGCATGTATCCTTTGACAAGCTTGATAAGAACCTCAGTTTCCCCTCCTCTGAATATGGACATGACAATACTGAACTGCTGGAGTCACGGGGACAATGAGATTAGCTCATGGCTCTTGGTAGACCCTCAAATGTCGCACCCATTAGGGTTTTTAGACTATATGGTGGACCACCACACACCCACACCCTCCATTTATGAGAAAAGAACATTTGAAGAAAATCTCTTTCCAGTAGATTAGGTGTAAGGGTTTCAGGCGTTTTCATTTTGTATGACTCAGAAATCCACCCACAGCCATAGTTTCAACAGGAAAATGTGCATGCGTATGAGGGCATTCACATGTGTGCATGCAAGAACATTTGTGTGTGTTCACGTGTGCATATGAGGCTGTTCACATTTATGCATGCATGCGCAGAAGGGGGTGTGACCAAGGGCTGTTGGAAGGAGCAGTCACAAGCTACTGGAGGCAAACACCAACTGTCTCCACCACAGCCTCCTTGGTATTCATACATTCCTGCCTGCTGACCTATCTAGCAAGAATAAAATTATAAATGGATAATATCCCAAATGAAGGAAAAAAATCAAAAAGGTACAGAAAGTAGAAAAAGTTAAGATAACAGCATTCATGGGAAGCCAAGTCCCTCGGTGAGGGAACGTCCCCACCCACCCCTGCCCTCGCTTCTCAATGCAGATGACACCAACCTGGTCACGCTTCCAGGCTGTACGGGAGTAAAAGGCAAAGATGGTGTCCGCCCACCCCGTGCCACCTGCCTCAGGAATATTGATTGATACACAGCTCATGCCAAGGGAGCATTTTCTGTCCTCCTCCTTGCTGTCACATTCTACGTAACCCAGAAAATGAAGCATCTTGCAAAGAGGAGGGGGAGGTATACACCTAGGAAAGCAGATGAGGGGGAGCGTATACACCCAGGAAAGCAGACAGAACGGTGAGAGATGGATGCAGGGTGAACTCCAGAGAGCCAGAGCTGAGACACAAGTCAAGTTGGGGTCATAAGAATTTAATCAGCTGGACCTCCCCCATCTGGGTCTCATCCTCCACATTTGAAAAGTTTAAGAAGCAGGTGACTCGACTCCAGAGGAACTTTGCTCCTCTGCCCACCCAAGATGGGAGTTCTTGGAGAGAGGCCGTTCAACAGTCCTCCTCCTCCAATAGGGCAGCGTCTGCATCACCCTCTGGTCATGGCTCAGGACTGAGCCTCCATGTCAAGTCCTCAGGTGTCTCCATAAGCCTCGTCCGCTGTAGAACACTGTCCTCTGAGCACATAGGCCACTGCCATCATCAGGGCAGCTGTGACAACTCATAAGTGACCCTGCAGATCAGGGAATGGGGAGGGAGGGCCCTTAGACCCTCGCCTGAGATTCCAACCACATCTGCATAGTCCTGCCTTCCAGCTGTGTGTGGCTCTGCTCAAGCTGTAAGCCATCTCCAGGGAAGTACTCAGGAAGTGCTAGAGTATGAAGAAGAAAGGTTAGCTGAAGGGGATTCCACCTACGCAGCTATGGCAAAGTTTTCATCCATGCCAGGGTGAGGCTTTTTTATGGTGTGGCTATTTAGGGGTTCCCCATGCTCCCTAAGTAAAACCAATAAATCCATTGCTTGACCAAGTTGGACTTCGGTGGAGTCCTACTTTGGTCTGTCCTCAGTACCCCACATGAGGTATGTAGCTGTTTTCACGTCTTCGCAGAAAAAGTTTATACAGTGATGTTTATTGAAAGAGCAAATAAGGCAGAGCTTAGTGCCAGATGCCTTTAATCCCAGCACCAGGGAGACAGGGGCAGGTGGATCTCTGAGAGTTCAAAGGCAGCCTAGTCTACATAGAGAGTTCCAGGACAGCCAGGGCCACAGAGTGAGACACTGTCAGGGGAAAAAAAGGAAAAGAAAGAAAACAGAACCCAGTATGGTGACACACACCTGTAATCCTAGCACTTGGACGTTGGATGCAGAAGTATCAGGTGTTCAAGACCAGCCTCAGTTATGCAATGAGTTTGAGGCAAGCCATGACTAAATATCTATAACAACAATAACTATATATCTGTAACAACTATATAATAAGACTATTTATAACAACTATATATCTGTAACAACTATATGATAAGACTACATATCTATAACAACAACAATAAGTATATATCTCTAACAGCTGTATAATGAGACTATGTATCTATAATAATGATAACAAAAGACCGTGCACATGGGCCATAGGATTCAAGGTTGGTTCTTCTCACCACTGGATCCTGGACACGCCTGATGTTCTGAGTGTTTCTCTCCTGTGCAATAACAGTGTCTATTTCGTTGGTTAGTGAGGTTAAATAATTTCACAAAGCAATAAAAACTGAGTCTTCCATGCTAGGCATTGGTTACTATTAGCCCCTTAGACTTATCTACTGACAATATCCTTTCTGTTCCTGTGTCAACTTGAAGGGTAGACAACACACACACTCACACACTCACTCACACATATGCATGCACACACAGTTACCATGACAACCAGATGAGTATCATACAGCTCTCCTATTGCTCCATAGGCAGACCTGGGACCACAGGAGCTGGGTTTAAAGACTCCAGATAGTGTATGGCTTCAGGCAGTGACTTGTCTCTGCATGCCTCAGTTTCCCCCATATGTGTGTTGCTGGGTCTACGCACATAGCATGTCCAGACTCTGTAAACACAAGGTGCACTTATATACATGAAGGACCTTGCAGAAAGGAACTCAGAAACAAACCACGGTTTCCAGGAAAACAAGTGTGGCGGGTTTTCCATCCTTCCTTAGGAGTAACTCTTGTCTGCTCCCACCCTGCTTCCTACCAGCTTTCCTCTCTCTCCAGGTCTCATGGTTCAGGAGGAAAGTCTCTCTCGACTTGAAAAAGCGCCGGCCCATCTGTTTCGGAGACTTGGGGAGAAGTGCCAAACAGCATCCATCCCCAGCTGGGGCCTCGCAGCTTCTGATAAGCAGGCCCAGAGAGAGGTGAATTCTGAAAATTAAACAAAACCCGGTGTCTTCGAAAGGTCACCCAGCCCTGAGGTTGGCCGTGCCGCCAGTGACAGGCAGCAGGGTGAGCCAGAAGGAGGGGATGTCGGGGACAGATGAGAATGAAGAGAGGGTGGCCGAGGACAGGAAGACCTCAGATGTCACCCGGTCAGGTATGGGGTCCCTCCGCCTATGAAGGAGCCTCTCGTGAAGATTGCAGTTCGTAAGCGTCTGTTGGAACGCTCAACCTCCAAAGCACCAAGCTGGAAGGATTCCAACCCTCCAGGAAGATGTCACTTCCTGTAGAAAGCAAGTGCTTCCTGTGGAAAGCAAGTCCTTCCTGTGGAGAGCAAGTACTTACTGCTTGCCCAGCAGCAGACAAAAATTTGGTCCCTGGAGGCAGCTGCTCACCTCTTGGGGCAACAGAGAGGAAGAAGGCCACTCTGGGACTCTGCTGTCCCAGGTGGGGCTGGAGGTGGGGGAATCTGCAGACCAGCCACTTCTAGAGAGGTCCATGATCTTCCACCAGGAACAGGGCAATGGAGTCTTGCGATGTTACCTACCATCATTTGGGAGGGGTGGGGGGAGCGGGGCATTCCATGGACCCTGTTGTGCCTGGGAGCAAAAGGTAGAGGATAAAGCTGAGGTAAGGAAACCCTATTGAAGATGCCACATGGTTGGTTATGTGACCAGAGCCACCAAGCGACAGACACACAGGCCTTATTTCACCTGGTCCTTCAAGCATCCCTGTGTGCCTTCCATCATCTTCAGGTGACATATGAGAAAACGAAGACGGCAACTCCTCACCTGCAGAACTCTGTGACCTGAGCCTGGGTTCTTCATCGTATCAAGTGTCCCTACTCCCCATCACTCGACCCTTTCCATTGTGCTCCATGGTGACGGAGCCATATTGCTCCTCCTCCACCCCTGCCCACCCCCGCCATGACTGGCAGGAAAGGCAAGAAGCATGTCTTCCCTCTGAAGACTAGACACTGGGAGAAACCTCAAGGTCCAGTACCATAACCCCACCATAGTTATTGAGTTCCCAATGTCTCCTTCACAAGACCCCTGCCACCAAGCCTGACCACCTGAGCTTAACAGGATGGAGATGTGTACCTGCTGCTGGTTCTGGTCAAGCGGACTCACGGGACTAAGGAGAGCAGAGCATCTTTTAGTGGGAGGGGCCCAAGCCTGCATCAGCCCTGGGCTGGAATACCAAGTTAGCCATTGCGTAACATCAGACAAGACATTTGTCTGTGAAGAGACCCGATGACCATGGCCCTCCGGGAGGTTGCTGTGAAGACTGGAGATGACCCACTCAGCTAATGATAGGCACTTGAGGACTTAGAACCAGGGGCACTATCCACTGTCAACTGTGCCCATTGCTCGAGGCCTGTAGTGAGGCAGTACATCATGGCCAGAGTATGGAGCAGAGGGCCATGGACCCACATCCCATTGAGAGCACAGCACCAATGATAAAAAGACCTCACACTAGTCTCTGCCTCCCAGAGGTCCCACCACCTCCTGATAGCATCTGCCTAGAGATGATACAGAAGTTAAGAGCGCTTGCTTGCTCTTCCAAAGGACAGGAATTCAGATCCCAGAATCCATGTTATAGGGCTCACAACTGCCTATAACTCCAGCTCTAGTGGATTCCATACAATCTTCTAGCCTCTATAGGTACATACACACACACACACACACACACACACACACACACACACACACACAATTTTTTTTAAAAATAAAAGTTAACTATGGAACCATTTACCATCATCCATCACACAGTTCCAGGATGAAGACTGCTGCTATGGGAACCAGATGGACCAAGAATCGGCCTACTTGGGCCAGTTGTTGACCCTGGAGGACAAAGTTCAAATGGCCTACCCAAGGTCAGTTTGTGTATCTCAAAAGATGAGATGCCCATGCGTACCTCACAGGACCTGCGTCAAGGGCTAGATGAGTTGAGCATTTGAATTCGGAGCTCCGTGCTTGGCACGCAGCGAGTCTCCAGACAATTCTTGCACATCTCCTGCTTGTGTGTGTTTGAGTCAGGGGCTTCATGTGTTCTGGACCAAGTCTTCTCAAAGGCCTGGAGAGCAAAACCAACTTGGAAGACAGAGCTGGTGTCTCTCTGGGAGGCACCAGGTGGATTTATTTGGGGTCCAATGTAATAAAGACAAACTTGCATTTCCAGCCAAGGTCAGATAGATAGGTGGGCTTGGAGCCCCCGATGGTCGGTTCCCAGAGCCCAGGGACTCCCAGCTGGGATGCGAGTGTGTGTGGCAGCCATCTGGACTCTCCCAGGTTATCCCTGGGGGACTTTTCAAGAGAGGGGAATCTTCACCCCAGATCATGATGGTAGTTGCTTGAGTGAAAACAGTCCTTTGTCTCTAGCAGTTGTCAAGAGGTGCTGTGGCTCGTGAGACAAGCAGGTCAAAGCGTGCCGGCTGTCACTTCTCGGCCTTTTGACTAAGCTCAAGTGAAAAGCATGTCGCCTATTTTGGAGCGACCGTTCCTGTCAATTGCCTGCATCACAGATAAGGCAAACGCAGGATGATTTTGCGCTTGAGATGTGGACAAGTGAAGTTGGATTGATGGTTCATAGTTTCCGCGCCCCCCCCCACACACACACAACAGCTAAAGCTATTCTGAACTTAGATGCTGTCGATTATCTCAAAGGATCACACTGTTGATGAGAAATCAGGGGCTAGGGGCCAGAGAGACGGCTCAGTGGGCAAAGAGGTGCTTGAGGCCAAGCCTGATGACTTGAGTGTGGTCCCTTGGGTCCATGTGGTAGGAGAGAACTGACTCCCACAGGTTGTCCTCTGAATGGCACACAAATGCCGCGCTGCACACACATGGAGCACAAAAGTAAGCAAATAAATGCAAAAATAAGTGGAAAATAATGGCTAAGAGATCATATGAAAATGAGGGCATGTCTCTGTGTCTGGAAATTCATGAGTCTAACAAGACAGAGGTCTTGACCAAGTCTCCAACTTATCTGAGATATTACAGCAAAAAGAACCAGGAGGTCACAGACTGGTTCCAGTTCACATCCTCACAACTAGCCAGGTCATCAGGAGCCACATTACCACCCCCTCTTGATTTCATCACGTGTAAAGTGGGGGGTGGAGGGTTGACACTTTCTTGTTTAATGCTTGGGGAGAAATCATCAGAGCTTAAGCACAAATGATTTCACAATATCAATTCTTATCCAAGTGTGAAATGCACCCACACCTCAACTCAAAAGCTGCCTCCAACCATCCCTTCCCCACCTTGCATCCACCGCTGCTCACAACAAGAGGATGAACCATTTTCCCTTCTTGAATCTGCCCTGGCCATGGGCTGTGATAGACATGGAAGACTTGCAATCCCCTTAAAGAGTGGTTACTTCCTCTTCTTGAAGCCCAGGCTAGACCTTCAGGGACGAAAGCCACATGTCTAGAGACCCCTGAGAAGGAGAGGGTGCCCTGGTGTCCCATCTACACCAACATCTAAACACAAGCACATGAAAGACCTCCGCTGGCACCGCACTGGATAGAAGAACCACGCAGCTGAGCCCTGCCTGAATGCCAGACCCATGGAGAGACGGCAGATGTGCTGCCCTTGGTACCTAAAGCCGGGGACTCAGTTGTCACACAACAATCGTTAGATTCCCCTCGCCTGGAGGGAAGCTTAGTCATGCAAGGATTTTGTCCATCTTGATCCCACTGTGTCCCCAAACCTAGCCTGAAACCTGATACTTAGAAAAAGCTTAGGAATCCTAAAAGACTGTCAAAGCCATCCATTCAAGCAAGTTTAGGTGGGACCTTGGTCAGCACTGCAGTTTTGGCTTTCCTTTCCTTTATAGTAGATTCAATTAGTTTGGGATCTTCATACATACTTAGTTGGCTCCCTCTCCCCCCTCCCCTCCTTTCTCTCCTCCCCTCCCTACTCCCCTCCCCTCTCCCCCTCCCCTCTTCCCTCTCCCCCTTCCCTCTCCCCTCTCCCCCTCTCTATCCCTCCCTTACCCCTCCCCTCTGCCCCTCCCCCTCCCCATTTCCCTTCTCTCCACCCCTCTTAAACCCACCCCAGTATTCCCCCTTCTACTTTCAAACCACATGTATTTCATTACCCTCATCATCCCCCCACCCCACCCCTGCTGCTCTCATGGGCCCCTTTCTGTGTCCTGGCCCCTACACACACACTCACCCCCACAGAAACACACACATATATAGGAATAAATGCTAGCCTCTGCATAGGAGAACTCCAAGAGGACACGTGGAGTTTGTCCTTTTGAGCCCGGGGTTATCTCATTCAATGTGTTTTTTAGCTCCCTCCACTTTCCTGAAGACTTCACAGTTTCACATGCTGAACTCGAACTCGGGAACCTGCTGTCTTTGCCTCCCCAGTGCTGGGTATTGCAGTCCTAGGTCACCATGCCAAGCTGGTGTCTCCAGGTCCTAGTTAACCAATCCATAGTCTCTTATCACCTGGCAATGGCATACATACATGCATGTGTCCCTTCATCCATTTACCTGTCTTCGTGGACTATGGGGTTACCCAGAAAGCAGTGACAGATCACTTTGTTACATAGTCCTTGCTTCTGAGACTTCCCCCTTCACCAACTAACCTACCAACTTCTTACAGTCCAGGAGCATCCACCTTGCCAAACTCTGACCCTGACTCTTACAGTTGGGGGAACTGTACCCCGTTCTCCCTACCCTGCAGCGGAGAGGAATCCTTTGGCTTCCACTGAGTTCTGGGAAAGAACTTTCCCCATCCGTCCTCACATCACTGGTTCCCATGGAGATGGGCTGTGTGTTCCCTGCCCGTCACCACTGGTTCTTCAGCTCCATGTCTCCAGAACATAAAGATGTGGAGGAAGTGGTCTCTGTCTTGCCGGTCCCCACCACCCACTGCCCACCCACCCATGAACTGCTTTGAAGAAGGCAGCCACTTCTGCCCTGGGCCGTGACTCCCTTATCTGTCCCTCAGGGTCAGAACACAGCTCCCACCCCTCCCCCCCGCTGGGCCTGACAAACCCGTTCATTCGCACTCTTCCAAAGCATTGTCCACTTTGGGGAGGGTGGCAGGACCCAAGAGCAGGCACTTCCTTTGACAAATGCCCGTGCTGACAGCTGGACACCGTTTTACAAACCCTGGCCCCCTAATGTCCCCCAGGAGGGGTGATGGGCAGAGCCGGAGGGCGCTCAGAGGCAAGTCATTTCCCAAGGACAGCACCCAGTGACATGCACACATCGGGGAGAGCAGTGGGCCAGAGTCTGACTATGGTGCCAGTGCCTGGCTGTGCCCCTCAGGCCAGGTGAACAGCCTCTCTGAACCGCATCTTTTTCACTTACAAAATAGAAACCATTATCTTGCTGTTACCCTGCTCAGCCATTCAAGCTGAGCATTGTGCTCTGTGGGTCAGATCAGCATGCTGCTTAAGGAATCCCCTAGAACAGGGGAGGGTCACATGAACCTGCACTTGAGGCGTCCAGAGGTATCCACAGGGTCTGGGTCTCACCTGAAGCCTTCACCGAGGGTAGGGGTCTTTTCCCACACTTCTGAAGTGACCAGCAGGACTCAGTCTCTTGCAGACTCGAGAACACAGAGGTCCCCCACTCTTTGGAAGCTCTATAACATGGCAACTGAGCCCATCAATGCCAGCTAAGTGGAGAGCATGCTGGCAAGTGGGTGGGTCAGAAGCAAATCACCAGGGCACTTCTCAGTTAAGGAGGGGAGAGGTCGATCCATGAGGGCATAGGAAGTAGGGGACAAGGGCCCCTAGGGACCATCCTAGAGGCTACCTGCATTTATTCAAATCCTGACTGACTGCAATAAAGAAGCCTGGTACATGAGAAGTACTTAGCAGGGGTACTTTGGGGGGGGCTAGTGAGTACTTAGCAGGGGAAGTACTTCATGCAGGACCTGTGCATATATGTACCACTTAATCCTTTCAGAGTTCAGGATCCATCAGGAAACAGTATACTTGTTTGGTTAACAAGGCACATCACGAAAAGCCCCCATGTGACACTGTTTGTTTGTTTTGTTTTGTTTTTCTGAGACAGGGTTTCTCTGTGTAGCTTTGGTGCCTGTCCTGGAACTCACTCTGTAGACCAGGCTGGCCTCGAACTCACAGAGATTCACCTGCCTCTGACTCCCGAGTGCTGGGATTAAAGGCATGCGCCACCACCGCCCAGCCTGACACTGTCTTTCTAGTGGAGATCTAGATGAATGTATCTCAGGTTCTAGTTCAAAAGGTCAAGATGAACCTCCCAGTCAGGGCATGTGGACCAGCTCTCACCTCCTGTGTGCACAGCCCCACGAAATGGCCAGAACAGATACAGGGAGGCCTCTAGCGCACCTGCTGAATTTGCTGCCAGGTTTGGGTTTGTTCTGGTTTTAACAAAAGCCACTAAATTCCAGTTTCAAAGCATCCTTGTAAGAACTCCACCTTTGTATGAATACCCAAAGTGAGAATATAGTCAAGTAAGGGGTGTGGCTCAATTGGTAAAGTGCCTTCCTCGCATACGTGAAGCCCTGGGTTCCATCCCCAGCACCACATAAGCCAAGCATGGCCATACACTCCTGTAATCCCCATACCTGGGAGGTGAGGACAGGGGGTGCAGAAGTTCAAGGTCACCTTGAGCTACCTAGCCAGTTCAGGGCCAGCCTGGGCTACCTGAGATGCCATCTTGAAAACCAAAGTAAAGAAAACGGTGGGGTTTATTCATTCAGACATTTGATCATCTTTACCGCAGGCAATGAGTGGGGCAGTGCTGGGAGATGGAGGAGCCAGAACCACTCATTCCATATACACCTAGCGTCTCAGCCTTAGAGGTGGCCCCATCGACCTCTGCATGTTCCCACCGGCCCCTTCTCTTTCTTCTCCAAACCCAGGCTCTCTCCTTTGCAGTCCACCAGTAGACAGGGAAAAGATTGAAGGTAGGTAGGCCAGAATGTCCCACAGAAGACCCAATGGCCCTCCTGATTTCTTGATTATTAGTGCCCTGGGTGAGAGGTGCTGGGCGAGTCATCTCCCCATCACCATTACCCTCCTCCTCCTCATCCACGTAAGGGGAGTGATTTTACCCACTCTCTGCTCCAGGATGTAGCTATGGATCTGAAAAGAAATCACAGGAGGCCAAACCAAGGAGGTACCTTGAGTAGCCAGAGAGAGAGAGAGAGAGAGAGAGAGAGAGAGAGAGAGAGAGAGAGAGAGAGAGAGAGAGAGAGAGAGAGAAGTGGACCATTGGGTAGAGGGAGGAACAGGAGTTAGCAGGTGACGGAGTCATGGATGTGGGTGGCGATGGCTGTGTGACCGCGTTAATGTCCCTGAGGCCACTGAACTTGTTTTCCTAGAAGAGGGACGGGGAGGCATGGACGAGCCTGTGCCTTGCACATGGCTGCCCAGTTTCCCCGCCACCCACAGCGCGCTGTCTTGTGTGCTAGCTAAGCCCTTTGCTCTTTGCAGCTGTCCAGCAACCCTCGTTGCCCCCGGCCCATCCATCACTCCGTCCCCACTCTCATCCGTCTTCCCGGGGCCTGCCTGCTCATCCGTCAGCCACAGCAATGTGGGCCACCACTCGTCCACCTCTCCCGGGCCACCCACTCATCTCAAGCCACCTGCTGCCACCTCTGTTCCCCTCCATGCCTCCCACGACTCTCACTTCCTAGCCATCCTCCCAATTTGGAGAGATGCTGGAGTGACTCTCCCCCGGTCTGCCCCCAGGGACACGGGGGTCCCGGGACAGCACAGTATAAGTGTGATTTCAAGTCTTGTCCAACTGTGGAGAGTGACTCCACAGGTCTGGGCGGGGCCTGGGGTTCTGCATTTCTAATCAGCTTTGGCTGCTGCTCCATGGACCGCAGTTGGAGAAGTCACGTTGGAGACATTGTCTAGCTACTGTTCTGATTCCAACCCCAAGGACTCCAGAGGCCTCTGAAAAAGGCTTTGCCACCACTGGGGACATTGAATGAGAACCTGTAGAGATGCCACAAAACAACCTGAGTGACTCGGGAGTGTGGGCTGATGTCCTTCAACTCACTGGGTCTGCACTGTTCGTCTTGGAGAAAGATAGGAAATCTTAGTGGATGTTGAGAAATTCTTTTTGAAGTCGTTGATAATGATGTGTCATTGGGGGAAAAAAGCCCACAGGCCTGGGATGGAGCTCAGTGAGCAGAATGCTTGGTGATGCACACTTCAACTCCCAGCACTGGGGAGGTGGAGGCAGGAGGATCAAGAAGGTCAAGGTCATCTTTGGCTACCTAGCAAGTTCAGGGTCCGCCTGGGCTATATGAGACCCTGTCTCAGAGGAAGAAGAAGAGAGAGGGACCCCCCCCACACTGAATAAGTGAGTGATCTATTGAAGGATGCTTGACTCCCTCCCTCCCCCTTGAGTCTTGCATTTCTAGAAAGAGGAGAGAAGGGGAAATGCCACCACTGTGTAGTAAAGGCTAATGTCCCTTTGACGAAGTGATCCACGTCTGAAGTGTGAGAATGATGCTTCACTGCCACCCGCTAATTTCCCAACCTCTCCATTAATCATCCTTCCAATCCCTTCATCTCTCCATCCCCCTTTCCCTCACCCCACCCCTTAACCTCCATCCCTTTGTTCCCACACTCTCATCCCCTCCTCATCCTCTCCTCATCCCCTCCTCATCCCCTCCCCATCCCCTCATCCTTGCATGCCCCCACCCCCCATATAACCCACATCACCTTATACCCATACCTTCATCTCCCCAGATCCTCATTCTCCCATACCCCTACCCTCATAGCCTCCATATCCCCATCCCTCCATCCCCCACCCCTCCATCCCCCACCCCTCCATCCCCCACCCCTCATTCCCCATCCCTCCATCCCTTCATCCCTCCATTCCCCAGCCCTCCATTCATCCCTTTATCCCCCATCCCATCTCCCCACCCCTTCATCCACCAACCCTCCATCCCCCACCCCTTCATCCCCCAGCCCTCCATCCCCCAGCCCTTCATCCGCACCCCTTCATCTTACCATCCCACCATCCCCATATCTCCCCCATGTTCTCCTTTCCCCCCTTCTCAGGTGCGGTGAACATCCCGAGGGCTGACAGAGGACAAGCGATGCTGACCACACGCCGTGGGGACTCCTAAGGGCTGGAGGGGGACAGGGACACACTGATCACACACAGTGGGGGTTAATGGGATCTAAGAGGCACAGGGCAAATGTGACCACAGGCAGTTGGGGTCCTGGACAAGACCTGGGAACAGGAAGGGAGGGTTTTTCAGCAGTTTTATATCGGGGCCCAGTGACAGGACAAAGTCGTATTTACAGGAACGTGTCCAGGCCGGGGCTGTGTGAATGATGAAGGACTGTGAATGTGCTAACACAGGGGTCAGGCACTGGGGACCGCCATAAAATTATTTCATGAAGTTAGTTCCAAATGAAAGTGTTTACAGAACCCAGCTCTTCACCTCCTGCACTTGGATAGGAATACAATATGGAGACGGGGTTGTAACAAGGGGCTTCTGTATAAGGATTTCTTTAATGGGGGCCAGCAAGATGGCTCAGCAGGTAAAGGTATTAACACCAAGCCTGACGACCTGGGTTCAGTCCAAAGGACCCACATGGTAAATAGACAGAACTGACTCCTGAAGTTGTCCTCTGACCTCTGCAAGGGGGCCATGGTGTGAGCACGCATGTGCATGCACGCACGTACACACACACACACACACACACACACACACACACACACACACACACATACACACACACACACAAAATAAATGAGCAAATATAAAAATATTACCATCACATTGTTGTCTGTTTTTGAGACAGGTTCTCCAGAGCCCAGCTGACCTTGAACTCACAGTGATCCTCCTGCCTCAGTTCCATGCTAGCTGAGATCACCGTACACAAACCATCATGCCCAGTTTCTGATGGCTTAAAGAGCTCTGCTGTTAGGCTCGGAATGACTTTGGAAATGAAATGTTGGTTACGTGCATGGAGGAGACGGTGGTGAAAGTGACCGGCCAGGTGCAAGCAATAAAAGGGTACATTGTCCAAAAGATCTTAAAACAACGACAGACTCGATTTTTATGATACACAGACTCATGTACACATACTACACACACAAACATACACATACACACATCACACACATACATAAATATACACACATTATACACACATACACATACACACACATACACAAACATACACATACACATACATCACACACAAATATATACATATCACACATACACATCACATACACACCACACATACACACACATCACACATATACACACCCAAACTACTACTGGCTAAAATTTTCACTATTAGATTTTGAAATTTGAAACTGACATTAATCTCTGTGCCCACGTTAAGCACTGAAGTTGAATTAAAATATCCATAATGCACAGGGTGAAGTGGTCTGTCCCTAGAAGACAAGGAAGCCAAGGAAAGTGCTTATCTAGCCCAGTAATTACGCTGCCCTGCTTCCTGTTTAAGGCTCCTTTAAGGTGTGATAGAGCCGAGTCCCTCCTTGCCAAAGTCACTTTGCTTTCCTGGCTCACAGAGTGCCGTGAACACTCTGCCCTTTGCTTCCAGGGGTTCCGGGTGCAGGATGGAGTTGGAAGGCAGCCTGGACCTATGAATGAGCCCAGCCTCAAATTCAAAAAAAGCAAAAAGAGGTCTGGGGATGTAGCACAGTGGTAGAGCACTGCCTGGCACATGTGAGGCCCTGGATTCAGTCCCTAGGACCATCTAAATAGATTAAGTGCCTGTGAGTGTTAACACGCAAATGCCGTGTGTCCCTTTACACACAGGAGGTCCAGGAACTGATCCCCACAGAGACAGACTGCCACAGCACATGCTCCAAGATCAATGAGCAGGAAGATGTTCATATGAGGTGTCCCCAAAGAGATCACATGAGGGAGGGGCTGAGTGGGCAACTACAGATGGGCGGCCCAGCCTGTGCACCAAACCACCTTTCTGGAGATCAGTAATACTTTTTAAACTACCCATAGAAAATGATCAGCTTTCAAAAATAACTTTAAAGACTGGATGTGGTGGCACAGACCTTCGATCCCAGTGCTCGGGAGGCAGAGGCAGGCAGATCTCAGTGAGTTCGAGGCCAGCCTGGTCTACAGAGTGAGTTCCAGGACAGATTCATATATTAATACACGATGTGTAGGACGGCATGGAAGAGTGAGTGGATAAACCAATTACTGTGATTTTCTCTGAGGAGCACCGAGGGAGGCTGTGGCCTTATTAGTTTTGTCTTAATATAAATGTATAATAGAAATATGATTTTATACACACACACATGCACACATGCATGCACACACGCAGAGTTATCCTTTTCTCTCTCAATCCATCAGTGAGTATGCCTCTAACCTCACCTCCCATCTCCACGGGGACCCAAGAGTGGCCTGTGACATATTAGGTCCCTTCTCTATGTGTGGCTGTGCACCTGCCCTGCCGTGTGGTCCTTCCGACATCATAAAGACAAGTGCAGTTGCCGCCAGTGGCAAAAGGGAGAAACTGAGGTGCAGTGTTCCCAGGTCTCACCGATGGGGAGGAGTGACTGAGTATGCACCTGCTGGCACAGTCAGAATGGAGGCGAGCATGAAGTTCATTGTCGTTCTTCTTCCTCAGAGCCTCGTGATCCCGGCACTGATGGCATGCTCCAGATGGGGAGAGCGGGGGCAGTAGAGATGAAGCAAGCCATGGGAGGTGACCCAGCCTGTCCATGGTGGTGTGACTGATAACCCTTAAGCGCCAGAGTAAGGGGTATCTGGACCCTCGGTCTTCTAGTGCATTCTGGGAAGCCCCCCACACCCCTACACCCAGGCCCTACCCGCAAGTTACAGACTTCCTTTTCTGCAGTGTGCGTGCACGCTCCCTCCACTATGGCTAGATGGTTGCAAAGTCAAGATGTCTCCAGACAAACACTTCCCGGCTTCGCCGCCACCTTAGGAGTCTGCCCCAGAAGAGCAAAGCCTGAGTGTGGGAAGTGTGTTAGCAGACTGTGCCCAAGACACAGGTGAGGGAGAGGGCAGAGTGCCATGGCAAGGATCAAACACAGTATGGGTATGCTTTCAGAAAGACCCAAAGTGCTGGAGAAGCTCTGGGGCCTGAATTGTCAGGGTTCCTGCAGTCCTCACCCCTTGGACACTGCCTCTAGGATAGCACCAAGCCCCACCTACTCCCCTCGATCTTAACTGAGGCTAGAGACACCCCAGACCTCCCCTACACACAACACACAATCTCCCAGAGAGCTGAGTTCAGCCCCTGCGAGCCCAGGAGCAGAGATGCCAGGGGTCAGGACATGGACAGGGAAGCCAGGATCTCAGGATGGGGAGCCTCATCCTGCTTCCTGAACACTTCAGCCTGCCTCAAGCCCTCACAGTGCTCTCCCAACCAACTATCCTGCCTCATGTGTCCCCGTGTGCCCTCAGCCTCCCTCTTTGTGAAATAAGGTAAGAAACTGACTAGAAAACCATAGTCACATTCCCCAAAGAGCAACGAACCTTTTCTTGTGGTCTCAGACATCTTAAGGGTGAAAACAGAGGCGAAATGGCTGAACAGCCCAGGGTCTCTTTGGGAAACTGTGCAGTACATCTAAAATTCTCAAGCTGGGTGGCCTTTGGCCCACTTCTGGAGCTCTGCTCTGGAAGTGTAACAGTCGGAGCCCAAAGCACAGGAATGGGGATGTTGGTGGCAGCGTGCTTCTTACATCAAAGCATTGGACATGACCCCCTGACCCTCAGTAGGGAAATGACAGGGTAACAAGCCCACAGCCAGAGAGCGGAATAGCATGCAGCTATTAAAAAGGGTAAGGTTGGCCCACAGACTTTTAACTTGAGACGTGAAGGAACAGTGTGCCTTGCAGAAATAGCAATGATGCACATTGCCTTTTACGGAAGGCCATCAAGGCTGTGTGAGTCTGTGTGAGCATAGAGGAGGGCAGGAGGCTCACTGGCAGCTATGACTGATGGGCTCCATTGATAAGATGTTACAACTTTCAGACGTTTCTTAAAGAGGTACACCTGCTGGTATCCAAGGCTACAAAGTACTAAGAATTAAGGGGCTGGCAAGAGGGCTAAATTGGTGAAGGAGCTTGCCACCAACCCTAACAGTTTGAGTTCAGTCCCTAGGAGGAGGGGAGGCTGATCCTTGGGGTTCACTGGCCAGCTGCCTAGCTGAATCAGCAAGCCCCAGACTCAGAGAGAGAGAGAGACTCGGCTTCAATCATCCCCATGGAGTCAGGTGTGGTGGCGTGTACCTTTAATTCCAGCACTCTGGAGGCAGAGGCAGGAGGATCTCTGTGAGTTCAAGGCCAGCCTGGTCTATATAAAGCTCAGTGGAGGATGGTTTTTCTAGAAAAAAAAAAATGTACGAATTCTCACTTTAAATTAGGAGAGAGAGGAGGGGGTAATCTCTAGCAAGACCAGATCTAAGACCACCATGATGGCCAGGGAGGGCTTCATAGTGAGACCCTGTCCCAAACACATAACTTACATGTGTGGCTCCTGAGGAACAGCACCCAAGATTCCTTTCTAGCCTCTATGTGATCAAGTATGTATACACATATACACACAAAATAAAACTGTTGTGTTTTATTTTCTAAATAAAGACTTCCATGAGCTGCCAGAATGAAGCCAGAATGGTGGAATGGCACCCTTGGCCCCAGGACCCTCCCCCTTTCTTCTCTGCCCCGTCCCCTGCCCCCAGTGGGCATTGTTAATTGTCCCGCTCTTCCGCTCCCTGCCCTGCTCCCCGGCCATCTCCCACCATCTCCCTGGTATATCTCACACTGACACACACCACGCTGCCAGCCCTCCAGTTCCCAGCAGGCCCGCTGCCCCAGCCCTGACCCCGGCCCTCTGAGAGGTTGAAAGGGCACCATGAGATAACCCAGCCCCAGCTCTCCCACAGGAAATCGGAGAGGAGGGACCCCCCTCTGGGCTGCCTAGTGAGGGTCTTCGGAGCCTCCCGTGATAACAGCTGTCCTGGGCTGAATGCTCTGTGAGTGCCAGGCTCTGTGCTCAGCCCTGTCCATGTGTGTGGCTGGTTCCCCCTGCCTGCCCGAGGAGCTCAGCAGGGAGAGGAAGGGCTGAAGGGAGGGACCTCTGCGCCTGGCCTCACTCAGCTACCAAATGAAAGTGATCATGGTCCCTTCTACCTGGGGTCAGAGAATTTGGTGTGTGTCGGGGGGGGGGGGGGGGGAGGGCCCTGTAGTCTCTTACATAACCTGTATATGTTCTACATCCTGGTATCCAAGCTGGGAACACAGCCAGTGTTTATGAAGTACTTGCCCTCGTTAGCAATTCATCTTTAGACTGATAGGCAAGAGCCCAGCTGATGGAACTTGCAGAGAACCTGGTTTAATCTCCTCCGAAAATAACAAGGAAGCTTCCCAAGAGATGATGGCCACGGGATGGACGGGATGTGGGGAGACCCGACTCCCCCTGCAGAGTTGGTGTCTCTTGGGAAGTGCTGAGATGGATTCACACTGAGAAGGCAGAAGGGGCCAGAGCTGGGACACAGGCGGGCTGCCAGAAGTTGGGGTTGGTGCTCGGTCTTTGGGGAGCGTGAACAAGGAACTGGGTCCTGTTGCCTGTTGCTGTAGTTGGGACGTAAGGAGTCTGCTGGGCCGAAAGAAAGCCATTGTCTCCTCTCGCCTCCTGTCAAGAGTTTAGCCTAATTTATCTCCTGCCCTTTTCCATAAAATGGGGGCATTCGCAGGGTGTCATAATGACAATAATAAATGGGAGCTGTTAAAGGCTTAAGAGGGTCAAATCCAATCAACTGGCATTGTCGTCTGGATCCTTCACATGGAGGATCTCACTTAACCCTCCCCTGCCATCCCACAAGCGAGTGGCACCATCACAAACCCACTGTTCAGAAAGGAAGGCTCAGAGGCACGAGGACCCAGCGGTCCCACAGGCAGGGCCTGCCAGGCACCATGCTCAGCATCTTTCAGTGGGGTTGTCATGGAGATTAGATAGGTGGATAAGCAACCATTCCACCCCAGCTCTCAGGTGGGAAAACAGAGACCCAGGGCGGCCAAGTCCCTTATTATCAAGGATATCAGAGACCAAGGAGACAGCCAGGCGATGTCTTTCCTCCTAATCAAGCCTGTGCTTCCCCGTGAAGAGCTCTGGCGCCCCCTTGTGGCAAAATGTCACATCACTTCACGGAAAAAGAGGTCGAGGAAGGAGGGGAAAGGTTGGCAGGAAAGATCTCCCACGGTCTGAGAATGTCACTTGTTAGGTTGAGAGCCACCAGCCCAACCTGACTTCGAAGGTCCTAAGAAAATACTCCCGTCTCTGCGACTATGGGAGATTTCTGACATAAACTAGTGGAGATCAGTTTCCTAGAAAAATGGAACAAAAATTCTCACTTTGGACCGGGAGAAATGGATCTCTAGGATGATATTAGTCACAAACACTTTAGTATGGATGTTCTTCAGCAAAACCAGGTCTAGGGCGGCCGAGATGTACTGAGAACAGAGGCTGGCAAGATGAGGTGAGTCCGTGATGAAAGCTGAACAGTTCCAGCTGTGGTCTAAACACCTTCTCCCAAGTTCATAGTCTCGGGTGGTAGGGCCTTAGCGGGTGTGATTGGGCCATGAAGATGCCCTCCTGAACTTGGAGGCATCCTCTGAGCTAGGAGGCCATCTCTGAACCAAGGAGCAGCCCTCAGCAAGCACCGAATCCACCTGCATCTTGATCCCGGACCTCTAAGGCAGGGCCGTGACCTATACGAGTTTTGAAGGTCCTTCCTTGGATGTACATATAAAATTTTTTTTTCATGGACAAATGAACCCCTGATTTTTCCACCTGCCTAGAGAAATTCCAGCAGACAGTGGGGGAAGGTGAGGCCAAGCCACCCGCCGGCTGTGGGAGGATGCTGATCCTACAGTCCTCCTCCTGAGCCCTCGGCGTGTGCTGAGTTCTCTACCTGGATCCTCGCCAGCAGTTTCCACAATTAATCTGAGGGCAGTGATATGATGGCATCCATTTCTCTGAGAAAGAAATGATTCTTACCCTCCTTGTTGTGTAAGAATTCCTTGTACTCTATTCCTTTTGCCTACCCAGGGTCTCTTTATCCCAGGGTCTCTCCATCCCAGGGTCTTCTCTATCCCAGGGTCTCTCTCTCTCTATCCCAGAGTCTTCTCTATCCCAGAGTCTTCTCTATCCCAGGGTCTCCATCCCTGGGTCTTCTCTATCCAAGGGTCTTCTCTATCCCTGCCCATGTCCCACCCTCATCCTCCACTCATCCTACCAGCTTCGGCGGCACCACCTCCAAGAAGCCCTCTCTGATGACTATTCTTGGTTGTCAGCTTGACTATATCTGGAATGAACTACAATCCGGAAATGGAGGGCACACCTGTGAGGGATTTCCTGCTTGGTTTGAAGTGTGTGAATTCCCTTCTAGTCTGGACCTTTGTGGTAGAAAGACACACCTGTGGTGCCGACCTTGAGGTGGGAAGATGCGGGCTGTTGACCCTGATCTTGAGGCAGAGAGACATAACTGTAATCTGGGCCACACCTTCTGCTGGAAGCCTGTGTAAGGACAATGGGAGAAGGAAGGGTTCCTTCTTCACCTGCTCACCCTTGCCTTGCTGGCACATCCATTCCTTCACTTCACTGGAGCCTACTTCTTCAGGATTCCAGCACACGCAGAAGACCAGCTCAGACACCCAGCCTCGTCAGACTGAGCAAATACTAGATTCTTGGACTTTCCATTCACAACTAGCCATTGTTGGGCTGCAACCTGTAGGTCATTCTAATAAATTCCCATATATATTGGACCATATGGTTGGTAGGTAGATAGGTAGGTAGATAGGTAAGTAGGTAGGTAGGTAGGTAGGTAGGTAGGTAGGTAGGTAGGTAAGTAGACAGATAGGTAGATGGATGGATGGATGGATGGATAGATAGATAGATAGATAGATGGATGGATGGATGGATGGATGGATGGATGGATGGATGGATAGATAGATAGATAGATAGATAGATAGATAGATAGATAGATAGATAGATAGATAGATATTCATTCCATAGCTCTATGACTCTGGAGAACCCTGAATCTAGAACCCATCCTTCCTAACACCTGAGAATTGCTCCCATCACCACCCCACCCCTGGTCCTTTGCATGTCTCTTGTAGGTTCAGACACCCCATTCTGCAATTATGACATTGCATATGACACTCAGAACCCTGACCCAGGCACTGTGCCCCAAGATGCCTGAAGGTGTGTCCAACCCGTCTTCCCTGCACCCCCATTCATTCCTCGGCTCCATCTGCAGAAAGGACAGAGCCCCCAGGTTCTCACCTCTCTTCTACAGGTGAATACACAGTCCCTTCTCCACATCCCTATGGGAGCTTCAAGAAAATGCCTTTGAGTTTGTGCCTTGACTGGTGCACAAGATGGGACCTGCTTGATCTGATTGCTGGAATCCTGGCCCAGAGCAGGATGGTGACCATTGAAGACTTGGATGTTGTGTCATCCGGAGATGCCACAGCCATGTTATACAGGCACCTGTCATGCGTTCTGTATAAACAGATAGATCCAAGCTAAATTCATGTGGGCGCTCCACCCTGCTGATCTGTAAGGACTGTGCAGAGACCCAAGTCAGGAAGCCACCCTTATAGACACACACTGTATGTTCTGGGACTGCCTCCCAAGTAAAGGACTTCAGCTCCAGCTGCTGCCTCCAAAACTGTCTCTAGGGAGACCAGCTCAAGATGCTTCCAACCTCAGATATCATTACTCTTTGAAACAGTCTCACTATGCAGCCCAAGCTGTCCTGGGATATGCTCTGTAGCCCGGGCTAGACTTGAGCTCATGCTTCTGCTGTCTCAGCCTTCCGAGGGCTGGGATCACAGGTGTGCACCATTGGGCCCAGCTGGGTGTGAATCTTTACTCCACACCCGACTAGAACGGATGCTGTTTCCTACATGAGGCGATGAGCTGGGCGGGACTCTGCCAGCGTCGCTGATGGGAGGAGGGGAGGTCAGGTTGTTTCTGAACTGCCTAGCACCCCTCAGAAGGAGGAGATGCGGCCTCCTTGGATCTTGTCCCTTTATAAATAAGCAAAGAGCTCGCCATTCTATACATTACAGGTTGCCTGGGTCTCCTGGAGTGAAGCTCTGGAGCCTGGGGACTTCTGGTATCTCTTCAATGAGCTTGTATGCTGGACGCAATCTGAAAGGGTGCAAGTGTAACAGACATATGGATGGAGGGGGTTAGACTGCAGTATTCCCCGCTTCTGAGGAGACTAAGTGGCACATTTGTTGGTGGGGGGGACACCCAAAGGCATCTCTGAATGTTAACAACAGAAGGCAGGGTAATTGACTCCTTGTTGAGAGCTGGAGTTCAGTTCCCAGCACTCACGCCAGATGCCTCACAGCCTCCTGTGACCCCTGTGCCAGGGGATCGGACGCCCTCTTCTGGCCTCGGAAGGCACCTGCATGCATGTATGGAATACACACACACACACACACACACACACACACACACACAATTTTTTTAATTTTTTAATCGTTTTTTTTTTAAGTTAAGAACAGAACGCTACATTGCTACTGAGTACCTTTAAGCCTGGAGCCGAAAGAGAAGCCAACCCTGACCAGCTTGCCCATGAGCAGTCCTCAACCTGGGCGTACGTCCTTTGACTGTCGACCATTTTATGGAGTGTTTATTTGGGAAAGGAGCAGAATAGGGTTTTTGACAAACCATCACCATCATGCTTCCAAGGAAACGCAAAATCCTGAGCAGAGAGGATGTGGGGTTTTGCCTTTCCTGAGAGGGAGCCAACAGAAGCCCAGGCAGGCAGGCTGGGTCAGCTCTGGATGGGGCTAGCCCAGCCAGGGCAGGGAAGGCCATCTTGCAGAGGCGCCAAGGGACCACCCTGGGCAAGGCTGTCCTCCAGGTCTCACAAGTGGCTCATTGTCCCCCCAGACAGCCGGGCCCTGGGCTTGGGAGGAAAGGTGGAGATTGTGTGCATTGGCAGAGTCAACCAGGAGGGTCTGGGGATAATCCTGCTCTATAGGGATGTTTGAGCTCCCGTCCCGATGGAGAAGGAAGCCAGGGGTCGGTTCCAAGCGGGTGGAGGCTCCTGGTGACTTGGACATGTGGAGGCTTCGGGATGGAAGCCTCTGTTTTGAAAGAGATTAGGAGATAGAAGAGGGGAAATGGGGAGGAATGAAAGCCAACACCCTGGGTTTCCATAAAGGAACCAGCAGCTGCCGGGTGGCTGGTGTGCACTCAGCCAGCGTCTCCCCTTCTTTAAGGCTCAGAGAAACCGTCACCCAGTTTCTAATGCCATTAGGAAGAAAAAGTGTTGTCTAGAACCTGTGCCAGCCAGTCCTTCATCACTGCATGGACTGGGACAGGTATGTCACACACAGGCTTGTCACACACAGGCTTGTCACACGCTAACCTCCTATATAGCCCGTGCATGTGGTTCACAAACACCGTAGTGGCTGGCATCCCTGTCCCTGCATTCCTGTATCCTGGTCACACCCAGCCCTTACCCAAAGAGCTGTGCTACCCACACCTCATGACCTTCCCAGGAGAGCTGTCATTGGCTGGATCAAGACACCCACACCCTCTGAGGGCTCTCAGACCTTGCTTTGACACAGCGGCTCCTTGACAGAGAACATCAGGCACTCTCTAGAGACACTTGTTTACACACTGAAGGGGCAGCGCTGACCTCTAGTGAGCAGAGGTCAAAGATTCAATGTTCCACGACGCTAGGAAAATACCAAAGACCAGTGGAGCCAGAAAGGATCATCATCTCAATGGCAAAGCCTTCCCCTGTCTCAATGACCACTGCCGAGGGAAGGGACTAAATCCATCACCTAATACTTAACTCTTTCTCCGTGGACCATGAAAACATTTACATCCAGGGCCACAGAAGACAGCCCAAGCCCAGGATATCCGGGAGGACATTTGGGGTGCCCCGAGGGCACTAAACCACCTGCCTTATGTAAGATTGCAGAATCAGGAACCAGCTCATTCATCTCAAGGAGACTTAGTAACTCTGGAGGACAAATGCCAGGTGAGAGCAACAGGTAATGAGGGAAGCGTTAGGATGATGAATCGTGGCAGCTACAAGCTGGGTCCGGCTCTATAGAGGCCCGGGGGCTGGCCTTCCACACCCCCAGTCAGCTTGGTGGCTGAGAGTCACCCAGAGCAGTGCCAACTTGGATGCTGGCTCTATGTCATCAGCGCTAGGCTAACGAGCAGATCTCTGAAGATTGCCATGCAATGCAGGTGTAGCCCCAAGAAGAGCATGCTCTCAGAAGTGAGGTCCCCGGCACAGGAGTGGAGAAGGAAAGAGAACCCAGGTGGGGCCCCAAACCTAAAGAGCCGGCCAAAAGCCCAGATGATCGGGTTTAAATGAACAGCCCCCGAGGCTTTTCCTAATCTGCAAAATGCTGTTGCCTGTCCTTCCCGGGAGGCAGCAGAAGGGGATGGGGAGGTTGAGTCAGAAGCTGCGGTGAGACTCCATTCTGAATGGAGTGCTGGCCATTCACCGCAGATCCTGGCCAGCACTCCATGCTCCCCCTGTCTCTTCCTTCATAGGAGATCATAGACTTGTACTTCCATTTATGATTTATGAATCCATGAAGTTATAGCAAAGCTCCTGAGCTGTGTGAGCCCAGAGACTCGGGTTTACTCCTGACAGCCTGCTCTCTGTCCCTTCAGGAAGTTCACCAGCTCCTGGGTGTCCTTAAACCACGGATGAGTTGGAGGCTGTATAGGAGCTTTCCAAATATTACTGAGAGTGGCTGGGGCTGGGGCCCAGTGGGTAGAGTGTTTGCCTAGCATGCATGAAGCCCTGGTCTCATCCCCAGCGCTGCATAAACCAGGTGTGGTGGTAGACGCCTGTAATTTCAGAGACAGAAGGATCAGAAGTTCAAGGCCATCCTCAGCTACGTAGTGAGTTCAGGGCCAGCCTGGGCTACATGAGACCAAAAGCAAGCCCTAGTGTTCTGGAGCTAGAAAGATGGCTCAGTGGTTAACAGTACTAGCTGCTCTTCCAGAGAATCAGGGTTCGATTCCCAGCACCCACATGGCAGCTCACAACTATCTGTAACTCCAGCTCCAGGGAATCTGTCCTCCTCTTCTGGCCACCAAGGGCACCAGGCACACACAACACATGGTATATAGATATACATGTAGGCAAAACACCCACACCCATAAAAATAAATATTATTTTAATTAAAAGGAAAAAAATTAAAGGCTAGAGTTCCCTTCTGCACAATTGCCACATTTGCTGAGAAGGTTGTCAACTTGTTGAGACCACTGGAAAAAAAATTACCAGATTAGAAGGCTTAAACATTATAAATGATTATCTGGTGGTTTGATATGCAGAAGTCCAAGCCTGAGGTCAGTGTTTGAATGTGAAATGTCCTCCACAGGCTCATGTATTTGAACCCTTGGTCCCCCAGCAGGTGGCGCTGTTTTGGAGGGTGACAGACCTTTATGATGGAGACAGGCCTGGCAGAAGTGGTCCCTTGGGTTCACCTTGGAGGATTCTAACCTTGTCCTGCTTCTGGGCAGAGCCCTGCTTCCAGATGACCGCTTCCCAATCCACCAAGATGTGAACAAGCTACATTGTATGCTCCTGCCACCAAGGACAGATCCACCCCAGCCACCACACCTTAGCTTCCATGCCTTCCCGGCCATGCTGGACCAATATCCCTGAATCTGTGGCCAAAAGTCCTTCTTTCCTTGTTCCTGTCACATTTTGCCACAGACCCAAGAAAAAGTGTGCAGTGGTTGGGGGGGTGGGGGTGGGGTCCTGAGAGCAAGGCACTAACTTCACATCGGGGGCCAAGGACACGAGCGGACCATTCCTGGGTCACCAAGCTGCTCCATTTCCAGAGTCTCGAGGAGCTTGGCATCCGCACAGTGGACACCCGGATAGTGCTGGCCACCTCAGGGCCATTGCAAGGTTTCTATAAGGATGGAGCCTGGAAGGTTAGCACCTGCCTCACAGGGTCCCCAGGGAGGGCGTGTTTTAATAACTGGATGGTGACTCTGGGGAAGATGGGGAGGTGTCCTAGGTACTAGAATATTCTCCATCTGGGTGCTGGTTCCACAGGTGAGTCTGGCTTGTGGCAGTGCAGCATGCCGACATGGGCACTCTTGTCAACAAACCTCATACTTTAATAAGCCTGGGGCTGGGGGATGGCTCGGTTGGTAGTGTGCCTCATGAGTGTGAGGACGTGCATTTGATCCCCAGCACACACATAAAGAAAGCTGGGTGTGGTGGCACATGCCTGTAATCCCAGGCCTGGAGAGGGACAGACAGGTCGATGTGTCATCGTCCGTGTGTGTGTGTGTGTGTGTGTGTGTGTGTGTGTGTGTGTGTGTGTCCGTAAGCCCTAGAACATCCAGAAAGCCTGTCACAAGAAGCAAGGTGGAGCTGGAGAGATGGCTCAGTCACCGAGAACGCCCAAAACTGCTCTTGCAGAGGAGCAGCATGGGGCTCCTAGCACGCATCAGGTGGCTCACGGGTGTGTGTAACTCACACTCTAGAAGATCCGACACCCGCTTCCGGCCCTCATGGGCACCCACACTCACATGATGTACTTAGACACGTACATACACACAGACACACGCACACGCACACGTACACGAACACATATACTTTTTTCATTTGGAAGAGGGGAGAAAAAATTGAACAGTTCGTGAGAAGTATGGGCCAGAATTATCCCTGCCCCACCCCCACCCCCTCAAGCCCACACAACAGGAACAAAAATTAAACTCCCTGCCGCCGCTTGTGGTAACACTACAGACCCCAAGGTGCAGGGGACCAGAACAGGATTCTTGGCTGATGCTTTCTTTTGGGTCCCTGTCTCCTGGCCAGGCTCTCCGTTCAGGCTCATATGCAACTGGTTAAACGCAGATCAGTTTCCTCCTTGTGGGGCCTCCATCTGCAGACCTCGGTTTCTCCACCTGCCTAGGGAAAAGAAATGATCGTTTCCTGTTTACAAAGTCCTGTGCTGGGTCTTCACTTTACATCTGGGGAAACTGAGACCCCCCCAAATGAGGAGGGTTCATCCCAGGCTCTGCCTTCCCTTGGTCTCCATGGACTGAAGGAAGGAGAAGAGCAACATCGCATAGCACCGGCAGGGGGCGCTGCTCTGGGTGCCTTACCCATGTCTTAGCTCATTTTACCACATCGCCTATCCCCATTTTACAGAAAAGGAAACTGAGGCATGGAGCTTCGAGGTTGCGGGAGCAGACTATGCTCCGTAACTGTTGGCTCTTTCCATTAGGTAGCAGTTGGGTGGTTTACTCCACCACGCCCCCAACCCCCTTCCTCCCCACCTTCCACCCCTGCCCTCTCCTTCCCCTCCCCCACCACACATTCATTCAGCCAGGCTGGGTCCTTGCCAAGTCTCAGCTGTCACAGCGTCCCCATCTTTGATCACTAGTCAGCCCAGATGTTGGGCTGATCAAAGGCAGCTGTTGCCTAGACACCCCCCCCCCCCAGAGCGGGTGGGACAGACACGTGACAGACGTGGAACCTGGCTGGGCGGGGCTCAGTGGGGCCTTCTCCATCCATCACTGGGTACCTAGGAGGAGGAAGGCCGCTGGTCGGAGAAGCTTAGGGATGGTTGACGCTGGTTGCAGGGGCCTGACTCAAAAAACCGAACCCTGAAGCAGGAACTCAGAGGAAGCAAGCTCCCAGGCACTTCCGGGCAGCCATGATTCCCTCACCAGCCCGCCTCTGGACCTTGGCTCCATCTGTCTTTCCTTGTAGGTCTTCAAGAGCTGCAATTTCTATTCATAAATAGCGTGAGCCCTGTGCACTGGTTGGAAGCTGAGGCAGGAGAATTGTGAGTTCAAGGCCGGCCTTGGCTACGTGGTGAGCCCGTATCTCCAACAGGGATGCTTCGCGCAGTGGCAGAACGCTGGCCAGCCATGTGCAAGGCCCTGGGGTTGATCCTCAGGGCAGGGAGGGGGTGGCTGGGCCTGAGCAGGGAGAAACACTTCTCCACTCCCTTTGCTGATGCAGGGCATTTGTGGGCACTTCTCTGCTGGAAACAGGGTTCTCTTATGACAGCAAGATGGTCCAGCCCAGCGACACAATCGCAGAACCCACGTGGAAGGAGAGCAGGAAGATCAGTTGTTCTGACGTCTATGCATGAATGTGCACAAATGCTCACACATACACAAAAACAATAAATAAAAATTTATAGAGGTTTTTCCTCTATTTTGGACAATTAATATATTGTTTTGAAAATTTTTATTTATTGTTATGCAAATGAGTGTTTAGCCCATACATATATGGACAAATATATATACATATATATGATATATATATATATACACACACACACACACATACACACACACATATGTCTGTGCACCATGTACATGTCTAGTGCCTGGGGAGGCCAGAAGAGGGCATTGGATCCCCTGGAAATGGAGTTACAGAGGGTTGTGAGCTTCCACGTGGGTGCTGGGAACTAAACTTAGGTCCTCTGCAAGAGTAGTCAGAGCTCTTAACCACTGAGCCATCTTCTCCATCCCTAACGCATTTTTTTATACAAAAGAATCTTAAAAGTTGAGCCAAATATTAATGTACATACTCAGATATACCTTTCTCAAAGACGTAAGCTATTTAAGTAGAGAAAAGGGTGCTGGTACTACAACCTAGTTATGAAGTGCACCCCACCCAAAGCTCATGTGTTGGGGGTTGGTTCTAGGTGCTGGCACTATTTTGGAAGGTCTGGGGAGACTTTGGGAGGTGAGACTGTAGGTCACTGGGGATGGGTCCTTGGAGGAATCTTGTCATTTTCACAATATATAACACACATACCAACATACATACACCCACACGTAACATACACATACCACACAACACACAAACATATATAAATGCACCATACAGGACATACACATATAACACACACACACACATACACACACACACACACACACACACACACACACACACACACACACACACCTCTCTCCCTCTCTGGCTCCTCCCTCCCTGCTTCCCATCGAACATAAAGCTCCTACCTCCACACCCTCCTTCCCACTGCCGTGATGCTCTCCACTCACAAGCATAGTGCCAAGTAGCCAGAAATCCCATGAGTTATTTATCAAACATGGACATTATTAAAAATTAAATGAAAATCTGGGTATGGGGCCACACGCTTGTCATCCCGACACTTTGGCAGGTGGAGGCAGGAGAATCAGAAGTTGAAGGTCATCCTCAGCTATCCAGTGAGTTCAAGGCCATCCTGGGGTACACAAGACTGTCTCAAATCAACAGAAAATTTAAAATATGAGGCTGGAGGCATAGCTCAGTAGTGGGTCGCTTGCAAAGTGTCTTCACATTCCACCCCCAGCACTGTTCCCCAAAAGTATAGAAGCTACAGTTAAATTACATTAAAATAAGGGAATTACCCAAAATGCCTTACTTCCTAATTGTCTTGCTACATTGTATTCACTCTGGTCAGCAGGAAAATTACATAATGAAAACCCAGCTTGGTATTCTGGACATAGGCTTACAAAGACTGATCACAATATTGCCACACACTGGGTATTTTTAAAAATATATTTATTTTTGTTTAGGGGCGGGATCCCACAGAGACCAGAAGAGGGTGTCAGATCCCCCCAACAGAGCTGGAGTTACAGACAGGAGTGCGTCTTCCGACGTGGGTGCCGGGATCTGAAATGGGTCCTCTGGAAGAGGAGCAAGTGCTCTGAGCTGCTGAGCCATGTCTCCAGCCCTGCCACAGGCCAGGAATCGTCCCCCTCAGAGATCCACTGTGGTTCATGGAGGACCAGGACATGAACAATGTTACATAGTTGCATCCATTTTCACCCCTGCCTGAACCACAGCATGAGTACCACACTGTCACTCAAGCCTTGTCTCAGCCACCAAGAACCAAGTCCTTCAGACACATAAAACAAGGAGCCAGCGAGATAGCCCAACAGATAAAGGCACGCTCTACCAAGCCTGAAGACCGGAGTTCAGTCCCTGGAACCCACATTGTGGAAGGAGATACCTGACTTCTGGAGACCTGGCACAGAGGTTAAGAGCACTTGCTCCATAGTCATGATGGACCAGGGTTCGAATCCCAGCACCCATATAACCAATCAGCTGTCCTACACAGGCCTATAACCCCAGCCCCAAGTGGGACAGAGAAGGGAGGATCGCTGAGGCTTGCTGATTACTAGTCCAGTTGAGAAAATGCAATTTCCAGTTTCAGAGAGTCTCTGTCTCAAAGGAATAGACAGCCATTGGGGAGGACACCCAAAGCCACTGTGTGTTCTTAAAAATCAGATGAGGGGCTGGAGAGATGGCTCAGAGGTTAAGAACACTGGCTGCTCTTGCAGAGGTCCTGAGTTCAATTCCCAGCAACCACATGGTGGCTCACAACCATCTAGAATGAGATCTGGTGCCCTCTTCTGGCCTGCAGGCATACATGCAGACAGAACACTGTATACATGATAAATAAAATAAATCTTAAAAAAAGAAAAAGGAAAAAGAAATTCTTAAAATAAAATTTAAAAAATCAAATGAGGAGCCAGGCATTGTGGCATATACCTTTAATTCCAGCACTTAGGAGGCAGGGGCAGGTGGATCTCTGAGTTCAAGGCCACCCTGATCTACAAAGAAAGTTCCAGGACAGCCAGGGCTACACAGTGAAACCCTGTCGAAGAAGAAGGAGGAGGAGGAGGAGGAGGAGGAGGAGGAGGAGGAGGAGGAGGAGGAGGAGGAGGAGGAGGAGGAGGAGGAGAAAAGAAGAGGAAGAAAAGAAAGAAGGAAGGAAGGAAGGAAGGAAGGAAGGAAGGAAGGAAGGAAGGAAGGAATCAAGTGAGGGTCAAGAATGGGGCAGAAGGGGGAAGGGGGAATGTGTTCAATGTATAATGTGAGGCTTCGGATTCAGGGCCTTTGGGAAGCATATCATGCACTCCAGGCTGGAGCTACACATGGAACCCAGGGCTTCGTGCACTATAAGGCAAGCACTCTGCTGTCTAAACTCTATCCCAGAATCCTCACTCTCTCATGCTGTTAATAGGAGTTTGCTATATAATCCAGGCTAGGCTGTAGCTCATGATCTCCCCTCCTGGAGTGCTGGAGTTACAGGTCTGTGCTACCATGCCCAGCTCATGACTCTTTATTACTGTAAACCAGGTTTGTGCAGACTTGCAGGTAACTTCCTCTACTTCCTCCAGCAGATGTTGGAATATTCACCGGAGCTTTGGAGTACCTGCTGCCTTTGTTTCTATTTCCCCAGCCAAAGCCCCAACATCACAGGAACCCAGGAGCCTTGGGAATGGAAAAGCAAAGAGACCCACAACCCATAGGTGCCCCAACTGGCCTCTCACTAGAAACAACCTGTCTTCAGTTTCCCCAAGACTCGTGAGCAGGGTTAGGAAAAAAAAAAAATCTCCAGTTGATAGTTTGAAACTTGCTGGGCCTAATGCCCCATAATATTCCTAGCACTTGAAAAGCTTAGGCAGGAGGATTGAGATTTGAGGCCAGGCTGCTTTTAAAAAAAGTAAAGAGAGGCTGGCAAGATGGGTCAGTGAGTCATCATGCCACCAAGCATGATAACCTGATTTTGATTCCAGGACCCACATGGTAGTAGAAAAGAACCAGGGCTAGAGAGATGGCTCAGTGATCAAGTGCACTGGCTGCTCTTGCAGAGGAGTTGAGTTCAGTTCCCAGCATCCACATGGTGGCTCACAACCACCTGTAACTCCAGCTCCACATGAATCTGAGGCCCTCTACTGGCCACTGTGGGTACCCACACTCAGGTGTGCAGACACACATACATAATTTAAAATAAATCTGCTTTTTAAGGAGCAAGCTGACTCTTACTAGTTGTCTTCTGATTTCTATGTGAGTGTTGAGGAACACATGCACAGGGTGAGGAACAGAGATATGGAAAGAAGGAAGGAAGGAAGGAAAAGAAGGAAGAAAGGAGGAAGGAAGGGAGGAAGGAAAGGGAAGAAAGAAAAGAAGGCTGAGAGTATAGCTTGCTTGTTATGGTTCCTGTGTAGCACCCATAAAGCCAAATTTGCTTCCCAGCACTACTTAAGCTCAGTGAGCATGCCTGGAATCATTCCCAGCATTCAAGCAGTGGAGGAAGGAATATTGGGAAGTTCAAGGACATCCTTGGCTACATAACAAGTTTGAAGTTATCCCGGGCTACATGAAGTTGAAACTGGAGAATCAGGGCCAAGCAGGGGTTCACAAAGCCATCAATGGTTCAAGTCAGATCTGTGCTTGCTCTACACCACCAACAACAACCATGCCCCCCACCCCCAGCCAAATCAGAGTCCCCAGTCTGAGTGCAGGGTCTCATTACATAGCCCAGGCTTGCCCACACTGGCAATCCTCCTGCCTCAGCCTCCCCAGAGCTGTGATTAAAAAGCATGTACTGCCTCCACAACGGACTTTTCCACTTCTTGGTCCGTCAGCATTCCAGGAGCAGAGAGCAGAGCCCAGCGTCCCTGGCAGCCGGTTCTGAACCCTCAGCTCTCATCAGGGGGCGTGGCTTCCAGATACGACACATATGAAGTGACCTGCTTGATCACTTGGCACAACCTGGTAACAGGCAAGATGGGGTTTATATTGTTCTGTGCCGATGCTGGTCTGTGGCTCATAGCCCGGACATAGCTTGCGTCTCAGGACGCAAGCAGGAGAGATGGATCAGGCCGTGGGAGGTGTTCCCTCGGTGGCCAGCGGCTCGGCCCTGCTCTCCGAGAGCTTTGGGCTTCTCACCCCTTCCACTCCAGCCCCCAGAGCGCCTGAGAGCAAAGCGGGGCCCATCAATCACCAGGACTTTAAAGGCCCTTCGGCTTTTGTACGCTGTGTCCTCCCGATGTTTCTCTTAGCTACATGCTAACACCCGTCTGTTTGGAAGTCACAGCAAATACATCTTGGAGAGGGCTTTGATCCCTGGCAGCTGTGTATGTGTGAGGAGCCAGAGTCTCCGGGGCCTGAGACAGCATGGGAAGGAGGCGAACTGGACTGGTCTCTCTCATGCCCTCTGGGCTGGGTACCTCACCCCAACCCAGGCCTCAGGCTCACCCCACATGTGGAGCGCAGTGGAGCGCAAAAGGCCAAGTTTGGACATCACAGTCCTGGGTTCAAGTCCTGGCTCTGCTCTTTGCCAGCCACATGATGTTAGACAAGTCACTCAGCCTCTCTGGGTATGCCCAGCCTCAGGTGGATCAGTTTCTATTCTGGGAGGCCTCCCCTAGGAGCCCAGCCACGGACAGGGGGAGTCGAGACATGAGTCTCTACAAAGATGGACATCTGAGCTAAATAGGAAACAGGCCCAGGCAACCGGTGCCGTATGCATTGTCACCCACGCACACACAGGAGCAATGAGCCCTGGTTTGAGGTTGAATATCTTACTGTGGCTTCTGTTACACGCAAAGTCCGTGTGGTTTAAAACGACCTGGAGTCCAGGCTAAAGGCAAGCACAGAGCTGTGCGCCCCTTGGCGGTTGCAGGGAGGTACTGCAGGGCTCTGGGGCTGGCGCCCTCTGGCGGCCACTGGGAGGAACTGACGGATGCAGGGCTGCCTGGCCTCTAAGCCCAGTGTCTTGCAGGCAGAGTCCTTGCAGTTGGTGCTCTGTTGACCCCGTGTTTTCTGTGATTGACTACTCCCAGCTTCTTAGAAAAACACCATGTAATCATAGGCCCCACGGAGACACTGTCTTAATTTGACCCCCCTCTATTTCCAAAAAAGGTCACACTACAGGTGTCGGGAATTCGCCCCCCAGCGCTTCTTTGGAAAGAGCACCGCTCAACAAATAACCAAGGCAGGCGGTCCACTTTCCTAATGAGATGAGCGAACTGAGGCTCAGAGAGATGGAGTGTCTCCCCCCGCACCCCCCAAGGTCACACAGCTGAATGGTGGCCCAGACAGGGTTGAAACCTAGGACTGAAAAGTGGAGGTTCGCCTCTATGATGACACTGTGGTGTCTCAGGGCACAGAGTACTGGGCTAGCTCTTCAGAGCAGATCAGAGAGGGTGGGTGACTATCCCATGGCCACGCAGCTTCTAAATTTACCGCCTGGATTTTGAACCCCCAGAAAGCCAACATTCTGTTATGAGCCTTCCCGAATTCCCTGGGCCACTCAGGCTCTGATGGAGGAGTCGGGCTCTCCTGCAAGCCTGGGCTCTCTGGGAGACCCTGAGAAGTCAGGCCACCTTCCCAGCGACCCCCTCCTCCCCACACTTCATTCATTCTCCTCTCTCAGGAGCTCAGAGGCCAGAGTCCTGGCCACAAAGACACGACAGCAAGATGATGGTTTTCCCTGCTTGACCTAAGAGCTGGGCATTGACCCTACAGATAGCTCAGAGCCCCCAGGGCGCATCTGAGCCCCTAGAGGGCAGGTGACAATGTGCAGCCTGAGGTCCCCGCCTACCCAGCTTCCTCTCTGCTTCTGCTCTCCAGTGAGCACTGGATGGACACACCATGGCCCATCTCCCTGAGTCTGTCTCCACATGGATTTGGCCAAGGGGACCCTGACAGGCAAGTTCAAGAAGGGAGAGGTGAAGGGTCGGGGGTCATCACAGTGCCTGCCAGACAGGATCTAGCACTATCCGTTCTTCTGAATCCAGCAGTCCCAAGCGTCTCCTTGCTGCCCTGGCCAGGCTTCCCCTGCTCATGCGTTCTCCCCTATCTCCTGTCCTTCCCTCTCTCCATCCCTCAGTAGGAACAGGCCACTGCTTCGTGCTGGGATCAGACCATGTCTCTAAACTACCTTCTCACTGTTTCTCTTCAGATTCTTTCCAGTCCCGCCAGGCATCTGCCCAGAGTATCCAGGTCTCATAGGCAGAGCCTGCTCTTCATCTGCAGACTCTGCTAGGACCAACCAGGTCCCTGGTGCCAGGAGGAGCCTTTGGCGGCCCAGAAATCACAGTGAGTCTCAGTCACTCGGTCCCTGGTGCCTCGGGCTGCCTCCTTCCTGGGGACCCAGAATACATCTGAATTTATGAAGATGAAGAGCGGCAAAGGCAGCTTCCTATGGGAGCCACAAGGCCTCCTCCGGTGCTGTCCTGGTCCAGGGAGAAGAAGTTTAACCTGCACAGAGAGGTTACGCATCATTCCTGGGGTAACACAGCTTGAAGGGCAAAGGTAGGGTTGCCAGCATAGGTAAAAACAGCTCCGTGGCCTCCATCCACTCTTCTGACTGTATGACTGGCCTTGGGCTGCTGCTGTTGCTTTAGATGGCAGCCTGAAGCCCGCTACAGAGTAATCAAATACTCTGTCATCCGGGAGGTCTCTCTTGCTTCTGAGGCATATGGAGAAGATGAAGATGGCCGGGAGGTTCCTTGAGGATGGGACTCCTGAGTCAGAGGGAACAGTGACCCAGCTTTCCCACACTCAGAATTGAAGCCTGCAATCAGATATGTGAAAGCACGCTCGCGCGCGCGCGCGCACACACACACACACACACACACACACACACACACACACACACACACAGTCAAGACAGCTTTAGAAGCATGTCCTTAAAGTCCCAAAGTTAAGCCCATAGTGATGTACTACTTCATAACCCTAATTTTGCTACTGTTATGAATCACAATGTAAATATCTGTGTAAATATCCGGTGGTCTTAGGCAACCCCTGTGAAAGAGTCATTGGACTGCCCCTGCCCAAGGGGTCTCGACCCACAGATTGAGAACCGCTGCCCTAGACGTTGGCCCTGGGTTTTCCACTTGTGGGATATTCCTAGCCTTCTTGAAGTCTGACCCTATCTTTGCATGGACTTCTCTATGTTTCTCATTTCTCCCTCTTAGGATACAAGCGATGCCACAAAGACCCACTGGGCCATTCCTGAAATTTTTCCCATCTTAAGGCCCATAAATTCACATCTACGAGGGTGCTTGCCCCCAGGGGAACTGAAGAAGTGCTTCTCGGCCTACTGCGAACTGCACATTGCAGGTCCAGATTCCCCCGGCTCTCCTGATGTTCCTTTACCATGCCCATACACCTCCGGGGACCATGCCTCCGTCAGAGTACCTTCAAGCCCTTGGTGGCCCACCCACGACAAATCCTGCCCATCCCCAACCGGCCGGCTCTCTGGCTTCTTTCAGTTGCTCGTTATTCAAATCTATTCGTGTTTGCAGAAGTATTTACCTGCCAACTGTAACCAAGCGTGCCCTGTGTTTGTTGGTCTGGATGGTTCCAGCCAGAAAGCGGGAGTGGTTTGCGCTACTCCGCGGTCCTCTCGCTCCCTCTGCTGGCAGCGGCGTGGCATTGCAGGCAGCTTTCCTAACCGAGAGCCTCGCGAGTCAGGGCAAGCCATGGGGTGGCAGAGAGGAAAGGAGACAGAAATCCAGACCCAGCCGGTACAACAGGGGGTTGCTGGGGCCGAATCATGAGCAACTACCGACAGCATGGTGGGTGGGACTCCGGTGCTGCAGCTCTGACCAATGCTCCTAGCTGGGCAAGCTCAGGCAAATCGCTTTACCTCTCTGTGCTCCCATTTTGTCCTCCATAATTGCACAGCTATCCCTGGGTTACTGTGAGGCTAGAGAGAGTTAGTCTCTATAAGCAACGCATCACAATACAGTTTTGTGGTTACTGCTGTTGGCCTTGCGATATAACCGGTGTGAATACATTCCCTCTGATCCCCACGTGCACACACCCTGCCCTGAAAATGTGGGTGTTAGTAAAAGTCTTGTTTTACAAATGAGAGATGAAGTTTTCAGGGAGGGTGGACTGACTTATCCAAGGTCACACAGCAGAAAGTACCCGAGATGGAATTTGATGCCGGGTCAGGCTCCTCTCTGCTCTCTCCTGGTGAGTGTGGGCTGGAGGGAAGGTGGGATGTGGTTGTCGCAAGAGAGATGCTCAGCGGTGGCTCACGCCCTTAATCTCAGCACTCAGGAGGCAGAGCCAGGCAGATCTCTGTGAGTTCGAGGCTAGCCTGGTCTACAAGGAGATCCAGGACAGGAATCAAAACTACACAGAGAAACCCTGTCTTGAAGAGAGGGGGGGGGGAGGGAGGGAGGGAGGGAGGGAGGGAGGGAGGGAGGGAGGGAGGGAGGGAGGGAGAGGTGCTCACTGGATATGTGAGTGACACCTGTATCTTAAGAGCGGGAGTCGGGACCTTCACCGAGAAGGGAGGCTGCTTGGATGGTAAAGCTCTGGCTTTGCAAACAGAAGGATTTGAGTGCAGTCCCCAGAACTCATGGCAAAAGCTGGCCGAGTGAGTCCCTAATCCCAGCACTGGAGAGGGAATGTGGGGGTGGGGACAAGGACACCCTGGACACCCTGGAGCTGCCTGGCTAGCTATCCTGGCTGAAGGTGCCCCTGGACCCAATGAAAGGCCCTGTCTCAAAAGCAAGGCAGAGAGAGACTCAGGAGAACACGAACATCCATTTCTGGCCTCTACACGTGCGTACAAACACACACACACACACACCCACCCACACACACACACACACACACACACACAGGCTAAATAACAGTTTCAAATAATATTAGCCATCCCAAGGGGGCTCGGCAGCCCCTCCCGGGTTCCTGGTGGTCCCTCCCATTCATTGGGACAGACAGCAACTAACACAGGAAACCAAGAGCTCGTGTGTGTGTGTGTGTGTGTGTGTGTGTGTGTGTGTGTGTAATCTCTTTCTCCATCTTCCAGAGCGGCAGTATTCAACCTCCCTGACACTGGGACACTTTAATGCAGTTCTTCGTGTTATGGTGACCCCCGACCATAACATGATTGTCGCGGTTACTTCATAACTATGGTTCTGCTACCATTTATGAATCGTCATGTAAATATCTGTGTTTTCTGACGGTCTTCGGTCTTGACACTTGCGAAAGGATCGTTTGACACACACACACACACACACACACACACACACACACGGGGGGGGCCACGACCCACAGGTTGAGAACCACTTCTCTAGACCCTTCTAGAATCTCTCTTTAGTGTTTGCCTTTCCCTGGATGGGGAGCCAGCCCCTTTGGGGCTGGTTCTGGTGCCTCAAGGTCCCGAATTAATTCCTGAATCAGTGTGGCTGCTCCCCAACAAACCCCTCCCCCCCCCCCCCCCCCCCCCGCTTGGACCACCCGGGGTTGTTTTTGTTTTTAATTCCCGAGGCCTTGTCAGAGAAGCCAACCTGGGGGGGTGGGTCCAGACGCCCCCCCACCCCCAATTTAAAATGCTAGTAGGAGAGGAAAAAGGGGGCAAGGGGTAGGGGGCAAGACCGGAAGGCAGGAGGGTAAGAAGGGCACAGTAAAGCTAAGGTGAGCAAGCTTATTAATGCACAGGGACTCAAGGCCACGAACAGAGCGGCCTTCCGGACATGTGGCAACCATATTTCCCAGACCAGCGTGGGGACATGGGATTCATAAAGAGCATTCCATTTTCTTTTAATGCCTTTAAAACACCTTTCCGAGTTGAGCCGTCTCTGGGGGAGGCTATATTTAGTTGCGTGTTTTAATAACAGCAGTTCATGAAAAATAATAAAATCAAAGTCTATGAACCTGGGACCTGGGGAGCCGCCTGTGCCTGCCCTTTACTTGAAGGCTGAGCCCCCACAGTTCCCTCGTGGAGACTGAGCCAGCCTATCCTGACAGGGTCTTGGGGGTGTGGTCAAATCCCTCATTGTCACTCATTAAAGACATTTCAGTATGTTCAAATATGGGGCTGAGTCGACGAACGACTTTGACACACAGTGACCCTGAGTTGTCCCCAGAATTGAAGGTATGTTTTAAATTTTTTTAAAAAAGTAATAATAATAGTTCACATGTAATAATTGTGTTTTCTTAATCTCATGCATGTGTGCGGATGTGCGTGTGCCATGGCACACGTGGAGTTCAGAGGACGATCTCAGGGTTTGTCGTCCACCTTGTGTGAGACGAGGTCCCCTGGCCATGTGTTGCTTCCCTTCCAGATCTCTCCTGAGGCGATTGGCACGTGCTGCTACTGTGCCTGGTTACAGATGGGTTCAGAGGATTCGAACTCGGGTTCTCAAGCTTCTGCAGCAAGTGCTCTGCGCACTAAGCCATCTCCCCGGCCTGATAGTTGTATTTATGTATAGGATACAGTGTAACCTTTGAATAGAAGTATTGTAGAAGCGATACTCCCTGGTGGTCTAGTGGTTAAGAGTCAACGCTTGGTCAGGCTTGCACACAATGTGTTCTCATCACATCAGGGTAAAATTCGCTGCCTGCTTGCCTTGGAGCAGAATTGAGCCTCCTTCTCAGAGACTGTGTAGCTCACGGAACCTAGAATAGCTACTCTCTGCCCTTGAAGGAAAAAATCCATCAACCCATGTATCCGTTTGCTTTCTTGTGGTGAGACAAAAGACCTGATGGGCACAACTTCAGGCTGGGAAGCAGGAAGGGTTTATTTGACAGGCAGTTTTAGGGTACCATCCATCATGGTGGGGAAGGCATGGCGGCAGGACCGTGAAGCGGCTGGCCTCAGCACGTCTGAAGTCAGGAAGCAGAGAGAGATGGATGCTGGGACCCCAGCCTCTGGGATGATGCTACCCACATTTGTGGGTCTCCCATCTTCAATTGAGTCTTTCTGGCAATTAAACCATAGATACCCCCCCCATGGGTGTCTCCTAAGTCCAGCCAAGTTGACAATCTTTGTTTTTTGTGTGCCCCCCAACCCCCATGCCCTGGTGATGGCCTCCATGATCATTAGTGCTGACTTGGATTCTGTCTTAATTTCAGTATAGATAAATCAACATGTAGTTAACACTGTCATTAATTAAAAACAGCCAGTAGTTGTTTGGGTATTTTTTAAAAAATGAAAATAACAAATCACTACACAACATAAAAGATGTCTTCTTGGGGCTGGAACAATGGTTTAGTGATTAAGAGTGTTTGCTGATCTTGCAGAGAGCCAAGTTTAGTTCCCAGCACCCACATCTGGTGACTCACAGGGTATCCAGTGCTCTCTCTTCTGGCCTCTGGGGGTACTGCACTCACATTCTCCTGCACACATACAAATAATAATTATAAATAAACACGTTTTAAAAGATGTCTTCCACCTGCACACCACTTTCTCTGTTCCCTTTCTAGAAGCTGCAATTACTGTTGGTTGGTTTTTGAGACAGGGTTTCTCTGCATAGCCCTGACTGTCCTGGAACTCGATGTGTAGACCAGGCTGGCCTCAAACTCAGAGATCTACTTGCCTCTACCTCCTGAGTGCTGGGCATGCTGGGTGTGTGCCACCACACCTGGTGGCTAATGTCATTGTTAAAGGTTGACTATAAACCTGGTGGTGGTGGTGCTGGTGGTGGTGGCCCACGCCTTTAATCCCAGCACTTGGGAGGCAGAGGCAGGTGGATCTCTGTGAGTTTTAGGCCAGCCTGGTCTACCTAGTGAGTTCTAGGACAGCCAGGGCTATGTAGAGAGACCCTGTCTCAAAAAAAAATGTGAAAAAAGGTTAGAAAACACTTAGGAATTGAGATCCTCCTAACTAACATTGAGTGCCACATGGGGGAACCTTATTTGGAGACAGGGTCTCAGAGTTGATTGAGTTGAAATGGAATCATTAGTTCCCCTGGAGAAAGGGCAAGGTGTGCAGAAGGAGAATGCAGTGAGATGTGGGGAGGCAGGGACGAAGATGGGAGCTAAGGAACACTAGACATTGAGCTAGGCAGTGCCCTGTGAGGAGGAGGAGAGAACCAGGAGATGTAGCTGTCTAAATGCCAGACTGCCATGTGCTGGAGCCCACTAGGTTTCCTCGTGGCTGTACCCAGCAGGACTGCATGGGAGGTTGATTGGACCACGGGCCTGAGTACCAGGTGTTTGTAAGAGTCTAGCTAGCAAGGGGGAGGTCTTTTGCTCCACCCCTTGGCATTGTTATAAATAGCCCTTTGGAATAAACCTCTCCGCCGGTGGATAAGGATCTAGACCCACCCAAGGCTATCCTGTATTTTTTATCTTTTTCTCTCCCCTCTTTATTTTTTTTTTTAGATTTATTTATTATGTATACGATGTTCTGTCTGCATGTATCCCTGCAGATCAGAAGAGGACATCAGATCTCATTATAGATGGTTGTGAGCCACCATGTGGTTGCTGGGAATTGAATTCAGGACCCCTGGGATAGCAGCCAGTGCTCTTAACCTCTGAGCCACCTCTCCAGCCCCTATTTCTTTCTTTCTTTTTTTTAAGATTTATTTATTTATTTATTTGTATACATTGTTCTGTCTGCACATATTCCTGCATGCCAGAAGAGGGCACCAGATCTCATTACAGATGGTTGTGGGCCACCATGTGGTTGCTGGGAATTGAACTCAGGCTCTCTGGAAGAGCTGCCCGCTGGTGCACTTAACCTCTGAGCCATCTCTCCAGCCCTCCCCTCTTTATTTCTAACTAAGTCTCATATTCCTCATTCCTCAAGAGTCCCTCGGGTAAATAAATGTGGGGGCTGGTCCTCCACAGCCATGGCAAACAAAGACAGCGCATGCCCTGTTTCCATGTCCTCTGCCCCTCCACTTGGAGGACAGTGGACATGACAGCCGTTGGTACTTGGTTGGCTTCTGTCTTCCCATATATCTTAGAGGTTTCCCTGTGGCCGTTCTCTAGTCGACCATCGATGCTCCTTCACCCTGCCTTGTGCCCCATCTGCATACCCCTGTCCTTGGTCAATGTGAGTTTGGATGAACATGGCCCCCATAGGTTTATATATTTGCATGGTTAGTCCACAACTGGTAAACTGTGTGGATGGATTAGAAGGTGTGTCCTTGCCGAGGTATGTCACTGGGAGCAGATGGAGGTTTCGAAAGCCCGTGGCAGGCCCAATCTCTCCTCTCTCTCTGTCTCTGTCTCTCTGTCTGTCTCTGTCACTGTCTCTGTCTCTGTCTGTCTCTCTCTCTCTCTGCCCATAGATCAGGATGTAGCTCTCGGCTACAACTCAATCACCATACCTGCTTGTGTACCACATGCTCCCTGCCATGATGATAATGGGCTAAGCCTCTGAAACTGTGGGCAAGGCACCAATTAAATGCTTTCTCTTTGTCAGAGTTGCCTTGGTCACGGTGTCTCTCCACAGCAATAGAACAGGGGCCAAGCAGGCACAAAGCCCCCAGATTCTGGTTGGATTGCGGGAATGGAGGGGAACAGGCAGACTGGACATGGCATTTAAAGCAGCCACATACCCCTCTGTAGCTCGGTGGTGACCCCATCTCTCTCCCCACAAGTCCTGGGAAACCACCCCAGCTGCCACGGCCCTGCCCTGTCCACTGCCCTTCAGAGACCCATTTGTGGGGGAGCGGACTGCTGGGCCCTGTGCTCTGGGGCGTGCTGTTTCTCCTGCTTTTAAAAACATTTTACTTATATTGTAAATAAGGTGTACATATGTGTGTCTGTGTGTAGTTTTGCACATGTCAATACCGTGCCTGTGGAGGCCAGACCAGGTTGCTGTCTCTCTCAGGTCTCTAGTGAGAAGCCTGAGATTATTTGTCCTCAGGGCCACGCCCCCTCTCAAGGCTTCTCTGCATACCTGGTCCAGTTTCTGGAGCTACCAGGCTTAGGTGACATCCACCCCATATCTGCCTCTATTTTTCCACCCAAGGAAACTTGTCAGGAGATCTAGGGCCACCCAGATCTCAGCTTAGGAGTAAGCTGACCTCACTTTTCAATCCCTTGTGACATGGCCGAATACCCTTTAACACAGGTCCCAGGGGACCAGGACAGGGGCATCTCTCAGGAGGGGCCATGCTGACCCACCACACCGCCCACATTCTAGCTCACCCCCCTGGAGATTATCTTCAGTTGAATCCCTTGGAATACCACATCTGCCTCCTGCTAACTTCACTCCAGACATAGCCACCTGGCTCCGTTCACAAACCACCCAGATGCCTGAAATATACCAGGCTGTGCCGGCAATTCGCATTCAATTAACAGCTGTTGATGACTCCACCTGGCTCCTGGTGGGGCGCATTGGGAAGATGGGTCTGATGAGGCCTCTTTGGAAGCAAAACGTGGGACAAGCAGGCTGCCTGGCTACAGATTGGAAATCAGCTGAATGTGTTTTTAAAAATTCACGAATGTGTATGTGTGTGTACATGTTTGTGTGTGGTGCATGTGTGTGCGCACATGTGTGTGTGGTGCGTGTGTGTGCACATGTATGCTGTGTGTGTGTGTGTGTGTGTGTGTGTACAAGCCAGAGGTCAGCCCCAGTGTCATCCTCAGGAAGGTGGTCCACCTCCTTTTGCAGGGTCTCTTCTGTCCTGGAGCACACTAATTAGTCTAGAATGGCTGGCCACGGAACCCCAGAGATCCATCTATCTCTGCCTTCGACCTCCCCAGCACAGGAGTTCCAAGCAGGAGCCACCCCAGCGGGCATCCGTCCATGGGTCCTGGGTGCTAACTCGGGTCCTCATCCTGGTGGGGCCAGCATTTTTCCGTCTGAGCCTTCTCCCCAGCCCCAGCAGTGACTTCTGCAGGCTCACAGTCTGATGGACACACGTCTCGTGGACACACGAGATCCTTGCACCTGGGACTTCCGCAAGGAAGATGCCGGTTCAGACACTGTGCTGGAGCTGGTCTTGGAGAGCAGAAGTGGGGTGGGTTCGGAGACAAAGATGGCTACCTCCACCAGCCAGCAGGGAGGTCCAAAGCAAAGCATCAGGCACAGCCAATCAGGACAGGTGCAATTAAAAAAAAATGAAAATCATAGAATAGGAAGTGAGAATTTGTACACACTACCCTCAGAAATACATAATGATGGGCTGGAGAGATGGCTCAGAGGTTAAGAGCACTGGCTGCTCTTCCAGAGGTGCTGAGTTCAATTCCCAGCATCCACAGGGTGGCTCACAACCATCTGTAATGAGATCCGGTGCCGCCTTCTGGCATCCAAGCATATGCCCAGGCAGAAGACTGTATACATAATAAACAACGGTTTATTTTTTTTTTTTTTAAAAAAGAGAGATACATAACGACGCAAACAGTTTGGAAAACTGTTCGCGAGTTCCTAAAGAGAGTTACGTATGACCCAGGAATCCCACCCCAGGACCGTGCCCACGAGAAATGAAAACACATGTCCACGTGAAGACACGCACACAGATGTCCTCAGCAACACACTTCACAATAGGCACGGAGTGGATCCATCTAGATGCCCTCATCTGAGGGTTGGACACACAAACATACTGGGGTCAGGCATCTAACACTAGTCAGGGGGAAAATGGAACAAAGAACGTTTGGGAAGGGACATGGGTGGAGCTTGAAAACAAGATGCCAAGGGAAATGAGCCAGGAAGGGAACACGTCCATAGAGAGGTAGATTCTAGGTTCCCAGGGGAAGAGAATGATGACAGGTGCCGGCCTTCTGTAAGAGGGGTTGAAAATGTCCTGGTCCCGTGCTTGTGTGTAATAGTTTCTGATTTTGTGTTTATAAGGTGTTTTGTGTGTGTTGGCTTCTTGTGTTTTGTCTTTGTTTTTCAATTCTAATTTGTTTGGGGGTTTTAGTTTGTTTGCCTGTTTGCTTTCTAAAGAGAGAGTGAGAAAGGGCTGAGAGTTGAGTTGGTGGGGAGGTGGGAAGGATCTGGGAGGGGTGAGGGAGGGGAAACCATGATCAAAATACATCCTACGAAAAACATTTTTTCAATAAAAATGTCCTGAGGTTGGTTGTGACGAGGATCGAAAGACTGTAAACATACTAAAGACCATCAAGAGGTACACTTTTTATTTATTTATTTAGTGTGTGGTGGGGTGCGTGCTATCACATGCACGTGGAGGGAGGTCTGAGGACAAACTTGCTGGCATTGCCTCTCTCCTCCCACTACGAGGGACCGAGGAGTAAAATTCAGGTTGTCAGGTTTGGCCACAAGCTCCTTTACCCTAAGAGCCATGTTGCCAACCAGAATCATACACGCTAAGTGGGTAAATATGTGGCATGTGAACTCTAGCTTAATAAAGTCGCCAACAGTAACAACAAAGGATATGGGGAGGTGGAGTGAAATGTCTTTTAGAAGAAAATCACAAAGGCTTTGGGGGAAGATCTGGGGTGCAGGCTGAGGCAGTGTGGCTAATGATAATAGATTTGCCCTTTCTGAAGAGAAAACGGGGGTCTCCACCTAAAACCTCCCCCACCCAAGAGCAGATCCAGCAAAGATTCCGAAGTGCATGTTAAGAACATGTTAAGAACTGAATAGTCTGACGCTCTTGGGCCCTAGGATAAAACCCGTCTAGTTGCAGCAGGCACAAGGCCCTCAGAGGCAAATCTGGCCAAGCACTCAACCCTCAGGCTGGCAGGTGAGGGGTTAAAAGCTCCCCAGACGCCGGGCGTTGGTGGCGCACGCCTTTAATCCCAGCACTCGGGAGGCAGAGCCAGGCGGATCTCTGTGAGTTCGAGGCCAGCCTGGGCTACCAAGTGAGCTCCAGGAAAGGCGCAAAGCTACACAGAGAAACCCTGTCTCGAAAAACCAAAAAAAAAAAAAAAAAAAAAGCTCCCCAGAGAGCTGTGGGATGCCCATAAGGTTGGAGTTGAAGCCCTTGGTAAGCACTATGGGGCTCTGGGTTCTCATCTGTGCCTTTCTACTTAGAACCTACATGACTTGAATCAAGCTGTTCAGCTAACTCATCAGGTCCTCGGTTCACTTGCCCACAAAACAGGGTGGTTATCGCCAACGCTCACACCCTATAACAATATCCAGGGGCACGATCAGCCATTGAGTCAGAGCCTGGCAGTTTCTCTAAGCCTCCAGTTTCTCTATCCTAAAAAGGAAGCAAGGGAGCTGGTGAGATGTCTCAGTCAATTAAAGGCCCTTGCCGCCAAGCCTGACGGTCTAAATTTGATCCCCAAGACCCACCAGGTGAACTCCTGCAAATTGTCCTCTGGCCATCACATGTGAACCTGGAACATGTTCATACACACACACACACACACACACACAATATATATATATATATATATATATGTATATATATATATATATGTATATATATACATACATATATATACATGTTCATATATATGAACATGTTCACACACACGATATATATTCATATATGCATATATATTTATATATGCACAATAAACAAATAAATGAATTTGTAAAAAGGTTTTGTTTTGGTTTTTGCTGTTTCGAAACAGGGTTTTTCTGTGTAACAGCCAGAGAACTCGCTCTGTAGACCAGGCTGGCCTCGAACTCACAGAGATCCGCCTGGCTCTGCCTCCGGAGTGCTGTGTGTGCCACCACCGTCCGGCCAACAACAACAACAAACATTTTTCTTAAGCAAAAATCCCTACTTCTTCCCAGGGGGTCATCCTGCGAGCGTTGCGCACCAGCGCCCCCTGCCGGCCTTACCAGGCATTGGCGTCTCCAGGACCCGGAGGAGAAACTGCGCCTGCGCAGAATGCAAGCGCTGCGTTCTCCCCCCCGCCCCCCTCCCTCTTGAGGGTGTGACTTCCCCGGAGAAGATCCAAGGAGGCCACACCCACTTCCGGGTGGAAACCTGGCGGAGGCCACGTGACTCGCCAAAGATGGCGGCGCCCAGTGAGGTGGCGTGAAAGTTGTGGGAAGTCGGCGTCGCGGGGTTCGGGGATCAGAACCGAGGGGGGCCCGGGAGCCATGTCGCGACTGATCGTGAAGAACCTCCCTAATGGGGTGAGCAGGAGCCGGGGGAGGGGTCCGGAAGGGAGGGCGGGAGTCCGGAGAACGAGGCCGAAGGATGGAGGTTAAAGTCTGGTGCCGGAGTGCGGAGGTCCGGAACCCAGCGGGGTGGGACCCTGTTCTGACCTCTGCAAAGCAGAGAGAGTGGCTCTTATCGTTATCATTATCGCTGTGGATTATTGCCACCGCGGGTGCCTGGCTCCAAACCCGACAGTCCGGCTGCAGGCAGATGTCAGCCTCCACCTTATGCCTCGGACCCCGGACCCCTCGATGCAGTTGTTGACCCGGGTGGATCCACGTGGGTTCTCCCTCCCACTCCCGAGACTGTTGGGGGAAACAGGATGGGAAGTGACCCTGAGGACCTGGGTGGCGGGAACGGCATTCCGTGGTTTCTCCTTCAGTGGAGACGGGGCAACCCAGCCGTGATCACAGAACCTGGCACCCGGCAGGCAGGCATTCGGTAGCTGCGTGCCATGCCGGGTAAAGGAGGAAGCCGGCTCACGTATGTGGTGATAGGCGACTAGATGGGCACTCAGAGGACCCCCCTTGTTGTGCTGGTTAACTCTGGTCAACTTAACCCAAACCGAAGTCCCATAGGAAGAGGAAACCTCAACTGATGAAGTGATTCCGTAGGGGTTGCCCCTGTGGACAAGTCTGTGAGACATTGAGGAGTGACTGACGTGGGAGGGCCCCGCCCACTGTGGGTGGTGTCACCCCTCAGCAAGTGCTCCTGGGCTGTATAAAAATTCTAGTTGAGCAAATGAGTCTGCAGAAGGTCTCTGCTTCAGTTCCTGACTTGCCTTCTTCTCTGGATGACAGGCTGTTATTGGGACCCCCTAAGCCAAATAAGCCGTTTTCCTCCCCCGAGTTGCGTTTGGTTTTGCTGTGTACGGGCAACAGCGGGAAGCAGACTAAAACACGGTGTCACTATGACAGAGCAAGCTCAGCTACGGACTCGTTTCAAAGCCAAGCGTGTTGGCACGCACCCGTTGTCAGCTTTCAGTGTGGGCTGAGGCAGAGGGTGGCAAGTTCGAGGCCAGCCTGGGTTACAGAGCAAGATGATGTGGCAAATAAGTACATACATACATAAATAAATTTATTTTGGCTGTTGGCGGGGCCATATGCCCCTAGACCAGTGGTTCTCAACCTTTCTAATGCTGCGACCCTTTAACACAGTTCCTCATGTTGTGCTGACCCCCCCAACCATAAAATTATTTCGTTGCTACTTCATAACTGTCATTTTGCTACTGTTATACATTGTAATGTAAAGATCTGATATGTGTCCTTGGGGGGGTCGCGACCCACAAGTTGAGAACCGATGCCCTAGAGCCACGTGAAAATCCGGCTGGTGTGAGGACAGTAGGAGCCAGGTGTCTACACTGTGGGACTTTTAAAGCCACATTATAGTGTAGCATGATAATTTCCCATTACTTCCTTGGTAAGGTAGTTGAAACAATGTTGGTATTTTGTTGGTGTTTTGTTTTTATCGTTTCCCCGAGGTCAACGAGACTAAGGTCAGGGTGTTGTCAGACACTGGCAGCAGGCATGGAGTGTGTAACCTTTTGACATGACAGCATCATGGCTGTGGGCTGCAAGGCTGGACCTGGCTGTCAGCCTATTTTCTTAGGTTTCTTCAGCATCTGCTGGCCATTGCATGGCTACTTCTGTTACCCACCCTTCTCCGTCCAGAAGGATTCTGATTCTTTCCCTACCGTCTTAACCCCATCTGGTCTTCCTCACTCTGAGCCTCCTACCTCACTGACGGCGTTGAAGTACCAGAAGATCCAGGATGCTCTCCCCCATTGGGATTTTAGTTTTGGAGGGTCTTTTGAAAAACAGGATCTTAGTTTGTTTGGCCAGGCTGACCTTGAACCTGCCTCACCATACCCAGCTTTCATCTTGGAATTCTTTGGTTTTTTTTGAGACAGGGTCTGGTTAGTAGCCCTGGCTGGCCTGGAACTTGACATGTAGACCAGGGTGGCCTGAGACTAAAGAAATCCGCCTGCCTAAGCCTCCAGAGTGCTAGGATTAAAGGTGCGCATCACCATGCCTGGCTTCATCACTTTTTGGATTTTCGAGACAGGGTTTTGCTGTGTAGCTTTGGAGCCTGTCCTGGAACTTGATCTTGTAGACCAGGAGGCTGGCCTTGAACTCACAGAGATCCACCTGCCTCTGCTTCTGCCTCCTGAGCACTGGGATTAAAGGCGTGTGCCACCACCACCCATCTCATCATCAGATTTTTAAGCACATCTGAAAACCCCTTTTTGAAATAAATATCTGGGTGTGGTGGAGCACGCCTGTGGGGCTGGGAAAGGAGGCAGGTGGATCTCTATTTTGAGGCCAGCCAGGGCTACATACGCCCCTTTGCAGTGTACCACAGTGCAGTCCCAGGTGCTGGGCATCAGGGTGTGAGCATCTTTAATGGGCTCCATTATTCTCTCCCATGGTTGGTAACCGTTTATGCAGTTTCCCTTATCTATCTGTTTATTTGGACAAGCCTCAGCCGCAGATGGATGCTGTAGTTGATATGGTCTTCACAGGGGACAGGATAAGATGGAGAGCATTTGAGGTGCCCTGGGGTCTCATTTCCTCACCAAAGAAGTGAGTAGCCTGCTCAGCTGGTATCCGGCTCTGAGCTGGGACCTGGCCGCCCTAAATATGTGCATACAGATAGCCATCTTTTCATCTCAGGTCAGCCTCCAGGACCTCTGGGCTTCCATCTCCTCTGTCCCTTTGCTCTGGGGACCCCCAGCTCCTCTCATGATGCCCCTTCTGCTCTAGATGAAGGAAGAGCGATTCCGGCAGCTCTTTGCCGCCTTCGGCACGCTGACCGACTGCAGCCTCAAGTTCACCAAAGATGGCAAGTTCCGCAAGTTCGGCTTTATAGGCTTCAAGTCAGAGGAGGAGGCCCAGGCGGCCCTGAGCCATTTCAACCGGAGTTTTATTGACACGTCCCGGATCACAGTGAGTCTGAGGGAGTCCCATCCCGCCTGCCCTAGAGAGCCTGCCTTACCTCAGGGCTACGCAAGCTTTCAGGTGCCCAGGCATCATTCCCGGAGAGTCTGCTACCTATTCCCTGGGCCCTCTCCAGAGTGTCTGATGAATTAAAGCATTTAAATTTCACAGTACTCTTTTCTATGATCTGACCTTTGTGCCCTGAACACGTTATAATTATGGTAGAATGGATAGAAACAGTTACTTCTGCAGGGATGCCACTGGGATAAAGTGGTTTGCTGACCAATAATAGCTTGGAATGTATGGGGGTGGCTCATGGGAGTGTCCTCCCGAGGCTGCCTCTGAGAGTGTATCTGAGGTGCCGGGGCTGAGGGATGCATCCGTTTATGCGTGGTCCCTGACATTCTTCCACACTCCCGTGGTCATCCTGTTGTCCCTGTTACCCTGGACTTGTTTTCTGCTGTGACTGAGCCTGCCTCGTGGTGAACAGTCACCCTGACAGCCATCACTCCCTGCTGCCCTGTGCCAGGCAGGCGCCACCTCCCCGACATCGTTTGTTAGCCTAGGAGGTGAATGTGTACTCCCAATCCCCATGTGCCCTGAGTTCTGTCTCTGCCCTGTCGTCACCTGCTTCCTGGGCCACCCAATCTCTGCTCTAACCTTTTGGTCTGAGCAGAGGGGACCGGAGCATTTGCTGTCCCCTTCTACCAGAGAGCACGGGAGGCAGAGCTAGTCCTCTGGAAATGGCAGTGGCCAGGATGACTCTTGGAGGACGATGTCTAGGTTGGGTGATTTTCGCTTTAAATGCACTCAGCAAGTCAGTGACCACTGCATTCTGGGAAAACCATGCTCCTGGTGCTGAAGGGGGCACACTTGCGCCTGGGTACCGCAGCAGCTGTGGAAAACAGCGCTCTTTCCCATGCAGGTGGAATTCTGCAAGTCCTTTGGAGACCCAACAAAACCCCGAGCCTGGAGCAAACATGCCCAGAAGCCAGGTCAGCCCAAGCAGCCGCCGCAAGGCTCCGCTCCCTCAGGCACTAAAAAAGTACGTAAGCGGTGCCCCCAGCCAGCCCTGTGCCCAGGGTTGGCAGGGTGGTCTCTGGCTGGCAGGGAGTTGGGAGTATCTTTTGGATGGTTTTGGAAGGTGGGTGCACCCAGGGCAGTTCACTTTGGTCTTCCCTCCCCCCGTCATCGGTGTGACCCTGTCTGCCTTCCACTTCCAGGACGACAAGAAGAAAAAGGTGCCCAGTGACCTGGCAAAGGTGAATGTTGTGCGGGTGGCGAGGGAAGGCTGTGAACATCGAGAGGGTGGCGGGCTGGAGATCGGAGCCTCCTAAGCCTCTGCCTCATCTCCCTCCTTCCTGCCCCTCCCACCCGGCTGCACTGCCACAGCTGAAGGAAGATGCCGAGTTCCAGGAGTTCCTGTCGATTCACCAGAAGAGGACCCAGGTGGCCACGTGGGCCAACGACGCTTTGGACACTGAGCTCCCAAGAGCAAAAACCAAGCCAACAAGTGACTATCTGAACTTTGACTCCGACTCTGACTCAGGGCAGGAGAGTGAGGAGGAGCCGGCTGGAGAGGAGCCTGAAGGTGAGTGTGCACCGCGGGTCCACATAGGACTTTGCTGGCCCTGACCTGATGGGCACAAGGACGCTTTGTGCGACACTCTCCGGTGACACAGGAAAGGGACAACCAGGTGCTTCCCTCTAGCCATCTTGGGGAGGAGTAGCCCACCCACAGGTGTCTCTCCCCGAGGCAGATCTGGTCACCTGACTCAGCCAGTAGTCACCGAGCATGTGCAGTGTGCCAGGCACAGCTCTGGAGACTGTGGACACCGCAGTGAGAAAAGACCCCAAGAGTCCCTGTACCCGTAGAGTGGGCCTCCCAGTAAGAGCAGAGGGACGGAGGCAGGTAGTTCCCAGTGGAGCATGTGTGGTGACGGTGTGCCAAGGAGGCAGGACAGGGCATGTGTGGGAAAACTTCCTGGAAGGGCTCCTGCAGCTCGAGGGGATAGCGGTAGGGTGTCTTGTCCTCATGGGCCCTGCTGTGCCTGGTAAATACCAATCACCATAGAGCGTAGGCCCTAAGTGCTGTGGTCCACCGTAAGAGCTGTTCTGGTTTATCGGTGAGGATGTGGGACTAACTCAGCTCAGCCTGGTAAAGTCTGCTGGGCTGAGGACTGTGGGCCTGAGGGTGGAGAGGCCCAGGAAGTAGGGGACAGACAGACAGACAGCCTTGGAAAGGCTCAAAGGAAAGGATGACCCAGGGGCTGGTTAAAGCAGAGGGAACTGGGGGGAGGGAGGTGGAACTTTTCACCCTGAGCGCTGGCAACCGCTGCAGGGTGCTGGCCAGAGCCGCGGCCCCACAGTGTGCTCAGTGGGTCATGCAGGCTGCAGTGAGGGATGGCCGTCCCTCCTCTGCTCAGGCGGGCTTTTCTTTCCTGCTCCCTCCCCCCCAACCCTTGTCATTGAGTGTGTCACACCAGGTGTCCTTTGTACTTTAGTGCAAACTGTACTGTTCACCGGGGACACCAAGAGCAAAGGACACAGTGGCAGGAGTGCAGCACAGACACACGCAGAAGCCTAGTGTCTGACAAGGACTGTAGTCAGCACTTGAGGATTTTGCTGAAACAGTAGATTATAGCGGCCTCTGCCGTGAGCTGTGTTGTGTGTATTATTTTAATACTGTTGAAAGATGAACGTAAAGGGGGGATCTTGGGGAGCTGGGGAGATTGGCTCAGCAATCGAGTGCACGTACTCCTCATCCAGATCTGAGTTCAGGTCCCAGCATCCACAACAGTGGCTCACATTTGCCTGTAACTCCAGCCCAAGGGGCTCCAGTGCCCTCATCTGGCCTCTGTGGGTACTGCACTCTTGTGCACATATCCACACACAGACACACATGTAACTAAATCTCATGGGGGAGAGGGGGCTGGAGTGGGCCAGGGGAGTGAAAGGAGTGAGCGACACAGCTCCATGTGTCACGGGCAGTGTGTGTGTGGAAAGACATGCCCAGTCGAGTGCAGCCTGATTCACCGCCAGCTGTCGCTCATCAGAGAATTGGCTGGAGTTGATTTGTGTGAGGGCCTTGGCCATGGCGGGCGCGTTGTCTCTGCCCGCTAAGGTCGCTGACCCCCTGTCTCCCCAGAGGAACAAGGCGGCCTGCAGCCAAAGGCGGCCACACAGAGGGAGCTGTCCGACATGGACTACCTGAAATCCAAGATGGTGCGGGCCGAGGAGTCCTCCGCGGACGAGGATGAAGAGGACAGTGAAGACGAGGCGGTGAACTGCGAAGAAGGCAGTGAGGCTGAGGAAGAGGAGGGCCCCCCTGCCTCCCCAGCCCAGCAGGAGAGTGGGAGCCGGGGAGCCGAGCCTGGGAGCCGGAGACCTCAGGACGCCGCTGGCAAGGTGTGTGTTGGTCTGTGAGGGCGGAGGGAGAGGCTGGGCCTGGTCAGCAGGGTCACTGCAGCCCCTTCCCTAGGGGACTGACTTGGAGGGAAGGCCACTTGCCCCCAGGGTTGTCTATGCAGCCTAGGCTTCTGAACCGGTGGGGAAGGTGCCTGTTGTCTGGAGTTGTATCTGGGTGTCGATGAGCTGGATGGGTCTTGCCGTGTGCATTAGCAACAAGACGGATAGATGTGAGGAAGCTTTCCACCGACAGCTGAGGTCGGTGAGGGCTCATTGCACGCTGGGTAACGTCCCTGGCAAGTCACTGACTGGTTCTTGTCACAGTCCTCTGTACAGGTGACGAAGCAGGTCTTGGGAGGGCCAGTGGCTCACCCACGGTGATGGCTGGGAGATGGCGGGGCCTGAAGCTGAGATTTCGAAGATGGCTGAGGCCTTGAGGATAGCCCCACAGTGTCCCACAGGAGGTCCTCTCTGCTGTAGCGACAGGCTACTTGGACACTTAAGGGGGACCACATCTCCTCCCCAGGGCATCCCGTCTCCTGCCCTGCTCTTTATCAGATCTGCAGTGGGAGGGAGAGAGGCCTCCATTCCTCATTTCATTGGCCGCCAGTTCAGACCAGCATGCCCTGTCCAGGACATGTGGCAGTGTGGAGGTCACATCCCACACTGACTCTCAGTACCTGTCACCCCTGGGTGAGACGCATCCACCCCACAGGCCTCTAATCTCCACCTCGCCTCATGGCGTGTGTCCCTGTGGTGCCAGGGTTGGGTCATTCAGATTCATGAGGATGACTATGGTGTCGTCACTATGCATGCGTCCTTCAACTGAAGCCAGGGCAGCCCTTGGGGTTCGTGTGGTGAAGGAAGTCGGGGGTACCCAGCAGCCCAGGGCAGGCATTGCCAGGAAAGGAGTTCCAGCAAGGGCAGGTTTGCGCTTCAAAGGAGAAACCAAGAGCAGAGGCTCTCTGGAGTTGTTGGAACTCCAGAGCGCTGGGCCTGATCTCAGTGCCCCTGTGGAATTGCACTGCCCAGCCGGGCACCGGAAAGTGCTGGGCAGTGTGTGTCACAGGGCAAGCTCCGCCTCAGTGGTACGTCTCGTTTTTCCTGGGGGCCAAGGCCTCTGTTGGTTTGCCGACGGCTTCCCAGGCTCTACACGCGGCCCTCGTGTCAGGTGCGGTAAAGACTCTGCAGCTGCCTCCTCCTCCACCTCCATCGCCTCCACAGCAGGCATGGATTCCCGTGGAGTTGTCCAGCTCCAGCCCAGCAGCAGGCGCCCCTTCCAGCTCCAGGTCGTCCCAGCCACCACCTGCCGTGTGGGTATCAGGTCCTCGCCCCAACCATTTTCTCTCCGTGATCACTCAGGTAGAGAAGCCGGCCGGCAAGAAGGAACCCACCACGCCCTACACCGTGAAGCTCCGGGGAGCCCCGTTCAATGTCACTGAGGTGTGTGTTCATGAAGACAGGATGCGGGGGGGTGGGGGTGGGGTGCCAGGATGAGGTGGAAGTGAGTGTGAGTGAGCTAGAAGTGGCCGTGGAGGCTGCTGAGTAACGCCCCAGGCACTGGCACGGGAAGGAGAGGGATGGCGGTGTGAAGACTGGCTCCACCCCTCACGTTGGTACGGGGGGGGGGGGGAGGGACACGGACACAGGCTGACTAGGGTCACTGTTTAAAAGGGCGGGGGCACGGGGCTGGAGGGAGAGCTCAGTGGACACAGTGCCTACTGCGCAAGCAGGAGGAACTCAGTTCAAACCCCAGGAAGGAGAAAACTAAGCCAGATCCAGGACGTTGATCCTGCCTTAGCAGGCACAATGAGACCAGTCACAGGTGCTGATTTCTCTGCTCTGAGGAACTGCGCGGGGCAAGCACTCGGCCGCTGAGCTATGTCCATGGTCTGGTTGTCAAGGTCTTGGAATCCTAAGAGAAAACATTAGAGAATTGTTAACCGTCCAGTTACTAATTGTTAATTGTCCAACGAAATATTTCATTTGTTAAAAAAAAAAAAAAAAAAGACAGAAGGGGAAACACATTTCTTTTCCTTCCAGAAAAACGTCACGGAGTTCCTGGCGCCCCTGAAGCCAGTGGCCATTCGGATAGTGAGAAATGCTCACGGGAACAAAACAGGTAAGGCAGGCCAGGCCGCACCACAGCGCCGAGGCTGCCCACCGCAGGCTGCCCACCGCAGCCTGCCTCACAGACACCCATGTCCTTTTTTGCCGTCTCTTGCCCTCAGGTCGGCATAGTTCATCTGCAAAGACCAGGGTCTCCTGTCCCTGCGTCTGGTGGCCTGGCACAGTGACTCCTTCCTGGCCGTGTCTCCCTCCCTCTCGGCCCCTACTGCACTGACAGGCTCACGTGCTCTGTTGGTCGATGCGAACGGGCCCAGGGTTGGCTGCGCTGTCCATGGGCACCTCTGACAGAGGACAGTTCTACCTTGTTGAGTGTATGTGGCGTGGAATTGGGCTGTGTCTTCCCAGGATTCCACTCTGGTCCGCCAGGGTCTCCTCCTGGCCTCAGAGCACTGGGCTGGGCCGTCATAAGGCAGAGAGTCTGGTGATCGGCCAGAGTTGGAGCTGGGGGAGGCCGGCAGGTGTGGGGCCTGCCTGCTGGCCAGGCCAGGAGGCTCGGGGAGACGGAGCAGCAGGAATGTAGCCGCATCTTGCAGAGCCACGCCAAGGCCCTGTGGGGTGGGAATCCACAGCCTTGGCAGGAAGAGGCCACCTGGGCAGAGCGCTGGGGGACAAAGTGCCCAGGTATCAGGGACAGTCAGGTCACTGTCCCGTGTCTCCCTTCTTCCCCAACGCCCCTCTTGGCTTTATCACATCTTGTACCAAGTTCTCCTCATGTTTCATGCTGAAGAGGGCAGTGGGGGGGGGGGGGGCAAAGGGGCTCCATCCCAGCTTAGCAGCCCAGGAGCCGTCCCCTCAGTCCCCGGGTGCAGTGGGCTGGGCCTGTCACCCAGGAGCGAGGAGCCGAGGGGCTGACGCCGAGAGCGGCCTCGCCAGCTCCATGAGAGCTGCTGCTGTGGGTGGTGCCCCTGGCTTACGGCACTTTAGAGACTGGGCAGGGAGCAGGGAAGAGTGTGTGTGTCACAGCCGAGAGAGCCCACTGGGTCTGCAGCTGGGAGACACCAGCCTGGAGCACGGCGCTCTCAGGGGCAGCCAGCGGGGCTGCAAAAGTGCTGGGGAGCGGGGCTCAGTGACGCAGGGACGTCAGTCAGTGTGTTCTCCAGCATAGGCCCGTGGGGTTGGGGCTGGGGACGCCATAGTGGTCCCTCAGCTGGCCTGGCAGGGTGTGGGCCAGTGCCCCCCAGAAGACTCATGAAGAGGGTGAAGTAGGTTTGTGGGTAGGTGACGTCCCTGCAGAGAACAGAAAGAATTCCTTAGGGTGCGTGTGGAAAACCCTTGGCCTTTGGGCCACGTTGTGGCATTGCCATCAGACAGCCATGTGACATCGGGCACGTGACTTAACTCCTCTAGGGAAGGGTGGCCCTGCTCTGACACCTCACAGGGTCAGGCTCCCCCTCGGGAAGGATCCCAGGCCTGGTTCTGAGCTCCAGGGACAGTGGTCGTGGAGGTGGCCCTGACTCCTGAACTGAGTCACAGCACTACCTACACCAGCACGTCTCCAGAGACTGTTCAGGGACAGGGTGGGGCCGGCACGGGCAGGAAGGCCGTGCTCTTCACTCCTGGGATCCACATCTCCATTCACAGCCAGCCCTGTGGTCTGAAGCTGCTGGGGGGTGCGGGGGCGTCTGTGTCCTGGGGAGTGACAGACAGGTTTCCCAGCTCTGCCTGTGACTCTGCTTATCGCCATCCTCTCTCAGGCTATGTCTTCGTGGATCTCAGCAGCGAGGACGACGTGAAGAAAGCTCTGAAGTGCAACCGGGAATACATGGGTAAGGGCTCGTGGGACACCAGCGTGGGCCGTCCCTAGGCCGACAGTGCGCGTTGGTGCTGAGATACTTCGGGGCCTGGGGACCCAGCAGGGAGCAGAGAGTCCACAGTCCCTCCCTCTGGAGCAGCACTGAGTGAACACAGGAAAGAGACAGGAGAAGTGGGCACATTTCTCCTGAGTGGCGTGCAGAGGGGCAGGCTGCGTTGACCTGAGCTCTGGCTCCCTGGAACAGCTTTTCGGGTCTCGAGAACAGCCTGTGACGCTGGCTGACTTGGGAGGTCACTGGCCTTACCCATCCCGGCATGGTCAAGTGGCTCAGATGCAGGGGTGGGCCACTGACAGAAGAGTCGCACTGAGGGAGGATGGGAGGGAGCCCTGTAAGCAGGTCAGGTGATGGTTCCTGATGGAGCACCCAGTGGATGAGGGCGAAGTGGGGTGGGCACCTGGCCTGAGTGGTGCATGCCATGATTCACTCGCTCAACGTCCCGGGTCGGGTTGTCATGTGAAGCCTTCCCAAGGCAGAGCAGCCAGTGGGGGGAGTGGGGAGGCCCCAGAACCCAGCTGCTGACTCCTGCGTTCTGGGATGGCCCTGCAAGCTCCTCGGGGCTGTGGCAGCCCTGCCAAGGTGAGTGAGATCCCAGTGGATCCAGCTGCAGCCTGGGGAACCGTCTACTGCAGACAGGATCATACATAGAGACAGCGGGCTCCGGACAGCAGCAGAGCAGTGGCTAACGGGACTCTCGGGAGGCTCGGCCACCCTCGGGCACCCACAGCCATGACCCCTGTCTTCATGCAGGTGGACGTTATATCGAGGTCTTCAGGGAGAAGGCCCCCACGGCCCACGGTCCCCCAAAGAGCAGCTCCGCACCCTGGCAGGGCCGCACGCTCGGGGAACATGAGGAGGAGGAGGACCTGGCTGACTCGGGGAGGCTCTTCGTGCGGAACCTGTCGTACACCAGCTCTGAGGAAGACTTGGAGAAGCTCTTCTCTGCCTATGGTGGGTACTGCCTCCAACTGGTCCTGGGTGGTATCTGCATCTGTCAGCTAGAGGCTTCTCTGTAGAACCCCAGCACCTCTACCATGTGGACGGGCCTCTCTTTACTCTCTCAGAACGTGGAGTAGATGGGAGAGTGGTGTCTCCCTCAGGCTGTTCACACTGCGGCCCTGTCCTTACGAGACACCGAGGCACCTGGCTGTCAAGTCTTTTTTTGTTGTTGTTTTAGAAACAAAATCTTAGCTATATAGCCCAGGCTGGCCTTGAATTCGCAGCAATCCTCCTGCCTCAGCCTCCTGAGCGCAGGCGTTACTAGCATGTACTACAGTGCATTTTTTTCTTCTAAGACAGGATTTCTCTATGTAGCCTTCCCTGTCCTAGAACTAGCTCTGTAGACCAGGCTGGCCTCAAACTCACAGAGATCGGCCTGCCTCTGCCTCCCCAGTGCTGGGATTAAAGGCGTGCGCCGCCACTGCCCGGCATGAGGGTGGTCTTTTTGTTGGATGTGTGATGCTGTTATTAAAGGGAGCCTTCATTTTCAAATTCTTGCCTTTAAAAGAGAATTCAGATGCAGCACACACATCTAGCAGTTGGGGGTTTAGTTAGAATAACAGGAAGCAGGAATACTACCTACCCGTTAGCAGTGAAGGGGCCAAGCCCAGCAGCAGGGGTCCTGGTCCTAGCGGACATGACTGATAGCCCCTCCTCCTCTGCTGCTCTCTCCTCCGCGCTCCCCCAGGGAGAGCACTCCCAGGAGAAGGGCACGTTCTCCTTAGAAGCCCGGATCTCAGGCTGTTGTAAGTAGATGCATTAACTATGGCCGGGCACAGAGGCACACGCCTCTAGCCTTTAATCCCAGCACTCAGGAGGCGGAGGCAGGTGGATCTCTGTGAGTTCGAGGCCAGCCTGGGCTACATGGTGAGACCTTGTCTCAAGGGGTAAAAAAGACACAAGACTATGCCAGGGAGTTAAGGTACCCCTGAACTTGAAGAGTTCACTAGGGGAAAGGTTAACACCCTCTCTACATGTGCTCCCCTTGCGAGGACACCCCCGAAGCCAGCTTGAGCTGTCTCAGCCAGTTGACCACCTATTCCATCCTCTTTTCATTGACACCCCCACCCCACCCCACTTTCAGAACCCTGAGCTGGCTCGGCTAGAGAGACCACCACTATGTTTTTTGTGTCCTGTTTTGGGGACCAGTTGGGCCGTCCCTCCCAGAGCTAACTTTGTTACTATCAGTGCTGGGGCTGGACCCAGGGCCTTGCGTGCGACAGGCAAGCACTTGGTCACCGAGCTGCACCCCAGCGCAGAGGAACTGTTCTTCCTGTTGCCGCTGTTGTGGTGAAAACTCACCGGCCAGCGGGTCGTCTGGTCACGGGGGCCGTGTTTGCCCCTGGGGTCAGGATTATTGTACAAAGGGCAGCAGGGCTCTGAATGGGGCCGAGACAATGACACCTGCAACATGCCTGAGGTAGCTCTTCCAAGGACAGCCTGAGTGTGGAGCTTCAGAGACGGGAGGACCAAGGAAGGACGAGGAGGAGGAGGACCCGAGAGTAGGCAGGGTAGTGAAACCTCCCAGTGTGCCCACAGCTGTCCTGCCAGCCATACCCTCCTGTCTCCTGCTGACACGGCCAGACTGGACAGGAGAGGGGTGGTCTAGACTGTAGGTGTCCGTTTGAGAAGACAGGCTCATGCCAAGGACATGATCGTGCCCTGTGTTCAGAGTGGGAAGCACTGCCTAGCTTGTGTGGTGATGCCATGGTCCTTCCATGCCACCACCTGTAGGAGGCACCTCTTGTGTTAGCACAGCTTACCCCACACCCGTCCTGTGAGCCAGGGGTCTTGTGGCATTTTACAGGTGAGCAAACAGTCCTGTGCATGTTAAGTGACCTGTCCATACAGGGACAAGGGAAGGCCGCGTATAGAGCAGGTAGCAGAGCAGGTCTGTAGCCCACCTCCCCTCTGAAGGTTGACACACAGAGTACCTTTAACACTGGCCTGGTAAGCAGACTGGCACTCGCCATGCTCTCTGTGGGACCCAGCCGCCTGGACTGGTCCACAATAGCCATTTGCTGATCTCACCAGTCCGGACCTTTGCCTGGCCAAGGCCCAGCACGAGTGCTCTGGCCCACGGCTGACTGATGTCTCTCCCATCTCCAGGTCCCCTGTCAGAACTCCACTATCCAATCGACAGCCTGACCAAGAAGCCCAAGGGCTTTGCCTTCGTCACCTTCATGTTCCCTGAGCATGCAGTGAAGGCCTACGCTGAGGTAGACGGGCAGGTATTCCAGGTAAGTTTGCTCAGGACTAGTCGGGCTGCTGGGCTCAAGGGAGCAGGTGTGTGTGTGTGTGTGTTTGTACACGCGCGTGCACCTGCCCTAGTCCCAGGCTGCTTGTTCGGCTTATTTGTTCATGGCTTATAGATGTCATTGTTACCTGGTTTATAGATGTCATTGTTATCAGGCTAGACCTGCGCCCACCTGTGTAGGCCTCATGTTCTCTCGCTGTGTAGGGACAGACAGACAGGACAGGATGTAGGTTTGTGGGGCTGTGGGGCTGCAGCTGTGCTTTATAAAGTAAACAGTTTGCAGAGTCGGAAAGATGGCTCAGCAGGGAAGAGCACTTCCTGGGCCCACAGCACTCAGGAGGCAAAAGCAGGTGGATCGCTATGAGTTCCAGGCCAGCCAGGGTTATATAGTGAGACCCTGTCTCAAAAGACGGGAACAAACAAAAAGAACAGAAGAGAAACGTGGACATTTCCTGCTCTTCCAGAGGACCAAAGCTCAGTTCCTAGAAGTCATGTCAAACCACACACAACCACCTGTACCTCCAGCTCCAGAAAATCTGGCGTCCTCTTCTGGCCTCCAAAGGCACCAGACACACACGGTGCACATACATACACACACTCAGGCTCAGGCACACACTCGTCTACATAAATAAAGTTACATCTTTTTAAAGGTGAACAGCGTCTCCTGCACACAGCGGCATCAGCTGGCCTCACCACAGTGGCAGGCCCCTGTGTCACGTGGCTGTCTTAAACTTATAAAGAAAGAGTTTACTGGGGGCTCCCAGCTTCAGAGCATGTCTGACCACATGGTGGGGAGCATGAGGACAGGCAGGCGTGGCACTGGACCAGTAGCTGAGAGCTTACGTCTACATCTACCAGCACGAGGCAGAGAGAGCTAACTGGAAATGGTGTGGGCTTTTCCAACCTCAGAGTCTGCCTCCTAATCCTTCCAAATAGCTCTGCAAACTGGGGACCCGATGTTGGACACTGTGAGCCTGTGTTCACATCCTCCTCCCATCCCCTCCAGGGCAGGATGCTCCATGTCCTACCTTCCACCATCAAGAAGGAAGCCAGCCAGGAGGCAGATGCCCCAGGATCCTCTTACAAGAAGAAGAAGGAAGCCATGGACAAAGCCAACAGCTCCAGGTCCTAGTCAGCCCACAGTGGCCGCTGTGCCCCAGTCCTAGGGTCCGCTGCCCATGGCCCCGTCTTTCATGTGGCGCTCTTAGTCCCTGACTTCTCAGGGCCTCAGTTTTACCATTTGCGGGGTGCAGAGAGCAGAAACAGCGTCTCCCCACCACCCAGAGCACAGTGTGGATCGTAGGAGAGAGTGTGTGCAGAGTCCCTGCCCCAGCTAGGGCTGAGACTTGGCTTGAGAGCCCGTTGGTGCCCCCCCCCCCTCAGTCTCCTAGTCTTCAGGCCTGGTGGACTTGGCCTGTGGGAGGGGATGGGAGGGCGGGGCTGCCATGTGACGTCTGTCCTGCCCCTGCTCCTCAGCTCTCACAACTGGAACACACTGTTTATGGGACCAAATGCCGTAGCTGACGCCATTGCTCAGAAGTACAATGCCACCAAGAGTCAAGTGTTTGACCACGTGAGTATTGCTGATCTCATAGCAGCTCTTTCCTGGGCCAGGTGTCAGGACCTGGACAGCTGCTGAGCTGTCCTAGGCCAGACCTGAGGTGGGAGCGCACTTGTCACCCTGACGGCAGAGGATGCCTGTTGATTTTGCTCATAGCTCCACCCCACCCCCCCTTGTCATTTCCCCGGCCCCAAGACGTGCGTCAGCACTGTCCCTGGACACTGAGCACACCACCACAGATGAGGTAGTGATGGTGTTTCAGAGAAGCAAGGGGAAGCGGGCAGGGCTCGTTTTCATGGCATCTGAAGTCAGCCTGTCTGAGGTACTGCTGTTAGAACATGTGCCCAGGATGAGAACGGCCTGAGCCGTTTTTTCCTCCTCCGTCCGCTGCGGCTGTGTATTTAACACTTGGCACGGGGCCGAATTGAGCGGGCTGCATTTTCGTGGCACTGGCCACAGCCTGACCGAAGTTAAGAGGGACCGTTGCCGTGGCTCAGATGCCAGGAGCCCAGCGGTGCCCAGGACAGAAGGGGACCAGCTCTTCTGGTGCCCTCTAGTGGAGGGAGATGCAAATGAGAGGTCGGTCATAGCCACAGTGGGCGGCTCAGCGAGGTGACAGGTGACACAAGAGGCTGGGGTAGGAGCTGGCCGAGGCTGAGGTGGGTGACTCTGAAGCCCCTGCAGGCAGTGAGCTGAGCGAAGAGCACCAGGGCATCTACCTGAGGAAAGCCAGGGAAGGAAGGGCATTGTGAGCCATGGGGACAAAGCTGGAAAAGGACCAAGGGGTCCAGGGTTTACAGCACAAGTCCCGAGGAGTCTTAGTCCTGGGAGCCTCCAGTATGGAGGACGATGGGTGTGGACCACATGCATTTTCCTCTGAGCCACCTCCTGACAGCACCAGGCCTCTTCTCCCACAGGAGACCAAGGGCAGCGTGGCTGTGCGTGTGGCTCTGGGGGAGACCCAGCTGGTCCAGGAGGTCCGCAGCTTCCTTATTGACAATGGCGTCAGCCTGGACTCTTTCAGCCAGGTGAGTCCTTAGCGCACACAGTGGGTCTCTTAATGCTCTAGCCAGTGGCTGCTGCAGAGCTGGGAAAGGGTTTCCTGGGAGGCTGGAGAGATGTGGGTGGGTCTTGTGGGTGATGGGAGCCTGAACCAGGAGGAGGCCTGAGGAGTGGCCCCTTAGAATATCCCCTCAGAGGGTAGGGTGCACCCAGCAGTGAAGATCCCCAGCTATTCCTGCCGTCCACACCTGGGCAGCAGGTCTGTGATGCCAGGAAGGAGTCTGGGCACTGAGATGTGGCTCTTGTCCTTTGGAAGCCCATGGGGCCACCCTGGGAGTGCCAGTCTGGGTTGAGGTTGGGGACTATTGGAATCAGTGTGACTTGGGGTGATTTGGGGGAGGTGTGGTCCAGGAGCTGTCTGTGGGGCATGGAGTGAGCAAGACATCAGCGTGTGAGCTCCCTCCCCCTGCCCAGCCACTCAGCTCTGCTTTCCAAGCCTGTCCACCAGGGGCCCCGATGGGGGCCCTCCCCTGGAGGCCACCGCCAACGGTCAGTGCCAAAACCATGCTGAGGTGACCGTCCTCTCGTCCCGCACACGTTCATCTCTTCTCCTCAGGCCGCAGCAGAGCGAAGTAAGACTGTGATCCTGGCTAAGAACCTCCCGGCGGGTACGCTGGCAGCGGAGCTACAGGAGATCTTTGGCCGCTTTGGCAGCTTGGGCCGTGTGCTGCTGCCTGAAGGTGGCATCACGGCCATCGTGGAGTTCCTGGAGCCCCTGGAGGCCCGCAAGGCCTTCAGGCAGCTGGCCTATTCCAAGGTATGGCCGCTGATCTTGGTGGGGCCCTAGAGAGACACCAAGAGCTGGAGTCGCCCTCAGGCTGGCGTGGGCCTGGCACACATAGACTCTGCCCAAACCCACATTCCCTCTTGGAGCTTTGCCCTGCGCTGGCCATGAGCCGGCCATCACTGCGGTACCCGAGGCTGCCTGCCTCCTGACTTCCGAGTAAAGAAACATTAGCAGGTGTGAGCTTCCCGGGCTACTGTGACAAGTGGCCACCAACTTGGTGGCATCAGACAGCCCAGTCTGGGCTCTCCAATGCTGGCAGCCAGAAGCCCAGGTCACCACACAGCAGGTTCTTTGCCTCCGCCAGCTGCAGGGCAGAGTCTGTCCCCTACTTTTCTTGCTTCTGATGGTCCTGGTGGCCCTTGGCCTGATTGTCACTCCAGTCTCACCCGGTCACCTTTGCTCATCCCATGCCTCCCTCTGGATCTTTTCTTTCCTTTTCTTTCCTTCTTTCTTTCTTTCTTTCTTTCTTTCTTTCTTTCTTTCTTTCTTTCTTTCTTTCTTTCTTTCTTTCTTTCTTTCTTTCTTTCTTTCTTTCCTCCCTCCCTCCCTCCCTCCCTCCCTCCCTCCTTTCTTTCTTTCTTTTTTTTTTTTTTTGGTTTTTCAAGACAGGGTTTCTCTGTGTAGCCCTGGCTGTCCTATAACTCGCTCTGTAGACCAGACTGGTCTCAAACTCACAGAGATCCACCACCAGCCTTGGCCTCCCGGGTCCTGGGATTATGGGTGTGTTATACACACACACACACACACACACACACACACACACACACACACACACACACACACACACCGGCAGGGACTACTTTATTAAACTTAGAGCACACCTAGATAGCACAGGACAGTCTCACTCCAGGATCTGCCTCATATTACCAAAAAGGTCACAGTCGCAGGCTTCGGGGCTCAAAGTCAAGACGTGGCCGTGTCTTGGGAAGCCACCATTCAGCCCAGGACAAGGAATTTCTGTCTGTCTGAGACCTTTATGCTTCATAGACCTCAGTGTCACATCAGTCTCTGCAGACTATACCCTGGCATCTGGCTGTATGAAGGGCTCTGTGCCTGGCTTCTGGTGGCTCTGTCACCTCTGACCCTCAGGCGCTTCTGTCAGGTGGCGCTGAGTCTCACAGCCAGCTCTGTGATGGGGACCTACAACCTGGGCACCCCTGTCTCTGCAGTTTCATCATGTCCCTCTCTACCTGGAATGGGCTCCAATTGGTGTCTTTGGTGCAGCCCCCCAGAAGAAAGATTCCCAACCTGCACAGACTGCAGAGAAAGCCGAGGCAGAGCCAGAGACGGGTAAGAGCCGAGTCTGGGGTCACCGTGCCGTGGGCAGCTGTGGGAGGAGGGCGAGGGGCAGCTGAGACCGTCATTAGGCCACTGGCCAGATGTCCTTCATTCTTCCTGCAGATAGATTGTGTCAAACGCCCTTTAAAAAGTGGACCATTGGGGTCCTGTCACACGAGGTGGCCAACTTTTAGTTTCTTGGTGGAAGGTTATGGGGACAGAATCTTTGAGTCTGTCAACCGGGATGAAAGAGGCTGTGGGAACCTTGTCTCCATCATCAAGGTGGCTGCTGGAAGAGATGATCCCTCTGTAGCCGCTTGGGTATCACAGTGCCCCCTGGTGTCCAATGGCTGCATGGTCAGGAAAGGAAAAGGCTGCGGTCCCCTTAGCTGGTGCCTCACTCCGGGGATGGAGCGGACGCATCCTTGACAGCAGGGCCAGGATAGCTCTCCCCTGCAGACTGATGGCTCAGGAGTGCCTGTCACTCTGAGAGCCCGGAGCATCCGGGTAACATCCCAGGTGCAGCCTGGGCAGTGGAGCCCGCAAGTGTGAGGACTGTTATGAGACGGCTGTGGCGGTCAAGATGTTGTGTGGAGTTTATTGTCTTTTGTTTTGACATTCGCATGTAGCTCGAGGAGGTCTCAAACCTCCCATGTAGTCGAGGATGATCTTGAGCCTCAGATCCTCCACTCCTGAGTGTCGGGACTACAGGCTGGGGTTACAGGTCTGTGCCACCACACCATTTCCCGTGGTCTTGGTATATAAACATCTGTGGGTGCAGGAATATATTGCAGCAAGAATAGGAAAGGCGGGTAACGAGGTTGGCAGACGGGGGTCCGGATCCTTGCCCAGGTCCAATGACATCTCTGCTCACTGTCCACTGAGGGTCTTCCAGAGGCTGTAGTTCCAGATGGGAAGTCACTTCTGTCTCTGCCCTTTGACCCTGACACTTTCTGGTTGTCAGGTTTGTGTAGCTGGTGAGACCTTCTACATACCCTTTCCTAGCCTCTGCTAGGAGGCAGCATGTTGTCTGTCGGACCACAGGTTCCCTGAAGCCTGCTCATGATAAGTCAAGACGTCCCTTCTCGTGGTCTCTCGTTGGTTTTCCATTACTGTTGGAGGCTGGAACCTCAGGTGGTGGATGGTCTGCAAGTGTTTAGCTTTGAGCTGCCTACCTCTGCCTGGGTTAGTTCTAACCCCACGTCACCCCAGACCTCCACTGCCTTCCCTCTTGGCTCTGTACTACACTTGAACCTGGGTACTACGTTTTGGCATAAAGCAAGCACGCATTGTCAAACATGAAACGTAGCCTAGCCAGGGCCTGGGTTCCTGAAGACACACCCTAGGAGGCCCATCTCCCGGCTGGGCAGCAGTGTCAGCCTGTGAGACCACCCAAGAAGATGTTGTGTGGCTTTGCTCACCTGTCCTGACGCAATACCCCCAAGGTGATACTGGCAAACACTGGAATTTGCACTCTGGTTCCTCCCTTTTCATTTCTATCTTGGCCAGGCTATCACTGCACTCCGGTGTTCAGCATCCCGTGCGCTCAGCATCCCGTGTGCTCAGCATCCCGTGTGCTCAGCACCCTGAGCGCTCAGCACCCCGTGCAGCCGTAGGCGTAGGGCAGGACGGCTGCAAAGATAGATGTCAAAGCAGTGAAAACTGTGGGAAGGATGCGACTCCATCCCTCTGCAGGGAGGGCTGGCTTATGGTGGTGCTTGTGTCCTGAGTCTCGGGCACACGTGAGGTTTGAAAGTGGCTTCAGGTGTTTGGTGGCCCCAGCCCGTGAGTGGTCAGTGACATTGAGGTGCGAAGGTGACTTGAGGTGATTGTGACCCGAGCCCGTGAGTGGTCAGTGGAATCCTGAGTCACAGTTACAGCAGTGGCGCTGTTCTGAGGCAGACGCACGTGCTGTCCAGTGCATGGGCAGCCCTCTGTTCCTTGCCAGGGCTGGGGGAGCGTCTCCGTTCCCTGAGCTCTGTCTTTGTGTCTGCAACGTGGGTGATGGCCGCCAGGATAACCAAGGTCACTGTTGTCACCCACACTGGGAGCCAGGTGGCATTACCCCAAGTGCTCTTGTAGCCACCTACCACAGAGCCAGCTCCCCAGAGCTTCTAGCTGGCCTGGTGTGGGGGTGGGGGTGGGGCTGAGTGGTACCCATTGGGGCCTTGGGTGCAGACATTTCTCTGGACCTAGAGCCGTTTCTTGACACCGGTGTCCAGGGTCTGGAGTTGGTGCTCTGTTGCCTTGTCCCCACCAGGCTCTGATCCTGGGAAGGGTTGGTTTCCAGGGTCACAGTCTGTGACTTGCACCAAGGTCCCCAGATCTAGGAGAAGGGCCCAGCTACCCACCCAGATCTGGACTGGGAAGCTGTACCGGGCTGAACCCCTGCCCAGACCACTGTGTCCACATCGTCCTCACTGCCACTTCCTAGAGCCGTCTTGGCCTCCTGAGGCTCTTCCTTGTTTTTCCACACAGTCCCTCTTCTGTCCCAGTCCTCTGAGTTTCGTCCTGCGCCCCCTTCCCGCCTCCTCACCCCCTGCCCGTTGCACAGTTGCACATTGTTCCTGAGCTACCACCAGCTCCCGCATCCCTGTTGGGCGGGGACCTACAGTGCTGGGGACCCAGACTAGGATTTCACAGGCTAGGAGGAGGGGGATGGGCAGGCTTTTCCCAGGCCCCCCCCCCTGCTTTTCTGCAGCGAGCTTCTGTTCCCCGCATGGGTCCCGAGGGAGAGGAACAGCGTGTTTTATCTTCCCACAACCAAGACCCTCACCTCCAGATAAAGGCCTGTGAGTCAGGGGAGGTCCCACAAAGCTGCTTGCTGCTGATAACAGGCTGTCGCTGTGGGCCTCCCAGGAGCCCGGAGTGGGGAGGGGCAGGGGAATCCTGCAGCCTGATTATAGTGACGCCCCCTGTGGCCACCCATGACTGGCTGTCATTGTAGTGACTGAGGTGGAGGCGCCCCTCTGGTCTCCGTAGCCCACCTTGCATCTAGCTTCTCACCGCGACCCCGGCCCTTGCCCAGCCTCCGCCTTTCTGACTCCTTCCCTCTCTCTGGTTCTTCTTTTTTTGTCTTTCTTTTGTCCCTCGGGGCTAAAGCATAGGCAGTGTTTAAAAAGACCTTGTTTTCATCCCCGTGGTCCTCAAGCCACCTCCAGCCCTTCCTTGGGCCCCGGCGCAGTTCACGGCAGGGCTGGTGGTTAGGCACACAAGGTGGCTGGATGAGGTCAGGTTCCCTGGATGTGTGATGCCAGCAGGCTTTCTCAGAACCCCACAGAGAGGAGACGGGGGGTGGGGGGTGTTTGTAGGGGGCTGGGGATGTCACCTCAGAATTATAGGGACTCACAGCTTTTCCTTCGGCAGCTGCAGGAGGCCCGCCAAGAAACAGTCATCTTGGATGCTTGTAGCAGGCAGATTCCCTGGTCTCCCCTTGACCTTCCTCAGACCCTTCTGCAAGCAGAGCCTCTGTTGACCCTCTTTGTAGACCCCCTTCATAGAGAAAGAGGGGAGCCCGGAGAGGTTGCAGGGCCTGGGTGATGGATGTCGCCCATGTGGATAGTGTGACTCAGAGTAGTCAGGCCAGTGTCTAAGCTTACGTCTGTGGCCCCACAGCAGCTCAGAAGCACAGTCAGCGTGGTTGCTGGCCCTGTGTTCCACAGGTGTTTTGAAAGTGGAGATCATTCTCCCAGGCCCAGCCCCACGCTTGGTGAGCTCCCCTCATACTTGAGACCCACAGACATGAACCAGAGGGGAAGGTGTTTCACAGTGGGGCCGGGACTCTGAAAAGAAGAAGGTAGAGGAGAGTGATAGAGAGCAGCTGAGTCCTTTGTAACACGGTAGGCAGGAAGAGCTCTCGGGGAGAATGCCTGTGCTGTGACCTGATGGGGATCTGGAAGAGGAACAGAGTGGGCAGGGGCAGCATGTGCAAAGGTCCCCTGGCAGATTGGGTTTGGTAGGCCTGGGAGTCACCAAAGAGGCCTGCACAGTCAGTGTGAGTGGAACAGAGAGAAGCCAGGGATGAGGCCTGAGTAGCTGATAAACCAGGGGCTAGCGCTAGGTGGGGGAGGGACCAGCACCCAGGTATCCAGTGACGATATCCAGGCATGTTGATGAGGTCATGGGCACATGTACTTCACAACAGCCCAGTGCTGGGTGCAGGCGTGTGTGCACATGTACACTGTGTGTACGTGTGTACATGTGTGCGTATATATGCATGTGTGCCCTGTGCCTGTGTACTGTGCTCAGTCTCATTAAACGCCACACTAAGACAAGGTGCTAAGGTAGGGATTCGGCCACTGGCCCCTGCACAGCTAGTGCCTGGCAGGACCAGTGTGGCCTGCACACGTCATAGCCCCAGTGTGGATCGGGATAAGCGTAGGGAGGCTGGTAGCCCTGTCTGAGCTGTGGGAAGAAGGCCTGTAGTACCAAAGCGTGTCTTGCATTTCCAGTGAGGTGTCCTTCCTGATGCTGGGGGAGGGTGTAGGTTGACTCATTGGAAGTTGGGGCGGCCATTGTAACTGTTCTGGCCAGGCCAGCTGCGCACATAGGAGTAGATGCCAGCCATTCTAAAAAGTCCTCTGCCTTCTGAGGCTGAGACCAGGAGCAGCTGGCCTGCAAGAGAGGGTCCTGCCCATCTTGGATGGTGACCACAACCTTTCTTAGCTCAGCTTGTTGCTAAAGCTGAGAGTGTCTTCCTGTGACTGTCTGAACATGCTCCGAGGCACAGGTCAGGGCAGAGTCCCAGGCACACATGCCAGGCTCCTGTCTGGATGCTGCTAAGAGCTGACTGAGACCGGACCAGGGACGGGAGGAGGGCAGGGTCAGCAGTGTGGCACAGGCCAGGGCATAGAGTATGGGGCTAGCAAACCGGTTCCTTTGCTGGCCCCAGCTGAGGGTGGAAGCCAAGTGCTGCCAATTGAAGCTGCAAGGACTGGTAAGCTGGCTTTTTAAAAACAGCTGCATTTTCTCCTTCTCGAAAACTCCACCTTTCTGATCGCACTGAGGTAACCTCCCCTAGTGTCACACATCAGCCAGTTCAAGAAGGGACACCCACTCTATAGTGGGCCACACACCTCATCTGCCCTGCCATTTTCTTCCTGCGAAAATGTCTTTCCCGACTCTGATGAGCCAACTCTGATACACCAACGTGAGGCTGCCTGGGGTTTAGGGTTCAGATGCAGACCTCCAGAATATTCTGTAGGCTCGCATGTTTCGTGATGCAACACCTCATCGAGGTCTTGGCACATGTGTTAGAGATGCCACACGCCTCTTCTTTGGGGCTGAGGCGAGCTAGCGGGTGGGACTGCCATCTCTCCAGGGTCGTGCTTCTCCTGAGTTTCCCCAGGACCTGATGTCCCCACTCCCAGTTACGAGTCACGCTTCTCCGCCGCTCTGCTTTGCAAGCCCAGGCAGCCGCTCTGTGGTGGCATTGCTGGGAGACACGCCTGTTTGCCAAGGCTTGAGCCTGGGTTCTGGGCTGGGCTCGCGGAGAGTCTCGGGCACAGCTGCCTCTCCCACTGTCGCAGAGAGGTGACAGCGTCACCGCGTCATTGCCATGCAGCGTACAGGGCTGGGTTTGTGGTGTTGACGCTCGGTTGCAACTAGTTTGAGGCTTTCAGAAAGGGTGGGAAGATGGACAGAACTGAGCACCAGGACGGAAGCCCCACCCACCAGCTGCAGCTGGACCGAGAGCTGCCAGCCTCACTGGGGCTCGAATCTCTGACATCATGCTTCTGGGGGCTTTGCGTGGAATCCCGTGGGTCCGGGGTTATTGAGAATGGTCTGTGTCACCCCCGTTCTGTAATTTTGAGAATTTTAAAATTGGATTTTAGTCTGAAAGTTCATTAAGCACCCTGGGTTTTTGTTTGTTTGTTTTTGTTTTTAAGGGAAAACAACATTTTGCTTAGGTTCATGGTTAAAGAAAATGGTTCACATAGTAATTTAAAGTGAAGTTAGTGTGGCCTGGGACTGTTGAACACTTAGTTTTGTGTTCAGTATTCTGTTCTCTCTCAAATGGGGCCAACAGCAGGGTGTCTGTGTGTCTGCTTGCCTGTCTTCTACACCTCTCCCTGCCCCCTTCTCTCCCTCCCTCTCTCTCCCCCTGCTGAAGCCCAGCAGCACCGACCGGACTCCTTTAATCTAGCAGATTCTGTGCTTTGTTTAGTCTTGGGGACTTGTGTGCCCTTGCAGTGACTCCATGTAACGCACTGATTTGTTCGTTGATGGGGCTAGGACTCGACCCAGAAAGTGAAAAGGCTTCAGGGGAAGGAGCAGAGACCCCCACAGGCAACACGGAAGAGGAAGAGGAAGATGAGGAAGAGGAGGAAAGTGTCCCAGGATGCACTTTGTTTATTAAGAACCTCAACTTCAGCACCACAGAGGAGACACTGAAGGAAGTGAGTGAGATGGGGGGGGGGGGCGGAGGGATGTGTACCCCAGTCTCCGGCATGCTGTAGCTCTTGGGCCCCCTCATCCACCTCAGGGGTGGGTCCTCACGTCAGGGAGTGGTGGCAGCTTCGGACTACCTGTCTAGAAGGCAGCTGGTGACAGGAATCTGTCTTTGCAGGTGTTTTCCAAAGTGGGGGCTGTGAAGAGCTGCACCGTGTCCAAGAAGAAGAATAAAGCAGGTATTTATCCCAACTCGGCAGGAGCACTTCCTGAAGGAGCCTGTGACAGAGGAGATGGACGGCCACCAAGGCATCTCCTCTTGGCTTTCCAAGTGTCTCCACCCTCCTGTCTGAACTGGTCCCTGGTCTGCTTCAGGCCTCCTGCTCTGGGGCAGACCCAGCTGACCACATTGGACTCTTCTCTCTCTAGAACTTTCCCTAACAGTGAGTGGCTTTGAAACAGTTCCACAGGGGCAGCAGTATGGAGCAGAAGCCTCTGCTTCCTCCTTTATTTACCTCTGTGTTCTGGAACTTTTCCAGGCATGTCAAGGAATGGCTGGCCTTGGGTTTTCCCTCCTGTTTTCCAAGGGAAATACCCAGAGACAAGTTCTAGAGCATTCTAACAACTCATTAATCCCGTGCCTCCACGGCCAGTGGGCACGTAGGCCTCATGTCTGACTTTGGCCCAAGGATTATCTCAGAGTCCCCTGGTGGTCCTCCTCCTGGCTTCCTGCAAGGCACGGGCAGGGCTAGGCCATCTCCATCCAGAGTCCCTTTGGTTAGGCAGGGTTGGTGGGGATACCATGTGGGCTGGCCCAGCATGCTCCTGGGTAGTGATGGATAGCCATGATACCCACTGCTCAGTGTCCCTCAGACAGGTCCCGAGATCCTCCCCATAGATGGCAAGCAAACCATTAGTTATAAGGTACCTGTCCCCAGAGTGACCAGATTCCCTGGGGGACTGATGAACCAGTGACTACAGCACAGTGCTGAGGACTGCGGTAGGGAGAAGCCCTGCACAGCGGTGCTCTTGACAGGCGGCACCTCAAGAGAGACAGAGCCGTCAGATGGCAGAGACCTCAGGCTCAGAGCACCGAGAACTTGTAGAGGAAGCGGTAGGAGGAGGTCTGGAAGGGTGGGCAGGGTCCAAGAAATGAGGTGACTCATGTTAGCGGGGGGGCCACTAGGGAGTAAGCGGACGTCCAGCAGAGTCAGGGGTCCGTTGCACCCTTCCGCTTAGTCACCAATGTATCATCTCATTATGGTTGAGACTGGAAAACCAAGATCAATGTGCCTGCTGGCAGGTGTGGTTCCTGTGGGGAAGGAGCTGTCCAGCCCCCCACTGTAGCTAGAGTTTTCCTGCCTGGCCCACAGTCAGGACAAATCTCTGTCACCCGCCAGTCCCACAGCCACTCAGACCCAACCAAGTAAACACAGAGACTTATATTGCTTACAAACTGTATGGCCGTGGCAGGCTTCTTGCTAACTGTTCTTATAGCTTAAATTAATCCATTTCCATAAATCTATACCTTGCCACATGGCTGGTGGCTTACCGGCATCTTCACATGCTGCTGGTCATGGCGGCGACTGCAGTGTCTCTCTGCCTCAGCCTTCTACTTCCCAGAATTCTCCTCTCTCCTTATCCCACCTACTTCCTGCCTGGCCACTGGCCAACCAGTGTTTTATTTATTGACCAATCAGAGCAATTTGACATACAGACCATCCCACAGCACCCCACTCTCCCCACCTCCCATCTCCTAGCCTGTAGGTAGCCATCTCCAGGTCCATATGGCATTTTGGTTGTGTATGCCTGTCCTGGGTTCAGCTTGTTTTTGAGGCAGGGTCTCTCCGCGTAACCCAAGCTGGCCTTGAATACACACTCCCGCTATAGCCTACCAAGTGTTGGGATTACAGGCATGGATCACGATGTCTGCCTTCTCCCCAGTTGGTAAAGGGACCCCACCTGTGCTGGATCAGGGCGCACTATGATGACCTCACTTTACTTGATTACCTCAGTCAAGCACATGTCTCAAGCAAGGTCCCGCTCAAAGGAACGTGGGCTTCCACACGAGAGCCTACGGCACCCGGTACTGCCTGCCATCCCCGTCTTCAGGGGCTTCAAACCAAGTGTGGGACACGGGCACGTACAGCGGTGTACACATACAGACGCGTGTGCTAAGGGCATGAGTCTGATAGAGTGTCCTCGAGAGCTCCTGCTACCCAACCATTGCTCCTTGTACTCTAGAACAGGAAAGAACCGTGGTCAGCCTCCCTGTCTGGACTTTGTTACCTAGGAACCAGGTGTAGTCAGATGTCAGATGCATGTAGAAGAAGAGAGGCCTCACTGTCCACAGCTGTCCTCACCTCTGCCTTAGGCATGGCGGCACCCTGGCCAGGTTGAGGCTTCGCTGCCTGTTGCAGCCATGGCCGGCCATCCCTGTTACTTCCCACTCCCTCTGAGAGGCACTCCGATTAGGAAGTTAATTCTCGTATTGGTTATCTGCGAGTTACTAGTCAAGCAGGCCCCAAGGGGCAGCCCTGTAGCCCCACTGCGATTCACCTTCCTGCCTGGTCCTAAGTCTCAGCACGAGCTGAGGTCCTCTTTTGAAGGAAGAGGGGTGTGAGAAGGGAAGAGACTCTAAGTGTGGGTCAGAGTCTTCACAAGTGGTCTGGACTGTACTGAGCTCCGCCCACACCCCCTTTCTCTCTCCCTCTTTCCCTCAGGAGTGCTACTTTCGATGGGGTTTGGGTTTGTGGAATACAAGAAGCCGGAGCAGGCCCAGAAAGCCCTCAAGCAGCTCCAGGTAAGCCGGGGATCCTGGGCCATCACGGTGAGACCATGGCCCAAGAAAGATTAAGGCCTTTCTCACCCCTCCGTGGTCACTCCGACTCATTTATTCTTTTACCGTGGTTCCAAACATACTCTCTCTAGTTTGCAGGCTCTTTATGGAATGTTCTAACCCAGCAGAGCCACCCATAAGCTAGGCTCTGACTGCAGTCCCTAGACGCAGAGCTGGCGCATTAGCAGAATGACCCTGGGAAATCCCTCAGCTATCCCAGGAAATACAGCACGTGGGGCAGTATACACACTCAGGCCGTCTGCCTATCAGATACTCTGGCGGACCATGACTGTGAACTAGACTCACTCCGTCCTCTGCTGGGAAAGACAGGCTTCTGACCTGAACGAACGTGCAGGAGCAGGGTCACAGGTACTCCGTGAAAATCCCGCCTCCCCCGGGGACTGCTTCAGAAAACACAGAGAGGGTGAGCCGATGCCTGTCCTGGCCGATGCCTGTCCTGGCCGAGCCCTCAATGCTCAGAGCTCTAGGAGGGAGCAGCTGGGAGGTGAGGCTAGGAAGTGCAGAGGCCTGAGGCGGGAGCTCCAGGTGTGATGGGGCAGGATGGGGGGCAGCGTTCTGGGGAGGAGGTGAGGAGAGAGGTGTGGAAGGCTAGACCTTCGTATAGGCCCTTTGGAGGGCTAGCATCTGGCCCAAAGGCAGTGGGAGACTGAGGCTCTGAGTTGTTTTTTAAGACAGTTTCCTGTCTGCTGTGAGGAGCATGGATAATTCGGAAGCGACTGGGGAACCCTTGCACCCCTCACAAGACATCACCCTAGCTTGGACCAAGGTGGAGTTAGGAGAAGGGCTGAGAAGTGTCTAGACGACGAAGTGGACTAGGGCCTGTGGCAGCCCTAGAGGGGCCTGAGCCTCGCTCAAGAAGACAGCCACAGGCCTAACACTCAGGAGGATCTCTGAGTTCCAGACCAGCCTGGTCTACATACCAGGTCATAGGCTAGCCCATGTAGTATCATATGCAGGTCATAAGCTAACTATATAGTATCCCTGTGTCAAAAAAAAAAAAAAGAAAAAAAAAAAGACAGCTTTCTGCATTGGCAATCATCGCAGGCCATGCAGGGTAGAGGACACAGCTCGGCATGTGCCTTGTGAAGTTTTGTGGGATTTGTTTGTTTGTTTGTTTTTTAGCTAGAAAGTCTACTTTGTTCCTGCACCCCATGTCCTCATTTAACTCACATTGAACTCTGCAAACAGTGGTCCATATTTTCTCTTTCATGTTTCTCAAGAGTTGGTAGCCGGGCATTTGTATGCATGCCGTGTGCTGGTCTGTGCACGAGCGTGTGTGCACATCACTGTCAGGGATCGTGCGTCCAGAGCCCCACACGCTATATTTCCTGGGATAGCTGAGGGATTTCCCAGGGTCATTCCGCTAATGCGCCAGCTTTGCAGCTGGGGACTGCAGTCAGAGCCTAGCTTGCACATGGCTCGGGTGGGTTAGGACGTTCCATAAAGAGCCTGCAAACAAGAGTGAGCCGTCTGCATGCTGGACCTGCAGGCTCCTCTCTGAGAACGCCACTAATGGTAGAAACGGCTCCCTGGGCCACCGGAAGATCAGAAGTGCATTAGGAGGCTGGGTCTCTGGCCACCTGCTGCGTGTCAGCCTTTCTGTTAAAGCTGTCTCTGACCTTGATCTCCACCAAACCCTCTGGGTGGCTGGAGAAGGGCAAGCATGGGTAAGTGACCAGGCCTGGTCATTTTGTGTTCTAGGGTCACGTCGTGGACGGCCATAAACTGGAAGTGCGGATCTCCGAACGAGCCACTAAGTGAGTCCTCAGGAGTCTCCTCTGTCCTTGGATGGGTGGCAGCTCTCTATGTCTGACCTTGGTGCCGATGGTTAAATGCCTCCACACACCCCAACTCCTCTACCATCTGGGGTTCTTCCCAACTGACGTTTCACTTGTCAGCTTTGCTACCACCTCCCTGCCCGACCGAACCAGTCAGTGTCCATCCCCTGGGTAGTGAGCTTAGACGTGCAGACACGTTCTTATAATTGAGGAGCGGGTGGGACCGGGAGTGTAGCTCAGGGGCAAGGTGTTAGCCCAGAAGGCACAAGGCCCCTCCCTCATGGGGTTCCTTCTCATGGTCCTCCTTATGGGACAGCAGCAGTGGGCTGCATTGATCAGGGAGCCCCAGGAGTTTGGGAGAGAAGGTGACTTCCGCCCCTGTCACCCCGAAGTGGAAGATAGGCTGACTTCCCCTGTTTCCATCATGGCCCCTTCCGTAGGCCACCTGAAGTGACGGGGAGGTGTGTTTTGTTGGGGAAGGTGGCAACAGCGGTCTAGGTATGAGCAGTTCACACCCCCCAAATAACCTGTTGTTCCTCCATCCCGCCCCAGGCCTGCCTTGACATCCACCCGTAAGAAACAGGTCTCCAAGAAGCAGACGACCTCAAAGATTCTGGTGCGGAATATCCCCTTCCAGGCCAACCAGAGGGAGATCCGGGAGCTTTTCAGGTGGGTCCACGCGCTGGGCTGTGGGCACAGCGCCCCCTGGAGGCTGGGAGGCCGCCCAGGTCCTGACGGTGCTGCTGTAGCCCAGTGGAACTTTCCAAATTGCCCTGGAAGCTTGAGTACCCTGGCCTCCTCTCTCAGAGGCAAGAGGGTGACCAGGTGTGTGCCCGCACCCCAGGGCTGTCACCAGACGTCAGGAGGGACAGCAGTCCTAGCGGCTGCAGCCTGTGCTTCCTCTGTGGGATTTACTAACGTCCCAGAGAGTCAGTGCCTTCAGAGAGGGGCGAGAGCTAACGGGACCCTCACCTCAGCTCCCAAAGGGGCCAGGAGCTGATGTCCTGACGGTAGAAAACGCTTGATCTCGGTTGCTCTCTGGCAAAAGCCATTTGGGGAAGACGTTGGATGTCCTACACACAGAACACAGACCATGGTCTCTGTTAGCATAGGAGGCCGACTTGGGGGCCAGGCAGGTGGTGAGACTTGGAGACAGACTGTCTGGGACAGAGGGGAAGCTGCAGGGCTCTTCTCTCCCGGCCATGACGCCAGGCAGGAACCTAGATTTAGTCAGGCCCATTCTGCTCATGGTTTGGAAGATTTGAGGTCTTTTCAAGTTTGAATCCCTTCTCCCCCGCCCCCGCCGTGAACTTTTTTGTTTTATGTCTGTGAGTCGCTTTCGCTTGTGAACCATGTGCATGCAGTGTTTCCAGAGGTCAGAGAAGAGCATCAGATCCCCCAGAACTAGAGTTACAGATGGTTTTGAGCTGCCATGTGTGGGGGCACTAGAAAAGAACACAGATCCTCTGGAAGAGCAATAGTGCTCTCAACCACTGAGTCATCTCCCTGACCCCCCATCAGTCTGAATTCTCACAGGGGATCCCCGGAGGACCGATGGATTCTTTAAAAACAAACCACACAGGCCTCTGGCTGCCCCCGCCCCCCATATATGCACAGTAGAGCATTTTGATTGGGAAGTTGCTTAGATGGTCCTGCACTGAACCCCAAGTTGAAGGAGACGTTTCTGTGACCCCATAAGAAGGGGGTGCTGTGTGTCTTCAGAACATCAGTGGGACGAGTTCACCCCTCCATGCAGATTGCCGAGGCTCAGCTAGGGTCTTAGGGTGCTTATGGGCCTTAAGTCCCCGTCTCATCTGCCCCGTCAGTGGCGTGCAGCCCCTGCTTGTCACTTTCTCAGGTGACGTGTCTGGTAGAGTGACCCGCCAGTGTCTCACGAGGCACAGTGGCTGCAGGCGGGAGCGCCAAGTTGGAGAGGGGTCTGACTTTGGGAGGCTTGCGTCTTTACTCTTGCTGTGAGGTTAAGAGAGAGGGATGCTGTTTGGGGACCCGGCTTCAAAACGCCTCCCTTGTCTCCGCGTTCTCCACCGTCCCCCCGGGTGGGGGCGTTCAAGCCGCGGTCAGCGTACCTTCCCTCTAATGTCGGAGCTGGGGTGCCTGGTGAGACGGGTCACAGCTGGGGGCGAGGGGGCGGTTTTCCTGAACCCTCATCCCGAGCGTCAGCCAAAAGGGGAGTGAGAGCGTTGGCTCGGTGCTTGCCTGCCGTGACTCCGCTTCTAAAAGGAGTCCAGTCTCACGGCCGCCACATCCAAAGGAGTGCTTAAGGATGGTGCGTGGTGAAGGGAACACATCCCTCGGAGATGACAGCGTCACTTGGTCCCACGGTGTATTGGGGATGACATTTATCCAGGGAAACAAAAGACGGACGGCAAAGCAGGGGAAGGGCTTTGTTTGATCTGTGCATTATACGTCTGTTTAGTAGACAGGGAATTAGTGTCTGCTGGATGTACTTACATGTGGCATCTCTTCCTCTCCGCCATTGTTCTGTCTGGGCAGTCATAAACCCTGAAGCTGGAACCCTCCTCCTCCAGGACAGGCCCTGCCCTGCTTTTGTTAGCCTCCCAGCAGACTGAGATCTGAGGCCATCGCAGTGGTGGACAGTAGGGGTCACTGTGAGCCTTCCCTGGGATGCGAGGCTTGCGCTTCAGGCCTGAGTCTAGACAAAGCCGCTGGCCAGCCAGAGGTCACTAACTGACGGAAGGCTTCGGGATTGACCTACTGTGTCGAGCAGGATTTGGGGGGCTTTTCCTGATAGGTGTGATCAAACTCACAACCCACATTCCAGGTATGTACCTGTGTGCTGGTCCCTGTGCCGGGCGCCTGCCATGCTGGATCTGCTTGGCGCTTGCAGCCCTGGACATGGGAGGGCTTCTGCTATGCCCAAAGGAAACTCAAGACACAGTCTACCCAAGGTTGCACATCTGGGCTAGCATATGACTTCCAGGACCCTGGCCCAGAACTTGTTTTTTTCGAATCTGTTGTCCGCCCAGGTCTAGGAGGATTTGTCACCCCCGGGTTGTCGTGGTGGGGATACTGTGTGGCAAATGTGTGATTATATGAGGCACCGTGCTAGATGCCAGGGAACTCAGCGGTATCAGGAGGGTCCTGAGTCTCCTCTCTCCTGCCAGGGCCTGCAGAGGACCAGGGCAGAGGCATGTGAGAACACAGGGCCAGTGTGGCAGGTCTTAGCACCATCTGCTGGGGCAGGACAGCATTTACTGGCCCCTATCTGGAGGCCCCACTGTCCCCTGGACTCCATCAGTTCCTGCAGTACCTGGGCAGGAGGCACTGTGGGGCCCCGTGCCTGTGGGAACCCCACCAGGAGTGATTTAAGAGTCATCTTCAGACTGAGCCATCAGTGGTGCCTCTCTGGTGTGCACGCTCTGGGCCTCCGTGTCTCGTCATACAATAACTGTGCCAATGCTGGTGGTGTGCATATAGTAACTGTGCCGTGTCGTAACATGTAATGATTGTCACCGTAGAGGGTACCAGGCACTGGGGCTGAACACTTCAAGTTACCAACATCCCCTGCTGCTACAGTCTGCAGTCGTTACAAGAGCATCCGTTTGTTTCCCAGGGAGAAACTGCTCCCAAGCCCAGATCTAAGCCACACACTGGTCAAGTGCCTCCAGCTGCCTCAGTTCCCTCCCCACCCAGGTGGCTTCCCCAGGGGCTGTTAGAGGCTCTGTGAGGTCACCCAGAGGCAGCAGTCACAGTGGGTGGCCCAAGCGTTGACCGGTCCAGCATCACCAGAACAGTAGGAGCAGGATTTGATTGAATCCAGGGCCTGGCTCCGGCCAGAGCCTGTGTCTTTACCCGCAGTGCAGACTCCTCGAAGGTTCTCTGTAGCTTTCTCACTGTCTCCTCCTTTCCCTGCGTCCTTGCCTCCCACACTGCCATTCCCTCTGCCCCTTCAGCCCACAGGGATGCCTGAGGGGCCCGTCTGCTGCCCCTCCACCCTGTAGACCAGTGGTTCTCAACCTTCCTAATGCTGTCACCCTCTAATGTAGTTCTTCATGTGGTGGGGACCCCCACCCATACCATTGGTTCATTGCTATTTCATAACTATAATTTTTGCAACTGTTATGAATTGTAAATACCTGATGTGCATGATATCTGATATGCAATGTTTGACACACACACCCCAAGGGGTCAAGGCCAACAGGTTGAGAACCACTGCTGTAGAAAGACTAGCAGGGCTGCTCCAGACTGTCTGTGCACCTTGTGTGTGTGCACACACTGTCGCTCAGACTTTGCAGCTGCAGCCATAGGCACAAGCTCCAAGTCCCCCATTGTCTCCCTTAGCGAGGCCTTGTCTACAGTCACCAGTTTCAGGAAAGCAAGAGTCTCCCCTCCCAGGAAGGAGGTCCTGTGGGGCTGGTCTTGTGGACACATGGCCTGCAGAGTCACATGAGGCTCCACACCCGGTTTGGTGTCTGTTGCGAAATCTGGTAAAGTGGTTTTCACGGGGCACAGGGACCTGGCAGCTGTGTGGCAGGAAGATTAGGATGTTTGGAGCCAGAGCGCAGTTTGGCAGTCAGCCGGCCTCCATTTTCTCATCCATAAGAGAGGAACCATAACTTGACTCCTGCTAAATCCCTGCTCTGGCAGCAAAGGGCATGGCCTGGGGGAGGGGTGGACAGACAGACAGGAGGGAGGGAGGGAGGGTCGCCAGTGTCATCTTCAGTCTGGTGGGCAGGTTTCAGAACTGTAGGTGGACTTTTCTGTTCCTCCAGCCAGTTCCCAAATAACCACACACAGATTTATTATTAATTATAAATGTTCAGCCAGTAGCTCAGGCTTATTACTAGCTAACTCTTACATTTAAATTAACCCATATTTTTTAATCTTTGCTCTGCCACCTGGCTCGATTCCTTTTCTCAATACAGCAAGTTCATCTGCTTCCTCTGCATCTCCTCACGACTCCCGAGACTCCTCTTCTTCTTCTTTGTGCTCTCTTTTTGTCTGCCAGTACCACCTAACCTCTACCTGTCCAGCAGTAGGCCAGTCAGCTTCTTTATTAACCCAGTCACAGTGAGATATATTCACACAGTGTAAAGGCATATTCACACACCACTGCCCCCTGGCCAAAGACTAGGCTTCCCAATGGTTCCTTTTCTCCTCCTGAGTGACTGCAGTGCCCTTGAGGCCTCAGCTCTCCTCACTTTAGGATGGAGATGGAGAGCATGTCCAGTAGAGCTACAGACCTGAGAGAGGAGCCAGAGGCTCCCCTTGGGTCACTGTGGATTTCACAAAGCCATGGCCTGAGGCTTGGGAAGACCATTGTCATGGGTCCGAGGTGGTGACACGCAGTGAGAATGTGCAGCCACAGCCTCTAACGGGCCTCCACACTGCCCATAAGTTTCCATCCTCTTTTCCGAGGTGTAGAAACAAAGCTGTCTGTTTCCTGCCCACGTCTGCTTCCTGCACTTCCGCTCTCTGCCCCTTGCACACAGGTCCTTTACTTTGCCTCCCTAGCCGTGGGGCACAGGTGGCCATCCGTGTGAGGACAGACTTAACTTCTTAAGCTGAGAGGTGTTCCCTGGAGCTGAACCCAGGCCTGCACGCTGTCTGCTTCCCTCCTGAAAGGACCAGGTGTCTTCAAAGACAGCACGCTGACGCTACAGACTGGGTAGCTAACGGGACATCTTATAGACAGGGAGCCCAAGCCTGGAGAGCCTGAGGGCCTCCCTAGTCACCAGCCAGTCACTGTAGAACTGTAGAAACTGTTGTTTCTCCCACCTCCTTCCAGCCTACCCGCCAGCTCCCCTTTGACCTCTGCCCATGTGGTTACCTCTTTATTGAACAAAACCCTCCAGACTGTAAGGTCAGGTGCCACTGGAGTCACACTGTGCATGGGAGGCTGGTACCCAGCGGGCACTCAGAAGACGCTCAGCGTATGTAGACCTACTGTGCAGAACCTCACTCTAGAATGCTGATGAAATCGAAGCTTGGGAGGCACAGAGTGGGTTAGCGGTTTGCCTAGGTCATACAGCTCCGTGGTGGTGCGGTGAGCCCACCATCCTGGAACCACCCCTGAAGGGCAGGGATGTCCGCCAGATTGGCCAGGCTCTGGCTCCAGATAGAACACAGCTTTTTTTCCCCCTGCTATTTCCTCCTCAGAGGTGTGAGCCACCTGCCAGGGTGTGAATGGGCAATTCACAACAGGTGTCCGGAGCCCTTAATTACACGCCTGGGTCTCCTGTGCCCTGCACACCTGTTGTGCTGACTCTGTGGACAGCGCAGTCCGTCCCTGTCGGCTCATTTCTTCTCACAGTCACCGTGACAGTGGAGGGAAGGCTGAGGGCAGCTGGTGGCCTCCCTCCCCTCCCCCGGCCTGGGAGCTCTGCTGCACTCGTTCCTGGGTCCCGGCAGTATTTTCTAGAAGCTTCAAGCTCTTTGAGCTGCTCTGCACAGAGTGGGTAGGGTGAGGGGAGGGGACTTCAGGTTTCCCTGGCTTTGGAAAGATGCCACACCCTGGACCAGTGGTGTCCCCACCTCACTGCTGGACCCACCTGTGCCCATCTGCACCTCATAGTGTCTGGTCCTTGCCACACGGGCCCCACGCCGGCTCCCTCTCTGTCTTGGATGATGTCTGCAGAGATCCAGTATCAGAATAAGATTGCAGGTTCTGGGCGGACGGGCATCTGGTCCAATGACCGTGCTGGAGGTTGACAGATGTGACCAGATACAGAGGTGTATGTGGATCACAAACTTAAGTGGCTGCACATCCACATCCCATGACCCCCACGTAGTTCCTGGTGCTGCCACCACCCAGCGAGAGTGGCCTGTGCGGACATGGCGTGTGAGGTACCACTTCCCACCCCTGGGCTTCCACGTTTGTCTGTGGGAGTGTGTCCATGCTGCCGTAAGGTGCGTCCGTGCTAGGTCAGTGAGCCATTGCTGGCTTGTTAATGCTGTGTCCTAGTCTGTCAGGGGCAGTGCTGCAGTGCGTCTCACTGCAGGACAGCGCAGTGTACATGGGACAGTGCTGCAGTGCATCTCACTGGAGCAGTGCGGCCTTTTGCAGGTCCTGGCTGATATGCATACTGCTTGTGGGGCACATGCCTGCTGGCTCTCTAAGTGCCACCACTGAGCAGGCTCCCGAGTAGCTCTGTCCCAGGTGCACTCAGCACCAGTGTACGAGTACTCACACCCCCCACGTACCCCACATCTGGCCAGCATACCCATGACTTGCCCACATTTGTGAGACTGTGCCTCAGTTCCCTATGGTTTTCTATTGTAGTTGTCTGACCTTTTTTCTATATGCATCCACGTGTGTCTTTGTGGGCGGGCATTTGCCCATAGGGGCCAGGAAAGGCCATTGGACCTCCTGGAGCTGGAGTTGCAGATGATTGTGAGCTGCCATGTGGGTGCTGGGAGCTGAACCCCATCCTCTGGAAGAGCAGCAAGGGCTCCTGGCCACTGAGCGCCACCCCCACCCACCCCCACCCCTGCCCCGGTTGCCTGACTATAAACTAACTTCTCTTACTAACTTTCTGATTGGCTCTGTCATTCTGTGTATTCTGGAACCGCATCCCAGGCTACATGATCGCGGTGTCTCTGTGGTGCTGTGGCAGTTCAGTGCCCGCTCACGCATCACTATCACTCAGTCGCCTCCTTCCCTGGAGTCTCTGCCTCCTCCCCGTGTTCTCCAGTGGAGCTTCCTGTGTTGGGCACAGTCCCTCTGGAGCCCACTGTACGTGGCTGAGGTAGAGGCATCACTGTTGAGTCAGCCCACCTGGCTGATAGTGATGCCCTGCCAGCCTGGCCCATCCATGCAGATCTTACACGCTTCCAGAACATTCTGGAATGTTCGTTCCCACCCACTGGGCCTTATGGTTCTCTGCACTTCCATCAGATCTCTGGATCTCATTGGCTAAGGCCATTTAAGGCCCTTTGGGAGAATGTAGCCTCTCACACACAAGTGGCCATGAAGGCCTTTTGTGTTCCCTGTACCTGTGGCTTGATCCAGCTAGCAGCTCTGGATGTGAGGTGCTGGCCACTTTGGGGTGTTCACATGGTTTTGGTGAGGGCCAGGACACAGGGGATCTAGGACAATAACAGGTACTATGCGGCCCGCAGGGTGGTGTGGTACACCCGGGGTGGAGCCAATGAGGCTGGCAGGGCCCCTCAGTCCCACCACACACTCCCTGGCTTCCATGTGCATCAAAGAGAATCTCAGCCAGGGCCGTGATCCAGAGTTGAGCCTTTTGGTTCTTCTATCCAGTACTGGCATAGGTTTGGGCTCCTGGTGAGCATTTCTGGTGGATCCGTGGGCATTAGCTGTGACGTTAACATTTGTTATGTCCCTCATCCTTACTGCCACAGGACAAGGTGCAATGGACAGTGTCTCCTGACCACAGCCCCTGCCAGGCCTGAACCAGTCTGTGCCTGGGGACCTCTTGATTCCTCTCTCTCCCTGGGAAACTGAGGCTTGCAATCTGATGGCCCCACAGCAGAGCAGGGTGCAGGGCCACACTGTCCCCCACATCTTTGTGTGATATGTTCAAGGCCAGCTGCGTGCACATCTGTGAATGACCTCAAATTTCAACTAGGAAATCAATACCCCAAACGGTGACAGATGGCAGTAGTGAGCTGCCTGTCGCAGGAGTAAGCAAGTGGCATCTGTGGCAGCTCTCTGTGGGGAAGACTTGAGAAGCTACTGAGTCATGCAGCAGCTGTCTGTGACCCAAGAAGGTCCAGGTCCAGATCAGTCACAGCCAGTCCGGTCTTTGCTCAGGAGTAAATCTCCCTCCATGGTCAACAGCCAGTGGAGAAGAAGCGGGGAGAGAGAAGTCACCCTGACTTCCACATGCTGCATAAACTTTAGTACTTAAATCTGTGCTAACGGATCTGAACCTGGCACCCTGGAGAGTTGGAAGTACCAACCCTCATTGTCTGTGGTGTGAAGGAACAAACACCGTGGGGGTCCAGGAGCGTCTCTAGACCCTCCCTGGAGGTCAGATGGGGTCTGCAGTGTTGGGTGCATATAGCCACGGTTCTAAGCCTGCCTCTCCTGGTGAGCCCCACCCCCTCAGAACTCAGGACAGTACCAAATATGGGTTCCTCTGCTGCTCCACCATGCCCAGCCCCTTGCTAAGAGGAGTGTTTGGAGGGTTATCTGGCATCCACTCAGGTATCAGAAGTTGGCTGTGAGCTTGGGAGGGAGCCAGTATGATTTTTCCGAGTCACACCACCAAGAAGGCTGAACTCCGGCCACTGCTTGACCTATCTTGACCCTCATTGGTTGAACAACTTCATGCAGTTGTTTCATCCATGGCAGAGAGCTTATGCCTTCCAAGGCAGCAAGACCCATTGGTTGTGGCTGCCTAGGATCCTGTAGTAGGGTTGTGGAGACTGCCTGGCTTTGCAGAAAGTGGCATTGCAATCGATTAGTGATGTCTGCCATGACTGCAGGAGCAGCAGCCTTGACATGTGAGCAACCACAGTTTGCACTAGAGATAATGGTGTTCATCTGCTACAAGGGTGTTTCCACCTGCCACCCTGCCAGAGCTCAGTCCCCTGCTTGTGGGGAAGCCAGCACTGGCTTGTGTCCTCTTTCTTCTCCTCCTTGCTGGAGACAGCCTTTCACTGTATCCAGGGAAGACACAGAGCTCCTTCTGAGGTGGGGTATCCTGGGCGATGGTTCCTCCCCCCGCAGGGGACAGTTGACTCACTGACTTGCCTCTGCACACAGTGGCTGTTCCAGCCGCCGCACTATCTGATCTTGCTGGTAGGTAACTGTTGGAGCCAGCACAGGGCTCAGCCTGTCTGTCTGTCTCCTGACATCCTGGGTGTGGAAGGCAGCGGGAGCCAAATGGCTTGGGGGATGTCCCCAGAGCATCTTCAGGCCCCTCCCACCTCACAGAGCTTTCAAGTGAGCACTACTCTGTGGGCCTCCATAGGGAGCCGGCCCTCACCAGGTTCATCACATGGTAGTCAGCTCTTGGAAGGGCGAGGACTGTCCTGGTTGGCCTCGTGTTTGTACAGGGTCTCTCCAGGCAGCAGACTTTGATCAAGAATAATTATAGCCAGGCAGTGGTGGCGCACACCTTTAATCCCAGCACTCGGGAGGCAGAGCCAGGTGGATCTCTGAATTCGAGGCCAGCCTGGTCTACAGATTGAGGTTCCAAAACTATACAGAGAAACCCTGTCTCAAAAACAACAAAGAATAATAGAGACTGGCCCTTCACCTTAGTCCAAATGTTCGTACAACATACTTGTTGGGTCCACTTAAGCCTGCAAGTCTCTTTTGCTGTCAGCCTGACTGGTGGTTGTGCCCGGCAGTGGGATATGGCCAGGAGGTCACCACAGAAGTCACAGGACAGGTGGCTCAGAGAGGGAGCAGGGGCCGTTAAAGCGGGCAGTGTGGGGCCATGAGCACGGTGCTGTGGGAGTGGCCACCTCAAGAACTGTGCAGTGTTCGGCCTGCACAGCCACTTAGGGCAGCCCTGGCGTGCACCAGAGCAGAGTGTCTGAATCTTGGCTCTGCCGCCTGTCTGTCTGTCTCCTTCAGAGAAGTCATGTCAGTCTCTGCCTCTCACAGTCCACACCTGTGGGACCACAGCAGTCCTCGCCAGCGCTCAGTAAGACAGTTCAAGTTCCATAGTTGCTGGTACGAGAGCCAAGGTTCTCAAACTGTGTACCCAGGAACCTTGAGTGTCACTGTGAGACTGAGTCAGCTAAGATGGGGGGCTGCTGCAGGCTAGGGGGCATCTGAGGGATCCCATGAGAACTCAGGGAGGTTCTGAGGGCATTGTGGGGTGCTCTGGAGCAAAGGGATCTGGGAGCCATGACTGAGTACACAGCCGTGTCTGATGCTGTGCTGCAGTCAGAGGTTCCCAACGTCCTCCAGAAATCTCTTTCTTTCCTGTCTTCTGCCCCCACCCTACCCCCCCACTGCTCAAACAGAACACTTGATTTCCAAACTAGGCTTTTAGGGCTTGTTATATTTCTCCCAGAAAGACTGAGTCCACTGAATGTTCCTGCTTATCTGTTCCCATCAAGGACCAGCCCCAGATGCAGGTGGAGTGTGGCTCCTCCAGGGAGCTGGCCTTGGACCCAACACTTAATATCTATCTATCTGGGACAGGCATGGAGCAGGACATTCCTGAAGAGTGCTCCGGTGCCAGGGTGGGGTGGCACTGTGCGCACGGGTTCCTCTCTCCACTGCCTCCCTGGCTTCCCCTGTGCCCATCTCCATGCAAAGGGGCCGGGGCCAGCAGAGAGACCTCAGCCGTGCTGGGCAGGGAGAGTCTTCCCTAGTGAAGGGGAAGAAAGCGTGTGTGGAAGTGGCCAGTGAGCAGACACGCAGGGCACACAAGGCGCTCGCCCGTGTGCACAGAGTAAAGAGGAGGAGAAGCATGGCCAGCAGCAGCCAATGCCGGTCCACTCTCAGGTGGCCAGGACTCCCTCCCTGTGTGCCTGCTAGGATGCTTAGTCAGGGGACAGAAAGCACTTCCTCACAGTTGACGGCTTGAATGGACCTTGAGAGCATTGCATGGATGACTGTGGTCACACCCACGGTCCGTTTTTCTCTCCGGTGGCTCTACCTTCTCTTAGCCTCACCTCTGAACTCCTGGGCCAGCCCCTTGTTCGGATTTCCTTGCTGTAAATGTAGCCAGGACGGTACCGCCCGCTGCAGTTTCTGCATGGCCCTTCACGCACTGTCGAAATTTAGATCGTTACCTGCCAACAAGTCGAAGCTTTGCTCTTAAAGGCTTTCTCCCCCATTCTAAAGCGAATCCCATCCCAAAGAGCGTGGGAAAGTGAGCAAGAGCCACAAAAGCAGCCATAGGCGGCTGTCTGCAGTGCATCATGGCACCTCCCCACTCTCTTCCCACTTGCCTCTGCGGTGGGGTCGGCATTAATATCCTCGCTTCACAGATGAGGAGCCGGTAAGGCAGAGAGGTTAAGTGACTCGCCTGAGGTCTCATAGCCGTCAAGTGCCAGAACGGGAGGCCCTGGGGCCCAGGTTCCAGTCTGTACTCGTCCCCTGGCTCCGTGGGCGAGTTTGATGGACGTAACCCCCAAACCGGCATCTCCCCGCTCGTGTGTGCTGAGAGCCTCTTGTCCTTCTTAGTGTGCGTTTAAAAGCCTCCTACCGTGGCTCGGCTCACATGGCAAGCCCCACAGACGGAGCCTGCCTTCACCGGCGCCTGCTGTTTAAAGGAGATGGGTGACACCTGCAGCTGATGGAGAACACGCGTTGTCACGCGCGTGGGGAAGAAGCACAGGCCGGGAATAAAAGCTTGTTGAGGGAGGAGAAAGCGAGCTGAGGGGAGAGATTTTAGTGCAGGCCTCGTGCCTGCCCCTCCCTGGAACCACGGCACAGTGCTGCTCGAAATAAGGTCCTCTGTGGCAGCCTTTTTCCCATCCCAGCCTCACCATGGCCCGAGCTCCTCTTAACATAGCCAGACGGCCCTGTCAGTGCAGAGCAGTTTATAAAGTAGGAAAGAAGCATCGTTGGTGCATCCCGCCGATGACAAGCAGAGGGACCCCAGCAGTAGCCAGCCCTGGCCATGGGGAAGAGGGGCCGACTCAGCCCCCAAGGGCCTCCTGCCTGCAGCCGTGAGCTCCGCCCACCCCGGGGACCCATGGAGAAGGGCCGACTGCACACTTGATCCTCCCAGGGGCTTGTCTGTGCCTTTCCTACCAAGGTGTGAGAGGCTGCCGTTGAGGGAGACGCAGGCCAGCCTAGCTGTGGGTGACGGGGGAGGCAGGCGAGCGATACTCATCCTGGGAAGCAGCCACGGCGTCCTCTTTCTTCCTGGGGTTCCAGACACGGCCCTCTACATAGCAAGTGGAAAGTACCTCATGGGTTGCCTGCACTGAAAGATTCCAGCCACATGTCAAGTATATCTGGGGTGGGGGCCAGGGGCAGGGAGTACCCCATGGTGGGGGCATCTTGGACCAGTTCTCAAGACCCTTTTGGAGGTCAAAGCACCTTTCTCAGACAGTCATCCAGGGCTAGCTATTTGGCTTCTGGTTTTTTTTGTTTTGTTTTGTTTTGTTTTGTTTTTGGTGGGTTTTTTTTTTTTTTTTTTTAAGCCAGCTTCCCTTCAGAGGCCAGAGCTGCCCTGTAGTGTTCCCTGGCCACAGCAAGGACCCGTGGGCTGCAGGACCGTCAACGCAGTCACACGCAAGGAATCACTCATTTGTATCTCATTTTCGAGTTATTATCGAGCCACTGGTTGAGAGAGTGTTTTGACAGAAGCTGTCAGCAAGGTGCAAGCGGCTGCCATCGCCTGCGATTGGCTGAAGACACCTATGGCAGTGCGCTGAATAATGCCCCAGCTCCCGCCCCCCCACCCCACCCCACCCCCCAACCAGGAGAGGCAGGGAGGAGGAAGAGCAAACATCATCGCAGAGGAGGAAAGAAAACGTGAGCTTCATTAACATGTTTCTGACTCCCACCAGAAACAGCGGCCGAAAAGGCCCCGATCGTATCTCACGTTTTATTTAATTTATTGTATTTGAGGTTTGGGGCAATGAGGGAGGTGGATGAGAGAGGCCCCTTCCAAACAACCATTTAGGCTTGTCAGAGCTCATTGACTGGATTAGCGAGGTTTCCACTCCTGGCTTCCAGCTGCCAGCGCTGTAAGCCGGTCAAACCGGGGTAGACCAGAAGCCCTGCGTCTGGGAGCCGGGGAGCCTGGGAAGGAGGAGGTGATCATGGGAGAGGGAGCCCCGCCAGTCCACCAGCCAGCCTGCTCATCTTCCCTCTCTGCATAATTGAAGCCCGGCAGAACGTGTGTGCTTTGCCATCTCTCACAGGCCTTTCTCCCTCCATGGTAGGAATCGCATCCTGCGTGTTTCTTTCCAAGCTCTGTACACCCAGTCGGGGGAATAAATAACGCTTCTCATTCGCTGCCTTTTACCCGAGCAGTTGAAAATTCCCTGTTTGTTTGGTCGTTGGGTTTGTTTTGTTTATAGGCTTGGAAAAAAAAAAAAAAAGTCAGCAGTACCAGAAGGCAGATGTGGTGATGGGGAGGCAGGCACGCTCCGCCTTGCATTGAGGACCCGTGGGGGCCGTGCTCCAGGCAGAGCACTGTAAAAGAATGTAATCTCAGTGAGCCAGACGATGGGACCATGTGTCGTCCTTTTTCCTTCCTCCAAGTCCCCAGTTCCTCTCAGACGTCCCCGTGGGGGCCAAGCCTCCCTCCCTCCCGGTTTCACCTCCTGCAGTTGGGCCTGGTGCTGACTCTTCCTCGGCTGTCGGTACTGCAGAGTTGAGAGCTATGGTCTCAGAATGTGACATTTAGCAGTGTCCAGAGCCATTGGTTTTGTCATGCCTGGCAAGGTACTGCTTGTACTAGTGAGCAGAAGCCAGAGTACCGTGTGCATCCTCCAGGGCGTCGGGCACATGAGGCTGGAGGCTGGTGTGGGATTTGCTGGGGAACAGCAGTGGATTAATAGCGGTGGTGTTGGCGCAGAGGGACAACTTGGCCTGTGCCCAAGGAGTATTCTGCGTGAGTGGGTGTCCACCCAAGACTTGCCAGTAGTGTTGATAGTCATTGTGAAAGCCCAGAGGTGCCCACACACAGGCCCTCTGGCGGCAACAGCACCCATTGAAACCTCTGTCTTTTAGTTCTTTTCTCTCTATTGCTAGTCTTGAGCTTGCCTCAGCTTTACAGATGGGAAGACAAGAGCACAATGTGATATCCCAAGGCTGCAGCTAAAAACAGGCCCCATAAGTCCTCACTGGGAGAAAGAGAAGGGGGGATGGGTGGGGAAAGGGGGGGGGGGCGATGGAAAGGAGCTTGGCAAAGATGTAATACGGAGAAGGAAGCCATTGTGCCTGGGAGGAACCTAAGTCCGTGGGGATAGCGATAAGCCTGTTTGCCTATTTGAGGCCCTGAACCTTAGACTCAGTCAGCAGCCATGGAGATGTGACCTAAAACCAGGTTATAACCACGAGATCTTGTCTCAGACAAACAAATAAATAAAACCTAGATGCCAGTCCTAACAATGCAGGCCCATTATCCCAGCTACTTGAAAGGCTGAGGCAGGAGGATCCCAAGTTCGAGGCCTGCCTGCAAAGCCTAGGGAGACACTGCCTCAGAATGTAAACAGCTGTAGTATATAGAGTTCCTTCCTTGCTCCGTCTCCAACTCTGTCCAGCTCTATATATCATCCACACAGAGTCACATCATACCCCACATCATAAACACCAGACTGCTCACTTCCAGTCCCCCACTCAGCAGTGCCCAGGCACAGCCAAGGGTAACAGGGTTCGTCCAGAGCAGAGACCGGCTGGCCGTTTCTGTGATGGACGGACAGATGGTGACAGTATTCACAGCTCCTCAAAAGCGCTGGGGACTGGGAGGGGAGGGGGTGTGGCTGTCACGGTGAGTTTTCGCGGTGGTAAAGCGATGGGAAGTCGTCGTACCTTTTTCCTATGGCACACGGTGTTCTTGTGAGATTTTTTTTTTCTTTTTCAAGTTCCCCAGTGTAAAAACTGCTTTCTTGGGGGCTGTGTGGGGACAGGTAACAGGCCTGTTGTGGCTGTCTCTGGCCACCCTTAGTCTAGGTGACAGTGGACACACAGGCGACTTCTCTAACCCTGGTTTTCGTATTGGAATTCAGCCCTTCTCTGCCCATACACTGACCCCCCGCTGTGACCTGGCCGCCCAGTGCCGGGATCACTCTGTGCTTGCGACTGTCTTCCCTCCTTTGTGCTCTCTGCAGTGCTGGGCCATCACCTCGAGGAGCCTTCCTTGCCTTGCCCTGTGTGGCCCAGCCACCCTTGCCCCCTGCCGGCAAGTGTCCTATGGTCCTCACCTCGGCACTCACCCTGAAGGCGTCCACTCCCTCCCACAGATGGGCCTCCATACCCTCAGTTCTACACCAGTTAACACATTATAGGGGTACATCTTGGGCACCCAAATATACTCGCATAAGGATAAAGAAACAGCAGAGATGTACTGAGATCCCGCTGCCCCATCTTTTTGAAATTCCCATTTGAGTCTACCAGTGTGAAAGTCAGATCTCCTGAAGCCCCTTGGCAGTGTCCTGTCGGGTGCCCGCCGGGGAAAGAGTGTCTGTCTGTCCTTCATCAAGGACAAAGGACAATCATTGATGAAAGAAAGCTCAAGAAAAGCATGCATTCCATCCCAGCCCCTGGAGCTGGTAGAGACCTTACAGGGCCCATCGGTGTCTGCCTAGCACAGGAGAAAGACCCCCTCGCAGACACAAATCATTACTTTTTTTTTTTTTTAATCTTTAAGGAGACTTGATCGTAGGTGCCTAGGTCTGTCACTGGGTCAAATGATAAAGCTGAGGGTGGATTTGAACACATGGCAGGGGAGGGACATGCTTTTTTTTCTGTTCAGAAATAGAAAAGTTACAAGAACAACCATAAAAATTCATGTTAGGTCTATTCTCTGTATGTACATACGTGTGCTAGTTTTTCTGACCCGCTAAGGCCGAAGCTCTAATATATTTGGGGGTGAACTTCATCGCTGCTTCTCCCCGCTAAGTTATTTAAGAGATCTTTCTCGTAAAAACAAAATGTTGTTAATGACCATAGTTTGTACAGTTATCAAAATCAGGCCATTCCACATGCCCTGTAACCTGAATGTAATGAGGGAATTATATCCTGACCCAATGGAACACATGTCCCCTGTCATCCTCAGCCTGGGATTCTCTTTAGATCAGGAGGACAGCCTCCTCCCCCCTTGGTTCTCACAGCTCAGGCAGCTGTGACAGACACCAGCCACTTGCTCTGGGGATGTCCCCTTGATGGAGACATTAGACAGGGCAGATCCAGATTCAAGTCCTGCACCAGCCTTTGGCAGCCTGGGCCAGTGCAAAGTCCCTGTTTGGTAAAGATACAGTGTGTGTGTGTGTGTGTGTGTGTGTGTGTGTGTGTGTGTGTGTGTGTGTGTGTGTGTGTGTGTTTTCAAAGGCCTGGAAACCAAGTCAGGCTATTTGGATACCAGCTCTGTCTCTGACCACGGTTTTGACCTTGGGTGGGTGGGTGTGTGCCCCGAACCTCAGCTTCCTCGTTCTGGAATGTCCCCACCTCATCCTGTCCACATTCTGCTACCATGAGCTCACTTGGGTGGCCTGGGGGGCTCTAGGCAATCTCTGGGGCCAGCATTCTCCAGGGACTATGGGCTGTCTTTCCCACTGTAGCAGTTAACTTTCTTTGGAGCTGAGACCACATACCTGAGAAAGGGTCGTTTGTAAAGGAAGGACCTGTTTGCCCCGTGAGAAGTTGCAGTCGGTTGCAATGGGCTGTGTGTTCACGGCTAGAGCATCTAGAAGCAGAGAAAGGGGAGTTCCAGGGCCCAGCTCGCTTTCTCCTCTTCCCCTTGCTATTCAGTCCAGAACCCCAGCTCTCAGGGACGGTGCCGCCCACATCCAGGGTGGGTCTTCCCACCTCAGTCACACCTCTCTGGAGACAGCTCCGCAGACACATCCAAAGGTGTGTCTCCCAGGAGATCCCAAATCCTGTCCCTTTAACAAGGAAGATGACCATCACAGGGGAGAACAGGGGACAGCCAGAGGCTTCTGCAATCTGTCCCTTTAGGAAAAGACATTCCAGGCTCTGGATGGGAAGAAACAGACCCAGGGCGCGGAAGATGTGGTCTCCACAGTTTTTCTAATTCACCTGTTGTTTCACACAAAAGTGATGAGGAGGGTACCCACACACACCTCTCAGGATCCTGGTGGAAAATGCTCTCATTCTTCTCCCTGGTCATGCACCTCCACTGGCCCTGAGAACGTAGATTAATTTTTGGAGGTGGGAATGTGAAGCCACATGACCCCTGTCCTCCCTCTTTCCCTCCCTCCCTCTCTCCCCACCAGATCGTTAAATTATTCCACAGGAGCCGAAGCTCTGAGGCTAAATTACCACAGTGCGTATCATGGCAACTGTCCCCATCTCAGCTTCTGCCACTTGTCTCCGCAGCCACAGCCGCAAGAAACTTGGTGAAGAGAAGTCATTATCTGTGGGGCAGGCGGGGTGGGAGGGCAGGACAAGAGCTGCCAGGCCCCTCCTGCCCCCACAAACCCATTAGATCAGCACCCCGTCGGGACAAGCCGTGTGTGTGTGTGTGTGTGTGTGTGAGAGAGAGAGAGATAAGTTGGGGGGGAGGTGGGACCTTTACAGTATGCGGGGTGCTCATATATATATAGACCACCAAATGCTCGCTGGTGCCTACAGACTGAGTAACGTTAGTGATGTTCGTGTCTGTCATGTTTTTATGAGCAAGGTAGAAGGGAGGGGCCCAATCTTTCCTGATTTTTATCTTTGTTTTTTGAGTGACTGAGCAAGTGGCAGGGCTGTGGGGACCTCGTGCTGGTCAAGACAGTGAGACCCTACAGTCAGAGCTGGCGTGTGGTGGGGCTATGGGGACCTCGGGGAGACAGTGAGACCCTGTGGTCACAGAGCTGGCATGTGGTGGGGCTGTGGGGACCTGGGGGGGGGGACAGTGAGACCCTGTGGTCACAGAGCTGGCGTGTGGTGGGACTGGGAACCTCGGGGGGACAGTGAGACCCTACAGTCAGAGCTGGCATGCAGGTAGGAAGCTAGACAGTAGATCAGGTGGCTTCCCAAAGCAGCCAGGGTCTGCAGGCTGCTGCTGAGGGGATGCCTCGAGGTGTGGCTTGGTGGCCAGGTGACGCCTCCCTGAGAGTGAGTGGTTGTTGCCCTACACTTGCAAAGACCAGGCTGGCGGAATGCCAGGGGACATGGCACAAGTGCCTGAGGCCCAGATCCTGTGACCCCAGAGAACCTGGAGCCACCTGAAAGATGTTCCCATGGCACTTACTCTGATGGGGGACAGGGAATGAGCCATCCGCCTTTCTGACTGACTGTTGAGATCTCCGCTACGAGTGCGTTCTTACTGCTTTTCAAATACAAATAACTCCTCCTGGTTTGGGTGGTGCTGGAGATGGGCCCAGAGCCCCTGAGTACCAGGCAAACACTCTGCCACTAAGCCGCGCCCCCGGCTGCCCCTTCACTTCCGTTTTTTGCTTTTTTATTGTTGGGTTGTTTGGTTTTGTTTTGTCTGGAGTTCTCCAGCACCTAGCTCTTTTCCTTCCACATAGCTGCATCCCCTGATGGTCCCCATGGAGGGTAGTCCTGTGCCACGGTGCCTGCCTTCCATCTGTCTGTGTATGCTGGGGAATAGAGACACCCTCCCCATGCTTCTGGTCATCGCAGAGCAAAGCTGGGCCGGGGTCCACTGGGGACGATGCCGGTTTAGCCCTCTCAGTGGTATCCCCGGAAACATTCTCATTAAGTAAGGCCCCTCAGGTGAATCTGGGAGGCAAGGTTGGGAGGCCTAATGAGGCTTGCTGCAAACCTCCCTAATTACAGGTTGACTGGGTCTTCCCTGGCCTCTCATCAGGCCTCATAAGTACCTGATTAAGGAAAACAAATGACTCCAGGAAGGAGGAGATGGGGAGACACCTGGGCCTCAGGGAGACCGGGCTGCACCATACCTCCAGGTGAGGCAGGGGTGCCGGGCTGTCCGTGAGGACCCAGAAGAAAGTTTTAGTGTTGGGGGTCATGTAATCCCTGTCACATGCACTGCGTGTCTGGTTTCCAATGTAATCGGAATGTCCTCAGAAGGTCAGATTTGGCCTGTGGACCGCAGCTTGCTGGCCCTGCTTTTCCCGCTTTCCCGCTCATTTAAAATGAGGGCCACTGTCTAGGCACAGAAGGACAGTAGAAACAGAGCTGCTTCTGCTCCGCCCTGTGCCTCCTGAGGCCCCTGGCCACCTGCCTGGCACCCAGCTTCCGAGACTCTCCTCCCTGGGCTGGTCACAGCCACTGTTCCGGCCAGCCTGTGTGGCCTAATGGCCTCTGTGGTCCAGCCACAGGTGTGGAGGTCCAGTGAGGTCACTGGTAGGCTCCACACAGACACTCAGCCTCAGGTTTCACCCCAACAAGGAGGGGAGTGCCACGGGCCTCTGGTCAGGGTCATGCTCATACGTCCATCCTGCCCCATGAGGGTGGGGAAAGCATTGGTTATGTCCCCCTGGCAACGCCCTCACTGCCACCCTAAAGCGCCCGTCACCACAGACCTGCCTTCACCACAGACCTGCCTTCACCACAGACCTGCCTTCACCACAGACCTGCCTTCACCACAGACCTGCCGGCAGAATCTTGTCCCTAGCTGTGCCTTGGGAAAAGCTGTGGCCACGCTTTGCCTTCTCCCGAATGGGGTGGAAGTGTAAGGGTGAGGCACACACCCACAGCCCAGCCTCTTCCTGGGCCTCGGCTCCCTCCTCGCCACCTCTGTGAAGAGTGCTGCTAGCACTGATGCCCACAGGGCCCTCCCCCTCCTGCTGATCCCCTCCTCACTTCCGCCTCAGGACCCTGAGTTTTCTTCCCACGCTCTAAATCCTGCCTGGCCCTAGCTGGATCTTTTTTTTAACATTACCTCCTTGAGCTCCTTGGACCCACCTGCTGGAAGGCAGCCCTCTGTGGGCCTGTCTCTGTCCCAGTCCTTGGTTCTCGGCCACTGATGGACCCCTACCGCTTCCCCTCCGGAACTGAGTGGAGTCCTGTGTTGGTTTGTTTGGCCCCAAATAAATGGTGCAGCTCACAGATTCATCTCCCGCTCTCCCCTTCTCTCAAAACTCACTAGCCGTCGCGCACGCGGTTGTTTATTACTGTTTTCTTTCCCAGACTTTTAAAAATAACAGTTGTCCCAGGCTGGGTGAGTTGCCCTCCCCTGTGTGCTGGCAGGCGTGATGGCATGAATCACTGCAGCTCCTCCGCCCGCCCGCCCGCCCGCCCCTGGGAAGCCTCTGAGGCTTTCCTTCCGGCTTGCTCTCCAGACGTTGCCTCTGTCAGTTTCTGCAAAGCATCTTCTCCCCAGCCTCGGCTTAGCTGTCTCAAATGCTGAAGTGGCACACCACAGGCTGTGCCCTATTGGTTTGGAAAGGTGGCTACGTCCCAGCCGTCAACCTGGCATCCCCAGGACTTCCTAAAGGCTTCCTTACAACCCTGAGCTGGGCTGGGTGGGCTTTGGAAGCCCTCCTGTGCCATGGGGGTGGGGGTTCTGGAGCATTTCTCCTAGGTCAGTTGTCAGAAGAAGCATCTAGAAGGCCAGAGCTCTTCAGACTGTCCCCCAGAGCTGCTCCCTCCTCTGCCTCTGCCTCTTCCACTTCTTCCTCTGTTTGCTTGCTGGCTTCCCAGGGTCTGGTGGCCCCAGCTAGACACTCAGGAGCAGACTCTTGCAACTATGTCTAGAGTTGGGGTGGGGCGCGGTTGGTAAAGCAAAGTAGGAAGTCGGGAACTTCACAGCAAGCCCCAGGCAGTGTCACCCTGCTGCCCCAGAGGGTCACTCTGGCCCCGAAGGGAGGGGCTAACTCCCGTGTTAGGACCTGGTCATGATGGGGGAGCAGGGGGCAGAGAAGCCAGGGAGAGCCAAGCATATGCAAATGTGTGGCTTCCTCAGCTGTCAGCACATGCTTTCTCCAGAAGGTGCCCCTGCCTTTGGCACCGTCCAGGCATCAGCAGGGAGGCACAGGATAGACAGGTAGAAGGGAGACTTCCTAGATTATAGTCAGAACATGGAGGAAGAGAACCAGTCAGGGTGGTCCACAGATGCCAGCCCCTTGCATGTGTTCATGGAGGCCACCCTGGGGTGGTAGCCCACCCTGTACTCTGCTCCCTTAGCTGCCTATCGACCAGGGTGAAAGGTCATATGTTTGCTCAGAAAGTCTCCAGATGAATGGGAAGCTGGCTGGCTCAGGGCTCCAGGGGCCAGCACCCCTGCTCAGAGCGGGCATGCCCAGCCCAGCTTGTCGCTCAAGACTGTAGGGGAGAAGTTTCCTTGGAAGTGCCTGCCACCCTCTGAGATTCTGAAAATCTCAGCCTTTGATAGAGACTGTCCTGAACTCCACCCCCAGCCCTTCCCTGCATGTCCCTGGAACTTCTAGGTTGTACAGCGCAGGGGAACTACCACCCCTATGCCACAGAGCCCCCCATGCCATGTTTTTCCAGTGTTTTAATAAAGTTTTATCAGCAGTCACCCATGTCTGCATACTTACAGTCCTGGCTGCTTTCCAGGTACAGGGAGAGCTGAGTAGTCACAACGCCAAAGCCAGTTACAGTCTGACCTTTCTAGAGAATGTGTGTGCACCCCACTGTAACGGCGGCTGCCAGCTGTCACTTCCTAAAGCCTTTTGGAATCCGCCACTGTTAACCCTGTGCCCTTGTCAGCCACTCTGGAAAAAGGAAGGAGGGTGGGAAGGGTCTGACTGGGCATCTGTCCTTCCATCTGGAGTCTCTGGGTTCTACATGAAGGAAGGCTGCCATCCTGTGCCACCGTGGGAGTTGGACCACAGTGACAGCAAGTGACTGTCCTTCCTTCCCTCTTGGCCTGACTCACACTCATTGTGAGCGTTCCTAGAGGTTCTGCTTCCCTGCATCACACAGCAGGGCTTCCTGCCACTGTGAGAGTCTGTTTCCTAGAGACAATGTCAGGAAGCCATAGAGACCTTTCTGAGTCTTGGGGTACATCACTTTGTACCCCTGCAGAGAAGACAGCACCAGGTAGTCAAACGCCTCTTCCATGCCCCGGCTCCTTCCTCACTGTCAAGTGTTGGGTGACAGAGGGGACCTGGCTGTCACTCTCAGTGAGGCACCTTCCACCTGCCCAGGAAGACCTGCCTCTCTCCTTTCCCTTCCCGCCCTCCTGGCCTCCATCCCTGGTCAGGATCCAGGTTGCCCGAAGGCTCCTCCTTTCCCTTAACTTGAGACATGAGGATAGGCAGTGACCAGTTCTGGAGAAGAGCGTAGGGCCTGTGAGAAGCAGCTTCGCAGTGCCGTGGTTGGTGGCGTACAACCATCGTTATGTTTTGAGTGTCAGAGTGGATCCTCAAAGTGACTGACGGGGCCTGGCAGAGAGCCGGGGCAGAAAGTGGGGGTGTGGGAGGTGCGGACACTCAGGCCGAGTGGCCAGCCAAAGCCCACTGCGACCCGGTCCAAGCAGTGTGAACAGCAGAACTGTGCATGAACAGTCTTAATTGGTATGGCTGGGTGCCAGCAGGTGTGGTGGCTACGCCCAAGCTTTGGTGAGCCCGTCAGTGCAGCTGTGGGCCAGTGACAGGATCGTCTTCCTGCTCAGTGCCCTGGGTTTACCTTGTGGGTCCCAGCCCCTGCTCACCCCATCTTCCCCTCTTCCCACTCCCCACCATGGCTCCCAGGGAAGCCTGGAGATCCCGCTCCTCATGAGCACCCAGGGACAGTGTAGTGCGAGCTGGAGGTTCTGAACTCAGCAGTGGTGTGCCCTGGAGCCCAGCATTCATCCTTGGGGTCATTCTAAAAAAGAGCAGGATGAGAGGTGGCAGAGCAGGTCGTCATAAACAATGCCTGGACCTCTGAGGTGTCCTCGAGTTGGGGTAGAAAGAACAGAAAAAGAAAAAAGAAAAAAAGAAAAGCCTTGCTGGTTTCAGCCAGTAAGAAAGGCCAGGTCTTTTTTTTTTTTTTTTTCCTGGCTGTCTCTTTAAACGTCTGTCCTCCCTTTCTGTCCCTTCCTGTCTTGAGGATAATGACAACGGAGGGTGCTGAACTGGCTCTGGGCGTCCACCTCTGGCCGCTGCACGCTTGTAACGATTTCATTAACCTAAATTATCCACTTTATTTTCTCGTAATGGGATTAGCTGTTCTCCAGGCAGCTGAAGACCAGAGGGGAGAGGGCTGGTGTGCTCCATTACTGCGCCGGGTGGAGGGCAGGGCCGGCTGAGTGTGCACCCTGGACCGGAGGGGGCTCCTCTCCGTCCCTCTCCCTAGAAGAGGGACCTGCTCTCCAGATGGGCTCATCCGACCCAGGGAACGCAGAGGCGCTGGGCCACCTTCTTGGTGACACTTGTTCACGGCGTCTTTAACATTGGGGAGGCCTATGCTAAGATGGAGAGAGACCTGCGCATTTGAGGCTGTGAGGAGTGACGAAGCCCCGCCTGCTGTCTCGGCTCTCTTGGGCGTACTTGGTCCCCAGGGAGGCCCTCACTTGCGTGGCGCCAGCACAGACGTGGGTGGCACTCACCACAGCTCTCACTTGGCTCGGTTCCTGACACGGCCATGGATTCGACAGCCCCGGGAGGCGTGGTGACGGACTGAGCCTCAGAAATGTGACGGTGGGTGTGGTGGCGGGTGCAGGGCTGGCACCTGGTTCCAGATCTCCCCCCGAGGCGTTAGGTGCTTCTCCCATCAGGACTGGACCCGCTGCCGAGGGACCCACTGTGTAGCCCCTGGAGGTTCAGAGTTGTCATCTGGATATCAGGATCAAGCCTCCTCCCCCGGGCCCATCTGTGCCTGAGCTGACGGGCATCTCATCCACCACAGCTCCCCGGGTCTGCGGCTCCTGTGTCCTGAGAGACGCTAGTGGTGATGACCCGGAGGTACCAGGGATTGGAACCCCCGGCCTCACCCAGGCTGTGCAGGTGCTCGGCTGCTGTATGCCCAGCCTTCTTATCACTTCTCACGCGTGCTTTCACTAGGCTACGCTCAGCTGGCTTTAAACTCAGTGGCCCAGGCTGGCCTTAAACTCACTCAATAGCCCAGCCTAGCCTGGAGCTTGGAGTTCTGCTCCTGCCCAGCTTCCTGTGTATCTGGGATTGCGGGGATGCGCTACCACATCCCACGAGGTTTGGTTTGGTTTGTTTTTTCCATTTGGGCAAAGGGAAAAAACAAAACAGGGCTTGGTGGCCACGTGAGTTTGAGAAGCACCACATCCGTTCACCCTCCGGACACACTCTTCGTGTCCCTGTGTAAAAGGCACCGGCAGGGCCTGCCGCGGAGACGGTGGCCACGCTCTGCCAATACTGACTCAGTCCCTGCAGGAGAGCTTGGAACAGCACTGGCTGACAAGGGCACCGCCTTGCTTTTGACCTCTCTCTCTCTCTCTCTGATGTGTGCACAGCAAGTGAGTCGTGCAGGGCCTCCATGTGAGCCCTGCTGAGCCCTGCCTGCCTCCCCACCTGATGATAGTCCTGTGTGCTTTGGCAGATCCGTTAAACAACTTAGAAGGCCCCATGTTCTGCCATGCGGTGCCTTCAAGGACTTCGTATGGCAATACCCAGGGTACACTCTGTGACCTCTGTGGCTAAAAACATACCTGGTGGTATAGTCAGAGAAGGAATTCATTTCTGTGTCCTTTATATGTTTCTAGTTTGTATGTGCATGTGTGGTGGGCAGAGGTTAACCCCCAGTCTCCTCAGTTGCTCTCCACCTTATTTTTCAGACACAATCTCTCACTTTTCCGTGAGGCTCTCCAAGGGGGCTGGTCAGTGAGTCCAGGGACCTGCTGGTCTCCGCCCCACAGGCTCGGATTACAGAAGCGTTTCTTTGGGTTGTGGGATCCAAACTCAAGTCCTCTTCACCCAAGAGAGCAAAGACCGCAAACCACAAACTTCCTGCAGCACCTGGCGGGGGTCAAAGCAGAGCTCAGTCTACTGAGAGAGCACAGGGGGGTGTTGGCCAGGGGCATGTGAGGCCCACAGGACCCAAACCCAAGGGCTCCGTAGGATTCCCCGAGAATGTCACGTTAGCTCTGAAGCCTGAAGGGTGGCGAGGGCAACTCACTGAATGGACCGGCTACAGGTGGATCTGCGGCTGGGGCAGACCCTGTGTGTCCTCATGGAACGTGGGGTTGCCAAGAACCTCTCTTGTATAAACGTCAACTCCTGTAAGGCCGTGAAGGCCCAGACTCAGGTGACGGGGACGGGTGGGAACCTTTCTTCAGGAGGTGGGCCAGCCCTTCAGGATTCTTTGGACCGAATCAGATCAAAAAGGAACAAAAGGAAGAAGAGAATAGCCGTGAAAACGTTAGGTCAGGGTGTAGCCTGGCAGGGGAAGTAGCGGGTGGGCTGAATTTATCAGGCAGAGGCACTCAAACTTGGAGGCAGTGCTGGCATCTGAAGTATCTAGCGAAGCTCTCTCTGCTAATGGCATTTTGGCTTTGTTGACATCATTTCCATCTCTCAGACTCTGAGTCGCCAGCTACCTTTCCTACAAGGGAAGCATGGCCAGCCTGTAGTCCAAGTGTCCACCCGGAGGCCAAGGCTGGGCTAAGTGGACCCTGCCTGCCCTGGTGGAACAGTGGCCTTGGACATGCACAAGCTCCCATTCATTCAGAAGCTTGGTGACCACCCCATGGCTGGTTCAGAAAGATGGTGAGGGACTCACACCTCTGTGAGTCTCAGGGAACGTGGGGGCTACGCCCTCAGTGACCTGGTGGGGTGTGGGGGCCGCTCGCTCAGTGACCTGGTGGGGTGTGGGGGCCGCTCGCTCAGTGACCTGGTGGGGATGGACCTTTGGCCACCAGCTGCTCCTCACCCAGGACTCCTCGTGGACTTATCCCACTCCGACATCTGCCTGGCCTGGGAGTCATGAATTTGGGTGTGACCAGGCAGTGGTTTACCCACAGTCACCCCCGGAGGTGCGATCAGGCCAAGGGCCACCTTCCAGCGGCCCCTCCTCTGTGGAGATGCTCAGGAGAGACCCTGAGTTCCACCTGGAACTCAGCCCCAGCTTAGATGCAGAGGCTCCGTTTAACCACTCAGCCCTGGATCTCTCATCTAGAAAATACAGAGGCCGCACCTGCCTGGCAAGGGCCCTGTGAAAGGCTATTGAGAGACGCTAAACGCTGCCCTCCGCTCCTCTCGCTTGCCTGGAAACCAGGCCATTTTTCAGCCTTCAAGAGACAAAAATGAAAGGGAGTGTTGGCTGATGGCGACTGGGTAACCTTTTTACATCGGCTCTCACCAGGCCGGAGCGCCGGGTAATTGGAAGGGCTCCGTGTAAAAGGCACTCTTTAAAGAGCCAGCGCGAGGACAAAGAGGGAAAGATTCCATTAACCAACCCTGCGCCATCGCTTCGGCGGAACAGGCCATGCGCATGCGCGCACTCGCTTGCCCACACTTGCTGGGCCGTGGTTCTGTGGGAGTGGATGTGTCCCACGGAGGCGTCACACCCAACCCACGTCATCTTTGGAGGGACCGCCTCTTCTCTCTCCAGCTAACCGGGGGAAATAGTTGGGAAGGTCATTGTCTGGGGACCAGCTCCATAACAAGTGTGGGGCAGGCCCCTCTCCCCTGCTGTGACTCTGTCGCTGGATTCAGAGAGTAGAGGTGAGTCCTTGTGATAACTTTTGAGCCGCCTTACACCAAGGGCATCCAGCGTCCTAAGACTCGGTGTTCTGCCTGCACGTGTGACTGCCTAAGTGGACAGTGGGTAGGGCTGTGCTTAACACTCCGAACGTGCAGTGTTGACGCGGCCACTAGAGAGAGGCGGAGGTGTCCCTCGGACTCAGCTGAGTGACATGACCCTGCCATGTCGGAGTGTGCTCTCTATTTCTAGCTGAGAAGAAGGAGGTCGATCGGCTATTCAGATACTGATCAGTCTTCTCAGTGGCCAGCAGGGTAGAGGGGGCATTAGGGGCAGGGGCAGAATTTGAGCTGAGAAGATAATAGAGAGGTAAGGTAGAGGGAGGAGACATCCGGGTCAGTGGGGGTTTAAGTGATGGACGGGGCCAGCTGGTACAAAGGTCCTGGGGTTGGTGCAGACTTTTGAGTGGGAAAACCACTGTTAACCGGTAAGAAGGGGCAGGGAAGGAGCTGATTGGATGACAAGGGAGGTGAAGGTCAGCACTGAGGCTGTGGGTCTGGCACACAGACATGAGGTCCGTGGCAGACGTGGCCCCCAAATCTGCTATGGAGTGTGCATGGCCTTCAGCTTATTTGCAAGGTTAGAGATCAGACAAGGTAAGGTGGACACACCCTCCTGGAGGCTGGGGTTTCGTGCACCCCAGCAAAAGTGGGCTCTTTGGATGCTCACCCTGGGTTCGGCCATGGACACCGTTAGCCAGGCTGCAGGTCTAGGGACCAGATGCCCATCATGAACCCGGCTCCATTCCTTGTCACCTAAGAGGACCAAGACCTCCCAGGTGACCAGCCTGGGTCTCCTCCCTCTGTAAAGCAGAAACGATAGCAGTGCCTTGCTCTCCGGGGCCATGTGAGTCCATAGCCCAGGCTGCCCCGCACACTGCAGAGCACACAGGGCTGAATGTGCTGGTCACCGCTTGCTGTGTGTGTGCTGGGGACGCATTTGAAGGACTTTTTCATGGCAAGAAGACGCCTGCCGTTTACCTCTGTCACTTCTTGCTCATACCGCAGTGCTGCTGCTCTCTGGGTCCCTTGGGTGGCAGCAGACTCTTGCCCAGCAATGCCTTGAGCGCAGGCGGGGAAAGAACCACCAGTGAATTTCCCGCCTGACTCCACACTCAGCTGGGGAGTCTGAGCTCCAAGAAGCAATGAGGATTTGGACCCCAGGAACCATTGGGATCAGGATGTACCCCAACCACTCCTTTGTGGTAGCATGGCCCACTTCCCAGCCTACCCACTCGTCCACGCCAGGCTCTAGAGTGGCTGTCACTCAGCTCGCCATCTACCCAGGGTCCTTTTCTCGCCTACGCTACCTGTTCCTTCCCCCGAGCCCATCTTCTTGGCTAGGATTATGCAAGCTGAGTCTCGGGGAAGGGGGTGCAGCCTATATGGGGAGGGGACACACAGGGAGAGGGCACATAGCTCGGCCTGTGTATGCAAACATGCCTTGCACACCTAACCAGATATAATTGGCCCATGGGTGCCTGCTCCCACCCCACACACCTGAAGAAGTCAGAACCACCCACAACAGACTCCAGTTGTCATCGAAAACCCACAGACCCGGCCACCAATCCTGGCGGTGGCAGCATGGCGGAGGGGGTGGGGCCGCAGTGCAGGAGTAATTGGCGAACCCGGGGTGAATGAAATAATTGGAAAAGTGAGGTGTGAGTTTGTTAGGGAAGTGTGAGCGTGTGGGGGAGGGGAGGAGGGCTGTGTTTAAAAGCCCGCTCTGGCCTCTTTATTCACAGCTTCTGATACAGTAATTGCTATTTTGTGGTTTCTATTATCTACACAGTGGGGAGCGTGCGCAGCGCCGTCCCCCAGTGTGCCGGGCTGGGGACGAGTCCCTGGGTGCTGCAGTCCCCCTCTCTCCCTCCCTGGCCCCTGGTGGCCCTGCCCAGCCTCTCCCCACTGACCGTGGCCTTGGCACCCCGGAGACAGGGTTCATGTGGATGTCCCTTCAAAGGCCTCTTTTAAAAACTGGCCTCACAGACCTGGCCAGCAGATAAGAACCTTCATAATGGCTGGCATTTATATGTCGCTTATCTCCTTGGAACGAAAGGTACCTCATTGATTTTTCCTTCCCTCCCCCAGCGTCTCTTTTCTCTTTAATTCTCTTCAGCCATCTCTCTGCGGTCCTTGGTGTTGGCCTCCCACGTTCCCACATCACACAGGCACCCTGAGCCAGTCTCTTGCGAGCCCTCTCCCCCAGCACCGAGGGCAGGGGCTCACCTCGGACCCGAGTCACTTTGGCCCTCTGCCCCTTGGTTTTCTCGTCCGTCAAGCAGAGGTGGGGACGGTATCGACCCCAGCATTGTCCCATCGGGAGTGGCAGGTCTCAGAGGCCTGGCAGGGAGCTGGTAGACCCTCCTTTGTAGCTGGGGTGTTGGCAGCAATGACGGTGTCCTGAAGCCTCCCCTGGACATTTCTAGAAACGTCCACAGATACTGGGAAGTTCTTCGGAAGATCTAACCCTGACTCTCCAGCTCCTCTTCGGTCTGGCTCTCTTGCCCTTTTCTTAGAAGTCGCTTTCCATGGGAGCCATTTTCCTGAAGCTCCTGGGGTCTTCAGGCACATGTTCCCTTGGCCATTCAGTTGGCGGTCTAGAAACCCCAAGCCAGCATTTTGGACACCCTCAAAGGCTGCCAGCTCCCAGCCCCGCCCCAGTTCCACAGTGGCTCCGAATTGTCATGGCTCCCTCACCACTCTCAGATGCACGTCCTCAGACCACAGCAGCTCATCCCCTTCCGCCTCCTCACCAGCTTCTTTCTCCACCTTTTAATTATTTTCCTTGCTTCCTCCGGCCCCTCGGCTGCTTACCATGCACCAAGCATCCACGGCTCACAGCACGCTGCAGAGGGGAGGAATTAACCTCACCAGTACCCCCTCCTCTGCCTCCCTTCCCCATCCCCCTGACATAGAGCAGACAGACAGAAAGGAGGTGCACATGGTCCTCCCTCCCTCCCCCGCACCCCATGATCCTGGGTGGATCGCTAGGGCCCTGGATTCTGTGCAGGCCAGCTACCACCACACAAAACACATACACACACACACACACACACACACACACACACGCACGCACGCACGCACGCACGCACGTTCACGCGTGTGTGGTTATGTTTTGGGAAGAAAGAAAGAAGCCCCACTTATGGAAGTGGCTGGTACCTGTGGGGGACAGGACAGGCTTGAACTATCCTGTGGCAGAGCCAGGGAGCTCACCCCCTGCTCGGTCCCCCCCAGAACCAGGCTGCTTCCCCTGAACTCTGTTGGTTTGTAAACAGGTCAGGCTTCTCGTCTGACCTGTTCAGACTCAGGACACCCCCCCCCCCCCCCCCCGCGTCAGGACTTGAGGTGATGAACCCCATGGCTCCTTCCTGGCCGCCCCACCTCTCCAGGCTGTCTCCCGTTGTTGGCTCATTCTGGAAGAGACTCCAGCAGCACCCTGTGCAGGGCAAGCATAGGGCTCCAGGCTGCAGCCACAGCCACAGCCACAAGCGTGATCAGTGTGGTTTCTTCCACTGTTGAAGTAACACAGCCCCCCTCTCCCACGCGCACACTCCCCTACAGGGACTGGCTGGGACACAGTGGGTGGTGGCATTGTGACGGTGGGGTGGCTAACAGGTGTGCTGGAGGGCCAGGTGTCCTCCACTGTCGCCTGTCAGAGACAACTGGCCTAGTTGCCCCACACTTTCTAGCCTTCTTACATTGCTAGGGTGTAAAGCCCTGGGACCTGGGCCCTCAATGTCCCCAGAGGTGTCATTGCCAGCAACAGTGACCCAGAGGATGGGTGACCGATGAGCCATTTCTGTGGACCAGCCTGGGAGCAAGCCTGTGCATCCTGGCTCTCCCTATCCCAGGCAGCCCCGCAGACGCACTGGGACTGGTCGAGGGACCAAAGGCCATGTCATGGGATGTGTAGGCCTTTAGGTGGCAGAATAAAGCAGGGTTTGTCGGCTGCATGCCTCTCTCGGCTCTCCAGGCTTCCTGTCTGACCTGCTCAGACTCAGGACCCCCTCCAAATCAGCTGAGAGCTCCCTCTCAGCAAAGAATCTGGCCAGGCTCCCCTCTGCCGCCTTCCCATCCTGGGGAGGCTGGCCTTGTCCCCAGCTTCATTCCCAGCGGCCTGCGTGGGGGTGGGGGTGGGGGGGCTGCCGGGGAGAGCTGGACGTGCCGATTCATTTTGAGGCTTCATAATGCTGCATTTACACACCGTCCTGCCTTCAGAAATGGGGCCAGCAGATGCCAGCTCATGCTGTCAGGGCTGCGGGTTAACGCCTCAGATTTAACTTATATCATTTGGCGAGTGCTTACGGCCTGCGCCGTGTTCTTTACCCAATCGGTCCTTGGCCTGGAGCATCCCAGACTATGGCGTGTGGATGTGTGGACCTAGCAGCCACCAGAGAGTGTAGATTTTCAAATAAAAATAACACCTCTCTTCAGATGCCGAGCACATTAAATATTTATCAGTGGCAGTGCGCTCGTACATATTTGATAAATGGACCTTACGAAGGGATTGGGGTTGGGGCGTGCGGCCAGGGGACCCCCGAGGAAGCCCATTCCTTTTGTCCCAGAGTCTTTCAAAGGTCAGTTTGGTGAAGAGGAGAGGGGCCACCCCAAGGGTGGTCCAGGCCACAGTCCCCTGGTCAGTCTGCTCCAGAATGCTGCGTGACCAGCTGTAGCAGGTATCAGAAGGGATATTTGTGGAGGGCATGGGGCTAGAAGGAGCTGTGTGTCTTCCGAGCACTGAGCCCTCAGGCATCTCCAGACCTCAATCCTAGGTTGACAGAAAGGATTCCGTGGCTTGGGGTCGGTGAGCTTAGGCTTGGCATACACCTGGCTTCAGGTGTGGAGGCTACCTGGGAAAGGTCGGGGGAACCCACCAGCATCCTGAACCTTGACTCTCAAGCACAAGCCCCTTGCTATAGCTGGGGCCTTCCCTGGCCTGGCACAATGTGTGCAAGACTCATCCCATGGGGAAAGGACAGGTGTCCAGGTGTCCCCCAGGTGGCAGGAGAGGCACCAAAAATTTTCCAGCCTGATGGTACCCTCCCTCCCCCACTTGGTGGCCAGCAGGGAGAAGGAAGCCACGCCTGCGGAGTGAGGGCTGGCGGTGGGGAAGTGGGAAGCCACATGAGTGTGCCTGGGCAGTGGGAGTTCCTGAAGCCAGCCATCTCTGGTAACCTGCAGGGATTGGCTCCTGAGTCTCAGTCCAGAACCCCTGCCTCCCTGGCAGGCCTCGGTCTCTGATGTCGGCCTTTTGTCTTCTAGCACCTTTGGGGAACTGAAGACCGTGCGCCTGCCGAAGAAGATGACGGGGACAGGCGCACACAGGGGCTTCGGCTTTGTGGACTTCGTCACCAAGCAGGACGCAAAGGTGAGTGCTGCCCCCGAGAAGCACCGAGTCTCTGAGCCAGGGAAGAGTGTCTCTGCCTCCTGCTGCCGACTCTTCCCCTGACTCTGCTAATTTACCCAGGATCCTTGGAGGGGAACACTGGGTCTGGGGTTTGGAGGGCCGGGTAGTGTGTGTTGGTGTGTCCATCACGCATACGCAGGAGCCGAGGTTTCCCTATTTCTCAGGCTGCTCTGTGGCAGGGGAAAGACCCTGGGGCTGAGCATGGTAGACAGCACTGTTTAAAACAGACTGGGCAGGAATGGAAAGGGTGTCCAGAAAACAGTGCGTGGGATGGGACCTGGATCCCTCCTCAGCCCTCCAGCTGTGGCCGGTTCCATTCTAAGCTGTGACACCACAGGCCGCTCCTGCAGCACACATGCACGTGTGTAGCTATTTCCCTAGTTGTGCAGAGGGCGGCACAGCCTTGGGGGTTGTGCTTAGTTTTGCTTATTTGTTATATATGTGTTTGGTACGTATGCGTGAGTGTGCGCATGCGCGTGCAAATGTGGAGCTCAGAGGACAACTTGCAGGAATTGGGTCTCTCCTACCCATAAGTACTGGGGACTGAACTCAGGTCATCAGGCAAGCACCCTTACCCAATGAGCCATCCTGCCATAACCCTGTAACTGCCACCGCCACCGCCACCGCCACCGCCACCACTACCACTCTCCCCTCTCCCCACCCAGGCTCTGACTTCGGGCCCAGGATAGCAGCCAGGCTGTCATCCTGCCAACGTCTAGGAACCACTCTCAGGGCCTCAAGCTCCAAAAGGCCGGGTTGTACAGACAGGGCAGCTGGGCCGTCCTGTACCCTGTGCTGAGCGCTGCCCGGGCAGCCGTGGCCTTCCATCGCCTCGGCTTTCCTCCATGGAAAACAGCATCCGGGACGATTCCCAAATGGCCAGGGCTCCTCCACCCCAAGGGCCATCCTGCCGAAGAGCAGAGTGGCTCTGAGCGCCAACTGTGGTGTTACAGGAGGCCACAGGGAGCGGCATGGAGCAGCAGGGGCGGCGTGGGATATAACCACTGCCAAGACAGCCTGGGCATCCCACGGGCACAGGGTTCCAGTCCCCAGGGCATGGCAGCCGCCCGCATCTCCGCGACCCCACTCCAGGTGCCTGCTTCACTGCCTAGACATTGGTCCTCTCTCCTCAGCTGGCAGCCCTGATGGAGGTGACAGGAGGGGCAGCACACTGCAAGCTCTAGGTCTTGGCAACCAGAGAAACCCTGTGACTGAAGGCAGTTTGGCCTTCCCTGGCCTTGCCTTGTGCCTGGGTCTCCTTGTCGTGAAATGGGTTGATGGTGGTACCCCTGCTCCTGGTTGTGACAGATGGACCTATGAGGCCGGCTCGCTGGCCCATGGCAAATGCTCAGAACGACTTGGTTCTCATTGCCATAACCCGGGGGCCCTGAGTCATCCATCCCTCGGGTCTGTGCACACCTGTGATGTCCGGTCAGCAGAGCAGCAGTATGCGTGCACACATCAGCAGATAGCGTGTGCAATGCATCCTGAACTCCGCCCCTGACAGAGGTCTCTCACCCCCCGACTTGGCTCACCATCTGTGAAGCCAGCGTGCCTTCTTCCCCTCGGAGCGACCTTGGAAAAGTGACTCACCCTCCCTGCACCTCTCACCTCTGACAGGGCTGCTGGGGTGATGCTCTGAGACCAGGGCCTGGCCCTGCCAGCTCCTTGTGCAGCCCTTGTGTGTGTGTGGGGGGGGGCTGTGACAAGTGGGGGTTCAGTGCCGGCCCCCTAACCAGAAGCCCTCCTTCTGCACAGTGACTGCCCTGCCCAAGGTCAGCGTCACAGCTGACCTGGCACATAGCCTCGAGGGACAGGCCGGGGGTAGATGTCCACACCCCCACTTCTGTCCTACAGCACAGTCCCGAGTCCCCGGGGCCCAGGGCACGCTACACCCAAGTGGCCCACATGGCACCCAGGCCCGATCGATGTCCCTCCTAATCCCAAGTCAGCCCCTCAGCAGTGAGGTGGCGGCTTCTCCCCTCCTTCCCTTTCCATTCTTGGCTCCTGGCGGAGAGAGGGCAGCCGAGGACAGCGAGGGCTCCACCCACAGCCCTGGAGACTGTCTGTGCCCTCCCCTCAGCGGGGCTATTTCGGGCCTCTCCGGCCTTGCCGCCGTCCCCCTGCCCTGCCCTCTGCCAGGACTCACGCCCTTTTGTCCCCCAGTAAGGTCATCTTGATGACAGTGGCACCGGCCTGCAGCCCTCCTCCCACAATAGTCCCTTGCTCTTGTTTCCCGGGGCAGCTGCGTCTCTCTCCCTGATCCCCTCCGTCTGTCTGCCGAGTGGCACTGTGCGTACTTTTCACCCGCCATAACTGCATGCTCCCGGCCCACAGTGTGGCCACGCTCTGAACATGGAATCATTCACTGAATACGGCTTGGGGATGGGGATTACTCCGCAGTGGAGAAAGAGTGGAACCCACCTGAGCTGGAAGGGGGCCTGTCGGGCCCCTACCTCTCGGAACATGTTCCCCTGAGCCTCCATTTCGCACAGGATGTTTTAGAGAAGGCAGGCCCATTTAGAAACACCTGGGTCTCCCAATGGTCTCTGACCCTGTGGAATGCCTTCTCCTACCTGGACCAGACCCTTCTCCATGCAGAACAGCAGCTTGTCACTGGGTCTGCAACCTTGTACGCTAGGAGGCCTCCTCAGGCCATCCTCAGACATAGAAGGAAAACCAGAAGGGAAGAGAGCTGGAAGAAGTGACAGCCACTAGGGCTGAGGCAGGAGGCTGCCGCATTCATTGCTAAATGGAGGACGGTGAGGCCGGAAGGCCCAGAGAGACTAACGCCTGCCCGGAGGGGTGGGCAACCAGCCTCCACTTGCCCCCACCCCACCACATCTCAGCTCCTGGTATCAGGCTCTTGCCCTGGCCACACCCCACAGAGGTCCACCGAGGCCAGCCGAGCCCTGCACCAGTGCCCACTCCTTATCCTGGAATGAGGAGTTGGGTTCTGTCTCCAGGCCGTCCCTCATTCCTCACATTCTCAGGGACCCAGCAGACCCCTTCTGAGTCAAGTACACAACAGTGCGGGAGAGCAAACCCAGCAGGAGGCTCCGTGAAGGCCGCATGGCGGAACCCAGAGGACCCAGGCACCCAACGGTAATAGGCAGGGGCTCCTGAGGAGGGCACCACCCGTACAAGAGACGTGTCTAGCACAGGCCCATCGCCTGCCCCAGCCCAGTGCACCACATCAGGCGGAGATTAGCCCAGAAGCTCCCTCTCCTGACCTTGCACATCTGCACAGCCCCGGGCCCGCCCCTGGCTGATGCTGACTTGCTCAGGCAAATGGGGGAGGCCTGGGCTACCTGCCCAGTCACAGGCACCGGTGGCCTGAGCCTTGCCTACTCACAGGAAATAGCTCGGCATGCAGGCGAATTCTCCCTGTCTAGGACATTCGATCAGGCCCGTGTTCTAGGCAGTAAATGCTGGTCCTGCTGAAGGTACCCACATTATCTCCACCTCCACGTTTCTCAGGGAACCTAGCCCTGCACCAAAGAGGGGAGCCATGGGGCAGGGAGTCAGCCTGGCACACATCCTACCTACCTGTCACCACTCCCACACCCTTCCCTGGGCCTCTGGGTACCTCGGATGATAAAGCCCTTCTGATGCCCCGTCTTTGAAGTGCCCCCCGGGTACTGGTGGAGTGTCTGACGGGGGGGGGGGGGGGGGGGGGACGGGACAGCTCAGTGTTACACAGCCAGGCTCCTCCCTCCTGTTAGGCACTGGTTTACCAAAGTGCTATCCTTCCTCTAGCCCCGCCCCTCCCATGCATCCCTGCTACCCAGCTTCAGCGCCTCACCCTGGAGAGGGCTCTCTGGGTAGAGACACACAGAGCCTCTGAAGGGCCGCTGCCTTCTGCACTGCTGGGCTCCCCCCAGCTCCCCCTCCCCCGGCTCGTGGTGTGGCCCTCTCACCTGAACTGGCAGTGGGGGGTCCTAGGCAGGTGGATTTGGTCCCCATTGGCTAGACAGCCACCAATAGGCACTGGGCTTCCATTCAGGCCCCACCTTCCTTTTCTTACATACATAGCCCAGGCTGGCCCTGGAGGAAGGGAGGGGAAGGAGGGGAGGAGCAGACAGACCCCCCAGAACCCAGAATATTAACTGTTCCCCACACGAGGTGCCTTTAATTCTCCCTCCCGAGCCACGCTCCTTTGTACTTTTGTGGTTGCAGCTGTTTTAGCCACCGACACTGTTGTTTTAAAAGGCCTATTTTCACATAGAATGTTATCCAATTAGCAGAGCAATGTGTTGGCTTAAATAAACACTCGGGGGGAGCCGGCAGCCGGAGCTGCGATGGCGGCTGGCGTTGGCAGGCAGAGCTCTGCTGTGATAAACAACCGTCGCTTTAATTGTAGGGCCACATGCATCTCCTCCCTCTCTCCCACTTCTCCACCATGGTGGGTGGACGCCCAGGGAGCGAGCGACAGGATGCATGGCCTGAGCTCATGCTGGCTGGTGATGCCATGTGGTGCAGCGGGCCCTTCAGTGAGACGTGGGGTGGTGGGATTGGTGATGAGCGGCAGGACAGAGCTTCAGTCACATGCGCTTAACACACAGCTGCGTGATGGTGTGCAAGGGGGAAGAACGAGGTGTCAGGACAGCGGGGTGTGCCGGGGATGACCCCCGAGGAAACACTCCTGTTCCAACCAAGCAATGCCAAATAGGATCAGAGTGGCCCATGACGTCAAAGCTGCCTTCCTGTTCCCCATGTGGGTCCCCGAGCCCAGGTGACCCTGCCCCGCGGCAGGAGCTGGTGACATTGCCCTCCGGGAGTGGCAGAGCATTGAGAGAACAGATGGTGTGGTGCATGTGCTGGGGGACGGGGCGGCAGCTGAGTCCTCTGGGCCCCAAGGTTCCCCACTGCATTGAATCCTGCATTGACCAGTTCTGTGTCTGCCAGAGCTAACTCACGCAGGCATCGGGGTTCCATCCCCCTTTCCTGTTTGCATGTGTGTTCATGTTGTGTGCAAGATCACACTGGCATTTGAATGGTGCTTCTTTGCCAGGCTTCTGTCACCACCGTGCAAGAGTACAAATTCTAGCCAAGCTTGCATTTCAAGGCAAGGACTCGGGCTCAGCCAGCACATGTGAGCTAAGACCCTACAGTCAGGTGCTGCCCGGTTCACCGCCGAGGCATAAGCAGGATCACACTGCCATGCTGCCAACTGCAGCCCTGCAGACCTCCGTGGGGACCGAGGCCTGCCAGGCACCTTGTAGACCCAGGCAAAGACTTGGCTTTCAGAGCTGTCAGGTACAATGTGAGTCAGGGGAAGGTAGAAACCCAGCCACGAGGCATGCTCGGGGCCAAGGAGCAGCCACTGTGTTGCTTAGGTCACCGGCTGCCCTTAGAGTTCACAGGTCGTCACACTGAGTTGAGAAAGTGAAACAGCAGGGACTTAGAGCAGGTTACTGGACAGTGCAGGGCCCAGCCCGGTCAGCACTGCCTGTCACCTCTTACCCTGGCCACCTGACACCTGCCCTTCCGAGGTGCTTTAGACCTGTGGAGACAGTGGAGCCCTCCCTGCCTCACCCCGCTCCACTTTAGCGTTTTGTCATTTGAGCCCGGGCAGTGTCCTCAGGGGTCAGGTTGACTGGACTGAGCTGATGGAATGACTAGGGGTGCCTCTCTTCGTGTCACAGACTCAGGTGCAGTCTGCAAGTGGGCCTGTGGCTGTTAGTCCTGGCCCTCCACTCCTCAGTGTCTGGTGGTTTGAATAAGGATGGTCCCCATAGGTTCCCGGGAGTGGGACTGTTTGAAAGGATTAGAAGGACTGGGAGGTGTGGCCTTGCTGGAGGAAGTGTGTCACTAGAGGTGGACCTTGAGGTTTCAAAAGCCCATGCCACACACACATTCATAGTGTGTGTGTGTGTGTGTGTGTGTGTGTGTGTGTGTGTGTGTGTGTGCGCCTGCAGATCAGGATGTAGCTCTCAGGTACTGCTCCAACACCATGCTCCCCACCATGATGATAATGGTCTAAGCCTCTGAAACTAAGCAAGCCCCCAGTTAAATGCTTTCTTTTATAAGAGTTGCCTTGATCATGGTGTCTCTCCACAGAAACAGAACAGTGACTAAGACAGTGTCACTTCTCAGAATGGACTGTGGAAGTCACTCCATATTACACAAAGAGCTAGGACACACTCTGGGCAGGCCAGAAGCTGCTGGCTGCTGGCAAGGTGTGCTGACCCATCGTACAGGCCACTGGGAAGCAATGCAAAGCACCATGAGAGGCAGACTACCCAGTGTTTCTTCCAAGCCTGATAGGACTTGGCTCCTCTTCCCCTTCCCCTTCAGGTTTTGGGCACAGAAGTTTAGGGCAGGTTGGTGGTGTCAATGTTTGGATGCCTTTAGCGTCTGCAGCCCTCTGGCTCTGCCAGGGATGGTACCCAAAGAGCCAGGGGGACAGGGCCAGGAGGCTGCTGACATCTAATGTCAGGTCCATCCTAGCCTCTGCCTACAGCTGGAGATCAGCCAGGCCTCTGTAACCACATGGGGCTGGAGTCCTGCCAAGGGCACAAAATGGTTTTGGTTCCTGGGAGAAATTTTGTCTTCAGGGAAACTGCATAAAGGTCGGACCCAACCTGCACTAGCAGCATTCCAGAACCTTCCATGGTCTTAAAAGATGACCACCAGGTCCAGCCTCATTGCAACCTGTATTGGTTCCCCACTTTGCCTGTGCAGACTGACTTCTAGGTAGGATCAGGACAAGGAAGCAGGAGGCCGTGGCCTTGGACCTGGGGACTGAGGCTTCAATCACAGGGCATCCAAGCCAGAGATATGGAGGGTGGTAGCCTGGGCCTGGAGTAGATGCTCACAACTTTCAAAAGGAGCTGCCTGAGACAGAGCCCCACCAATGGGAGTTGGGGTCCAGCAGGTCCACCCCAGAGTAAAGACATTTATACCCCAGGAACTGAGGAGTCACCGTGAACAGTGATCTCCCCAGGATCAGATGGTGGGGGAAACATCACCTCACTCAGGATAGAGGCTCTTAGGAAGAAGGGTGAGGCCCATGCTGCCTGCCATCTGGAGGCTGGGGTGGGAAGGAATCCCACCTCCCACCTCTCATCTCCCAGCAAGCCTCCCACCTGCTTCCCTCTGCAGATAGGGAGACAGTGCTGGCTGGGGCCAGGGAAGAGGCTCCCAAGGTGCCCAGGATGGAGCTCAGGGTAGCCGGTGGGGTAGCCGGTGATAGCCACCAGGAAGTGGCAGGGTGTGGCTCTTCCTTGGCATTCCCTGTATCAACCCTGAGTCAGTCCCTTGAGTTGTACTCGGGGCCATAGGGCTTCCCAGCAGGCCAAGGTGAAGGTTGACATGTCTCTCCTGTGCCAGCAGGTGGGTTGCTGTGTCCATTCAGCGGGGACCCAAAGCCATGGGTGCTAGGTGCAGAGCCAGACCAAGTCCATGTCACCATCAGGTGTGTGGTGACCTAAGCTGTGCTCTCACTGTGTCTTTGTGTTCAGAAACGCAGGGTTGAAAAGCTGATGGGATATTTAAGGCAAAGCCGTGCTGACCATCCACCCACGGGGGAGACATGTTCTCAAGATCCTCAGTGAAGGGGATTCTGGTTTACTGAGAGCAGTGTCCCAGCTAAGGAAGGGATAGGGCACCTTTGCTCCGAGGTTCAGGGTGTGCAGGGCACAGGGTGGCAGAGCCTTCCCGGACTAGGCCGCTGCTTCAGTGTGAGGAGATGGAACACACAGCAGACCCTCAGTTACCTCATGTGAAGTGGGAAGCCCTGGGCCACACCAAGAAGACTGTTGGTCTCAGTGATGACAGAAAGCAGCCACAGGATTCCATGTTCCACAAGGGACAAGCCCCCAGGCTGTTTTGGCAAAGGCGAGTTCCCTGAGCGTGGTAGCCTCTGGGAAGATGGTGAGGTGGTTTCTCTGGGGTAGGTATAGGGGAGAAGCTTCGGCAGCTTTCATTCTTCCCGTTCAAGTGCCTAGAATCTTCCATGCATCTCAGGTGTGTCCTCACTCCAGCCCAAAAGCCCCTCAAAAGTGAACCTGCCCCCCTCCTCCCTCCCTCCCTCCCTTCCTCCCTCCCTAAGAAGCCTCAGGCAGACAGGCCTCTTCATGAAGCATGTGCTCTGCGTTCCCCAAGGCTGGCTTTAGCCCCCAGTCACTGTTCGTACCCCATGAGGAAAGTTTGAGGACACCACACTCAGCTCAGGAAGTGAGCACATGGAGGAGCATGACCTGGTCACTACCATCCCTCAGCAGTCAGGGCTGGGATGGCTCTGCTGTTTTTAGAGAACCCCATACTGTGTTCCAGAAAAAACAAGAGCTTTTGCATGTGGGCTCTGCTGTTCCCACCCTGGTTACAGCACACATCTTACAGCATTGCCGCAGGGCAGTGCTCTAAACTGTGATGACGAAACGGTTCCCTGGATCCCCCACTCCCCACCCCCTGGCCTTGCTGCTGCTTCATCCAGATGTGATGAGGCCTGGATGCAGAGGCCCTAAGCAGCTCGGCCAGCGTCCCACAGCTTGGAAGTGGTAGAGCAGGGATTTGAACTGAGGTAGCCTAGCTGCCGAGCCACAGCCCCCCACACCTCTGAGTACCGAAAGCCCTTCTGATGAGCTAATAAAGTGCCCGAGGGGTACAGAGAGGGAGAACCAGGGAGAGGCTATTAGCAACTCCTACAGTGAACAGAAACATCGCCAGGCCTTCTGAGGCCCAAGAAAGCAGAAATAGATTGCAAAAAAAAAAAAAAAAAAAAAAAAAAAAAATGAGGAAGAAACCGACGGCTGGGCCTCCCCGCCAGGGTCTCTTTCTGCTTTCTAAGTGCGGGCGGGCGGAGTAGTCACCAGCTGCAGCCTTGGCTGTCCCAGACTGCCGTGTCCCCAGGATGCAGCTCCTCGGGGACCCTCACCAGACTCCCTACCAGTTCCTCTCTCCGTCTTGAGGGGCGGACTCCCCCAGTCCCACCGTCTCCCTGCCTTGCCAGCTGAGCGCCCGCGCTTCGGAGCTCCGAATGAGCCATTTCGGCTCGGGGGCCAGATGCATTTTTATATCTGCCTGGGAAAAAATGGCAGGGGTTCTGCTGGCAGTCGGAAGAGGCTTCTAAATTAAACTTAAAAAAAAAGTGTTGGGGGTTGGGGGGGCGGGCTGCACCTGGCCCTTCTCAAGACTGCAGAGAACAAAGCGTGGAGACCTTCCCTCTCTCCGTGAGACTCTTTAATGCCTCCTCTCCCACCCCACCCCACCCCACCTGCCCCCAAGCCCTCCCGTCCTTCCAGATTCTGTTTGTCTTGAGTGGCCACTGGGTGCCGCCTTCACAGCTTGCTCTAAGTCCTGTAGCCTTTCCAAGATGGGGCATGTGACCCCGCTAGGGCAGTGACTAGCCCAGGGCCGTGGCCTTATTTCCCACACCCTGAAGCTTAAGACGACCCAAGCGGACTCCCTGGCAGTTCCCGGGCCCAACACCCAGACAGTGTGGGCTGAAGTGTGACTGGCGCCTCCCTCCCATTTGCTGACCACAGCTGGCGGTGCTTGTGTTGGATGGTTGTTTGGTAGACTCGCCTCCTCAGGCCCTGTCTCCGTCTCCACGTGGTGCTGTGCCTGAGCCTGACACTAGTCCGCCTCACTCCAGTGTGACCTGGTTCCTCCAACCACTCTTTTCCAGCACGGTCACCTCCCAAGGTGCCCAAGGCCAGGCCCCGATGCATCTTCTAGGGGACACATTCCAACCACAGCGGTCACGTCACGGGCAAGGGGCAGTGGCCGGCTCCGGGCCTCGCTGTACTGGTTACTGGGTGCTGTAGGCGTCAGCACAATGAGAGGGGCAGACTCACGGCTCTTCTTCTGCCCCTGTGTCACCGTCCTCCCGCTGTGAGCCAGGGTGCTCTCCATCCCCTCCCTTCCCCCCCCCCCACCCCCGGGAGCTCCGAGAGCATCCTCTACACCTTAGGGCTCTGTGGAGAGAAGACAGCTGCAAGGGGAATTTGTCTGCGAGCACAGGAGATGGGTACACATGCTGTGGACCCCACACTGAATCTCGCATATCCTCCAGGGTCCCAGATCTGGGTGTATTCACGCTTCCACTTCAGGATGCTGAGCCCGGAGGGTTCACTTAACCTGCCTAAGCTCTTAAAAAAAAGGAAGCCCAGAGTCTGCCTCGCTCCAGACATGAACACTCTAGAGTCGAAAGACGTCTTGGCCACTTGGTCTTGTGTTAGTGGTCTCTGTGAGCTGGGAGAAGAGTCGGGGGACCTGAGGAGTGACAGCCCAGGTGTATGTTTCTCTTGAGATGGTGGTGGAATGTTCTGGAATCCATATGCTGATGGCTGCATATGCATACACGCACTATGGATGGATTGTATCTCAGTTTAGTGTTTAAGGGAGGAGGGGCGGGGTGCAGGGAACTAGGCAGAGCAAGGAGGAAGAGCCGGTTCGAGGGACCAGTAAGGAGACGCCAGAACCAGACAGGACAGATTCAGACAAGAGACGGGGGATAGGGCAGAGGGCCAGCAGCAGAAAGGGGCCTCTAGTAGCCCTGAGGGACTGTCCTCTGACAACCTGACAGCTGGGTGAGAGGAGAGCCCGTCGTTGGGGTCGCCCTCCACAGATAAGAGGGCACATGGGGAACAGGTGACCCACCTGTGTTGACTGCTCAGTAGCTCTTTCCCCTGAAACATAGCTTGGTAATTAAGTAGGTGGGCCCCCAGCACCCCAACGCCTTGGCAGACACCCCTGGTCACGGGGGGGGGGGGGGGGAGGCCGTGTGCAGCGCCCACATCTCACATGCTGCTCTTTCTTGCCCCCTCCAGAAAGCCTTCAATGCGCTCTGCCACAGCACCCACTTGTACGGCCGCAGGCTGGTCCTGGAATGGGCAGACTCGGAGGTGACGGTCCAGGCCCTGCGGAGGAAGACAGCCAGGCACTTCCAAGGTAGGAGTGGCCTGGTGCTCGCCTGGCCGACTGGGGGGCTTCTGGGATTGGGAGCCGGGGCAGGGGCTGCCTGCGGAGCCGCCCTCGCTTGGGTCCAGCCCCCCCACCCCCCGAGGCCTCTTGTCACCAACCTGCCTTGTATCAGCACGGCCACCTTGTCGCCTTGCGTGCGGGTAGGGCGGTGGGGGCCAGGCAAGCAAGAAGGGCAAGGCAGTTGTCACCTCGGTCCCTACTGTGGTCCTCGATCCAGGTTCCAAAAGTGCTCCCTCGAGCCCAGGGATGCCGGCAATGGGTCCTGGAGGCTGGCCCCAGGAACCCCAGGGTCACCAGGATCATCAGCTTCCCATATGCCTTTCTTCAGGGTTGTCCTCTTCCTGCCTGAGCTCAGTGCTCACAGAGCTGACTCACCAAGGTGACACTCTATGGCCTTAAAGACTATAGAGCTGATGACCAGGAACTCCTGAGCCCGGCTGCCCTCATGCTTGGGTCATCAGAGTGACTAAGCAGGGCCATGGGCACAGGTGAAGGGGCTGGCCACTTCCCTTTGCGGGTAGCCCAGGCTGAAGGTCCCCAAAGGTGAGAAACAGGAGGCCCATTGTGCCTGATGCTAGGGGACAAAGACAGGGGGAGCCGGGGGGGGGGGGGGGGGCTAGAGTCTATGGGGCTGGAGTCAGTGGGCCTCATCTCTAATAGGTGTGCACCCCTCACTAGGATGTCAAGGCTTGAACTTAAAGCCCACCTTCCTTGACAGTACCCTCATTGTGGTCCTCAGGAAGTGGAGCAAGGCAGCTACCATTGTCTGCTGGCTTTAGGTCCATTGGTTTCGTGAGTCTCTCAGCTGGGAACAGGTCCCCTCCTCCCTCTTGCCGGCAAAGCCGGGTTCTGGGTCAGGCTGGGACATGCCTGTCTGCAGTAGCCCTGATGCTGCGGTCAAGAGGCAGGCAGTTTCTTCCTACCTGGTCATCCTAGCGTCAGGGCCCTCAGGGATCCTCGTAGCTAGTGGGGCTCAGAGACCACTGTTGTCCCTGAAGTGTTTGCTGTGAGCTCTGGGTCTACGGGGCTGGGGTCAGGAGCCATCTGTCCCTGCTCCTTGCCAGGGATGGTGGGAGGACCAGAAGGGGACGTTGTCCTGGGGGATTATGAGCAATCCAGCAAGATTGTCCCTGGCCAGTGTGCTAAAAACCGCAGAGGCAGCTTGGGGCCACTGACCAAAGCCTTGGAACACAGACCCTGGTCCTCCATTGGTCTTCTACCTAGAGCCATGCCACCTTTCTACAGCTGTGGTTCTCAACCTTCCTAGTGCTGTGACCCTTTAATACAGTTCCTCATGCTGTGGTGACTGCCACCCAACCATAAAATTATTTTCATGGCTACTTTACAACTGTAATTTTGCCACTGTTATGAAATGTAATGCAAATATCTGATTTGCAGGATATCTGATATGTGACCCCCGTGAAAGGGTCATCCGACCTTCTAAAGGGGCTGCGACCTACAGGTTGAGAGCCTCTGTCCTACAGAGTTGGTTGGTTGTCCCCCAGCTCAAGGCGGGGCCTCGTGCGCTCACACATGCTGTTCCCTATTAACACAGCACCTTTCTCTCTGCTTTTGTTTGTGCTGTGAGTGGTATGGAGAGCCACCCCCTCCCTGCCCTGCCCTCTGGGTATCAGGCGTCAGTCATCGCCTGTCTTCTGCCCCTCTGTGCCTCCGCCCCTGTACGCTCTTGGTTTTTTACCGTCTTACATTCTGGTCAGGCCACCGTCGCCGCTGCCGTCACCACTGCCGCTGCCGCCCCCACCCATGGCAACTGTGGTGTGCTGTGTGCTTGTATCTGGACTGGTCGGTTCCTATCTGGTGCCCCTGTTTAGTTCAGCTCTGAGGGGTGCCAGGCTTTCCATCCAGGGCTGGGGAGCGTTCCAGCCCAAGCAAATGCAGAGCCGGAGAAACGGGAGATTGCATACTCAGTGGTGGGCTCACAACTCAATAAGATCCCAAGTCCTGATGGGCAGACAAAACCTGTCTGCATCGACAGGCATCGACAGGCCCAAATGCACCCGTCGGCAAATGTTTGTGGAAGGCACTCTCCCGGGACCAAGGCGGGCCCGCCTCCCCTGTGGTCACCCCACCACCCAGCCCAGGCCTGGGAGAGTGCAGACTCAGCACTTCTGCTTTGCACAGATAGAAGCCCCTTCGATAAATTGAGCTCTGAAGCCAGCAGCCTCTCCTCCCAGGTGAGAGGATGCAGCAGAAGGCAGGCCTTGGTGTGGACAGGCGTCTCCATGGCGGCCCACAGCCGCTGGGCCCCAGTAGGCAGGCATAGCAATGAAACTGATAAAGATACCTCTCCAGCAGATCCGAGGTGGCCATAAGGACCGCCTCAGGCGTGGCTGTGACTCCCATCAGGCCTTGCCCTGCAGGCCCTGGGGCAGGTGCAAGGCTGCAGATGTGCAGATGCCCTGGAAACAGTGTGCGGTCCACTTTCCACCTTGTCCTGCACGTGTGTGCAGCAGCCAGAGTCCTCCGAACAGGGCTGCGGGCCTCAGAGCCTGCCCGGGCCTCCTTTTTCCCCTGCCCTTTTCCCTGCCGTGAAAAGTACTGGCTCATTTGTGTCGGAGTCCACATTGTTCTGAGCATCCAGGGTCCAGGCCGGAGCTGGGCACGAGTCCCACTTGCCCTTGGGCTCTGCCAGGAAGGCACTCAGACCTCAGGTGGAGGCCTTGAAGTGCTGGCCACCACAAAGGCTCCCTGAGGGCTGCAGACCATGCCATCAGAGGCGGGGCCCGGCCACAAGCTCGCCGGCGACACCATGGCCTGAGCCGTTCTCAGGGCTAGCGATGGGTAGCCAGAGCCGCTGCACCGGCGTTTTGGCACTGGCCAGCACAGGCAGTGGGAGTCTCCCTGCCCTTGGGTTATACCTTGCCCACAGCCCCGCCGCTGTCATGGGAGGGATGGTGGAGACACGCGGTCCTGGGTGGAGGAGACCCCTGAGCTGTAGCTCAGGCTCCCTGACACAGCCCCCACCACTGTGCCACTCTTCTCCTGCCGGGCCTTGCCGGGAATCAGACGTAGCTACCGGCTGCCTTGTTCTTAATCCTGCAGGACTCGGGTAGATACTGTCATTGACCCATTTAGCAGATCAGGAAACTGAGACTCAGAGAGGGCAAGTAGCGTATTCATGGTCACCCAGCTACCTGTAGCATAGCTAGAACTCAAACCTGAGTTTCCAGCCACTCTCCCGACCAAGCCTTTGCATCGGCTGATCCGGCTGGCACCCTTATGTTGACTCAGTGATCCGGCTGGCACCCATATGTCGACTCAGTGTGTGTGTGCGTGTCCTGCTACCCACTCTGTGGCCCCTGGTGAGTCTCAGCCTCAGCTTTGCCATCTGTACAGTGGGCACAAGGTGCCAGCACCTAGGGGCCCTGTGGCTCCAGGGAGCTGACACGTGGCTTGGTCTTGCCACTCTCCCAGGCCCAGGCTAGCGCACTGAGGAGGACGTGACTGGGTAGAGAAGAGGGAGAGCCTGGTGCTCCTGAGTCCCCGGCCAGGGGGCAGTGCCTGGCACACACATGGAAGGAGGGGCCCAGGCGCCACCCACCACGGGCTCCCACTGACTGGTGTCCAAAGGAGGTTTGCTTTAACACCCCACCCCCCGTCCGTCCCATGGGACACTCCTCGCGCTCCTCTGTCCCTGGGTGACGGCAGAGCACTGCAGTGCCCCCTGCTAACTGGTGCTTGGGAGGCACCTGGCAAGCTAACAACACAGGCCGGGCCTCTGGACCTGGCTGGGAAGAGTCACCCTGAGGGAGGTGCCATGCGGGGAGGGGGGCTACTGTCCTCCCCTTGGTTCCCTACTTGATTTCCCCTCTCCTGTCCTCTCGCACTCTACACACACACACACACACACACACACACACACACACACATACACACACACACACACACACACACACACACACTCACACATATACACATATACACACACATACACGTACACACACATAGAGACATACACACACACACACATACACACACACACACACACACACATACTCACATACACACACAGACACACTCACACATACACGTACACACACATAGAGAGACACACATATAGACACACTCACACATACACACACATACACATACACACACACTCACAAATACACACACACACACACACTCTCTCTCTCTCTCTCTCTCTCTCTCTCTCTCTCCCTCTCTCTCTCTCTCTCTCTCTCTCTCTCTCTCTCCTGGACTATCCCAATCTGCTCCTTTCCCCACTCCCACCCCCCCAGCTCCTGTCCTCCCCCTGCTCTCTGCCTCCCAACCCCTCCCTGGTCAGGAGTCAGATCTCCGATCTCCAGCCCCGGGCCCTGTGGTAGGTGAAGTGTTATTCTTCTCTGCCTGGCATGCGGGATGTGAAAAGAGGGCACAAGGGGGGACGAAAGAAGAAAGCCTGCCCCTGGCTGTGTCCTTTCTTCCTGAGCATGTTAGAAACCAGCAGGGTTGCGGCATCGCGAAGCTTTCAGGGCTTGGCAGGCCACGGTCACCACGAGCACAGGCGACAGAATAAAATGGCCTGGAAGCCATCCGCCGCCCAGCCCCGGCTTAAGCGCTCACAGCCAGGGAGGCCTGGCACATGGGCTTTTATTTGGCCGGGAGCACGGCTCGGCTTCCCTCTGTTGTCTTATTCCAGCTGGGGAGGCTTTGATGGGCTGTGGTTAGCGGCTGCAACTCTCACCTCCAGAGCAGGCACGCAGGCATGAGCGGCATGGCAAGTGGCTGGCGGTGGCGCATTCTCTCCACTCGCCCCCACCCCTGCCTTATCCCCTGCCCACTGGGCCCGGCGGCGCTGGCCAGCGCGGAATGCAGATAGGAAGTGCGCGCTCACAACAAGAGCCCCTGGGCACAGATGGGGATAGACCTGGCCCGTCAGCCACTAGCCTGGCTCTCTGAGCCAGCCTCCTCCGTCACAGGGCAGGGGCAGAGCCCCCAGACCCCCGTCCCATCAGCCCACCACCAGGCCTCAGTCCAGACATGCCGTGTTCCTCCCCATGCCATTTTTCCTCGGTGCCTTGACCCTCTCCCGCCTCCCCCTGCCTGTGTCCTCCAGGGGACACAGCCCCCTCCCCGTGTCCTGACTTACCTTGCACCGAGCATAAAGCTGGCTTCGTGACTGTCCACAGAGCAGACGAATGAGCCCCGATAAAAACCAGTCGTGGGTGTGGCTGATGTTAGCTGAGCATCTAGCATGGGCCGGGCCCCACGTGGTGCTGATTGCAGCCACCTCCACGTTAGGGGTGGGCACCCCGGCTCTGCACAGCCAGCCGGTGACCCCAGCCCGGGGTTATTTAGACTTGAAACATGCAGACAGGGCCCTGTTGGGAGCCTGATTTTCTCACCTTGTTCCTCAAGCCCCATGCATCTGCAGAGACACCGCTTCTGAAAGATGAGGTCAGCCACAGGAAGCCAGAGAGCTTTGCTAGGGGCTTTTGTGCGGCCTCAACACTCATGCAGTTTTGCACACAGTTTAAAAACCCGGTGGCACTTCAGCCTAACACACTCAGAGAGAGACACTTCCCGTGTTACTAGTGCAGACGGGCCCAGAGAGGTCTGTTGACTTTCCTAAAAGCACAGAGCGTTTCCTCCCACCCTACATTCCCCACAGTTCCTGAGTCCCAAGTGGTATGCACACACACCCTAGCCAGCAACCTCAATGTAAGCTTTCCTGGGAGGAAAGGCATGTGGCTTCATCTCTCGCTTCATTCCCTCACGGAGGTGGCGTTTGAGTCCTAGGGAGGGATGGTTACCAGCAAATAGAAGGATTGGAGTTCTGGCGGTTTTCTGAAGAAAATTAGAGTGGATGGTATGGCGGACCTCAAGGGGAGGGGTGCGTCTAATGTGGCAGCTAGAGAAAGCCTTCCACGGGATCAGCGTTCCTGTGTGATTGCAAGGGAGCAGCCAGCCAGAGACCTAGGGGAGAAACAGTCCAGGCCCCGGGAGCCACGGGTGCAAAGGCCCTGGGGCAGAAGTGTGTTCAGGGCTGGAGCTCCAGGGTGGAGAGTGGAGAACAGACAGGAGAAGGAAGCCCTGGAAGACCGGAGGGGAAGGCGACCGTCAAACTAACCTCATCAGGCTACCCCACTGCTGCTGCGTGGGGTACAGTGGGTAGCGCCGGAAGCAGCGCTGAGGAGCAAGCACATTGTGGTCATCCAAAAATGGTGGCCAGGGCCACAGCCAAAGGCTGCAGGTGGAGAGCAGCTGGGAGACTGGTTGTTCAGGGAGAAGGGAGAGCTGGCTAGGTTTACACAGAGAAGACAGAGAAGTCAAGGGTGGCGCCTCGGCGGTCAGCAAACCTGGGAAGCCAAGGGCCGGTACAGAGGCAGGAGGCCATTTGTCTGACGTCAGCCAGAATGTCCGAGGGATATGATATCGGCACATAGATGGATGAGTTCGGAGCTCAGGGGCCAAGGCTGAGTTGTGATATAAATTTGAAGTTATCAGCATACAGATGATATTTAAAGCCTGCCACCATTCCCACAAACCCCCATTCCACACCTCCATCATCATCAGAATGGCACGCTTTCAAAAGACCAGGGACCACGAGAGCCCCTTATCCCCCCATCAGCCCCTGCAAATGGGCCTCCTTGATCTTAGCCGTGAAGACATAATCATCAGGCTTTCAAAATCACAGGCAGAAAGTTCAAGCAAGTATGTGGAGTCACAGAATTTATTATTCAAAATATCCCCTGGTCTCGCTTCCTTCAGCTCCCTGGAGATGGGGGTTTTGTGTAAGCTCCACATCTCAGCCCTTCATCTGGGCCCCTCCCACTCTTCATAAGACCTGGTTGTGTCAGCCCTTTCTCTGGACACCCCGGACTGTCACTGAGGGTCCCGGGAGGGCATGGCATGAACAAGAGGGCTTTCATCCTGGCTCCTGGTAGCATGTGTGTCTCGTGCCAGGGGAGGTCAGGGAGCCAGCCACCAGGACTCTTTCTCGCTCACCTCTGATTGCCACAGCTGGTGAACGGAATGGGACCCTGTGGGTCCAGGCAGCTCCTGGCCAGGATGCAGATGATTAGGGGATGCGGAGGGGCCTCTAGACAGCAACCTCATCTCCCCATCAAGGTGCACTGGGAGCCTGCAGGTCCTTGGGACCAGCTGGGGCAGGTGTCACCCGACCACACCCCCTGCCTCCCTCTCACCCCCCACACACCAGATCCTCCCACTCCAAGTGATTTGACAATATCCTGTACACTCGGCCGCCCTCCCCTGGGAGCGGCTGTCCGTGCGAGGAAGGGACCTGCTCCCAATCCCACTAAATTGTTATTGACTTGTGTTCTGTGCGTTCTGCAAACATTTCACTCAGCCGTCGCCGGCAAGCCCACGAATCCCTGCTAGGGCTAACGGGGAAGCCAGCTGTGCTGGGCCATCTCGCCTGCTCCTTCCCATCGATCACAGAATTAAACTGACGGGAGCGCCGCAGGGCGGTGTGGGAGAGGCAGGGCCCGGCCACCGTCCTGGGCGGGGCTGGAGGCCCGGGGACCAGAGGGTCCACGCTGGCCGGCCGTGTACCTGACTGTGCAGCTTGGCCCAACCGGAGGAAGCCAGGGAAAACAGCTTCCCCAGCTGCCGGTGATAGGCGGTGGGGAGCACGTAGACCAGAGGCCACTAACTGAGCCATGGGTGCCTTGCCCGTGACACGCGAACACAAAACAGTATTGGATTCGTCATTGTTTGGCCCCTGCAAGATCTGACCTGGAAATCAGTTTCAAGCCAGCCACTCTTAGGAAATCAAGCCTTGCCACCCTGGTCCCACGTCCCACGGCGAGGCCTGCGGAACCACTGTGCATTTACGTGATGCGTGCGCTCCCTGTGGATTCAGTCATGCAGTGTGACTGACTCCCTGATGGCTCCACCTGACCCTTACACTGGCACATCCCTCCATGTCCCCTCTGCTTGGACCCAGGAAGAAGAGAGGGAGATAATGGAGACCGAGGCCTCCAGGCCAAGCAGGGCTGCAGGCGCCTCCCGCCAGCCTCCCTCGTCCTGTGCTCGCTCTCTCTGCAGTAGGTCTCCCTGCCTCGACACTTGCTGCTCTCCCCAGACTGCACAGGGTCCCCCCACCCACATAGACCAAGCACAGAGGACCCCAGGCTAGCGTGTACCCCTTCCTTATCTTGGGATAAGTCCACCATGGTCCAGGAAGATGCCCAGGATGGGCCACTTGGAGAGAGGTTAGCCTGTGGCCTCACCACAACCTCCCACCACCTAGGTCCCTCACTTTGGGCTAATAACAGTGGGGATGTATCTATGATGAGTAAGCTTCAGTGCCCACAGGGGCCATTTGAATACAGCCCCCTAGAGTAGGGTCCACATTCCTGCTCCTCGAGGTGGGTCTTTTCGGCTTTGAGTCAGTGTCTGCGTGAATGTTGCCCTGTGGCTGGCTCTGCTCCCATGTGGAGACCCTCAGAGGGTGGATCCACTGCAGGGCAAGTGTCCATGGGACCTTGGGCTTGGCTGTGGTATGAGATAAAGGCCCCCAGAGTGAGCTGAGCCCCATAATGGAGAGCCTGTACCCAGAGGACTTCCCCCAGAGCCCAGGGAGCATGTACTCAGCTTGTGGGATTTCTAGAGGAAAGATCCACGCTCGGCCTGCTGCAGCAAGCCCACGGGTGCCTAGAGCCCCATCCCTGCCTGTCTACCAGCTTTCCCTTGGCAGCCCAGACCCGGTGATTGCCAGGTGCTAGGTGCCATAAACACTTGATACTATATTTATCACTTCTTGTCCATCTTGGCTCATGCCTTCAGGCAACTGAGTGTTCATCCTTGTGCTAGGCAAAGTCTTGAATGCCTTGTGGCTAGTCACTTTTTGCACTTTGAAATGGGATCTCTCCGTTATGCAGGCTGGCCTCACACCACCAGGTTCAGGCCATCTTCCTGTGCCAGCCTCCCTGGTGCTGGGGTTCCAGGCATGGCCAGCAGCTTAGAAACTGTGCTCCTAAGCAGCTTTGTCTTCATTCAGTAACTGAGCCCAGACAGGGACCGCAACCGGCCTGCTGGCTTCCCATCCTGGGCTTCCCATCCTGGGCTCTCTCCGTCTTGCCTCTTCTTCACAGGCCCCTTGCAGCATCCTTTCTCCCTGACAGCCGCGCTCTCATCCCCAGCCTGCCTCTCCTCCCATGAAGCGCTTTCTCTTGTCCTCCCACAGGCCCCCGCCCGCCCGCGCGCCGCCTTCCACGCAGGCGACATTGCCAGCCAGGGAAGGGAGAGATGCAGGCTGGCATTCTGTCAAGGAATTAATTGAAAAATAAAACCATTAGGTGGGAACTGGAGAAATGCAGAAGTGGTGTTTGGAGGTTGGGGGGAGGGGGCAGGGCTGGGGGGCTGTTGGGGGCCGGCCGAGCTTTTTGTCAAGTTCATTTCTCGGTATTGATGTCTGGTGACAGTCACATGTTGTTTATCTTCAGGCGCAGCTGCGCCGTGGCAAGAAAATGCACGGCTTGTTTCGTTTATTTATTTCACACCTTCCCCGGGTTCTGCTTTGTGTTTGTTTGGTGAGGACCCACCGAGGCTTCCAGTGTGGGGAAGTGGGGTTTCCACAGCTGTTCCTGCCAGTCCAGCCGGCGCTGCGTGTGGAGGCAGGCCAGTGGGGGGCTGGGTGGCGGCAGCCAAGACGCGGGGCCCAGCGTGCCCGTCCTACGGGATGGAATGGGGGTTCCCACCCCAACCCCTGGCTGTGGACTTGAGCCAGACCCACAGCAAGGTGCACCTTTTGACTCCCTCGTCCTCACGGCTGCCCCAGGAGGTGGCAGAGAACAGTGACATGCTCTGGGTGACTCGGCCGCTGATGGTGGAGTCTGTTGGGCTGGGGGCCTAGAGTTGTGGTCACTGCCTGGTCCCTGTGTCCCAGGCCCCCAGCACCTCCCTGGACAACTCGTTTTCTAACCCGCAGCTGAAGGAGTGGCTGGTTGGTCCCCAAGCCCTGGGCTCCTCTTACTGGCTCTGCAGGTGGCAGCTGGTCCATCATTCACACTGGGCCAAGCAGAGTGTCACCAGACGCTGAGGTCACAGTCACTTCCTAGGGAGAGGCCAGGCCTTTGTGGAGGCTGGTTCTCTGTTGTGGGGACTCTGAGACCTCTAGAAGGAACCTGGTCTTAAACTGCCACCTCCACCTCCCTAGAAGTCTGAGTGTGAGCAGAGTGGCACATACGCAGGGCTTTCCCAAGTGTGATTAGTGCCAGTGAGCAAAAGGAGCGCCCATGGGCTCCAGGGGCTGTGGGGGTGAGGGTCGCACGTCACAAACAGCCCATTGCTCCCTAGAGGCAGAGCGTGGAACAACCACTGCCCAGTAGGAGACTTGATGGCTAGGAATAGCCCCAGGCAAGATGTTCCCTGCACCTGAGTGCTTGAGAGAGCAGCTATTCAGAAAGGACAGAGCCCTGGGCGAGTTAGAGACTCGGTCTTTCTGGTGCCCTGAGCCCAGGCTAAGGGCAGTGGGTGCCATGAAGCTGTCCCCAAGGCTCGCTGCCCTAGGACTGTTAGCAGGGAACTGTTCAGAGGCCCCCGGAGTCAGCTGGATTCTGACCGTGCCTCCAGAAGCAAGAGTTGCCCAGGTCTCTGTAGTGTGAGAGAAGTCGGTGGGAAAAAAATTCACGGAAAGCGTTCTTGGCCTCGTACATCCTTCCTTCTGCCCCTCATGCCATAGCCTGATCCCTGCCATCCCCTACCGTCCCCTGGCCATCTTCAGTCCGTCCGTCACTCAGCAGACATTTACTGAGGGCTGCCAGGTACCAGGACAGCCCCAGCAAGAGATACAAACAGCAGTGAAGCCGGAAGGTCATGTGGGTGCTGTGGGGGGCCAGGGAAGCTTCACCTCAGATCCGAGGCCCCTGAGCAGTTCAGAAGAGCGTCCTAGACAGGTCATGGCAGTGCAAAGGCCCTGGGGTGAGAGGAATGGGGACCGGGATCCGGAATTGGATGACCAGCTCCCGTGGACCACTCGCCAACAGGATGACAGCTTCGGCTTCCCCCAGGGACAGGGCACGGCGGAGGGGCGGCAGAGCAGGAGGTGGACTCTGGCATTGGTTCAGCAGTCTCTCTGGTTGCCTCTGGTTCAGCGGGAGGGGTGTCAGACGCCCAGGCTGGGAACCTGCTCTGTTGTTGTCGTCTATTTCCAGCCCTATTACCTGCCCACGATTCAATTTCCTGAGGCCATTGTGCAGTGGGGATGAGATGCAGAGGAGAAGAGGACACCGCAGGGAGCCCGGCCGTCTCCTCGCCTTTCCACAGTCGGCCATCATGGGCATGGCTGCCAGACCTTGGCTCCCAGCCAGTGTCCTCTCCCCCCCTCCCCCCCCACCCCCGCCCCGTCCTCTCCCCACAGCACAGCCTCCACCCCAGCCCCGGGCTCTGTTCACGCATCTCCCACTTGGATGCCCCATGGGAGCCCCAGCCAGGGACAGTGTCCCACACAGAAGGGCCTGTTGCATGATGGGAAAGAGGAAGCCCAGGCTGCGGCCAGGGAGACCAGGACGTGGGCTCTGCAGGCCTGAGGCTGATTCCGAACGCAGTATGGCACATGCAGAGGGAGGCCGCCGGGCTCAGGCCCCCTCAGGGGGCGGCAGCAGCTCATGTGTGCAGGAGCCCCCAGGGAAAGGCAAAGTTGATAGGGTGGGTTTGAGGGTGACTGGTGTGAGGACCGCCGTGGAGGAGGTGGGCTGGGTCCACATCCCCATAGCGTGGGAGACATGAGATGGGGGAAGGGATTCCAGGACCCACTCCCTCCCCCAGGAGGGAGCCAAGGTCATCCATGTCTGAGCCAGGCACAGTGCTCACATCTGCTGCCACGTAGAAGTGGGGTGAGTGTGCCCAGGGTGGGGGCGGGAGGCTTCACACAAGGAGTCGGAGTCTCCTGAAGGCAGGGGTTTGGGTGGGCAGCCTCTTTATAAATTAGGCCTTCGCTAGTGAATGGACGGTTAGACTAGCAGAGCGACTGACTGGTGGTGCAGGCAGCTCAGAGCCAGCCTCCCTCTTTCCTTGTCTGTATGTCTAAATCCGCCCTTGCCCCTTCCTCGGAAAACTCCTCTGCACTCATCAAAGCCCAAATCAAATAACCCCTCTCCTGCAAAGCCACCCTCATTGTTATGGTCCCCAGGCCTCTCTAGATTCCTTGGGCACTGCAGCTGCGCACCTAACCTTGAGCTGCTGACAGCCAAGCAGCCACACCCTCGGGGTCCCTGGCTGCCACAGAAGCAGCTGGCTCCTGCTTGTCTGCCCAGCTGTTGCCTGGGTTGGCCAGGCCTCTGGCCGGTGGGAAGGAGGCAGCTCCCAGGTGGCCACTGGCTCCCTAAAGTGGGCCCTTTGCTCCGTGGCGAGGATGGGAGAGGGCGCAGAGGTGGCCAGCAGCAGTGCGGGGCTGGAGAGAGGCGCCTGGCTGAGGCTGGACTAACCAGGGTCCTGTTTGGTCTCGCGTCCTTCTCCCATCCCCCACTCGTGTGCTCCCTATGCCCGCCCCGCACACCTCTGCCTCCCCCCTCACTGTTTAACCCTCTCTGGGTCCTTCTCTCCTCTCTGCCATCTGCCACAGAGCCCCCGAAGAAAAAGCGGTCTGCGGTGTTGGATGGGATCCTGGAGCAGCTGGAAGATGGGGACGACGATGGTGACAGTGAGCAAGCTCTCCAGCTGTGAGCTAGCGCCGCCAGGGTGTGTGGCACCACCAGGGTGTGTGGCTCCGGGGCCCTGGGGCCAGGCAGGGCTCGGCAGTCGGTCTCTCTCGGGTCAGGGTCAAGGGAGACAAAAGCCTGTACCTGGGTACGAGAACATCAGCTCTGCAAACTCCTCACCGGTGTCGTGTTCAGCGGCTGCTGCCCGGGCACCTGCACTGGGTAACCCACGTGAGGTGGCTCCTTATGGGGACACCGACCTGGCATCCTCCTCTGAGATGGTGCTCTCCCCACACACACCCGGCTCCTTGTCCCCGAGGAGCAGAGGCTCTGGGATGGATGACGGTGTACACACAGCCGGCGTAGAGCCTGTGGAAGGAGCAAAGCTCCTGTCTGGGAGGGGACTGGCAGCTCAGCCCCGTTCACCAGCCGCCCAGGCCCCAACCAGCCAGGCTCCTGCAGCCGTCTCGCCCTCTGCAGGACTTGCTGGCCGAAGATGGAGCTAGGGACTCCAGCTCATCACCTAGGGCCCTTCCCAGACCTCCTGAAGCATCACATTCCTAGCCCGGATGCCAGGTTCGCAGGCTGAACTGTGTGCCGTCACCACAGCATCTCAAGGCGGAGGCCCTGGGAGCTCTGTCAAGGCCTCACCCCGAGCCAGAGGCATCGCAAGCTCATCGTTGGCCGGGTACCCTAGTACAGCCTCTCCATGAATGTCGATGCGCCAACAGCCAGAGGAGGACATGGCATCAATCGGGGGGCCGGAGCCACGGCCCTTTAACCCCTGTCCAGCCCCAGCACCACCACATCCGAGCGTGCAGCTGAAGACCCACATCATTTTGAGTTCAGTGCAGGTGACTGGCATGGTGGCCTCGGCCAGCCACACCGTGTTCAGCCATCCAACCCAGGAAGACCTGAGAAGACTCTCATCCCGCTTCTGAGCTGTCCTCACCACGGGCTGTGGGTGCTGGGCTGGACTCTGAGCCAGGGCGCCAGGCCTTCCGACTTTTGTGAGAATCTCGGCCTGTGCGGTTTGGGGGGAAATGAGATCCTGCTTTTCAGAGTGGCCTGTGCCAAAGCTGGGACCTCACCCTGTGGGTGGGACGGGCACTTTGTTACAGTCCGAGGGCACTGAGAATTCAGCAATAAAAGTCAGAGCCTAGAGTGGCTCGGCCCCCTCTACCACACATCTCAGATGTCACCCTGCGCCAGCCTCCACCACTGGTGCTGCGCAGAGGGGTCACATTGATGCTTGCCACGCCAAGGCTGGACCATCAGGAACCACGGCCCATGTCGCTATGGGTCATTAAAAGACAGGCTGGGAATTGTCCCTGCCCCACCATTGAAGGTGTGCCCACATGTGACAGATAGCCTAGGGCAGAAAGCTGCAGTCTCTGTCACCACCAGCATAAACTTCCCAAAACAGGGTCCACAGGGACCTGGGCACCTATGCTTGGCCAGCCCGGCCTCTGTGACAGTGACCCTCTGAGTCCTGGAGCTCAGCAGGCAACTTTTGAGTCCTCCAGCCTCCTGAGTTCAGGTGCCCAGCACCCATGCAGAAGCCAGACAAGGTGTCATCCCTGATTTTATGGGCTAGAGACAGGCGGGTCGTTAGGGCTTGATGGACAGCCAGCCTGGCCAATCAGTGAACTCCAGGTTGAGTAAGAGACCCGAGTTCCAAAGGGGGGAAAAAAATGGTGGACAGCATTAAGGAAGACACAGTGAACACACACACACACACACACACACACACACACACACACACACACACACACACACACGAGCTTGTGGAAGGCCAGTGCCCCGCACAGCTGGAGATCCCAGAAGAGGTGAGTGGAACAAGCCTGGGACCTCACTGAGCCTCACCAGATAGGAGTCTGGGGGTCCAGCAAGGGCCTGGAGGAGATGGTTTCTGGTCAGCAGCCAAGGGGCAGGAGACCAGACTCATCCCCCACACTGTGGTTCTTCACGCAGAGTCAGGCTGTGGTGGCTGGGACATGAATACCCTCATGTTGCTGTCTGTCCCTAGGCCTTAGAGTCCTTCCAAGAGCCCAGCTGGGATTCCTGGGCCAGCGTGGAGTTCTGAGATGGAGCATGCCGCTGCCCTGAGCACAGGTTCCGACACCAGCACCCTGGCTCTGAAGGGCGCCAGCATGTTGTTGCATTCCAGTAGGGGACAGACATCAAAACAGCCATCCTATAGCGGATGGGGACATGCCAGAAGCTGGAGAGAAGAGTCAACAGTACCTGACCCACATTCATGCATCAGTCATCAAACCCATCCTAGACCTGAGGACAAACCCAGGTGCCTCCGTGTCTCTCTTGAGACATGGCATTCCTTGCTGGGTGGACTCCAGAGGCTGTCCCAAGCCTTGAGGTGCACACACACAGGGTGCTAGAGAGATGGTTCAGCAGTTAAAAGAGTGTGCGGCTCTTCCAGGGGACTCAAGTTCGATTCCCAGCAGCCACCCGAAATGAGCCACACTCATAAGTGCCTACAGCTGCAGCTGCGGAGGATCCGGTGCCCTCTTCCGGCTTCCGCGGGCCCTTGTACTCACGTGGCACATAAAAAGAGACACAGATACACATTAATAAAAATAAGTAATTTGCCGGGCGGTGGTGGTGCACGCCTTTAATCCCAGCACTCGGGAGGCAGAGGCAGGCGGATCTCTGTGAGTTCGAGGCCAGCCTGGGCTACCAAGCGAGTTCCAGGAAAGGCGCAAAGCTACACAGAGAAACCCTGTCTCGAAAAACCAAAAAAAAAAAAAAAAAAAAAAGTAATTTAAGAGATGCTCCCATCAGGTGCCAGACAGCCCATCCCCCACGTGTCCCCTCACCTCGGCCACCCCCCTGTCCTGATGCAGGGGATCCACGCTCCCCACAGTCCACAGGCCGCCGCTGCTGCTCAGGATAGCCGGGGCAGGATCAGCTGGGGCTGCGCACTCAGGCTTTGCCCAACAGAGCCGAGCTCGGGCTCAACATCTAATTCAATTTGTTCTGCCGAGATTGAAATATGAAATGGTTGCCAGTCAAAAACGTTCAAAGGACGGGGAAGGGGGCGGGAGAGAGCGCCTGCTGGAATTTAAATTTTAATGAAAATGACTTTAACCCTTTGGTAAGGCCTGGAGGAAATGGAGCCCGCGCTCGGGTCCTGGGAATGAAGCCTCCAGGGTTCTGTCTGCCTGTTCCCTCTCTCTGTCTCACCAGGAGTAGCTAGGCATCCCCCATCACCACCGCCACCCCTGCAGAAACGCCTTTTAAAGCCTATTGGGATGCTTGCTTCCTGGTAATATATTCACCCCTGCTGCCAGGGGTCCCATTGACATGAGCACCTTCAACTGCCCCCCCCCACGTTTCCCACCCCCTTCGGGACACATCAGCCCCACCAGAGCTTATGACACTGTGTTCCTCTTTATTGTCCAGGCTAGTCCTGTACTCCTGGGCTGTTGTGACCCCACCCGCCCACCCACCCCAGCCTCCAAGTACAGGTCCCCGTGCCCACGCCTTGCTCCGGTCAAAGCAGGAGCCCTTGGGACTTAGTGTTTGAAGTGGAGAGGAGAGGTCCCCGGTTTCTCTCTCAGAACCTCCTAGAGGTGGGTGACATCCCCCCAAGGTACCAATGCTGCACAGAGGGTTGACGCCAGCTCCATCACGGATTGGAATCAGGCAGGCTTCAGGGTCACCATCCAGACAGAGCCCTAAGACCCAGACTCGAGGGAGCAGAGTAGGCTCCATCTAGTAGTAACTAACCTGCAGTGACTGCAGAAGGGAGCCCAGGAGGAGGTGGCAGAGGCTGGACCAATGAGAGCTGGGGGACCAACACGCTCTGCAGCCATGTGACTCTGGAAGGTCACGGCTCTGCCAATGATCCGGGAAGGAAGTGGGAGAGAGTGGTTAGTGGGCAGGCCTCCAGGGACCCATGGGCTGGGTTTTCAGTAGCTGGAGGTAGAGGTGACCATGGACACCATGAAGAAGCAGAGAGGCCTCAGAACGTGTCAGCGAACAGGAGGTACAGCCCAAGGTCCTGTCCTGTGGTGGCTCACAAGTATCAGATGCCTTTTGTCCTGGGGTTCTTTGTGGGGTGGTGGTATTTAGTTGATTGTCATTCTGTTTACGGTGGTACGTTTGGGGGTGCTAGATATCAAACCTGAGACCTCATACTTGCTTGGCAGGTGCTTTACCACTGAGCCACACCCCAACCCCTCAAGTTCGCATCAAAGCCACATCAAGTATTGTGGCTCTCTTGGCCAACCAACTCCCCCTTCAAATAAAAGTCTTTTGTTTTGTTTTTTTTGAGACCGGGTTTCTCTGTGTAGCCCTGGCTGCCCTGGAACTTGCTCTGTAGACCAGGCTGGCCTCGATCTCAGAGATCTGCCTGCCTCTGCCTCCCAAGTGCTGGGATTAAAGGTGCGTGCCACCACCGCCCGGCTCAAATGAAAGTCTTGTGCAGAAACCAAACAGTGAGAGCTGCTGAGCCCAAAGCTGGGTTGTAGAGCCATCTCCCGCGCCCCCGGCACCTCCATGGTTGGGAAAAGACCAAACTGAAACCAGGCCCAGAAACAGGAAGTGTGGGCTCGAGGCAAGGGGAAGACATCAAGAGTCCACACTTCCTTCAGTTTTCAATTCATAATTCATTCTCAGGCAGTTGCCACAACAGATCCACAGGTTTTTCCAAGATCTCCAGAATACTAACGAGGGGCCAGCGAGACAGCTCATTAGGTAAAGGTGTTTGCCTCGAAGCCTGACAATCTGAGTTCAATTCCTGAGACCCACATGATAGACAGCAGGAACTAAGCCCCACAACTTGCCTTCCGACCTTCACACACACGTCCTGTGGCATTCATAACATGGCACTGCCCACCCTACAGTACATGCAAAATTATTAAATAAATATGGCATTATTTTAAATAAAAACAATGTCAGTCTAAGGGCCAAATCCAGACACTGTGTTCACATAAAGTTTTATGCAAACATCACCGTGCCAGCTGAGACCACGCATCATCTACACAGATTGCTATAGTAGAGATGAGTCATCATGACCGATTTTATGGCCACTCTTGCCTAGTCACCAGCATAGACCACCAGAGCTGAGTCTCAGCTCTATCACATACAGAGTCTATGACTTGGTACTGATTGGTTTCCTGGTGTCTCAGTGTCCTTCCAGGCAATAGCAGGACAGACACAGGTGGATGGGATGCCATCTTAGTGGTTTCTGTTGCTGCAATGAAATTCCATGACCAAGGTCAACTTGGAGGAAAGGGTCTACTTGGCCTATATTTCCATGTCGTTCGTCATCAAAGGAAGTCACGGGGCAGGAACCTGGAGGCAGGGGCTGTTGGAGAGGTCATGGAGGGGTGCTGCTTACTGGCTTGCTCATCATGGCTTGCTCAGCTTGCTTTCTTATAGAACCCAGGACCACCAGCTCAGGAGTGGTCCCCACCCACCATGGGCTGGGCCCTCCTCCCCCATCAATCACTAATTAAGAAAATGCTCTATGGGCTTGCCTACCGCCCTATCAAACGGAGGCATTTTCTCTGTTGGGGTTCCCCACCTCTCAGATGACTCTAGCTTGTGTCACAGTGACATAAAATTAGCCAGTACAGACTCGTAAGTCGTGACATGCCGAGAGCTGGGAAAAGGTCCCCAACACACACGCACTATAAAAACCTCTTCTGTTGTTATCCCACTGCCCAGTGCAAAGACAGTGTTCTCATCCTGCACACCTGGCAGGCTCCCCCCACTTCCTAGAAGCCCTGGGCTGAGGTCGTCCCCACGAGTGACAAAATAAAAGGACCTACAAGTTCATTATAGCATCGCCAGGCACCCAGGATGCCTTTGCCTCTGGCTTCCTCAATAGACCCCACTTCCCCTTAATCGCAGCCTTCCTGACAGTGATCCGCTCGGGCCGTGGCACCCCTGCCCTAGGCTCGAACCAACAACAAACACATCCATCTGTGCAGATCCACACAGCGGCAGCTCCTGCCTCCTCCTGGGAGCACTCGAGAGTCCTCCCTTTCCCACAACTCCGGCTGGAATCACCACCTCCCTGGACATCTGCAGTGCACAGAGTGACTCACCGGAATCATAGGCGGGAACTGTCACATGAGGGGAAACTGAGGCTGGAGAGATGAGCCAAGCCACTTGTGATGAACATTCCTCTCGGGTCCCACCTCACGGTTGGCTGGATGTTTCCCAGCTTCCCAGAATAGTTCCTCAGAGGAAGGAAGGTAGGTGTTCCGTGGGCATGGGGCTGTTCAATTAATGGCAAGACCACCTTCAGGTCACCATATCTGGGCCAGGCTTTACAAACCAAGTGGCCTTCACAGCAACCTGAAGAGATGAGGCTGTGGCCCCACTTGATGGATGAGGAAACTGAGGCTCACACAGGTGGCGAGCCTTGGCCGGGGTCAGAGGGTGTTGAACCTCAGCTACACCTCAACCTACACCAGAAACACCCAAATGTGTGTCTCCCATGAGAGTCCAAATCCTGCCAAGTTGACATGGAGGATGCATAACAAGAGCTTTTTCTAGAGAAGTCTAGTCCCCTATGAATCCCCGACGACATCAGCTCCGCGCCCCTTCCTGAACCACTTAGCCACTGCCACGAAAGTGCATAGAGATCACCAAGCCCAGTGGCTCAAGACACAGCATGTAGTGGAGGGCTGCGGTGGCCTGTCCTTATCTCAGGTTCATCTTACGTGCCTCTGCCTTTGGCTGCGGGTTCGTCAGCTGGCGCTGCAGATCTTGCCTGGCCTCTTCCCCATGTCAGGCTCATTGCTTGTCTGAGCTGACTCGGGGTGACCCGGTCCCTCCAGCAGGCCAGCCAGGGGGAAGTCAGAACGCAAGAGCTTGCTTTAAAACCTCTCGGGTCGAGTATGCTGTTGCCCATAAGTCCCAGGGGAAGACCCAGAGTCAGCAGGAGGGGCCCGGGGAGAGGACTCAGCGGCAGAGTGCTTGCCTCAAATGCACAGGGCTCTAGGTTCAATCTCCAGCATTACTTCAAAAAGAAAAGATTTCAGAGTCAGTGGAAAGGGCTGTGTCCACAGGCGGGCGTGGATATGGGGGAGGAAAGACACGAACATTGAGGTCACGAGTGCCCTCAGTCTCCCACACATTTTAGAGCACCTTTTGCCTATGTCTCTCCTTGAGCACTGCCCTGGAACCAGACCCACTCTGTGGCTCTCCTGTTCACCCCCACCCTTCCCCAGTTGCAGCCCGTCTGCCATTCACATGTAGACACCACTTCAGAGCAGTGTTCACTGGCCCCGACCACCTCACCTGACCCCTCGCCACACCATGGTCTGGGGACCCCATCATCTGGCTGTGAGCCCTTTGTAGGACAAAGATGGTGTCTTCTTGCCCCTGCCGTCTCAGGGGCCCCCCACTGCCTTCTGCTGGCACCAAGGCAGATTTCTTACTTACCAATCTGAGGCTTGCCATGCCCAGCCCAGGAAGGTGTTGGCTAGGCAAGTGGCTTATCTCTCAACTTTAGAAGGAGGAGCATTGGTAGGGACCCAGTGGGTGCTCCTCAAGCCCCTGGGGTGTGGGTGGACTTTCCAGCTAATGCTCTCCACTGGCAAGGCCTGGGTTCTGTCTTCCCTTGGCAGTTCATGGGAAAGGGGGGCCATCATCCCTACCAGGGTGGCCCGTAAACAGAGCCCTTGCTCTTGGCTCCCCGGGGCAGCTGAGGGTGGCAAATGGTGCCAATCCCTGGTTGAGAAGGTGCCCAGGGACCCCACCAGCCAGATCCAGTTCATCTTATTCCCCCAGACTTGTCCTTTTAGACCCAAAATCCCCCCCCCCCCCCAGGGAAAGCTTTGAATTTAAAAAAGCTTCGTCTGGGATGTGGCCTCATTTCTCTGAGTTCTGATTTTTTTTTTTTTTTTGCGATTCCCCCAGGCCTGGCCGCCCTCACTCTGGAGCCTGACTCAGAAACAGAGGGCCCCCACTTTGCCTGTCTCCCTGATGCCGTGGCCTCGTTTCAGAGGGGGGGGGGACCCTTGAAGGAGCCAGCATCTCCCAGCAGGCTGGGTCTGAAAAGCAGTCTCAGCTCTGCCACCTCCTCGCCCTGCTAGGTGAGCATCGGCTGGCCTTTGCCCTGTACCTGCTGGCTCCCAAAGTTCACAGGGTAGTGGATGCTAGGGCAGAGGCAGTTGGTGTTGATTTTCAGGGTTTTGTAGGTTTGTTTGTTTGGTTTTGGTTTTTTTCTGTCCAGTGTTTTCTTATATTCTGACTGGGAGAGTGTCAGTTTCTGGAGCAAGCGTCATCCTCTCTCTCAAGAGGAGGCCACACCCAAGAATCCCCATCCTCAGGTTGTGGAGTTAAGGGCCACACACCACTCACCACAGTGCAGGCTGGAATCCCCACACTGCCTAGACTCTGATAAGAAGGTCCCCCAGATCCGCCTCTGCTCCCGCACTTGAAGACAGGGAGAGGACCACTCCTTCCAGATGGTTCCAAGGACCCAGAGGATGTTTATCAAGCCAGAACCAAGTATCAGGTCCAAGGGAAACGTGGCAGCCTTCTCTTCTGCAGAGTTTTGCTGATCGCTGCCCAAAACTAGGCAGTGGACAGTAAGCCAGGGGAAGAAGTCCAGATTCCCCATGTCCTCATCCCCGGAGACTAGGGAACTAAGTGACAGATGACACCTGTGTGGCATGTGCCAGGACAGTGTGGCAAGCATGCACAATGGGGGAGGCCAGCTCCGTGGTGGATCGTTGATTCTGAATTCCAGCCCTGATCCCCAGTAAAAGGAAAAGAACAGTGGAAGACCTGGATAGGGTGGGAGGGCTGAGCCACCTCTAAAGCAGGGAAAGAGGGGCCACTGATGGGAGGCCATGGCTGCCCAGCCCTCTTGGTCATTCTGGCTGGAAGCCCTGGTGCCACCCCCCAGGTCCTGGCCACTGCAGAGATAGTATGCTGTCATCAGCCAGGGACCGCTCCCAAGACACCACTGTCCCCCATCTGAGGACTGTGGCAGTGTTTCAGGGATGCGCGGATCCCCCTGTCATCCTGCAGGCCAGGAGCAGTCACGTGGCAGCTGGCTGAGGCCTCAGACGTGTCGGCTCATGAATATCAATCAGGCCAAGTAATTCACAGAAAGAGGAGTCCAGATTGGCTAATAAGCAATGCTTTCACCCCAAACCGGGCCTGGGGAAGCAGAGCTACAGCGGCGGGCAGGTGTGGGCATGATACGGCCGGAATTGGAAAGCCAGACCGCGGAGCTGTAGGCAGGGGTAGGTAGGGGGCCGCCGGGAAGCCTGAGGAGAGGGTGTCCCTCACAGGCAGCAGGCTGGGGGCCCCAGCCTAGAGCATTCATAGCTAGAGATGTGAGGAACTGGGTCTGTGCTGGGGAGGGGGTGGGGCTGTGGCCTTCCAGGTGTGTGTGTGTGTGTGTGTGTGGTGTATGTGTGTGGTGTGTGTGTGTGTGTGTATGTGTGGTGTGTGTGTATATGTGTGTGTGTGTGTGTGGTGTGTGTGTGTGTGTGTGTGTGTGTGTGTGTGTGTGTGTGGTATTTTGGAGACTGAACCGAGGCCATGTTCCCAGCATCCAGTTAGCATCAGTCATGGGGGAGACTCCCCAGGTCACCTCTTCCCTAACTGAAAGCCAGGGCCACTGACTCCAAGGCCCCTGGCCACAGTTATGGCATCCACTTGTGTCCCTGAGAAAGAGATGGGTCATCTGGGCAGGCTGTTCCAGCAGGCAGGACCTTCACCAAGGGAGGAGGGCAAGGCCGTGGGAGGGTGCTGTCAGAGCCCAGATCCCTGAGGGTTACCCACCCTCAAACTGCTCTGAGCACTTCCTGTGACCCTGGAGCCCCAGGTTCTCACCAAAACCAGGACCCTTGGAGACTCTGTGATCTGATTCACTAGAGGTTTAGTCCTGTTGCTTACAAAACTCTGACCCTAGGAAAGTTACTGGGTTATCACGTGCCTCAGTTTGTTATGATGTAAATGGGGTCAGAAACACCTCCCCCCTAGACTGAGTGAGCCTGAATGAGGTAAGCCACCAAGTTATGTGCGTCACCAAGCCTCTCTGAACCAAGTCTCCATGTGTAGGGCAGGCTCCAGACACGAGGATGAGACATCTAAAGCCCCCGGCACATCATAGGCACTGGATGATGCCACCTCCCTCCACCTCTCCCACTAGAGACAAGGCTCTTCCACGTCCTTACATGACATCATCACTGTGTACATACATGTCAGCCCTTTTCATAAACAGCACCCCATGAACAGGCGCTATACATGCTTTTATCCTCAGCTCCAGTGACAAATCAGAAAACAGAGAGGCTAGGGGATTTGCCGGAGACCACACAGCTCGCAAGTCAGCCGGAGTTGGGAGCAGACAGCAGTTACATTTTCCATTGTGTACTTCCCTCCTCCCCGCCCCAGACAGCCTCTGTCTGGCACCTTAAAGACCCAGGAATGACACCCTGGGAAAGCATTTGGGAAAGCAGGGGCGAGGCTCTGGGAGCTAGAACCTTCTTTCCTAGTGTACACAGGGAAGGGTATGGCTTCGCTAGGCAGAAATGGTGGAACCAGTCTTTCATCTATCGGGGTGCGGTCTGGGTCGGTGGCCCCAGCCCCGCATTGCGGGGATGAAAGCTATCTCCAGCAGCAGCATGGATGTCCCACCTGCGAGTCCTCACAGAGGATGGTGGGAACCAAAGCAGGCTCAAATAACGGGGGGATTTATGGATGTGACCCAGCTCTGAGACGCAGCGTAGAGGAGACAGAAAGCAAAGTCCCGCCGTGTTCCAGTGGGCGCGGGGAGACGGACTTTCTCAAAGTGAAACCATTGCATTGGGCTGGGAGACACCCTGGAGGTCAGAGCAAGGGGAGGGCGCTGCAGGGCCAGGCTTTCCCATGGGGCTGTGCATGATGGCCTCACTGATGTGGGACGGTGGCAACTCTGACCTCTTTGGGCTCTATGAGTACAGACAAAGGTGAAGCGTCTGGGGGACCCACAGGAACACAGCAGGCGCTCACTAAAGGAACCAGCAGTGCCCAGCTGGCCACCACGGCTTGCTTTTATCTTGCACCTGCAATGAACCTGTGACCTCGGTGCCTTGGGAATATGGTGGGGACAGCAAGCACCTCTGCCTCTAGTCTGAAGCCTCTGGTCCCGTCCCCCGTCCCCCCGCACCCCCGCGTCTGTCTGTCTATCCAGCTAGCAGCTGGAGAGGCCTTGCTCGGCAGGCCTGGCCGCTGCCACCCGTGAAACCCCGCAGTTTCTCATTTTCCCCTTGAGTGGTTTCTCGGCCTGGCTGGACCCACAGCAGAGGCTGGGATGGAGACCCAGGCCTGGGGAAGAGGTAATCAAGCCACCTCCCCCGCCCACTCTCTCCGCCCCGCCCCTCCCCCAGGACAAATGGCCGAACAGTCAGGAAGGGTTGAGGGAGAGGAATGTACAGGGGCTCACCCTGACTCGTCCCCAGAGCAGCCACGTTGCCCAGTGAGACACAGGCCGGAAACATGGGCTCCGGTCCCTTGTCTTTGAAAGCATTTTGGTTCATTTTTCTAAACTCGCGTTTGGTCTCCTAATTCTTGCATTGTTGGGATGCTCAGGTAACCCGGTGAGGCTGACCCTGTGACCCTGTGACCCCAGAGGCCTTGATGCCCACAGCCTACCTGTCCTTGACTCTTCCATGAGGTTCATAGGCTCAGAGAGGTATATAGCTTTGCCCAGGGTCACACAGCTTAGGAAGGGCAGGGTCAGATCTGCTGGACTCCACATCCAGTGCTCTTTTCTCGAAGATGCTGTGTCAGGTGTGAGGGAGTGATAGACGGCACTGACTTTTCATTTGGTCTCTCCGGGTCGCTTTGTAGCTTCACGGCGGACTGGTGTAGCCACAGAGCATTCCTGCCTCTGCTGGCTCACATCTGCTGGACCAGTCAGATCACAGTGGAGTAATTCCTGGTCCTGCCACCCACACCCTGCTCCACTCAGGGCTCGTAGCGTTGGCCCCGGGCATCCAAGCTAGGCTTTGGCTGTCTCTTGGAATCTCACATCCTCAAAGACATTCAGTCTACGCCGTCCCTGCCAGCCCTGCCCCTCATCCTCCAGCCTCATGAGAACTAGCATGCTGAGGTTGGAACCCAGGGCCTCCTGGCTGACAGACCCATGATGCACTAAGCCCTACCCAGCCTGATTCTCCACTCCGTCTTAGCCATGGGGTCATCTTGATGGCCCCCCTCACCCCCACACACAGCTTGGACTTAGCCTCACTGTACATCTGTCAAAGACCCTCCGCTCCAATGTGCCTCCGAGGGAGTCCCACCCTGCAGAATGGGAAGCATGGTCCCCATACCCTATAACTCCAACTGGGTCACTGTCTCCGAGCACCTACCAACCTCACACATACTGTAATTTACTGCCCATTCTTCCTCTTCTCTCGTGTCCCATAAAGACAGTGTCTGCTCCCGTGGTCACTACTGACACCATGGTGCCCAACCCAGGTGCACAGATGGGGAGTGGATGGATGGGTGTGTGTGTGTGTGTGTGTGTGTGTGTGTGTGTGTGTGTGTGTAGGGTCTTTCTTCATCGTGTACCTCTTGCCCCCACTTCAAAGATGGGAACACTGAGGCCTGAAGACCGTCACACAGCTCACGGGTGCAAAGCTATATATATATATATATATATATATATATATATATATATATATATATATATATATATATATATATATCCTTGACACCAAGTGGCCACCCTGATCCAGACGCCAAGAGCTTGTGCCTCACCCTCGGGTGGTACCAGCTTGGCAGGAATCTCTCCACCAAGGAGGGAAACTTAGGACAAGTTGGAGACCTGGGTTTGAGTCCCCGCAGGGCAGCCACCACTGCGGGCCCTGAGCAAGTGTCAGGGCCTGGGTCTGGCTGCGATAGCTTCGTTAGAATGCAACCCTCAGATCGGCTTCTCTCTGATGGCTGCGAGTGATTGACACTTACAAATTACCCCGCCGAAAGTGTGGAGTCTTTGACCCCTGAGTAACATCTTTGGCAAGCCTGAGGTTCGCCAGCATTCTGTCATCTAATTACTACAAATCCCTGGAAACTTCTCTGGCCGCTGAATTTTTAATGCGGGGCAATTTCAACGTGCAGCCTGGCCCAGATGGGTTCCACACTCCTCCCTTCTCTCCTACCCTCCTGACTTCACTTATTTTTTTTTTCCTTAGCTCTCACCAGCTCCTAGATGGGCAGGGGGGCTCACCCCAAGAATGCCCAGATCAGTGAGGGGTGTGTGGCGACCTTCCGGCCTCCCAGATCTGATCTGTAACCATGCTATGAGCTCCTGTCTCCTCCTACCCAGCCTGACTAGCCTAACGGGCAGGGTGGCGATGGACCAGGCTCCTTGGGGACACAGGGCGTGAGTGTGTGAGTGGCTGATCTGCTCACCACTCGGCAGGTGGCAACCTGCAGGGTGGTCACCTTCACAGGACAAGCCAGCAGAGCAAGCGTTTCTCAAGGTGACCTCTTCCCTAGCTCTTGACGCCCTTGGAGGATGGTGCCCAGCTTAGCGGGTGGCACAACCCACCGACTCATTCTCCCGCAGTGACCCTGCTTTCTCTAACCCCAAGGGAGGCCACACTTCTCAGATCACTGTCCCCTGTGTTACAGGATGGACTCGGGTCCGCCACCCAGCGGAAGCCAGGCCGCCCCCACTTAGACCCCCTCATCCAGGAGCCCAAAAGACCTGGAAGTCTTCACGTGAAGATGGGGTTCAGTGGTGCACGCCCATTGTCTCAGCACTTGGGAGGCTGAAACAAGAGGAGTGTTCAAAGACAGCCTGGGCTACGTGGTCAGGCTCTGCACAGACCAAACACAAGTAATGTTAAATGATGGAGAAAATGGCCTGTCTCGGAAGAGTCTCCCTCCCAATATTGCGTGGCTTTCAAATCTTTCTTTCTCATTCCTTCCTCCCTCCCTTCCTTCTGCTCTTTCTTTTCTTTTAACTCTCTCTCTCTCTCTCTCTCTCTCTCTCTCTCTCTCTCTCTCTCTCTCTCTCTCTCTCTCTCTCTCCCCTGTCCTGTCCTGTCCTCTCTTCTCCTCTCTCTTGGCAAGGTCTTACTTTGTATTCTTGACTACCCTGGAATTCCCTCTGTAGGTCAGGCTGGCCTTGAACTTGTGGCAATTCTCCTGCGTCAGCTTCCCCAGAGCTGGGGTTGCAGGAACACACCACCACACCCGGCCTCTGCTTTGAAGTGTTCACTTTCCCTTTTCACCTTTTATATATGAACACACACACACACACACACACACACACACACACACACACACACGTATATACACATGTATATATTATATATCCCCAAAACGCCTTTTAACCCTTGTTCCCAGACGGCCTCCAAGTGGCCATCTTCCCTGGTGACCCTTCTCAGTGTGGGGAGCCAGTACCTGGGGTGGAAATAAATTCCCTTCCATCCCACCACCCCTCCCACTTGCCCCTTCTCAGGAGAACGAGGCTTGGCTTTTCAGGCCTGTTTTTTCTTACACATGTACACGGCTGATAAAATATTCCACCTCGCCCCTCGTCCCTGTGGGACCCGCTGTCTTACGGGGACAGGGTTTGTATGACAGCGAACCGCAACAGACACCGTGTCGCCTGGAAACCGTGGGGTGGAGGTGGGGCACTGCTGCTCCTTATTCAAATTCCCTCTTTGATAACGGCAGCAGCGTGTTGCTGGAGAGGGGAGAACCCCGCCTTCCTCTCTCTGTGGGCTCCGCTGGGCTGGAGGGTCCCCTCTTGTCTCCTAGAGGAAGATGATGCTCTCTGGATCTGCCCTGGCCCCCTCCACGGGATTCCTGGGGGGGGGGGCTGAAGACTTGTAACCTGTGCTTCTATAGTGCTCGGTGACCAGCAGGCATCTGGCTGGCGGGGCCAGGCGTGAGTACGCCCTCGCTGGAGGACCCCAGAAGCCAAGCAGGGCTTGCCAGGAGGCTGCCCAGAGGCCGTTGTGACTATGGACACAGTGCGGTCACCACACAAGGCTCATGGCCCAAGGTGGTCCATGGAGGAGGGAGATGCAGGGGACCCGTGAGTTTGACCCAGGGAGCCTTGGAGGGAGTTCCGCAGGACACCTTCCTAGTAGAGACCTGGCCTCACTTCCGTTTCTGACCCCTCACTTCTCTCATGGCTCCAGACCAGAATATTCTAGAATGGAGTATGGAGCACAAGGAGGCTTGTGGAGGGGGCAGCAGGACCTGGGACCTCCCAGCTGCTGTCTCACCTCCTTTCCCAAGAACACCAGGTGGTCACACTCAGGGTCCACAGGGCAGGGATGGCCAAGCACCCTGAAGAGCCAGGTCCCCCAGAGCCACAGACCCTATGCTTGAAGGAGCTTTGAGGACATGCATGAATGAAATCCACCCCAGGGGAGAGGGAGAGATGCACTGTATGAAGAAGATGAGCAGAAAGGTGTCCACGCCGGAGGCAGCAGCAGCTAGCAAATACTCCGGGTGCTGTGCCTACCCTGCAGGCCTCACTAGGAATGACCTTGACCAAGAGGCAGTCTCTCAGAAGAAGCTGTCAAGGGGGGGGGGAGCTGCCAGGGTGACCCAGGGTCAACCATGGTGAGTGACCTTCCCACAGGCCCTGAGACTCTCTCTGGCTGGGCAGGGCTGGGAGGTTTGTGTCCCAGCCTATTTGAAAGACACCCATGGGTGATGTGTGTAAGTGACAGTCAAATCCCTCCCCATGGTTAGGTCATCATGGGCTTGTAACACCAGGTCTACATCGAAAGGTCCTCCCCATCATACCTACTTTATTTGGAGTGGTGTGTGTGTGTGTGTGTGTGTGTGCTCTTATGCCCATATCCAAGCACATGCCCCCTGCTTCTACCAAGGAAGCTGCGATAGCCATTTAAAGTTCCAAGTCTCTTTCAATAGTTATATTACATTCTATTTATTTATTATGAGACACAGCTATGCTTAGGTCAGAGGACTATTTGCAGAAATCACTTCTGTCTTTCCACTATGTATAGCTCGGGTTGGAAGATCTAGCATCATGGTGCTCCATCCTGCTGGGTCTAATACCCCACAGGGTCTCGGGCAGGCTGGGGGGCGGGCACATCATCATAAAGAACAGGTAGTAGCACACAGCCCTTTGGAAACTGAGGCAGGATCAGGCCAGCCTAGGCTACATAGAGAGACTGTATTGGCTGGTTCTGTGTCAACTGGACACAAGCTGGAGTCATCAGAGAGGAAGGAGCCTCAGCTGAGGAAATGCCTCCAAGAGATCCAGCTGTAAAGCATCTTCTCAATTAGTAATCAATGGGAGAGGACCCAGCCCACTGTGAGCCATCCCAGGCCATCCAGGGTGGGCAGGGCCACCAGCCATCCCTGGGCTGGAGGTCCTGGGTTCTATAAGAAAGCAGGCTGAGCAAGCCTGTGAGCAGCACCCCTCCATAGCCTCTTCATCAGCTCCGTGCCTCCAGGTTCCTGCCCTGCTTGAGTTCCCATCCTGACTTCCTTCGGGGATGAACAATGATATGGAAGTATAAGCCAAATAAACCCTTTCCTCCCCAACTTGCTTTTTTGGTCATGGTGTTTCCTCGAAGCCATAGAAACCCTAATTGAGACAGAGGCCATAAAAAATAAATAAACAGTGCACCTTATATAATGCGTTCAGCTTCAAAACCAGGATGGACGCAGATAGACATCTGGATGTGCCACCCAGTCTAGAAACAGGTACTGACTCAGCAGCACCACCTGGAGGGCCTCTTCCAAACTCCCAGTTCAGCCTCGCCCTTGAGATTGAGAAGCCCATGCGCTGGATGCTGGTACCCAAGGCATCTCCTCATATAAGTTCATGGGGTGACCGAGATGGAGAATGGCCACTCGTTATTTTGCTGGGTTTGAGTGTTATATTTTCTGTTTCCAGGCCGGGTCTCACTATGCAGCCCAGGCTGGACCAGAACTCACAACCCTTCTTCCTCTGTCTCCTGCGGGCTGGGATGACCGGCTTGTGCCACACCCCTTGCAGCCCAGAGTCCCTGCTCACTTGAGACAGCCTACGGCTCTCTATGAAGTCCTCAGTTCCCAAACTGTTCTGGGTCCTGAGACTTCTCCCCAAGGGTAAGCCTCCCCCCTCTCTCCCTACGAGGAGGCACAAAAATCTCAGAAATAATTAAAGGTTGGGGTCACTTTTACTTCCAAGAAACCTCAAGAAAGAGGTGGGTGGGCAGGACCTGGCATCAGGAAAGAGAAGCCTTGGTGCTGAGGCCAGGCGTCTTTAGCCAGGGTTTCTGTTGCTGTGGACCGAGGCAACTCTTCTAAAGGGAAACACTTAGTGAGGGCTGGCTTACTCTTTCAGAGGTTTAGTTCATTCTTATCAGGGAGGGGAATATGGCGACACACAGGCAGATGAGGTGCTGGAGAAGGAGCTGAGAGTCCTACATCTGTAGGCAGCTGGAAGAGAGAGAAAGTCCCTGGGGTTGGCTTGGGCTTCTGAAACCTCAACACTGCCCCCCTGCCCGCCGCCCGCCCCCCCCCCCCCCCCCGCCGCCAGTGTCCAACAAGGCCACGCTTCCTAATCCTTCTCAAGTAGTTCCACTCTCTGATGACTAAGGATTCCGATATAAGAGCCTATGGAGCCATTCTTCTTCAGACCACCGCCCCCCACGCCTCAAGTCAGACGCTTCCAACTCAAGCAGACGAATGAAAGGCTAAGCGTTCCAGGTTGGAACGGCCTACAGGGGAGCCAAGAGGCAGGCTGTTCTCGGCAGTGTGAGGAGAACTCACCATCCTTGCCACCCAGCCAGGAGCCCTCCCCCCACCCCCCGCCCCGACTCCTGGCGCATCGATGCTAAAAAACACCATGAGCATCACTTTCAAAGTTGCCTCAGGGCAGACGGTAAGTGGCCGGCTGAGGTGTGTGTGCATGCACGTGCCCTCTCGTGTGTGTGTGTGTGTGTGTGTGTGTGTGTGTGTACAGGAGCATTTTTAAAACCACACTGTTCGCACAAGATGTGGTGATGTGCACCTGTCCTTCCAGCACTCGGGGGGACTGAAGCAGGAGAGGGCCATGAGTTCAAGCCCAGCCTGGTCTATATATGCAGGCAGTACCATTTTTGCCTGCTGACTTGCTGCATGGAACCCGTGAATATGGCACTGTGTGTGTGTGTGGTGGTGGTGGGGGGGGTGTAGAGAGAGAAGAGAATTTTCCAGAAAGCCCCAGGCTTAGGCCAAGTTTTGGGGTGTAGTAGAATGGAGAACTCGGTCATCCTGGGGTGTGACTGGAGGTTCAGGACTGTTGTTGCCTTTCCCCAAGCCTGCCATGTGTGCACCCACATATGGTGCCCCCAGAAAAATCTGCAGGTGCCTCTAACCACTGGAAGCCGCTGTAGGCGCAGGCCTAGCCCCCCCGGGGTGCTTGGCACCATCTGCAAGTGTGAGCACCCCCACTGCATCCCCCTGAGTTCACACGATGGGAGATTCTCATTTTCGCCCCGAGACAGCCTGTCTAGTAGAGAGCTCGGAGCCTACTTCTATTTTTTTTTTCCCCTGAATGATAATTTCCCCCCTCTTTTTTTTTTTTTTTTTTTGTAGCTAAAAATCACCCAGGCTTGTCCAGACGCGAGGGCAGAAAATGATGCGGCAAAGGAAAAGGGAGATAATTTCTTCGGGTCACAGGCGTTCTCGCTTGTCATCCGTCTGCAGGGGAAGTAGGGAGGGAGGGAGAAAATGAGGCCCAGCCGGAATCCATCACTGTCCTCCTCGTCTCTCCCTGGGGTGTGCGTCGGGGATGGGGGGGGTGAGCCTCAGAGGGAGAGGAGGAACAGAGGGAGCCGGCATGAAGCAGCGGGAGGCAGGATCCAGTCCCTGTGAGCCCTGGCTTGTTATCCCACAGCCAGACTTAGTTTCCCTTCTGAGGAAATGGGCTTCCTGGCTGCCCGAGCCCTCCTGCTGTGGGGTGGCATGGGGTGGGAGGGCACTGCGTAGGTGGCCGCCGCTAGACATGAGACCTGCAGGCTGAGGACCTGAAGGCGCCAGAGCCGAATCCCAGAGCTGTCCTCGGGAATACAAGAACGTCACAGCTTGGCTGGACCTCAGGTTCGCCTCAGAGCGTAGAACTGTATCAATGCCACCCAGCTCACGGGTTTAGTGCGTCTGGCATGCTGTACCTGCTCAGTGGCAAAATGACAGACACCAGTAATCGGGGCTGGCTGATGACTCAGTCCATGAGGCGCTTGCCTGGCAAATGTGAGGGACCTGAATTCGGATCCCCAGGAGTCACATAAAAGAAAGTGGGCTTGTGGCATGAGCCTGATGTCTTGGCTGGGGCGGGGGGGAGAAAGAGATAGGCCAGTCCCTGGAAGTCATGGTCCAGCCTGCCTGGATATATGATGAAGTCCCAGGCCAATGAGAGACCCTGTCTCAAATAAAAAGTGGAAGGTGCCTGGAGACAGACGCCCAAGGTTGTCCTCCGACCTCCATATGCACGTGCACACACACACACACACACACACACACACACACACACACACACACAAGATATCATGGGGCCAGGCAGATGGCTTGGTGGGCACAGTGCTTGCTGTGGGAGGCCGGGGATCTGGAGAATTCAAATTCCTAGAACCCACATAAAAATTGATGCCTAGTGTTCTAGGGGGAGGCGGGAGGAGTCCCGTGCTCATAGCCCCCCCCTCACCTGGCAAGTGCCGAGGAGGACAAAGGACCCCCCTCAAACAGAGTGGAAATGGGAACTAACACCAACGTTGTCCTTTGACCCCCCCCCATGCACACTGTGGCATAGAAAGCCCACATTCACACACATGAGTACACACACACACACACACACACACACACACACACACACATCACAAAACAATAAGAGCTCAATCAAATCCTCTCCCCACCCTCCTCATCAAGCCAACCCTGTGAGCTCCCAGGAACCTCGATTTCTCATGCCTGAAAAAGTTCACAAATGTTCCGAGCAGGGGAGAAAATTCCAGAATCCAACACATCCAGCTTGAGTCTTGGCTCCACCACCAGGTTGTGAGCTGGACAAATCAGTTTCTCTCCATCGACCTCAGTTTCCCCGTCTGCACAGAATGGCTTGTAAGGTTTACCAGAGTTACTGGGAGGACCTGGGAAAGTGTTTGTGAAAGGCCCAGCAAGTGCTAAGCCCAGGTTCTAGAGCCCCTCTGGAAGACACAGATGGAACATGGTTTGAGGTTAATCAGAGAGCTCTGTGGAAGGTCAACTGAAAACAAGCTGCAGACTCTATCAAACCCAGGAACCATCCTGTATGAAGACACACCCCCAGACCTGAGCTGCAGGGAGCCCAGTTCACCTGCTGATGGGCTTGTGCATCTGTATCTGGGGTTGAGCCACATCCTCAGGCCAACGCTGGATGTCCTGTCATTTCTCAAAGTGCATACCTGATGTTACTCCCTGCAGACCTCACATCATCTCTGGGCCCTTTTCCAAAACCTTGTTCCTTGAAATTTTCTCTGGTGGAAATGTCTTTACCTAGCTGGTCAGTTTGGAGCCAGCCTTCAAGAAATGGTTCAAGTACAGGCTTGAAATCTTTAAGAACCAGAGCAGTACCTACAGCAACAGGGCAAACATACAGTACACATTATGCAAGTGCTGTGCCTGTGCCAGAGCAGACATTACTAATCAATCAAATCAATCTTGCCTACTTCAGACAGCCATTAAATCAGTCACCTTTGAGAGAAAATCTAATTTCCATCCAGGATAGTGTCTGTGTGTCTATATGTGTCTCTCTGTGTGTCTTTATGTCTGTATGTGTGTGTGTGAATTGGGGTCTGGGATAAAGTATGAAATTCTTGTCCTGGTATGAGATTTAGCCTAGAAGCCTGGTAGGATGGGAGTTTAGTAGTTACTGGCCCCATGCAGGCTTCCACTAGCCCTTTTAAGAAAATTTGTGCCTAGATGACAGTGACGGGGTCTCACACTGAGAGAAATCAGAGGTCAGTCTTGGATGTCATTCTCTAAGAGCTGTTCACCTTGGGTTTTTTGTCCCATCATTTGTTTTGGAGACAAGGGAGCCATGTCCGCCTGGAACTCACTGTGTAGACCAGGCTGACCTTGAACTCACAGAGACCTGCCTGCCTTTGTCTCCCGAGTGCTGGCATTAAAAGAGTGTACCACCACACCCAGTCACTTGGGCCTTTTGTTTGGTTGGTTTGGACGCTCACTGGCCTGGAACTCACCACTTAGGCTAGACTAGCTGCCAGGAAGCCCCAGGGATCTGGTTATCTCTGTTTCTCCAGTGCTGGAGTTATAAGCACCAGCCATGACGTCTGACTTCTTCCCAGATGGCTTCTGGGAGTTGAACTGAGGTCCTCACATTTTCATGGTAGACACTTTGGTGACTGAGCCATCTTCTCAGGCTATATATCCCTGCCAGGGGTCATCAGAATCCCCTTGTCACTTGGAAAGAAATAAAAGAATGAACGCACGTTCCTTCTGGCTTTTCTTCATTTACTGATTGCCATGCAGCCTCTTGCTGCAGGGCCTTGGCGCCTGCTGTTCCCTGTCCCTGAAATGCCTCTCTCTGCTCTCTTCACCCAGTGTAATGTCCTATGCATCACACACCTTCCCGCACAGCCCTGGTCTCTCACCTCTTCATTATTTCTTCCCAAACGCTCTCCCCCATAAGCACGAGGAGGGGCTGTGTGTGTTCGTTGATCTGTTCGTTCAGGGTACATGTTTTTTGAGAGCCTGACATGTTCCTGATTGGAGAGTTGGGAGGACCAGGGACAAGCGAGGCAATAAAGGAGAGGACTAGGTGAGGGTGGATTTCATAGGTAAGCTAAAGGTAGGATATAGCAGTCAGCAAACGCTGCTGTGAAACAAACATCCCCAGTAGCTTCAGACCATAAGCCTTATATAACACAAGTCTCCTGGTTTTGACCCTTCACTCGGGGCATCTCTGGTCAGTGATGGGTTGCTGGGTCGCTCTGTTGATCTAGGCTGGCTTGTCTCTCAGATTTAAGCATCAACAGGCTGACAGCTGCTTCTAGCATGGCCTCCGCTGTGGGGAAGGTGGCTTGAGCGGATCAAGTCCTTGCTTTACTCTCAGAGTGGGAACCAGAAGCCCTGGAGCTCAGAGGAGCGCATCGGCCTTCCCCACGTTTTGTTGGCCACATCAGGTCACGTGGCCAGCTTAGCCAGGACCCGACACATAGATCCTTCTCTGCAGTGGAAAAAGCCCAGCATCAACGGCGGCTAATTAGACGACGGGTCAAGGGCAGGGAAACTGATTCTGCCCTTTGGTGGGAGGGACTCAGACTCAAGGGGTGGGAAACAGACTCCACCCTTTAGTGGGAGGGGCTTTAACGTGCCAATGGAATGCCACAACCACATCCCGCAGGGCTTTCCCTAGCTACTGCTGAGGATGGACAAGGGGCAGATGACAGGCAGGGAGGGGCGGAGTCTGGTCCTCCCTGTATCACACATGCCAGGCCCTCGGTCCCCAGAGGCTGGAAGTGAGGCCGAAGGTGATGGGTGGGGTCTGCACCTGGCCCCTCCAGGCTCCACCCCCTCCTCTCCAGCTGCGATGAAGCCAGAGCGCGGAGCCGCAGCTTTTCCAAAGTTTAATTAAGTGATCTGCCTGGCAGCCTAATCCTGTTATCACTGCCCAGCGCTGACCACAGGGGAACCGTGTAAAATGTCACTGTCTGCAGGGTCTGGCGGGACCTGAATGCCTCTGGAATTCAGGACAGCAGGAGCGGGGCGGAAGCCAGGGCCCCCAGGAGGCATCTTCTCCCGGGACACAAAGCTCTGTTCAGTCCACCCCAGGTCGGGCCACTAAGAAGTTTCTGTGGACTCCGCCGGGGTTGCTGCCCACAGGGCCCCACATTCCAGAGCAGAGCCTCCAGCTGCCCATATCCTGTCTCTTTCCAAGACTCCACCCCTACCACCCCACCCATCCACCCACCCCCTTCCCCCGGGACAGAAGAGCAAATGAACCAGCGCAGGGCTGAATTTGCTGGGATTCTAACCTGTCTCCTGTGTGGCTTGGGGCAAATGACCTAAGGTCTCTGAGCCTCTGTTGTACCAGGGGGTTGTGAGACCCACCGACAGTGTGACTCAGAAGACTGAAAAAAATACCTAGAGCTGAGCCTTGCACACAGTAGGTGCTCCTTTTCCTGTTACTACACTTCCATACGGAGTGGGTGTCTTTGTCCTCACGCATCCATGGACTCCCAGGGAGCAAGGACTGTGTTAAATACGGGCCACTTTGAGGGTCCCCCAAGGGTGTTAGCCGTTTGCTGCTCACTCCAGCCAGCCGCAAGCCCAGAGCTTGCAATGCCTCAGCCCTTTGCACACGTTGATTCATCCATCAACACAGACCCTCTGAACCTCCTCTTTTATAAAGTGGGGTGTGGGACCCTTGGCCACACAGCTCCTCATTGCTCTCTACCACGTGACTTCCGTGGTATGCACGGGAATGCTCCATTTTCTCCAGAAGTCATTCACTCCCTTGTCTGCCCCCTGACGGAGATCCTGGCCTCGGGACTCAGGCCGCATGTAGGATGGAACAGCATCTTAGGAATGGGGCTGTTTTGGGGAAAGGCTTGGGAGCTGAAGGCAGACTGGAGTTGGGTGGAGGACAGAAGAGCCTGGGAAGGGGCGGACATACAGTGTGGCCTGAAATGACCCTGGGGTTGTCACTGTGTCCACACGCCATCCTTAGCTCATTCCATCGTCGTCGTCCAGACAGACAAAGCTCCTGTGTGGCTGTGTGGCTGAGGACACATGGCAGGTTTATCCGTGACTGCCTGTCAGCCAGACTCCAAGTTCATAGCAGCCTGTGCTCGAACCTCTCTGTCCCACAGCTCGTCTCCCGCCTCAGTTTCCCTTCCTGCCACGGGATTGCCAGACCCCTCAAGGCAGACGGAGCAAGGGTATGCCGAGGAGCCTTCCTCCAGGTTCTGCTTTCCCGGCCGCCCAGACACAGCGCCCATCACAGAAGTGGAAAGCTCGGCTTTCTTGGCACAAAGCCTCTGCCACCAGGAGCACGGGAAGAGGCAGGGCCACCGTGGTCTTGGGAAGTCACATGGGAACGGCAACCCCAAAGCAGTCCATAAAATCCAAGTGTAGTGAAGTCCGACTTTCCAGGAGAGTAATTAGCACTTCCCAGAGAGCGTGAAACCAAATGTCAGCTAATGCCCAGGCCGTTAGCCTCGTGATCTCCCCGGCTCCTGACCACTGCTGCTGGGTGGGCTCCGCGTCCCCACTGACCTTGAAGTCCCAGAGCAGCAAAACTGGAAAGGCTGCCCAAGCTTGGGGAGCAGAGGTGGCCTTTATATTCTCCAAATCCCCGAGAGTGGCAGCCCCCCCCCATTCCTGGTCTCCCTACATGCTAAATGAGTATGTCTGCCTACAGGGTCACAGGAAGTGTTTGGAAGTATCTCCAGATTGAGACAGGGTCTCCACGTAGCCCAGGTTGGCCCTGAACTCCCTCTGTAGCTGAGGATAACCTCAAACGTCTAATCTTCCTGCCTTCACCTTCTGGGGGCTGAGATCACAGATGTGCACCATAACTCCAGGTTTAGGCAGTACTGGGCATCGAACCCAGGGCCTTGTGCAACTGTGCCAGGCATGTCTCTAGACTTGGACATGAAGAGCCCCGTTGGTGCAGGAGATTAAATCCCATGGCTGAGGTGCACAGGCATAGGGCAGGTGTGGGGATGCCCTGGTGGCCCTACCCATCACACACACACACACGCACACACACACACACACACACACACACACACACACACACACACACACACACACACACACCCTCTACTGTGCTGTAACTGTTTCTGTAGGCTCTTGGGCTTTGGTGAAGTCCAGGCTGTGTGAATGATCACTGGTTGAGCTACCCAACTGCTCCAGGCAGCCACTGCCTGGTTAGCACAGGGTCCAAAATGCCAGCCCCTGACTCTGAGTGGTGAGTGTGGCTGGGGGGTGGGGGAGGACCAGGCTAAGGCTGGCCTAAGAGCCACCTATTTCCCAAATCCTTCCCTCTCCACCCACCCCACCTCCCCATCATCCCACAGGCTTCCGCCAGCCTGGCCTCTGACAAGAACTGCGTGACACTCTTACACAGAGGTCGTTAGGTGTTCAGTAGTAACTCGTAAAAGCCACGGTTTGTCCACTACACCACAAAATGGGTCTGAGGCAGGGGAGGCAGGTGGCGTGCCCGAGGCAGGGGCTGGAGGAAGTGTCAGCTCTTACAGTTATGAAAATGCCCAGCCCTGCAGACCCAGAACCACTTCAGAACTGATCTGCGGGGTATCAGCTACGGGGCTGGGAAGATGGTTCTTGATGCTGACCCTGAGGAGATGAGTTCGATCCCCAGAACCCGCCCCTGCAACTTGTCCTCTGCTCTATGAATGTGCACACACTCACACAAGTAAATAAATGGTCAGAAGAAGAAGAACAACAACAACAACCAGCAACGTATAACAAAACAGGCTGCAAGCAGCCAGAAGGTCATAGTTCTTCGGAGGTAGACATGGGCCTGAGTTCAAATCCCAGCTCTGCCACGTGACTGGCTTTGCCACATCCCTCACTTTTCTCCTCCACATTCCCCAACCACGACAGCTGCTTTTTGTTGTATTCTCTTGAGAGAGTCCCAATAGGTAGCCCAGGCTAGCCCCAGTCTCCGAGCAGCTGGGCTGAGAGGCCCGTACACCCCACTCTGGTTTGAATCTGATTGTCACACACACACACACACACACACACACACACACACACACACACACACACGGTGAATCTTAACATAGCTGTACCAGGAGGCGAGACCTTTAAGATGTGGGCTCTAAGGGAGGTCATGAGGTAGACTGGTGGCCATGGTCACTGACTCTCAGCACCTCCCACATTCCCCCACCTGACACCATCCACCAAGAGGCCCTCACAGAGCCAAGCCGGCACCATGCTCTGGTGCCAACAGTACTGGAAACTCAATAACCTCTTTTCTTTATAAGGTGCCCAACCTCGGGTGCGCTGTTATAGCCACTGAAGACAGAACCGGAAAGAGCAGGCACTGTGGCAGCCTTTGAGAGCACTGGGAACAGTCTGCGGAAGTGGCTGAAGACAAGATGGCTTCTGTTCTGTTCTGTAGTCCTGCCCCTGCCTGGTGGGTCCGGGTAACAGGTGACTGCGTGGTGAAGGGAATCTTTTTTTATTTTTGAGATTTATTTATTTATGTAATATATGTAATATGTGTATATATACACATATGTAATATGTATGTATATATTATTTATGTTATATATGTACCTATATTGTTTATTTATGTAATATATATATATACACATATATGGGTTTTGTCTGTATGTACATTTGCACACCAGAACAGGGCATTGGAGCCCATGGGACTACAGTTACAGATGGTTGTGAGCCACCATGTGGTTGCTGGGAATTGAACCAAGTCCTTTCAAAGGACAATCAGTGCTCCTAAATGCTGAGCCCTCTCTCCAGCCTGAAGGGAATCTTTTGATGGGGGTATGATAAAGCGCAGTGTGCATGTGGCAGACTTTTTCACTGCTGTGACATAAACAACTTAGGGAGTAAAGATTTCTTCTGCTAGCCAGGCTTGTGTTAGCAGCTACATGTAGCTGGGGTTCACGAGTTCAAGGCCTGCCTGGGCAACTTAGTGGGACCTCGTCTTAAAAAGAAAAGTAAAGGAGGTGGGGCTGGAGGTCTAGTTCCGTAGCAGCATGAAAAACACTCATACAATAAAAATAACAATGAATCTAAAACAATACACAGAGGGAGCTGAGGATGTGCCTGTCAGGTAAACAAGCCCTTGGTCTGTTCCCAGCATCTCCCAAAGCCCGAGTGAGGGCACATGCCTGTGGTCCCAGTGGGACAAGAGGATCAGAAGTTCAAGTTCATCCTCAGTTACATTCTGAGTTCAAGGATAGTCTGTACTACATGAGACCCTGTCTCAAAGACAGACAGACAGACAGATAGATAGATGTTGAGTTCAAGGATAGCCTGGACTACATAGGATCCTATCTCAAAGATAGATAGATAGATAGATAGATAGATAGATAGATAGATAGATAGATAGATACATAGATAGATAGATACATAGATACATAGATAGATACATAGATAGATACATACATAGATAGATAGATAGATAGATAGATAGATAGATACATAGATACATAGATAGATAGATAGATAGATAGATAGATAGATAGATAGATAGATAGATAGATAGATAGATAGATAGATAGGTAGATATACACATACATATATACATGCATGCATACGTAAATGGTAGATTCAGGACTGCTGCAGGCTGCAGGCTCTGGGGCAGAAGTGTCTGCCCTTGCCGCTCAGTTCTGTCACTCACCCACTGTGTGACTCTGCACCCACTCTGAGCTTTCCACACTGAGAAGAGAGAGATGCATCGGGAGACAGGCTGTCTGGGCCCAACCCCAAACCTCCATTCCAGCTGTGTTGACGCCGGACCCCCGGCTCACCCTTCTGTACCTCGTTTCCTGGGCTGCAGGGTGAAGCCACAACGGAATGTGACAGACATATAAGGGGGGGGGGGAGCCAAGACGGCTTAATGTATTAAGGAGCAGCCACCAAGCCGGAATTTATTTACAGGCACTCGAAGCATGCGGCTGCCGTGGCTGCCCCTTCTGGGGATCATAGCATGGCAGCATTAGAAGCAATATTAGAGCGAGGCGGGAGTCAGCTTATGTCACGCAGTGTGCGGGGGGTGGGGGGGTGGGGGGTTGAGGGGGGGTGAGACATCAGACCCTCTCTTCTGATGTGCTTCCGGACGGAGTCTGCTGACTGACCCACCCCAATTAGGTGACTCTTGTGTTAATATTGACACACAAAGGGGCCAGCTGGTGACCTCTGACCTCCTCTCACTTGGGATCACAGGCTGATTTCGGCCCTAGCCCTCAGCTCCAAGAGCCGGGGATTCATAATCCTCTTTGTCACCAGAACAAGTTGGCCTCCCCCTGACCTTTGCTCCCTGCTTCTCTGATTTCCGGTGTTCCTGGGCCTGATGGTGGATGGAGTGGACGGAGCCGGGACTGAGTGGAAGGCCAGCCTGGATGGGCCAGTGGCTGCTGTGTGGAGGAGGGACAGGTCAGGACAACTGTCCCCAGCTATTCTAGGGCGCAAGGAAGGAGTGTCCTGTCTGCTCCACCTCCCCAGGGACTGGGCACTGGTATCTCTGCATCTCCACCGCAAGCTCTACCAGCCTCAGCCCTGCCTGCCCCCCAACCCTGAACTCAGGAACTGGGTGATGCCCAGAAGGGGTTGCTATGGCAACTGATGTGCTGCTGCCAAGGGTGGGGGGGTGGGGGGGTTGGGGGGGGTAGTTTTACTGACCAGTGCCTAGCCCTCCGATGCTGGGGACATGAACTACATCCTGCCCTGTGGTGCTGGGCTCTGCACATCCACCCAAGGCAAGGGTTGCCCGTGAATGTAGCCGTGGAGGAGTTGGGGTCCTCAGCTCGCCGGCTCTTCCAGACTTCTCTGTGATGTCTGTGATCTTGGTCCTTTCCACCTCTGTTTCTGCTTCAGACTCTCTGCCTCTGGTTGGTGCTGAGCCAAAGCTGCATCCTGTGAACATACCTGGGCTCACGAATGGTTCTGAAGTAGGAAGAAGAGGCACTGAAAAAGAGGAGGGGGGGAATCGAGGTTAAAAGCAAGGGTCCAGGATCCAGACTGCTTGGGTTTCACCCTGCCTCTGCTGCTTGCTGCTGTGTGACTTTGAACCAGTTGCTGACCATCTCTGGGCCTCGCCTTCTCAGCTGCTAACTGGGACTGACCATGGGCACTTTTTTTTTTTTTTTTTTTTTGAGACAGGGTTTCTCTGTGTAGCTTTGCGCCTTTTCCTGGAACTCACTTGGTAGTCCAGGCTGGCCTCGAACTCACAGAGATCTGCCTGCCTCTGCCTCCCGAATGCTGGGATTAAAGGCGTGAGCCACCACCGCCCGGCCCCATGGGCACTTCTTTATGGGCTTGTGGTAAAACTAAAAAACTCTTGGAATAGGACCTGGTAGGAATAAATACTCAAGTCACAGACTCCTCCCTGCACCAGAACCCCCATCCCTGGGAATAAGGGACACATTTCTGCCCCAGAGCCACAGACTGTAAACTGGGTACAGTGAAGCCCACCTGTAATCTCAGCAGTCAGGAGGATCTGAAATTCAAGGTCAGCCTTAGCCACAGCATGCCCAAGGCCAGCCTGGGCTACATATGATCCTGTCTCAAAATATCATAAGGCCTGGGGAGATGGCTCAGTGGGTAAGAGTGCGTGTGGACCTGAGGACCTGAGTTCAAAGCCTAGACCTGTCTAAAAAGCCAGGCACGGCCATGCATGCCTGTGATCCCAGCACTAAAGGGCAGAGACAGGGGGACCCCAAGAGCCAGCTAGCCTAGCCAAAAACACGAGCTTGGGGCTGAGAGGCCGTGTTTCCGGGTAACAAGGCGGAGAGCAATGGCTTCTTGCTTTGGCGTTCACACGTGTGTGCACATCCACACAATCACATGCATTCAACACACAGGAGCGCGCACACACACACACACACACACACACACACACACACACACACAATGTTCAGTTCCCAGCACCCACATGGCAGCACACAGCCATCTGTAACTCACGTTCCAGGGGTTCCAACACCCTCTTCGGGCCTCTGTGCGCACTACACATTAGTGGCACACAGACATACATGCAGGTAGACAGACACTCATGCTCATAACTTTTTATTAAAAAATGGATGACTGGGAGTTGGGCATTTGGAGAGTTAAAATGATGGCTGCTTTAAAACAGAAAATGCAGTAAATGACGTGCTTCGGGGTGACTGCCGGCACCTGTGCCTTCTCTGCCTCAGTTTCCCTTCGTCTCTAGCACCGCCAGGTACAACTCTTCTCTCCAGAGCCTGAAAGTGTCACCACCTATAGGAGACCCCGTCTGTTCAGTTAGTGTTCTAATGGGTAACGGCATTTGCCACTGAGCTCGATGACCTGAGTTCAATCCCCAGGACCAGAGGTCACTCTGCGAGGTCAGCGCTGGAGAGGCAGCCGAAGCTGCACCATAACAAGCAGGGCGTGCTTCCTGAAGGACATGGTGGGTGGGGAGACATGCAAGGTGGGGTGACTAGATGAATCGGGAAGCCTTGTGGTCACCATTAGTCTTCTTTCTTTCGTTTCTTACTTGTTTGTTTTGTTTTTGTTTTTCGAGACGGAGGTCTCTCTGTGCAGCCCTGGCTGTCCTAGATCTCGCTCTGTAGACCAGGCTGGCCTCGAACTCACAGAGATCCACCTGGCTCTGACTCCCGAGTGCTGGGATTAAAGGTGTGCGCCACCGCCGCCCAGCAGCTTCTTCCTTTCTTCCCTGCACCTTGGGTCATGGAAGATGTCTGAGTTATATTTAACATTTCCTCAGCTCTTGAGGAGTCAGGACCAAAGCAGGGAGTCCAGTCCAGGGGGGCTTGGGACTTAAAGCATGGTGTATATATAAGCTAGGGACATCGGTGGCAGAGCCTGGCTCTAACCTTAGTTCTCGGGACCCCCCAGGGCTACTCCAGGCTGTTTGGTCCCTTGTTTGGAATGCAGCGTGCAGATACCTATTATAAATATTAGACACTTGGATAACAGGGTCTAATACTTCTTTGCTGAAAAGTTTTGGGAGTTAAAGGCAGCTTGGAGCTAACACAGCCCCTCACAGCTGGATTCTCCTTCCAAGCCGGAAGTTGAAAACCCCAACTCCTTGGGTGAGCCAACTACCATTGGGGGGGGGGTTCCCAAGACTATAAAGAAAGCCCTGTGCAGACCTGGCTTTGCTTGTAAGAATGGTCTCCCAGGGCTTGGCCCTGCGAAATAGATACTGCCACGGTCCTCATGTCACAGATGAGGGAACTGAGGCACAGAGGGAATGACCCCCAACTGGACCACTAATGGTCATGAGCTGGGGGTGCAGCTTTCATGAGACCCTGTACCCAAGGGTGGAGTCAGCCAGCCTGCTAGCGCCTTACCGTAGGCAGAAGGAGTACATCTCTGCCAGGGAGCCGAGGGCAAGGCATCAGAGTCTTGGACCCCAGCCCTCCCACACACACTTTAGCCATCTCCCTGCAGCAGGACAGAGCCCTGCCCCACCCACTTGCTCTGAGGGCTGTGGGGGCCAGGAGTTGATGAGGGAAGGAGCCTGGGCGAGAGAGAGGGACAGGACTCGTCAAATCAATCATATTTAAACAAAAGCCTCTCCAGCCCAAGGGCCCTTTTAAAAGCTGCTTATTTAATTAAAAGCACCATTTTCCATATTTATGGCCCTTATTCAGTTAAATATTAACCGCTGGGGCCAGGGCTGGTGTGTGCTTTTCCAGTGCGGAGCGGGAAGGTTCATTACCACGGCCGGGATTTATCAGAGGCAGCCGGGGTGGCGATCAATGCCCTCGCCCTGGACAAACACGCTCACACTGGAGGGCAGGACAGCCACTGCGTCTCTGTCTCTCCATGTCTATCCTGCCGTATCCTGGCCCTGAGGGTCAGTCACACGCTCAGAGACAGAGACACCGGGACACTGAGGGGCACGGAGCTTGTTCCAAGGGAGATAGGCAGTGAGAAACACTCTTCTTGAGGCCAAGTGAGGATGTAGGGGGTCCCTCACTCCAAGTGGGGTTCTGTGCATTCCTACATGAATGTTTTTTCAACCATAAAGAACCAAGTTACATCATTCACAGAAAAAAAACGGCTACAACTAAATGTGATCCTATGAAGAGAATTTAGCCTGTCTCAGAAAGACAAATATGTCCTCTCTCCCATCTCTGGCTCCTAGATTTTATAGACACATAAAATCATGAGTGAATGTATATTTTAAAGTTGAAGTAAGACTGTCTGGGGGAGGGACAAGGGGGACTTATGGGGGGAGGGAGGGGGGAGGGAGGGGGGAGGGAAGGGTAGGAGGGTGGGGATGCGTTCAACATACAGCGTACTCACAGACAAAGCCTTAAAAAGGAGTTTAATAGAAAAAAGAAAAGTGACTGAGTTTCTTGTACCCATGACCGTATTGCCCACTTGGTCCAGGGCAGTACACCCCCATCTCGATTCATCTGCTCCTGGATCTGGGGTGGCCGACGTGCCAGGCGTGGTGGGAGTGTGGGAAGTCTCTGATACCCTCAGAGGACCAGAGAAGGCCAGAGTCTCTGGCGGATCTGATCCCATAGGCTGAGGGCCAGTGAGGCCAATACCTGGGGTTCCTCAGGGGTCACCACATGGCCAGAGGCAGGGCCTGAAAAAAAGGAGCCACAGTGGCGGGGCGGGGGTGGGGAGGGCAGACATCTGGGTCACAGTGGATGCTCATGCTGGCCACACCATTCTCAACCTCAGAGTCTTGTCCCAGGCTGCCCTGAGCCAGGCACCTACAGCTACCATACATGATTAACCATTAAGCAATCTCACTTCCCATCATTTTGGTGCCTGTTTTGTACTTGGGGGAAACTAAGGCTCCAGTGGGTCATGTACTGAGCTCAGGGTCTCTAGCCAGTGAAGGGCAGAGCTGGGACTCTGGCCTGCTGGCTCCATAACACACAGAAGTCTCCTATCACTCAGATCTGCCTCAAGTTCCCCACCCTCTCTGGGACTCAGTTTCCCCACCTATAACAAAAGGGAGAAGGGGTACTGAATCTAACTTTGGAGCAGCTCTTCCCTCTTGATGAGGACACTGTCTCTCAGGGTCAAAGACAAACTGAGCCATCCCGCCCGTCCTGGGAGACAGGAGAATGGGAATTTATACCATACAGCCTCTCAGGCTCCTTGGCTCCGCCATTTACTGAGACCACAAACTTGGGTTCCTTGTATCTCTGTCTGAACCTTGGTTTTTCCATCAGCAAGATGGAGGTAGGAGCTCTTCTAGAAGTCCAGGCTTGAAGGACCTTGTCCCTGTGGCCAAAACCTTCAGCCTGGGCCTTGGTCGTGTTCCCTTTGGGAGACAGCGTGGCTTCCGCCCGCACCCTACATCTTGCCAGTCTGCTGAGTGGCCTGGCAGAGACACATGCAGGCTCCAGTGCCACTTCTGGGTCCTTTTGTGACCAGGGACCATGCACAAGCTGCCTCTGTGGCTCCTCAAACCTCGGCTGACCCGACTATGGAATGGTGGGGAGACTGGATTTTGGGATGTCTCTCGGGGCCATTTTCAGGGTGAAGCAGGATATGGAAGAGTTGGGACTGAATGAGACATCATGGGCAAATGGGAGGCCAGGGACAGGTAGGCACCAACAGCCAGGGTGGGGACAGCACCTCCTGCGTCACACACACACACACACACACACACATGAGCAAATACACATGCACACACAGGTATATATGTGTATGCGCACCCACATGTGTACACACTCCCCGCACACGCATGAATGACCCTCCCCCCCCCATGTCCCAGCTCTGCCTCCTTTAGGGGCTCCCTCCCTCCCAGCACACTTCCCTCTCCACAAAGGGAGAGAAGTCTGCAAGGGGCAGATTAGAACTTCACACCGCATCACCCAGAAAAATCTATGTCTCATTTTCCTATCTAGTAAAATAAAGTGACATGGAGCACTCTGGCCCCTGGAGGGGAGCGCGTGTGCGGAAGATGAGGGCGGAGACCTCCTCCTGGAGCGGGGAGCCCCAGGCCTGGGGAGAGGTGGGGATGGCATGGCTGGCAGCTCTCCTCTGGGGGGGGGCTGCAGGACTTGGGGGGGAGGTCCTGGGAAAGGGTCTCACCGGGAGAAATGCAATGTTGGGTATGGTGATGAGAGAGAGAGAGAGAGAGAGAGAGAGAGAGAGAGAGAGAGAGAGAGAGAGAGAGAGAGGAGAGAGAGACCAGGTTATCAGAGGAGTGTGAAGACAATAACGCAATCTGACATTTCTGAAACAAGACCCCCCGGTTGCCATGGCAACGACTCATGTGGGAGCAGCTCCCAGGAGACGGCTTCGAGATGTACTATAAATGATGTTTGATTAGAATTTAAATCATTTAGGCAGAGAGAAGATAGGCCTTTTGTCAGCAAGGGGGCCTGGGGGGGGGAGGGGCGGGCGGGCAGGGGGAGGGGCGCGGGTCCTGGTGCCGGCGGTGGAGCCCAGTGAGGTCGTCCGGGTTGATTACTTTTGCCCTGGGCTTCATTCCCGTTTACTGTAACCTTTCCGCGGTGGCCTCGGGGACAAGAAGGGCAGGAGAGGGGAGGCCTGGGGGGACCCAGGGGTGCGAGGGGAGGAAGAGAGGGAAGGGGATGGGAGAGACTGAGAGATGTGGGGAAAGGTGGGCAGAAGGTGAGAGGGAAAAGGGAAGAGAGGAGAGAAAAAAGAAAGGGAGAGAGAGAAGGAAGAGGAGAGAAGAAATAGAGAAGAGAGAAGACGGGATAGGAGGGGAGGGGAGGGGCGAGGGAAGGAGACAGAGAGGGTCCAGGAGACGCGGAGTCACAGTCAGGGGAGAGCAGAACCGACTACCCCATCATCACTTCCCAGCCTCTGAAAGCACTTCAGGTTTGGGGGTGCCCGGAAGCTGAGGCATCTGCACTAGGGGCACACTCAGCCTCCACCTCCCTCTCTCTGGCTCCCCAGCAGGGAAAGACCCAGGCCTGAGACTCCCAGCAACATCATGGGGATGGGGATGGAGGGGAGACCCTGAAGGGAGACACCTCGGTTTCAGTCATCCGAACTGCCCGGTAAAACCTTAAACCAACCTCTTGGCCGAACTGGAGCCTCCGTTTCCCCGTTTCTCAAAGAAGAAGTGACCAGGCAGAGGGACACATGTCTGTAAACCCCCCAGCACTCAAGAGGCAGAGGCAGGAGTGTTACCGCAGATTTGAAGCCAGTCTGGTTGACAGAGAGATTTTCGAGCCAACCGGGGCTACATAGCGAGACTTCTCAAAAAAACATAAACAAAGACATAAATTAATAAATTAATAAAAATAAAGCAAGACGTGTGAGCTACTGCTGTTTGTGTGTAGTCAGTCAAGTCCCCCCTCCACCATCTAGATGTGTGTGTGTGTGTGTGTGTGTGTGTGTGTGTGTGTGTGTGTGTGCATGCGCGCGCGCGCGTGCGCGTGATTTATTTGCTGGCCTTTGGAAACCGAAAGATACCATGGAAATATTAATATTTAATCTCTGGGTTCTTTTTTTTAATGATAGGTAGCCCTCTGCCTGCGACCCTTATTTCTCATGGCAGCCATGTGCCAAACATGAAGAGTGGTCACCCTTTCCAACAAAGCACAAGGTCTCTGGTTTACACCGGTCCCCACTGTGCCCTGTTACCTCACACCACTCTTCACTTCCATGTGCCTCCTGCCTGCCCACGATGGGCTTTGAACCCACAAACTCTGCAAATGACCTGCAACTTCTCATGACACTCGTAATCCACTCACGTGGATTGGGGCGGGGAGGGGGGGAACGGCTCCCTCGGTCACCACGGTGTAAGACAGGGTACCTACGGTCTGTGCAAAGGATACAGCCACACTCGGGTACACAGCAGGTGCTCAATGGATGCTTAATGGATACAGGAAGAAGAGCTAACATGGTCAGGGAGACTGAATGACTGAATGGGAACCATGATGGGATGGTCAGGCTAGTACCCGTGTGAGAGGAAAACATGCACCACCAGGATTAAAATGACCTGACTGGGCCTGAAGAGATGGCTCAGTGGTTAAGAGCATGGGCTGCTCTTGCAAAGGACATGAGCTCCATTTCCAGCACCCACATGGCAGCTCACAACCGACTGTGACTCCAGGTCCATGACATCTATCGCCCCCTTCTGGTCTCCATGGGTATCTGCACAAAGTGGTGCACAGACATGCAACAATCATGCACACTAAACAAAATAAAAAATTTAAAAGTGTTCTTCCAAGAAATATCTTAAAAATGATTTGCTCGGGAGGTGGTGGTGGCGCACGCCTTTAATCCCAGCACTTAGGAGGCAGAGTCAAGTGGATCTCTGTGAGTTCGAGGCCAGCCTGGCCTACAAAGTGACATCCAGGACAGGCACCAAAACTACACAAAGAAACCCTGTCTTGAAAAACCAAACAAAAAAAAAAAAAAAAAAAAGAAGAAAAAAGATTTGCTTAGAAAGTCAAGGAGATGACTTGAAAAGTGTTTGCCATGCAAGCTTGAGGACCTGAGTTCAAATCCCCAGAACCACTGTGAAAGGCCAGACATGGTGGTGTGTGCTTGTAATCTCAGCCCCCAGGCAGCAGAGACAGGATGATCCTGGAGCCTGTTGGCCAACCAGCCTAGCCTAATTCGTGAGCCCCAGGTCCCAGTGAGAGCCCCTGCCTCAAAAAATAAGGGTGGTGGTGGCGCCCACCTTTAATCCCAGCACTCGGGAGGCAGAGCCAGGCGGATCTCTGTGAGTTCCGAGGCCAACCTGGTCTACAGAGCAAGATACATTACAGGCACTAAAACTACATAGAGAAACCCTGTCTCAGTATATGGGATGATGTGATGGCTCTGTATGTAAAGTGCTTGGCACACACTTACCAGATGACCCAAGTTCAATTCCCAGAACCCATGTAAGTTAGAAGAGTCGTTGTCCTCTGACCTACACACACACACACACACACACACACACACACACACACACACACACACACAATCTGCTGGAAGAATCTAGGCACCAGATGGAAGATATTTATGAGAAAGGGCCTTGCTGCTATGGGAGAGATGGCCAGAAGTTCCTGTCTCAGCCTCCTTCCAGCGCCCACCATCTCCTTCACCATCTGTATGCCTGATGTTTATCGGAACGCATGCTTGGTGTCTCCTTCCCCAGGACACTGTGACATCTGTGAAGAGAGACATCGCATCTGGTGTAGTAAGGGCTTTAGCTCCAGCATGCAGACATACTGAGTGCTTGGAGAATAACCCCTGATGTGTGCGTGGACGATTGTGACCTCCGTCTTGGCTCACACATTCCTCCCGTCTCCCACTTCTGCTCAGAGTTCTATGAGGCTCCCAAGAACAACCTGTGTTGTTATGTTCAGGCAGCTTGCTGTTGCATTTTGTTCAGACCTCTTCCTGGCATAAACAGTAGGTGATCAATAAATGGGATGGCCAGTTCATATACAGGAAGTAGCTATAGTGATTATGGAGCCTTTTGGCCCTCACTGAGCCTACTATATTGGCCACATCTACACAAACCCTCTTGTTAAGGAAAGATGCTTCAGCCTGCCCAGATTTAGTGAGCAAGGATGTCATGATTGATTAGTGATGCCTGCTATGGGCATCACTGGGTGGAATGGCATATCATCCCGAGACCAACGCTTCAAGCAGGGGTGGGCACCAGCCAGTGAGCAGTGTTGTGGTGTGTGGATGTCCGTAGACAATTCTGGAAACCTCTGCATTCCACAGCAGGTTCCAGAGACTCTCCACGAGTGTAGCGATAAACCCAGCAACAAGCTTTTAGCTGACAGGTTAGTCCTTGACACCTGATCCTTGTCTCAAGCTCTGCTTCCAGGTGAACTCGAGCTAAGACAGTGCTTCCATAGTAATTGATGCCTGGGACAAAGCAGCTTGAGCAAAAACGATGTGTTTCCTCATTGGCTGAAAAGTTCATAGTCTTACCGACAACTAGCTGCACTTCAGGGGATCCTGCTGGGTCCAGGCTCTAAAGCAGCAGTGTGCTTTCCTGGAGTGGCTTTGTTCATATGGTTGTCTTCTCATTCACTGGAGGAGCTGGAACCCCCACCCGCCTCACATCCAGGTGGCATTAATCAAAGCAAAAGAGGAGAACAGCGCTAACCCAGTAAAGTCAGCAAAAGCTCCAGGTGCCGTCAGCTCTGATTGGCTCATCTTGGGTCGTGTGGCTGAGGGGTGGGGGGCAGCAGGAATGCATTGGGTCCCTTCCTGTCCCAGCACCTGGGAGTGGAACCAGCCCCATCAAGGGCATGTGGTCTACAGAGAGTGAGTCGTGGTTCCCCTAAATAAATTTGGGGTGCTTTGAACCCAAGAGGGGGATAAAAAGGGGGAGCCCAGACTACTGTAGGCAACAGAGGCTGCCCAGCAGATGGGGCCTGGATCTGGATGCAAGGAACACCAGGCGGGCTGCCTGCCAGTCAGCGGCACCAACCCGCCCCCCCGCTGGGGAGGGGGAGGAATCCATGGGATCGGAAATCTTCAGTCAGGGAGCTTGTCTAAATTTTTGCAATTTCTATTTTCTTGGCTGCGGAGCCGAGGGAAAGCCAAACGGAAATAAAGTCCCTCTCAAACAACGCCAGCCTGTCGGCACCTCGTGACATGCCGCGGGAAGAGAGAAAGAGTCTTTTGTTGAAGGTGGTGGAGAAAGCAGGGGTGGGGGGCTGGCAGCCAAGGAAATGTAGGGGACTCCCCCCCCCATACACACACACACCGTGGAAAGAGATGAACAGGGGAGGGAGAGGGGCTTACCATGCCGGCGGGGACCCAGGGCAGATGTGAGGACTGGAAATCCCAGCTCTGTCACTGTCTAGCCGTGTGGCTTAGGTGTGTCCTCAAACTTCCCGAGCTTTAGGTTTTTGTAGCTATGGAATGGGGATAATTACATTTTATAACGCTCACACCCAATGACAGCTATGAAGCCATTAGCCCCGGGGTGCAAGGCCCCGGGCCGAGGGATGGAGAACTATTAGCTCTCATTAAGATGGGGTGCCCAACAGATTCCTGGCACTTGTCAACAGGTGCGGGTACTCGTCACAAGGGTCACGTATTTCCAGCTTGAGGAACAGCGGTGGGCTGAGTCCTCCCAAGCAGCACCAGACACCCCTTGCTGCTGTAGGGAGTGGCCATGAACTGGTGACCCACATTATGCCCTGGAGTTCCCTCCCAGTGGTGGCGGTCTCAGGCCCTCTGGTCAGGGAGTCAGCTGGCTCCTTCAGGAGCTCGAAGGGGGAATCCGTTTCCCCATCTTTGACCGCTGCCAGAGGCCACCCACATCTCTTGACTTGCGGTCTCCTCCCTCCTTCTCAAGATCGGCAACACTGCTTCTTCTGATCTCTCTGCCTCCATTGGTACATCCCTCGCTCTGGCCCTGCTCCTCCTCCCCCTCCTCCCTCTCCTCCTCCCCCTCCTCCCCTCCTCCCTCTCTTCTCTTCCTTCCTCTCTTCCCCCTCCTCTTTTCTTCTCCTTTTCTTTTTCCTTCTTCTTTGGAAGCCAAAGTCTCAGTGTGTAGCCCAGGCTGCCCCCAACTCACAATCCTCCTGCCTCAGCTTCCCGGTGCTGGGATTCTACCCCCACTTCCCTCCTTCCTCCTGTGAGGACTTCCGGTGGTAGTGGACCCTCCTGTATACATCAAGATCATCTCCTTATCTCAAGACTTGAAACCTGGTCACATCCACAAAGTCCCCTCTGTGTGTCGGGTGACGTCTTTGCAGGCTCTAGGAGCAAGGCTGGGGTGATGTTAGGGGATCAACCTGGGCAACAGGAAGGATGCTTGAGTCACCGAGGTTGGTCTCAGGGAGACAACTGGAGAAGCACAGCGATGCCATGGCTTGCCCAAGGTCACCCAGACTGTGAGTGGCAGAGTTGGAGCTGAGCCATATGCCTGAGCTCTGGTACCTCTGGGTACAGAAGACCCATGGGAAGAGATGGCTGGCCAGCGTTAGGCTATGACAGATGAGGCTACACACTAGAGGTGCACAACCCTGGTGCACACCCTGGTCCACAGACATTGGCCTCCACATCCTTGGTGTCAACTACTGACCAAATGCCAAGCTGACTCAGCCTCCCAGGGTCCATCTCCTTAGAGGTGGGGGATCCCCTGTAGTGTATCTAGAACTGGAGGGGGGGCATTCGCATCACTGTAAAGGCAGGAGGGCAGCTGTGAGGAGACCCGCACAGACCACTTTTCCTGGGAGTCCAAGCTCTTCCTTCTCCCAACTGCCCCTGCCTCCCCTGCACCCAGGCTTTCTGCACTTTGTTCTGGACAACACAAGAGCCTTCTCTAGGGTCCTGTCTGCCCTTCTCATCCCCCGCAGCCACCAGACAGTTCTTGTGGGAGCAATCTGAATCAGTAGCTACCACCCCCAACGCTCCCCACCACAAGACCCCCACCTCCATCATCTGAAAAGCCCAAGAGCTATTGAGCTTCTGCCTGAGGCCTCCCTGGCCTGCCCTGCCCCACTCTGTGCCCTGGGCACCTGAGCACCCTCCCTCCCCTCAGGTCCGTCCCCTGTCCACCCCCAGCCTGGCCACCCATCTTCAGAAATCCCCCCATTGGACTCTCAATGTGTGCAAGTGGCCTCTTGTGTCCCTCTGCAAGAAACCTCTTTAATGCTTTGCCACCAGGTCATATAAATACACGGTGTTTTTTTTTTTTTCCTTCATGTTGTAATACCCAGTGGACATGACACAGTGTATCTTGTGTTTATTCCCAACAGGCTGGCGCCTCCCTGAGGGCGGGACCTCTGTCCAAGTGCTTCCACAGTGTCTATGTTCTTACTCGGTACCCAACGTTGGTATGTGGTAGCTGCTCAGTCAGTGTGCTTTGAGCTGAAAGAATGAACTTATTAATGAATGGGTGAATGAATGAGTGGATGAGGGCAGTCATCCCTGGGCCACTCCTCTGGGGTGGGAAAATGGCTTACCTAGATTGTCTGTGGACTGAGGCACGGGAAAGATGGCCTCTAACTGAATAGTATCTACATGGATGGGCCTTCTCTTCATAGCCCCCAACCCTCTTCCACCATGCAATCCATGAATAACTGGACAACATCAGCTCTGTCTGGAACGTTCTCTGAAATGGATTCTCTAAGCCGTGGAAATGCCTTCTGGGTGCCAATGACCAGGTGGCCAGTGAAGTGGCCAGACTCTCTGCATGGTGTGTTGACCATCAGGAAGCCATGGTGCCTATGCAGAGAAGACAGGGGTCTACATCTGTGCCTGGGCTCTGCCATCTACCAGCCACCACGATCACTGGGAGGTGCTTAGCCTCCCTGAGTCTCAGTTTCTTTATCTGCAGGCTAATTCTCCAGTGAGAAGTACACCATAAGCAGGTGCAAAGGGTTGCTAAACAGTGAAAACAGGCCCGCAAGGTCTTGGTTAAATATGAACTCCCCTGATTTTTAAGCACCGCAACATTTAGACTAAAGGTGTGAAGCCTGCCTGTGAGCAACCCTTAACATCCAAGAGTGCACAGGATGGTTATTTTAAGCCCTTGAAAGTAAATAACTGCCAACTGAGAAAAACTATCTTTTAAAATTGGTGGAGAAATAAGGACATTTAAAGACAAACTAGGCAGTTCATTGCCAACAAGACAACATGGCAGAAGATTCTCAGAGAAATATTATATACACAGCAGAGCAAGAAAGTCTCTTAACAGGAAAGCACAGGAAAAAAATAAATCTCAAGGGAAGACTGAAGAGAAGAGAGCTCAGGAGGAATCCATGATGGCCAACACAGAAAACCAGAGAAACCCTGATGCTCATAGGGAGAAATTGAAGAACAAATAACAATCCAACCAGAAAAAGCAACCAACAAGATAATTGGAAGGATAAACAGCTCTCAAAATAATCCTAAATGTAAAGAGACATGGACTGGTTGACTGGAGTGACAAAAATAGATCCAGTTTGATGTGGCCTCTAGGAAACATACCTCACTAGCAAAGGCACTCACAGACTGGGAGCCAACAAATGGGAGCCAATCCTTCAAGCAAATGGAAGCTGGGAACAAGTTGGCATTCTGTTCAGATAGTGGGTAAAGTTGATTTCCGCCAAACTGGGCAGAAGAGATAAAGAAGATGGCTGCATATATTCATAAATAATATATAGTAGGCTTAAACATCTATGTGCCAAACACTGGAGCTCCCAACTTCATAAAATGAACACTAATGGGCATAAAAGATCACACGGGACCTGACATAGTAATAGTGGGTGATTTCAATACCCCATGCTCATCTCTAGATCAGGCATATGAACTAAAAATCAACAAAGAAACCTCAGAGTTAAACTACAGCACAGACCAAACTGTTTTGTTCTAGATGGGAACAGAATATTCCATCCAACGGCAATAGAATTCCTCTCAGCAGCTCATGGAATCCTCTCTAAAGTAGATCACGTTCTAGACCATAAACTTAAGTTGTAGCAAATAGGAAAGAATAAAAGCAATCTCTCACAGCTTATCAAGTCATACTCTAAGAAAACAAATGAAAAAAATCAACAGCAAGAAAAGCAATGACTACACAGAGGCTGAATAATGCTCTCTTGAGGGACCCATAGTCATGGAAGAAATCAAGAATCAAATGAAAGCAAAGGCTTTTGGATACAGCTAGGGTGGTTCCAAGAGGATCTCAAACAAATAACCTAATGATGCACCTCAAGGGCTTAGAAAAACAAGAATGAGCCACACCCCAAAGGACTAGATGGTAAGAAACAATATATATAAGGGCAGAAGTTTTGAAATGGAAATGCAATAATATATTCAACAGAGAGTTGACATTAGAAAAATAAGTAAGATTGACAAATTCTTAGCCAAACTAACCCAAAGAGAAGGAACAGATGAATAAAATTAGAGATGAAAAAAGGAGAGGTTATTACTTGTGCCAATGAAATCCAGAGAATAGTTAGAGAAAACTTTGAAAGGTTTATATCCCTAAAATCTAGAAAATCTGAAAGAAATGGATAAATTCCCAGACACACATGACCTCCTAAAGTTGAATCAAATAGCTCAGATGGAGCCAAAATGATCAATGAGATTGAGCCAATAACAAACACTCTCCCAATCAAAACCAGTCCAAGATCAGATGGATTTACTACCAAGTTCTACCAAACCTTTAAAGAAAAGTTAAAACTTGTTGTCCACAATCTGTTCCATAAAATGGAAATGGAAGTAAAACTATCCAAACCTTTCTACAAAGTCAGAATTTCCCGCATACCAAAACTGGAGAGGTGGCTCATTGGTTAAAAGTACTGGCTACTCTTGCAGAGGACCTGAGTTCAGTTCCCAGCACCCACATGGCTGCTCACAACAACCTGTAACTTCAGTTCCAGGGGATCTGACACCCTCTTCTGAGCTCTAAAGCAGGGGGTCTCAACCTGTGGGTTGAGAACAGGTTACAGTTATGAGGTAGCAATGGTTGGGGGTTACCACAACATGGGGAACTGTATTAAAGAGCCACAAAATTAGGAAGATTGAGGACCACTGCTAAAGGCCCTGCATTCAGGTGGTGTACAGACACAGATGTAGGCAAACACACACACACACAAAATAACTTTTCATTAAAAATAACTGGTTAAGGACACAACAAAGAAAGACAACCCTAGACAAGTTTCCCTGATGAATATAGACACAATGCTCAAATCAATTCTTAGAAGTTGAACTCAAGAACAAACGAGATTCAGCACTTTGACCAAGTGAGTCTCATTCCAGGAATGCAAGGTTGGCTCAAAATACACAAATCACTACGTGTGATTCAGCACATAACTCAACCTCAAGAGAGAGAGAGCAAGCCCATGTGACTGTCTCAGTTGATGCATAAAAAGCCTTCAGTGAAGTTCAACCTATGTCATGGTAAAAGCCCCGTAGAAACCAAGACTAGCAAAGCACACCTCAACAGAATAAAGGCTATATGGATGGCAAACCCATAGCCAACATTATACAAAATGTGGGGCAATGGACCGTTTTCTCTACAGTCTGAAAAGGGACAAGGATGGTCCACGCTCTCTGCTCTTATACCGTGCTTGAAGTCTTGGTGAGATCCATAAGACAAGAGAAAGAAACAAAAGGGTTGTAAATGGGAGAAGAGAAGTCACATTATTCCCATCTCCAGATAACATGACCCTAAAGATTCCCTGGGAAAACCCTTAGGGCTGACAACACTCTTAGCAAAGTAGCAGGACACAAAACCGGCACACAAGAGTGAGCAGCTTTCCTAAAGGCCAAGAATGAACTCAAAGAGGAAGAAGTGTGTGTGTGTGTGTGGGGGGGGGGGTGTCTCATTCTCAGGACCTTAGAAACAAATCTAGACATAAACCTAACTCAGGAGGTGAAAGACACCTATGAGGTAAAGTAGGACACAAAAGAAAGAATTTGAGGATTCCAGAATATGGAAAGGCTTCCCGTGCTCATGGATAGGCAGGATTCATGTTGTGCTATCATTGACCCCAGAAAAGTCACTCAACCCCTTCATGTCTCTGCCTTCCATTCTAAATGGAGACAATGATCACTCAGTTGGGGCTCCCATGTTGACTGAATGAGAAAACCCGGGGAGGTGTTGAGCGCCTCATGACTAGTATGGAGCAAGCATTGGGTGAAGGGCATCAGGTGGTGAGGCGGCCTGGGGTAGAGAGGAAAGGTAATCCAGGCAGCCGCGACAGGTACAAAGCCTGAAGGACAGACCAGAACGATGGATTTAGGCAGCAGCTGGATCCTTCAGGCTAGTGCCCAGAGGACAGCCAGTCCTAACCCAGTCTGGGTCACAGCCCAAGCTGGGAAAACCCATAATTTTAAAAAAAAAATTGCACGTACTCGGGGCTGGAGAGATGGCTCAGAGGTTAAGAGCACAGACTGCTCTTCCAGAGGTCCTGAGTTCAATTCCCGGCAACCACATGGTGGCTCACAGCCATAATGAGATCTTCTGGTATGTGGGCATACATGCAGGCAGAACACTGTATACATAATAAATAAATTTAAAAAAATGCACGTACTCACCCAGTTCATACCTGGCTCCAGAGGGGTCGTGGACCACAGATTCTCACTCGTGGCACCATCGACATCCATCGTGGAGGACGGCCTGCACACTATAGGGGTTGAAGGAGCACCCTGGCACCACTCACTGCCAAGGACGTGTCCTGCCCAAGTGGTGATACCAGAATGCCTCCGGGCACTGTCAGGCACCGTCGTTTCTAGAAACTTGGTCTGACTCAGGATGGGTCTGTGTGGCTGCAGCAAGCCACGCTGGTACCCGCTTCATAATCTCCCTCGGGCGCTGCTGGCTGGGAGTCTCAGCCCCATTTGTATTGCAAGACAGGCAGCGAACCCTGGGCCTTGGGTCGAGGCCTCCAGCATCTTGTATCCTTCAACTTTGAAATAACTGGGAGCCCTTTGGGTCCCCAGGATTGCTTGCCCGAAGCAGAGCTGAAACTTGCACCCAGGGGACCAATCTCCAGGCAGCATTCAGTACCATCCATCCCTGACTACCCCAGGATCAGTTGACGCTGACTGTCAAGAGATGATGCCATAGGAAGGGACCCTTGTTTTGTTCTTTGCTTTTCTTTGGACACTTCCCAACCAGACTCCCTGAGGCCACGGAGGCTGACTCCCATCTACGGTGTGGTACCTGTCATGCTGTGGGGATGGGGTTTCTTCCTCCTTTGTCTTTCTTTTTTCATGTGGTGTTGAGGCTCTCACATGCCAGGCGAGCATTCCACCACTGAGTGACGGCCCCAGCCTTCTTTTTTATTTCCTATTTTGAGAAACGGTCTGTGTCGCTCAGGCAGGTCTTAAACTTAGGATCCCCAAACCCCAGCCTCCAAAGCAGCAGGGGTGACAGGCTTGCACCCCCAGGCTGACTTATCACCTCCGTGGGTCATGGCCCAGGGGCCCTGGCCAAACAGGAGCCCCCGGAGACAGTGTCTTCTGGAAGCGCTGCAGCCACGCTCATGGTCCCCGCGGCCCCAGGGATACAGGAGGCTGTTTGACTGAACCACGCTGTCTTCCCTCCCCCACAGGACAGACACACTGGTGACAGCTGGGGGAGGAAGTGGAGCTTGAGATCCACTTCAGTGACACCTTGATGGACCTATATATCACCCAGTATAAATGGAGCCACTCCGAGGAGTATCGACAGTGGACGAGCATCGGTGCACGTGTGGATGGCTGGCTGATTCATCAGACCCCACTGCTACCCAGATCTGGGACCGCTGTGGGCCCCAAGTCATGCTCCAGCGGAGCACTGTCCCCTCTGCCGCCACCGCCGGTTTAGAGATCAGATCTGATAGTCTGTCCTCTTCTGTCTGTGACCCTTCTGTCTTGGGGTGAGGACAGCAAGGACGCTTACAGTCTTGATGGCCGAGAGGGGTGCTGGGTGGGGCTGGCAGGGGTGGCGGGCGGACAGGTCAGGGCCATCCATGGTCATTACAGAGGATAAGATCTAGATGGGTCCAAGACAGATGGCTGTGGAGGAGGCAGTTCTGCTCCTGAGAGCCCCGGGCTGGAGCCTGGGGACTGGCTGGATGCAGCTGGCATGGACAACGGCGGTGTGTGACTTAGGGGAGGGTTCGAGGCAGGACCAGAGGGCCCTGTCACACGGCTCCTCTTCACTCACTTCTAGCCTTCCCCTCTCCTCCCTCCCTTCCCCTCCTTCCTTCTCCTTCTGTTCCTCTCTGACCCCCTCTCTTCTCTCTACTTCCTGACTCTGTCTGACTCTCTCATACCTTCTCTTCTGTTTCCTTCTCCTTCAGTCCTCCTGTCCCCCCACCCCCCCGCTGGGTTCTTCCCCTGTTCTCCCTCAGGTGGGTGTCTCTGACTAGCCTCCATCCCTGCTCCTCTCCCACACTCCCCTTCTGCTCTTCTAGAGTCATGGTGAGCATTGGGACTATTTCACACTCAGGATGTCGCCTGACACTCTTTTGGGACATCTGCCACTGTGGTGCTGTCCTCACGTGGGAGGGAGGGATGGAGGGAGGGATGGAGGGAGGGATGGAGGGAGGGATGGAGGGAGGGAGGGAAGGAGAGAGGGAGGAGGAGGGAGGGAGGGGGGGAAGAGGGGAGGGAGGGAGGGGGGGAAGAGGGGAGGGAGGGAGAAAGGGAAGGAAGAAGGGTGAGGGAGGGAGAAGGAGGGAGAGGGAGGGAGGGGGAGGGAGGGAGGGAGAGGGAGGGAGAGAGGGAGGGAGGGAGGGAAGGAAGGAGGGAGAGGGAGGGAAGGGGGGAGGGAGGGAGAGGGAGGGAGGAGAGAGGGAAGGAAGAGGGAAGGAGGGAGGGAGGAAAGGGGGAGGAAGGGGAGATGAGGAAGGGAGGGAGGGAAGGAGGGAGGGAGAAATCCTAACCATTTGTACCTATGGGCAGAATAAATGCTCAGTTCTGGGTTGGGGCAAATAGATTTCCTGGTTTCTGTGTTTGCTGCTTCCTGCATGGTCCACACATCGGCCCCAAGAGGAATGCAGTCTCAGGCCACGCACCACACCCAAGATCTACCAGATTATGTTCCACACTCACAGGAGAATCATTTCACACTTGCCTAAGTCTCAGTTCCCTCCTCTGGAAAGTAAAAGGTGAAAAAGTCCTTATGGCTTCATCATAGTCCTGGTGGGAGAGCAGACGACTGGATTCGAACTCTGCGGGGCTGTGCATGTCAGATGCCACCAGGGTCTTCGCAGGTGGCTGGAGGTTTATGAGACGAGGCCTGTGTCAGCCTCCTTCCACCTAGCCGGTCCTCCCTGCTTCTCCACCCCTAAATCCGGCCCTTCTCCCACTCCCACCTCCCTCCCTCCCCCTGCCAAGCACCACTGCCCAGATGTTTGTTTTTGTGACTTGAACTCACATATCATGGGTCTGTCTGGAACAGAATGAGTGAGAACTACTTGGATGTGAAGGTGGGACCACTTCAGACAGGCTCATGTCATCCACACGTAGATTTTTGTCTCGCTGCAAATGACCGTTGGATGCAGACTTCTTGATCAAACACATCCCTGAGCTGGGAGGTGTGGGAACCAGAGAAAGAAATTCACATTTTTTTTTTCTCTCCACCAGAGCTAGCCTGCATCCTAAACTGCCTCTTCTATGGGCCCCCTGTGGGGATCACATCCAATTACAGATGGACCTCAAAGTCCAGCGTCCGCTGTCACAAGCCTGCATGGCTCTGGAGGCCCCCACAGGAGTGCGTCGGCGTTCCATGGATGTTTGCCACGTACCGAGTGTGCACTGGGCACTTGACAAACATTTTTATGGGGTGACTGGGGGATGGTGTACAGCATGTGGTTAATACATTTCCTGAGATGAAACACTCCATCCACTGTAGCCTCTTCCTTTGGTTTAATAACGACCGCATTGAACATGCGGGTCAGGTGTATCTCTGCCCATGCTGAGGGTGGCCCACGAACAAAATATGATCAGAGAAACTGGCATATTCCACCACAGAGCAGGTGTCCGGGAAACAGGTGCACATATTGGACTTGTGTGGACATAGAGGTATGAGCGTGCCGATTGCAAAGCTTCCCTTGATTTTTAGAAGCATTGCAATATGGGTGGGGGTCTGAGATACGACTCTGTGTGTAGAGTGCTCTTTAGGCAACCGTGAAGCTGTGGACTCCATCTCGAATGTCCTATAAACTGGGTTATGTGGTGCACGCTCACAATCCCAGCACTCGGAAGGCAGAGGAAAGAAGATCAGAAGTTCCAGGTCAGTCTTGGCTACAAAGTGAGTTCAAGGTCAGTCTGGGCTACATGAGACCCTGTTTCAAAGAATTGCCTCCTCCTCAAAACAAAAAACAAAAACAAAAATGAGGTGGGGGGGGGTAACATGTTTGAGAATTAATGACATAAGGGAGTTTTTGCCCAAGTTAAAAACTACAAACAAACAAACAAAAAGAAAGAACGCTTTCATTTTCAGATGAAGAACTTGGGGCTCAGAGGGCCAAGATTACCTGTCCAAGGTCACATAGCCGAATTGCCACTCTGACCTCTCAAGGCCATGTTGCCTGCAGGTTCACACAGAAGGATCTGCTGTGACAGCTGTAGAGGGTTCGAAGGAGAGACCGCCTCCATGGGCCTCCCTCCACACTGCACCCCACCCTCAAAGAGAAGAGGTCACTGTTATTGTCATCCGTGACAATCAATTTCTGGCTTCTGATGCCAGTGGGAGACAGTATCAGAGGCCCGCCACACTGCTTGACAACCTGAGAGACCATCCTGGTTTACAGACTCTGGTCTGGCTGCCAATATCCCCAGGTTTTAGTTTTTTTATCTTTTCCATTTTCATTTGTGTGTGATGGTCCTGTGTGGTGTACGCCTGTCTGCATAGTATGGGGACAGGTTGTGTGTGTGCCTGTGTGCACGTGTATGGGGAAGTCCGAGGCTGAGGCTGGGGAGCACCCTCCATCACACCTCCACCTTATTCACTAAAGCGGTCTCCCTCAGCCAAACCGGAGCTTGCCAATATGGCTAGTCTTGCTGGCCAGCTTGCTCTGAGGATCCCTGAGTCTGCCCTCTGAGACTGGAATACAAGTGGCCCATCACACTCACCTGGCGCTTACATGGGTTCAGAACTCTGTTCCTCATATTTATGCAGCACAGGCTTTAACCCATGTGTCATCTTCTTAGCCCCTTCCCCAGGTGTTAAAAGACACTCTGCAGGGCTTTACCATGGTGCTGGCCATTTTGAAACCTTCAGACCCATGCAATGGCCTGTGTGAAGAGCCTCCCACTTGCCACGTAGGTCTCCTGTGTATCACTCCCTCAGAGAGTATGGTGAGGTCTCCGTTAGTTGGTTGTTTCTCTCTAGTGTATGGCCATGTCTCACCCTCAGTGTGGCATCAGTGTGAGCTGAACTAATATTAGTCCTTTGTTGGCTTGTCTGTGATCTGTCTTCGTCCACTCAAATGCCAGCCTGTGGGAATGCCAGTCTATGGGAATGTTAGCCTATGGGAATGCCAGCCTATGGGAATGCCATTCTACTGGAAATGTTAGCCTATGGGAATGCCAACTTATGGGAATGCCAACTTATGGGAATGCTGGCCTATTGGAATATTATCCAATAGGAAGCCAGCCTATGGGTATGTTAGCCTTTGGTAATGCTGGCCTATTGAAATGTTGGTTAGCCTATGGGAATGCTGACCTATAAGAACGTTAGCCTATGGCAATGCCAGCCTATGGGAATGCCAACCTATGGAAATATTAACCTACAAGAATGCTGACCTATGGAAATGCTAACCTATGGGAATGCCAGCCTGTGGGGCAGAGATTCGATCTGCATTGTCTGCACTGGGTTGCAATGACTAGAAAAGCCTGATACACAGCAGTGTTACATCAATGAGTCGATCAGGATAGGATGGATGGATGGATGGATGGATGGATGGATGGATGGATGGATGGATTGGTAGATGGATGGATGGATGGATGGATGGATGGATGGATGGATGGATGGATGGTTGGTTGGATGGATTGGTGGATGGGAAGATGAGTGTATGAATAGATGGATAGATGAGTAAATGGATGGATGGACTTTAGACCTCCTGAGAGCTTGAGAAGAGATCACTTTTCTATCCTAGACTGTGAGCCCCCAAAGGAAGGTCACCTATGAAAACACAGCCAGTTTGAAACATCATTTCCTTGAGAGCAGAAGCAGAGCCTTTCTCAGCATGAAAGAAGAAACTTAAGGAACAAGCAGAAATGGCCAGTACAGTCACGTGGGTCTCTGTGATCTTTTAGGCAGACAGGAACAGTGAGAAAACGAAACATGGTAACCTACCCTCTCACACACCTTTCCTTGTTCTGTGGGACTACCGGTAGGAACCCTCAAAAACCCCAGAGGCCGAATTTCAGCCTTCTGCCCATGTCTCTCACTGGCTGAAGGCCAAGATCAGAGCTCAGGCCATAACAAGGGTCAGGTCTCAGGCTGCAGCAAGGATCGGGGCTGAGGCTACAACCAGGATCGGGGCTCAGGCTGTAACAAGGGTCAAGACTCGGTCTATAACCGGGATCAAGGCTCAGGCTGTAACAAGGGTCAGAGCTCAGGCTGAGGACTCAGGCTACAACCAGGATGGGTGATCAGTCTATAACAAGGATCAGGGCTCAGTCTATAACCAGGGTCAGGGCTCAGGCTATAACAAGGGTCAGGGTTTAGTCTATAACCGAGGTCAGGGTTCAGTCTATAACCAGGGTCAGGGCTCAGTCCATAATCAGGGTCAGGGCTCCGGCTGTAACCAGGATCAGGGCTCAGTCTATTACCAGAGTCAGGGCTCAGTCTCTAACAAGAATCAGGGTTCTGGCTGCAGCAAGGGCCGGGCCTTACTGTGGAGCCAGGATGAGGGTTACACCACTACGCTTACCCGACTCTGGACGCCGGAGGCTCACACCCCAGAATCTGTGTGCTGAGCACCGACTTAGCCTCGCCCAAGGTCCAGGTCCGCTGTCCTGCCTCTGCTTCCCCAGGAGGAGCATCCTTGCCTGGCCCCGCAGCCTCAGGCCCCCTGGTTGGGCCAGGCGTGGCCATGGGCACCTGGGCTCCAACTCCGCACCCCGAGCTTCCTTCCTGCCTCCCTCCCTCTGCCACCAGCTGCCGGCTCCGTCTGCTCGCTCCTCTCCTCTCCCCCTCTCTGCCTTAGAGACAGCTATAAGTCTCCCGTGAAATATATACAGTGTAAATATATAAAAAGCTTGTGCCTGCCTGCTGCTTATGTATTCATGAAATAGTAAATAAATTTTATGGGATAATTTGAAGGCTGCCAGGGAGCCGGGAGATGAAAACGAAGGCCTAATGAGATGGAATATCGGGGCAGCACACGCGATCGATCGGCGGCAGCGGCGGCTGCAGCCTCGACCAGGAGGATCCTGACTCCGGGGGGCCCAGGGCCACAGGACGAAGTGCTCTGAGGGGCTTCGGGGGTCATAAACCACAGCGTCCGGAGAGGGAAGCTGGTGAACCCCAGCAGAGAAGCTGCAGACTGACTTCTTCCCCTCGCTCTGCCAGGGATGCGCTGTGAACCAGCCAGAGTGCCTCCTGCGTGCCTCAGTTTCTCCACATGTCTGGTAAGGGAACGGACAATCCCCTGTGCTGGTGTCGTGACATGCCTGGATTTGGTAGCCTTCTCTCCACCACACTTCCACATGGCCTGAGCCATCTAGTGTATTCAGTTAAGGTTTGGTTTTCCTATTTCTCACTAACGATTGGCTGATTAGATAAACAAGAGAATGAATGAATGGATAAGCAAAAAAAGAAAAAAGAAAAAAAGAATTTTGCTCGCCCTTTTCTCCTTCACATCACCACTTTGGCGGAGCCTGCTTTAGACTCTATCAGGGCCATGGCTCCCTAGAGGTCATTTCCCAACAGCCACTAGAGGGCTCCAGTTAAAGAGATAATTTATGCCATGTCCCACCCACTACTCTTTCGTTCCCTCCTTCAATGCTGTCAGCTAGTGGGCTACCTTGCTGTTCTTGGATTGCACCCCAGGGCCTTTGCACTGGCTGTTTCCTTCTTCATAGCCGACTCTCCACCCCCAAATCCTGCTCAGCTACCTGGCCATCCTGAGACCTGTACATGAAAACCCAGCTGTCCACTTCCTCCTCTCTGGGCCCCTTCATCCTACTTACCCCCACCAGCCCTTCCACGTGGGCCCCAGGGGAGCAGAGGCTTTTGGGGTTTGTTCATTTCGGACCCCCTGGTTCCCAGAGCACTGTGTGGCATGCAGGAGACACTGTCAGTCAGTGAATGAAGGAGTGAGTGAGTGAGAGAATGAATAAGGGACCTTTCAAAACTGGTTTCGTCATATTTTTAAAGCTTAATTAATTAGTAATTATATAATCGTGCTGGGAATGGGTCCCAGAGCCTTACACACTCCAGGACTTACACACACCAGGCCCTACATACGCCAGGCCTTACACACACTAGTCCTACACACACTAGGCACACTCCCTGCCACTGAGCTCTACCCACAACCCTTCCTGTACTTTTAGTTTGGGGCGTGGTCTCACTAAGTTGCTTGGATTGTCCTTGAACTCCCTCTGTCACCCAAGCAGATACTGAGCTTTCACACAGTGGCCTTTGTGCTGGGTCACAAGAATGGGCCAGGCCAGCCTAGGGCCTGGAACTAGGAGAAAGGCCCACAGTAAAGATGACCACCGCTACACAGAGCCCTGGCCGACCTCAGAGGACAAACTCACCATGTAGTCAGGCTGCTTTCCAGCCTTGAAGAAGGAACAGTTAGGTTTTCCAGGAACACCTCCAAAGTTCTCCTCAGGGTCTGTGAGGTTGTCGGGAAGTCGATCTTGGAGCTGACTTCAATTCCACATGCTGTAGTTTCAGCTCAATCTTGTTCTCAGAGGGAGCCTGGCCCTCACACACCTGAAACCTAGCACCTCACACACCTGGCACCTCAAATCTGAGGTCTTTCTTAGCCTGCTGGAATTGGATTCATTAGCCTGGTTCTGTCACTTGCTTGACCCCTGAGCTTCAGGCATATCAGTAAGCAAGCAGAGAGGGCCACACCTAAGTAAACAGCAGACAAGCAGTAAAGAAGTAAAGCCCTGAGCTCTAGGCCAAACTCACAGTCAACACCCCATTACAGTAGCCAGAATCAGCACGGTCCCTGTTGCTTGTCCACCGGAGGGCCCCGGGCTCCCCAAGAAGCACAGTGCTAGTTGGTAATGGGATTTTCCCCATGTGGGCAAAGATGAATACACCCTAGATGTTGGCCATCCTGGCCAGAAACCGGTGAGCTCTGGGGACCAGGTGCCACCTGCCGACCGGCTTTCTCCACCTTCCCCCAAATATCTTTCACTTGTCTCTTTTCCCTCTGCTCACCCTCCTCCCTCCTGACGCCTTCTCTGCCTGGCAGGCAGCCGGCTGACCCTGTCTCCTCCTGCGGTGCATGCCAAGGCTGCGTCCCCGTTACCTTGGGCAAAGATCCCAGCAACCTTTTAACCCCTTCCCCCACCCACCCGGAGCAGGCAGAAGCTGCAGCAACGCCAGGGGAGCAAATCCCCAGTCCCCTCCCCTCCCCTCCCTTCTCTTGCTCCCTTCTCCTTCTAGGAGGAGGGACCTGGGGTCCTCTGTCCTTCTTCTACCCCCACCCCGACTCCACAAGGAATACACAAAGGAGCAGAGAAGGTGTTGAAAGCTAAAAGTCAGAAAGTGTGGGAGTCCTGGGTCACCCGCATGCTCGCTGTGTGACCTTAGGCAAATGACTGGACCTCTCTGAGCCTGTGACACCGCCTGTGAACTGGGCATCATCCATAGGTTCTACCTCATCCATCAGGGAGGCAGAAAGTGCTTTCGTTCTTCTCTTTTCCCCCAAACCAATCTTTACATCGATTCCTGTACCTCCACCTCCACCTCCTGCCGCAGCTCACAGGCAGCAAGAGAGCCTGACTGTGTCATCTTCCTTCACAGACTCAAGTCCCTGTGTGACCAGCACTGCCACCAGCCGCCGCAGGGCCCAGGCCTCCTGGCACGGGCACCCTGGAGGCTCTGGAGACAAACAGACAAGCCCCGTTCTCTTCTAGGTGAGCCATCCACACCTCAGCGTCGTCTGAGCAACTATTGTGTGCCAAGCTCCTTCCCGGCATCAAACCCAGCCTCGGGGAGGTGCTGCAGTGTTAAGACGAGTGCTGCACAAGTTGAGGGCCAGAGTTTGGATCCCTAGAAGCCACGTGGGTGTGGCAGCCAGCCTGAAATTCCATCCTGGGAAGGTGGAGACGGAGGATCGCCAGAGCAAGCTGGCCGGCAAGACTAGCCGTTTCTTCAAGCTCTGGGTTTGAGTGAGAGCCCCTGCCTCGGTGAATAAGGAGGAGCAATGAAGGGTGTATCCTCACACACATTCGAAAACGGAAAAGGAAATTAAGTCAAACATGGCAGTTCATCCAGCCACCGCCCAGTGAGCTCCTGGGTTGTGGTTGGCTCGAACTAACACCACATGGAAAGGCTGAGGGGTGCAGTGTGCCTTCCCAGCATGCTCTGGACAGATAGATAGATAGATAGATAGATAGATAGATAGATAGATAGATAGATAGATAGGTGGGTGGGTGGGTGGGTGGGTGGGTGGGTGGGTGGGTGGGTGGGTGGATGGATGGATGGATGGATGGATGGATGGATGGATAGATAGATAGATAGATAGATAGATAGATAGATAGATAGATAGATAGATAGATAGATGATAGATAGATAGATAGATAGATAGATAGATAGATAGATAGATAAACAAATAAATAAAATTAATCACACCATCTTCAATCCACATGGACCCTTCCCTTGTCCTTATTCTCCAAATAAAAGAGGATAGCTGTCCCTGGTAAGTCACCTTGAGGTGCTTAAAACAAGAGGGTTGTGCAAAGGATTCTATGTGGCACTATGCAGCCTTACACAGGATTTGACATCCGCGGACCTTGGCATCCACAGGGGGCCCTGGTACCAACCCCCTCTGTTTTTAGATATAGCTGTGACAGACAGACGGGGGGAGGGGGGGTCAGAAAACCTACTCTTGTGGGCAGGAGACAAGTGGACAGCTGAGTAAACCATGTAAGGGCTCACGTGAGACCTCAGAGAAAGTATAATGCAGGTTGAGGGAGCCCACGCGTGTTGTGGGGGGAGGGGCCGTACGCAATGGCGGTGAGCAAGCAAGGGTGTTTGCGCAGAGCCTCGGAGGAGCTGGGAGCCCGAGGAAGACAGTCGGGTAGGAAGTGGCGGACACAAAGACTCAGAATCCAGAAACAGCAAAGGGCTCCGGGAGTGGTGTGAAGGCCTAGGAGCCCAGTGAGTGGGAACAGTGGGGCTAAGCCTGCAGCCCAAGGCCTCCTGCGAAAAAAACGCTGAGGGAGCAGGGAATGCCAGGCAAGGGGGAGGCTTCTGGCTTGGCATCCTCGGAGCCCCGAAGCCCTTGTTATCTGGCTGTCTGACCCGCTGAGGCAGGAGAACTGTGAGTTCAAAGCCAGCCTGGGCTACACAGCAAGACCCTGTCAAGAAGGAGGAGGAGGAAGGGGAGGAGGAAGAGGAGGAGGAAGAGAAGGAGGAAGAGGAAGAGGAGGGAAGGAGAATGGGGGAAGGAGGGGGAGAAAGAGAGGGGGAGGAGGAGGGGGGAAGGAGGAGGAGGAAAAGGAGGAGGGAGGAGAAGGAGGAGGAGGGAGAAGAAGGACGGGGAGGAGGGAGAAGGAGGAGGAGGAAAAGGAGGGGGAGGAGGAGGAGGGGGAGGAGGAGGAGGAGGAAGAGGAAGAAAGGAAATAGACATGTGAACACTTCGTGGTGAGGTTTTTTTTAATGAGCTGAATCTGTGGTCAAAGCAGCCAGATTGGTTGTTACTTCCGCAGCCTGACTGACGGAAGAAAAATGGGGTTATCTTCCAGAGAGGCGGAAACATTCTGGATTATTCTTGAGGTTTGGTTGCTCAAGATTAGGCATTTACGAGAACTCAAAAATGGTCCTCTTGAGAGTTGTGCCTTAAACTGTGTGTTAACCAGACACGGCTCCTGTTAAGGAGGGAAAGGTTGAAGGAGTTGGTGAGGTGGGATGGAGGGAGGTTGCAGACACCTTCACTTGCATCAAAACCCGTGGACCGACAGGGTAGAGGGATGGACGGGTGGCGTAGCCTGATGCCCAAGTGCCTCAGGCTGTGAGCCGCTGCACCTAAGGCTCTTGTGCCTTTGTGTCAGATACGTTGCCATAGAGCTGCTGACTACCAGAGAGACCCAGCTCACAAGGCTGACCGCAGAACTACAGCCCAGAAGGGATGCACGCCACCAAATCTTCTGATAACAGTATACGTGTTTTTTTCATCCTTTTACATGACTGCATAGTATTCCATTGGGTGGGGGAAAAACAGTGTCTATTAGCCCAGATCTTATATGTACGGGCACATGAGACTTTTCTACAATGACACATTTTGGGTGTACCATTGCTTTAAAGACCGTGAAACAGAACCTAGCCCTTCTGCATAGATGAGCGGAAGGGGAGGGGGCTTCTCTCGTCACTACCCACAAAGCATCATTAAGCCCTGTGCTTCCCCACTCCAGCTTTTATTAAATTATCCCAATTTGTCCTTTCAAATAGATGTCTTTTCTTAAGTAGTGATTTACCACAATTAAGCCCCCCAAAATTAAATTAAATGAATTATGCCTCTCAGGTTGGGTGTCTGCAGGACCTGAGGCTGGATGCAACAAGGGTCTAGATGCTATTAAAAGCGAAGGCAGGGGGACTGTGTGCTGGGTTAGAAGGGAAAATTCATGGCTCCACTGATACGCCATGATAAATAATTATGAGTTATTAATTTTAAATTACATCTTTAATGCGATGCATGATTTTAATTCCCCTTACAGTATTAATATCGGACTGGCTTTGATTAATTTAAGGCAGAACAGAAAGGTGCCAATTAAGGAAGCTGGTTGGGAGCTTGGAGGTGTTTAGAGCTGTCTCCTGGTACCCCTCGCTGGGGACCCAAGGTCACTACTCAAGGGAATCTGCAGATCGTCCCCGGGAACCCAGGCTGGGCCATGTCAAAAAGAATGGGAGATGGATGTTAACCCTTGGTGTGTCTTCAGTGGAGGATGCAGAGAGAGGAGGCCCGATCTTGTGGCAGCCTGAGGAATATGCTACACAGCCGTTGAGTGGTTCCTCCAATGTATGTTAAGAGGAAATCTGACTGCTGTTCCTAGTCTGATCTTTGGAATGCCTTTTTTTTTTTTTTTTTTAAATCAGAAAAGCTTGGTTTACGATGGGGGGACGGGACAAAAAAGACAAAACCAAGGGATGGGAGTTGAGTCAAAGCCTCAATCTGTAGCCCAAGCAGGCCTCAAACTTGCAGCAATCCTCCTGCCTCTGCCTCCAAAGTGGTGAGAGGACAGGTGTATGCCACCATGATCCACTTTAAAAAGGAATCTGTGTCGGGGTGTGATGGTCCATACTTGGGAGGTTGAGGCAGGAGGACCTCGAAGTTAAGGTCAACCTGGATTACAGAATGAGATTGAGGCGCAAGGAAGGAGTGAGGGAGGAGGGATAGGAGGAAAGGAGAGAGGGAGGGAGAGGAGAACAGGAGACTGAAACTCATGATTTCACAGCCAGGACTTCTTAGATTGAGGGTAAATTTAAGTTGAAAGAAAAGACAAAGGGGCTGGAGAGACGGCTCAGTGGTTAAGAGCACTGGCTGCTTCTTCCAGATGGACCCAGGTTCAGTCCCCAGCACCCACCTGGCAGCTCACAACTGTCTGTGACGCCAGTTCCAGGAGATCTGATGCCCGCACAGATGCATACATGAAGGTAAAACACCAATGCATATAAAATAAATAAACTAATAAATAAACAAACAAACAAATAAATAAAAAGACAAAAATAAAGGGCGCATGAAGCCTGTCTTGCATTTGAGAACGGTCAAGAGAAACCATGATAGTGTTTTCAGGCAACGGAAGCTAGAGATTCTCAAGTGGCTGTCATCAATGAGTCCATGGTCTCCAACGGAGTCAGGGGTGACTTTCAACAACTCACAGTTACAGACGGTGCCTCTGGCCACCTGCCATGGAGGCCTCATTTTAAGTTAACGGTCAAACCAGCCAAGATCTGCTTTCATGGACAGCGCGGCTTGGACTAAAGTTATTAATTCAAGTTTTAGAGGTGTTTCTGGGGCCTCTGAAAATGGTTCTGATGGTTAGATGTTTGCTGAGCAAGCTTGAGGACCTGAGACTGAATCCTCTGTACCCACGAAAAAGCCAGAACTGGAGACGCACTTTATAATGGCAATGCCGCAGAGGCAGAGGCAGAGGCAGAGGCAGAGGCAGGAGGCTTCTCTGGCTTGCTGACCAGCCAGGCAGGTAGCATCAGTGAGCTCCAGATTCAGTGCGAGACCCTGACTCAAAAACTAAAGGAGAGACGTTATAAAACTCCAGACATTGACCTCTGGCCTCCGCGCCCCCCCCCCCACTCGCACAAACACATACACCACACACACACACACACACACACACACAAGCATGAAAAGATTCATTTGAAACACAACAGTGATGCAAGTTGGGAGGTGGCATGCGGCTGAGACAACTCCGCTGGCTGCGATCACTTCATACAGGAGCCACAATGGTAAAGATCCGATCGTTCTCTCTCCAACAGCACTGAACAGACATCCCAGCCAGGGCTCTGCGGTAATGAAGATCACTATGACCAAGGCATGACGGGAGTGCTGTGCTCCCACCCCCACCCCCACCACCATGAGAATTACTGCTGCTGAGTGACGGATGAGGCTTATGTCAGAAGTGCAACCCATCCAGGGCTTGGAGTTTCTTAAAATAAATCCGTAGAGTCTAGAAAACTGCCAGAATTGGGACAGGAAGTTGAGGGTGACCGTGGTGTGAGGGGCAGGGTGGGAAGGAGAGGACCAGGGCAAAGATAAAGAAGGCAGTGGGGTCTGGAATTGAATGGCAGTGTGCCGGAGGCTGAGGCAGGAAGATCTTGAGGTCGGGACTGCAGAGTGAGACCCTATCTCAAAACGAAACAAGACAGAAGTCAAGGAAACACCAGGGCTCGGTCAACACCAGCATCATGTTCCATTGTGGACCCTCTCCGCACAGATTTCCAATCCTTGGGTATCTGAGCCCGAGTCCTCCTAGGTCCTGATACAAACTGAAGTTCAGAGAGATACAGCAACTTGTTTGAGACCCATCAGCAATGCGACCCACCGTGGAATGGGTCTTTAGTAGTCTGAGATTCCGAGGGGCAGAGAGCTTTAGCATCAGGCCCCAGACCACACAGCCACCAACCAGACTGCAGGTGAGTTGAGCTGCCAGTCTGGGGACCACAGCTCAGTGTTTTGGTTCTCAGGCATTCTGGGTAGGACCCAGCTGCGTCACTGTCAGCTGGGGGGTGGGGGCGGTGGAGCAGGGAGGAAGTGTAGATGCTCCATGGGGCGTGGCCTCCCTGACCTGGCTCTGCCCAGCCTCTAAGCTGGGGCTTCTGGAAAGCCAGACCGAAGAGAGACAATCAGGCAAGGCCCCTGGGATGGATTAAAAAGGCAGGATCTGCCAGGTGGGCTGCTGGTTCATGGCCAAAGCTTGCTCCTCTAGAGGAATTAAAAATGAGTTCTAATTCCGAGTCAGAGGAGGGCCAGGGAGGCCAGCTCCCAGAGATAAGCCAGCCCGGCAGGTGCAAGCTTCCTGTGTCCCTCAGTGCAAGGGACACAGACACCACCGGCCCTCAGCTTACTCTCTGAGCCAGGGTTCAAGGCCAGCCACTGCAGAGCACTGTCTTGTACCAAATCTCATTGTCGCTGTGAAAGATGGACGAGGATCCCATGAGGAGGCTCGCTCACCCACTGAGGGAAGCCAGCCAGAGACAGGGCTGAACTCAGATTCCAGCTTGGCCCAGCTGTCTCCTGCCCCTTCACGAGCCTGTCTGCAGTGAGTTTTTTGGTATGTCAGTAAACTGCTGGCTTCCTCTTTCTTTGCAAAACCAGGGGCCGAGGACCACCAGACTCAAGCAGGCAATGGGCAGCGTGGTACACAGTGTGTTTTGGTTGAATAAGTGGGAAGAAAGTATGAGGGAGGGACAGAGTGGGAGGGAAGGAGGGAAGATATATTGATAGACGAATGAATGCAATGATAGATGAATAGATGGATGAGTGGAAGGAAAGAAAAGAAACATGGTAGGTAGATGGGTAGATGGATGGATAGGTGGGTAAGTGGATAGATAGATAGATAACTGAATGGGTAGGTAGATAGATAGTGGATGGGTAGACAGATGGATGGATAAGTCGACAGATGGGTGACAGATAGGTAGATGGATAGATATTGGATAAGTGGATGGATGGAAAGTGGGTGAGTGATGAGTAGATGGGTTGATGCAATAATGGATGGATCCATGGATGGATGTTGGGTGAGTAAGTGGTAGATGAGTGGGTAAATGAGTGGGTGAGTGGATAGGTGGGTAGATGGATGGACGGATAGTAGGTGGGATGGATGGATGGATGGATGGATGGATGGGGAATATATGGGTGGATGGAAAGATGGATGGATAAATAGATGGGGTAGATAAATGGACAGATGGATGGTTGGGCGAATGGTGACTGGGTGGGTGGGTGGGAGATGGATGGATAGAAGAGTGGATGGATGGATGGATGGATGGATGGATGGATGGATGGATGGATAGGCATATGGATGGAGGGAAGACACCTTAACCAGGCTCCACATGCCCTTGCTCAGACACTGCCTGTGTGCTTGGAATGAATGGTGATGTGTGCAGAGGGAAGATAGTGAGAAACAGCTCAGAGGTGGAGGTGTGGGCACATGCGATGGCCTGCCATCATCATGGGGGATGGGAGACCGATAGGTCTTGGAAGAGAATAGGGTAGACACTCCCAGCTTCTGGACTGACTCTGAGGTGCAGCACGCAGCAAGAGGCAGGTCAGTTCACCTCTTAGTGATGTCCTCAGATGGTCCTGCCTCCCTCGTGGGACTCATTATGCCTCTGCTCAGGCTGATCTGGCGACAGTCTCAGGCTCCCTGTCATCACAGCAGGCTGAGTAACAACACAGATGCCATCAGCCTCCACACTGTGTTTGGATCTCAGCTTTGCCATTTGCCTGCTGTGTGACCTCGAATAACTGTCTCACTCTCTCTGATCCCAACCTCCAGTCTGTCCCTTGGGGAAAACTACATGAGCACTGCCTTTGCAAGAGATGGGGCTGCCTAGGTAAACGGGGTTCATGGGGCTCTTCATAGTGCCCAGTGTACTATGTTGGCACAAACTGGGCAGTAGTGGCTTTTTGTGACCAGTAGCCCTTTAGCCATGTGGGGAAACATGGAGAAAAAAAAAAAAGAACAGATTGCTGGAGAAGGTGGGGTTGTAAATGACCAAATGGGAGCTGGGGAAGATGTCTTCTCAGTAAACATGAAGACCTGAGTTCAAATCCCCAGAGCCCACAGTAGTGTGTGTGCCTATAATCTTAGTGCCCATGGGCAAGATGGGAGGTGGAGGCAGGAGAATTCCCGGAAGCTCGCTGGCCAGCTAGCATACACAGTGGTGAAATATAAGAAACTCGGTCTCAAATAAGGTGGAAGGGGAGGCGAACACCTAAGAGCATCATCTGATCCCCCCCCACACACACACACACACGCACGCATGCACGCACTCACTCATGCACGCACATGAAAACATGATTTAATTAAAGGAGGAGGAGAAAAGGAAGAGGGAGGAGGAGGAGAAGGGGAGGAAGAGGAGGAAGAAATGGCCAAACATAAGCACCAAATTCTCAACTGAGAAAGGCATGCTTGCCAAGAGCTGAGCTCAGACTGTGTCATGAGCCTCAGCTGAGCCGTGTTTTGTCTCTGTGTGTTGGAAGAGGTCCTACAGCCCTACATGTATTGGCTATCTAGACTCACATGTACTTCCTAACAAACATGCCCCCCCTCCTACACACACGGGACTCTTCTCCATTGGAACCGACTAATCTGGGATGGAGCAGGGACCAATGCCCTATGGTTGGGCTCATTCTCTGGGTCTACCTACAGACACCAAGGCTTCGGGGACAGTGTTTCCCTCCACTAACCCTTTTTCCCTCTCTGTGAAACGGGGACAGTTGTGGGACACTGAGGGGTAACAGGAGGCTGGCAAACACTGCATTTGGGGAGTGCCTGGCTTCAGAAGCTACTGAATGCATGCAGAGTCACACCACTGACTGTCCATGTTGCGTCCTGGGACTCAGTCCTCCGGAGCTCCAGGCTCTGGGTTGGGATTCCCAGCAGGAAAGGGCTTTGTGTCCAGGTTGGGCCCTGGGCGCCTGCTGACCATCTGCTGGGGGGAGATTTCTGCTTAACAAGCCTTGTAATCTTCGCTGTGATCACAGCTCCCAGCCGCCCTCCCTGGGCTCTCCCAGGGGCCCCAGCCTCTCTTGCTAAGCCTCTGCTACAGCTATGAATAGCTGAACACCTGACCCGCATTTCAATATGCTCTGGAGTAGCCCAGGAGCCAGGGCAGGCTCCCGAGCTGACTGCAGCAGCTTCCACAACAACGTTTACTTATTCAAGTCTTCCGTGCAACAAACATGTAACGAACATGCCTACTCCATGCCTGGCCAGACTCAGACATGGGGACATCTGGCTGCAGCTTCTGAACCCCAAGACCTTTTCGGGACCCACTTGTGACAGAGGGAACATTTGGCCAAAACACTCGTGAGGGTTGGTGAGCTGGCTGAGTGGGTAAGGGCACTCGTGGCCAAGCCTGATGACCTGAGTTCAATCCCTGAACCCCACGTAGAAGGGGAAGGAAAAGAGGAAGCATGTTGTCCTCAGACGAGACCCTGTGATCATACAGCTTCCAACTCTCTATCAAAAAACGCAGAGGACATTGAACAAGTTCACTAGTGACAAGCAAGGGGATGGGCATCTGAAGAAGGTGAGTTCCTGGAGGAGGCCATGGCAGACACCGGAGAGACAGGACAGGGCTGTGGGAAGGTCACATGAAGTTTATTCCCAGTCCAACCCACTAAAATCGTATTGCAGAGTCTGTGACATTTTGAGGCAAGGGAACAGGTCCCTATCCCCAGTAGGAACCAGGCATTGTCTACAGGCCACCTCTGGTGTCTGGGAGAGGCAGCCTTAAGCCTCGCCGTCCAAGGACAGGAGCGCCAAGTGCTCACTTACTTAGCACGTGTGGCAGCTGGGCACAGATGCACGGAACCATAGAGACCCCTCCCCCCATCACCATCCTCAGTTCCTTCCCCGCCCCTGGCGCTGCCCCAACCCAGTCCTGGGTGACAGCGATTGCCTGCTTCACAGCACTCCAGGGAAGTGTCTGGAAGCACAGCCTGGGCACCACATCCAGTTTCTAATGCTCCCTCACTCATAAGGTCTTGGAGAAACATCCTAACTCGCTCCAGGCCTCAGGATTTTGTGGTGGTTTTGGTTTTGGTTTTTCGAAACCGGGTTTCTCTGTATAACAGTCCTGACCATCCTGGAACTCACTACGTAGACCAGGCTGGCCTTGAACTCAGAGATCTGCCTGCCTCTGCCTCCTGACAAAGGCATTCGCCACCATGCCCAGCCAGCCAGGCCTCAGTTTTTTTTCATTCACAAAATGAGCTGCTCACTCTCCTGCCTGGTTCCCTAGGGTTTTGGGAGCTCAAAACCCAGACTCTCAAGGCCCAGAGCCCATGCCAGCACACAGTCAGACACTCCAGTCCGTTTCCTCTCCTAAGGTGAGGCGGCTCCCCCCCTCCTTTCCTGGGGAACCCTGAAAACAGACCACTGTCCCCTGTGGCCTTGGTTTCCCCATCAAGGTATCACGTTCAGCTCTGAACATCTCTGAAAAGCAGCCCACTGAGAAAGGCATTGCTCTGGCCATCCCAACCCTCTTCCAGGGCAGCAGGCTTCGGGATAGGGTTCGGGACAGGTGAGCGTCACCCCCCATTTTAATCAATGAACACACCAAGCTTCTGAAGGCTTTCCTTAGACAGAAAGGGGTTTGCCGTACCCCACCCCCCACCCCCGTATGATTCGACTGGCTTGAGTCCCCTCGACTCAAAGCCAGGATAGGTAGTGGCTTGGCGATACTCCCTGGCTGACGATGGTCAGATAAAGGCAGTTCAGCTTAGGATTCGAGGAGGTGGGGAGATCCGCTCCAGGGTGTCTGTGTCCCTGCAGACAGGCCAGCTGATACAATGCTGGGACAAACTCTGGGGTTCTGGCAGAGCTCCGGAACCCCAGGGGACTGGACCATGCTATGAATTCTTTCCCTCTCCTGGTCTTGCTGTATCATCCTCGCTCTGAGATTTCCCTTGTGCTCCCTAAATAAACCACTCCCCTGGCATTCCCCGCCCCAGGCTTTTAGGTCCAGGACAACCTTCAGAATGATCCCGTTCGCTTTTACAGATGACAAAGCGTCCTCTTACTAGGTCTAGGCAAGGCATGGGGTGGGGGGGTGGGGAGGGACTGCGACACCTGCCTGGCTGATAGTGTCACAGCTGCTGCCTCCCTGTAGGAACTCCTGCCCAGGCCGAGACTGGGATGGTGGGAGGTTGGAGCCAGACTGAGCCTGGGTCACAAAGCCCCCCACCGGCAAGGACACACGACCTGCCCTTTGGGTGAGGCCATGGGACAGACAGGGACAAGAGAGGGTGGGAAAGGTAAGCAGGAAGCCAAAGGAGGAGGAAGCCATGGCATTGGAAAGGGGAGGACTTAGAGCCACCCACACACAGCCCGCACGCTGGGTCTCAGGTGGCTGTCTGCTGGGGCCAGCCGCACCCTCCACTTCAGAGGCCCTCCAGTCATAATAGGGACATTGAGACCTGTCTTCCTGCAGCTGGGACCCCCAGCCGCCAAGACAGCCAGGCTGAGCCAAGGACCTTCTGCAAAGGCTGGGAGACAGAATAGGACCTAACCGTTGCACCCTGGAGGCTGGAGCAGTCTGCTAGGCGCAGCACCCTCCCACGGAGCTCTGGGCAGGAAGGAGGAATGCAGAAGGCCATTCTACCCTTGCCTCTTGGTGATGGGTCTGTGGCCATGAACCCTGCGGGTTGTCTTGCCGGGCCTCCTCAGCAGCCCTGCACTCCGTTTTCTTTGTCAGTGTCCCCCAGTATGGGGGTAGCTCCCACCGTGTCCCCTGCCTACCACACACAGGGCTGTGCAGTAACAGAGAACCCCAAGCTACCCGCTTGACACTGGTAAACTGAGCATCTACTATGTGTAGGTGCTGTACGACCCAGCAAATCTGAAGATTGACAGGTCCCCAGGGTCCCTGTGTGTAGAGACCACAGACCATAACAGACAAGAACACAGCTGATGTGTGCAGAGCACTGATAAGGGATTAACCCCGAAGAGGCCAAAACAGCGTGAACTTCTAAGACCCCCCAATCAGGGGAGAGAGGCCCATGAGGTGGCTCCGAGGATTAAGGGGCTTGCCACCAAGCCCTGGACAACCTGGGTTTGACCCCCCAGGTCCCACATGGAGAAGACAAGTGACTCCCACAAGCTGTCCTCTGACCTCCACACATGCATGTGAGCACACATGTGGGCATGCGCACAATAATTATATATATATATATATATATATATATATATATATATATATATATATATATATATATACAAAATTTAAAAAACAAGAAAGAAAAGCTTATAGGAACATACTGAAAAGATAGTAAGTGACCAGTGAGGAGCTCAGTCACCTCCGGGCTCTGAGGCCCTGTGGGCTGTGAACTGTGAAAATGTTACCACCGATTCTCTTACGCAATAAAATTGGGGCAGTGTTTAAGGATTTGGGCAGCTGCAAAAGCTAGGTAAAGCCTGACCCTCTCTCCACCCCAGCTCCCTCCTCTCCAGGAAGGACCTTCTCCTGCACTCACTCCACCACAGGGCAGGAGGATCTCGCTGAGTTTGAGGCCAGCCTGGTCTACAGAGCGGGTTCTAGGACAGCCAGGGCTGTTACACAGAGAAACCCTGTCTTAGGTTTGGAGGCAGGAAACCTCTTGGAGAAGTGATGGCCAAGATTGACCTGATTGCCACACACACAAGTGCACACTCCTGAATCTGCACATACAGGAGCCCCCCACAGGTATACACACACACACACACACACACACACACACACACACACACACACACACCTCCTGGCAAAGCTCAACGACTACTTCTCATTGGCTGGCATAGGTCATGTTGGTTACCCATGAGGCAGTCAGGGAGCCCGGGTGGGGTGGATTTCTCCTCTAGTTGGAGAGAAATGTGACCAGGAAACAGGGATGGGGAGACACAGAGAGAGCAGAAGGAGACCTACCAGGGGTGGGGGTGGCAGGGAGAGACTGTATCTGAAACCAGGTGGCTCATAAATTGGACCTGGATCAGGGCCGTCCTGGGGGACACATGAGTCACAGATGACACTTGAGAATTTCTACTGTTCATATTAAACAGCAAAGAGAAATGGGTGAACACGGTGTTTTTTAAGTACATCTTCCAGCCAGCGACCCTGTCTCAGTGAGCAGTGACTGAGGGTGGAGATTTGGCTCCACAGAAGAGCTCCTGACTGACCTGTGTAAAACTCTGGGCACTACAGAAACTGGGCTTGAAGGCTCACACCCAGAATCTCAGCACTTGGGAAGGAGAAGCAGGAGGATCAGGAGTTCAAGGTCATCCTCAGCTATATAGTGAGTTTGGGTACAGCCAAGTGACAAGAAGCAAGATAGATTATTTAGATAGATAGATAGATAGATAGATAGATAGATAGATAGATAGATAGATAGACAGACAGATAGATAGATAGATAGATTAGATAGATAGATACATACATACATACATACACACAGATACATAGATAGATAAGAAAATCAGGACTGGTAACATCAAATAAAGACAGCTGCTCACAAGCCTGATGCTTTTTTTTTATTTTTATTTTTTGGTTTTTTGGTTTTTTGAGACAGGGTTTTTCTGTGTAATAGTCCTGGCTGTCCTGGAGCTTTTGTAAACCAGGCTGGCTTTGAACTCACTGAGATCTGCCTCTGCCTCCTAATTGCTGGGATTAAAGGCGTGCACCACCACTGCCCAGCACAAATGCAATTTTTTTAAAAAAAAAAAAAAAAAAAGGAAAATCCACTCTCTGTATTTAAGATACTCTCTCAACATATTATCTAAAAAGCGTGTGAGTGGCCTTCTTCACATGGTTTTTGCTCCACTCTGGAATCCAGCTTTTTATTATACCCCACTCCCACCCCAGCCCAGAAACACATCTTTTCAGTATTGAGGGTCCTGGGTGACAAGTGACCACCCTGGGCCACTCAGCTCACGTAGGCATCACTTAAATTGTGATGTGCCAGCCCTCAGAAATGCAGAGTGCCAGGCTCGGTCTAGGACCTCCAAACCAAGCCCTCACTGGAGTCCATTCCCAAGGGACTCTGCTGTCTGGGACACACTGGTCCAGACCAGCCCTGTCTTAAGAAAATTCCATGGTGATGGATGTTTTCCATGGATGTGGGCTAGCTCAAAAGCCTCCAGTCATCCTTGCCCTCCACAACACTGGAAATAGAGAGTAAGTTTATAGATATAGATATAGATAGAGATAGAGATAGAGATAGAGATAGAGATAGATATATACATATATACATATACACATATACACATATAGATATATATATAGATATATAGATATAGATATAGATAGATAATGGGGAAAATTATAAAGGCCACTCCATGTAGTTAAAAGGAAGATTTATTTAGTGGATGACTTACAAATGAAGGAATAGATAGGTTGCGGGGGTCTGGAGAAGGTGTATCGCAATCCAGCAGTGTTCTCTGGAGCTCTGCTCAGTCAACCTCCACCGTCCAGGGTCCAGGAACAGAGAGAGCACTTGCCCATCCAGGTCTCGGGTCTCCAGACGCCTCCCTTGGCCCCACCTCGTAGGCATGACAGTTGCCAGAGTCTCAATGGGGGTTGGAACTTCCAGAACCAAGCTGGAATAGCTACCCACTACATATATATATATATATATATATATATATATATATATATATATATAGTGTTCAAATAGACAAAATTTGTGTTCAAATAGACAAAAGCATACTTGGAAAAAGTAGGCAGGAAGCTCCATAGATAGTGTTGGCTATGACTTTCTTTTCTTTCTCCCCACCCCCACCTCCTTTTTTTTGTTTGTTTGTTTGTTTGTTTGGTTTGAGACTGAGTTTCTCTGTGTAATAGTCCTGGCTGTCCTGGAACTTGCTTTGTAAACCAGGCTGGCCTTGAACTCACAAGAGACCCTCCTGCCTCTGCCTCCTGAGTGCTGGGATTAAAGGCGTGCTCCACCACCACTGCTGGCTAGCTATGACTTTTTGGATTTTGTCTAAGGAGGGGGAGGGGATCAAATGCAAATATATTCAGCAACATGGACAAGACATTTCTACTTTACTTATTAAATGTTGTTGTTGTTGTTGGATGCATGCATGCATGCTGTGGCATTCAGATGGAGGATGGAGAGCAGTTCTGTGAAATGGGTTCACTCCTCTCTTTCTATGTGGTAGAGCCTGGACTCCAGACTTGTGTGGCAAGTGCCATTACCTGCCTAGACAGCTTAGCTCCTTCCTTCCTTTCTTTCCTTCTTCCTTCCTTCCTTCCTTCCTTCCTTCCTTCCTTCCTTCCTTCCTTCCTTCCTTCCTTTCTAAATATGTGTGTACATGTATGTGTTCTTATGTATATGGCTGTCTTAGTTAGGGTTTCTATTGCTGTGATAAAACACCAACGACCAAAAGTGACTTGGGAAGGAACAGGTTTATTTGGCTTACACTTCCATGGCCCTGTCCATCATGGCAGGAACTCAAGGCAGGAATCTGGAGGCAGGAACTGAAGCAGAGGTCATGGGGAGCAAACCAGTCAGCAGCACTCCTCCATGGCTTCTGCCTCAGTTCCTGCCTTGAGTTCCTGCCCTGACTTCCCTGGATGGTGAACTGGGACCTGGGAGCTGGAAGCTGAAATAAGCCTTTTCCCTAAGTTGCTTTTAATCAAGAGGTTTTATCGCAGTAATAGAGACCCTAACTAAGACAATGGGTGCACATGTGTGTTGAGTGCCCCCGCCCCCGATCGATCATGGAGACCAGAGGACAAACTCAGGTGTCAACCTCCAGAGTGCTGTCCACCTTCTTTGAGACAAAGTTTCTCGTTAGCCCGGAGCTCACCAGTTAGACTAGTCTGTCAGTCCTATCCGGTCTCCACCACCCCTCCATCCCCCACCCCCGCCCCAGCACCGCGACAACATCACAAAGCACCACACCTGCTGGATCCAACTCACCTCATGCTTGAGAAGCAAGCTCCTTTGGGTGAGCCCTCTCCCCAGACCCCACTTCTTCCTTTCATCAGCCTGCAGGGAAGGAGGTGCAATGGCCATGTGGCCAGATTTGGAAAGTGAGTTTTGAGTCATATGAGCAAAACAGAATAGTTAAAAGTAACAACAATTCCCACGCCATCCTTGAGGTCCGTTTGTGAACCTGGGCTTTTACCCCATAAGATCCCAGTGAGGAGATGCTGTAGCCTGCATTCTCCAAAAGGAAGGTCTGAGAGGCTCAGAGAAGTGCAGACACTTGTCCAGGGTCATACACACCACGCTAACCTAGTGGTCATACATGACACTGTCTCCCAAGGCTAGGCTGTGATGGACCTGGTGTAATGGCAGAGACCTATCAGGACCCTGATGGGCAGAGGGTGTGAGGGGAATGGGGTAGAAGCCACGGCCAGGCCTGGAGATGCTCCTTGGAAAAGGGGGACCACCGAGATCCCTTTGGGGAGGCCTCTCTGTCCTCCAATTGGGCAGTGGCAGATGCCAGGCACACACCGAAGACCCAGGAGCCTTATAGTTACCTCTGCAGCGGCGGCGCTGGATCAGCTGCAGCTGCAGGCACTAGGGGACGTGAGTGGCCTCTTGAGCAGCATTGTGTATGTGGCCGGCTCGAGCCAAGGAAGCCCGGGGAAGCGCCCTTCCTGGTGCCTCAGCCTCAGGCCTCCACTGTGCGCTTGTATTTAATGCCTCGCTCCATTTCCGAGCGAGCCTGGGTGCTGTGTGTTTGTTTGTCTAGCGACAGAAGGCAGCCTCCCAGGGAAGGGCCCTCCCCTCAGCCCCCTCCATGCTCACACAGCCGGCCTAATGCTGCGTGGCGTGGCAGGCTGATTAGGAAGCAAGCTGAGGGTCTCCTGGCACCATCCACCGGATCAGGCTCTCCCCTGCCACATGAGCCAGCGTGAATCCCAAAATGGCAAAGACTCGGGGTACTACACACACACACACACACACACACACACACACACACACACACACACACACACACACACACCAATGAAGAGGCTTGGGAACTCTAGCTCCAACCTCACAGAAAATGAATAGCTGGCCACGGAAGCCGTTTCCTGTTTACCAAACACCACACGGCTGATTCCGTCCACGCGGGAGTCTGTGAGACACCTATCAGGGCTGGGGAGATGTCTCCTCAGTCATGCCTTGCTGGCATTAAAAGCACAAGAGCCCGAGTTCGATTCTCGGGACCCACCCAAAGAGCTGTACATGGAGACGCCAGCATCCTAACCCAGCACCGGGGAGGCAGAGGCAGGAGGCGATCTGGGGCTTGGTAGCCAGCCAGACTAGCCTGTTTGGTGAGCTCCAGGCCAGGGAGAGACCCTTTCTCAGAGGACATGAGCAGGTCCCTGTGGAGGTGTCCTTCCCCCTCCACAGGCATGTGCACACAAATGTACCTGCCACACAAACATGCACACACACACACACACACACACACACACACACACACGTTAAAAAAAATAATAAATCAAGATTAGAGACAGAAAAATCAGACTCCACCTACACTCCAAGCTACACAAAAGCAGCTGAGTTTCCAGGAGCATCTTTAACCCAAGATCCACACTACAAGGGCCTAGGAGAGCCGGGGTTTGAATACAGGACTGCCTAGGAAGCCCAAAACCAACTTAAAATCCTGCTGTTGAGAGACGAAGGGGCTCAGGGGTGTGAACTTCACGTCTACGATGTCTTTGTTGCGTGACTTTGGGGACCTCTTGGCCTCAGTTTCCTGATCTGTAGAGTGGGGATGATGAGGCCAAGCTTTCTATGAACAGTGTGTAATTGTTAGGAGACAGTGGGTGCACAGGAGGGGTGTCACAAACCGCGGGCGCTTGATGTGAGTTCACACCCCAGAAGTCTCTTCCTGGGTAAATCTCTAGTGCCCGGAAGTCACAGGACTCTGTTCCCCGAGGGAACTTGGTGTGGCTGTGAACACATGCGCCTCTAGGTGTAGCTAGTTCATTTTAGAGACATGGCAACTGAGGCTCTGGCTAGTTTTTACTGGTCCACTGACATCTGCATGTGGGGTGGGTCAGGTGCTGGCTAAGGAAGGTGTGAAGAGGGAGGTCTCTCTCTCTCTTTCTCTCTCTCTCTCTCTGTCACACACACACACACACACACACACACACACACACACACACACACACACACGGCTGCTGCTGTTGCTGATGCTGTTGTCATAACGTCCTTGCCCAACTGCTGGGGCCAACCATCACCATGGCAACCACCAAAGGCCAGCTGGCCTCAGGTGCAAGGAGGAGCTGTGGCCACCTTGAGCCCCGGCCCTGGTGCCCTCCTTGGCCCTGCGTGATGATGTATCCAACCTGGCGGCGGCCTTCGGAGGTCCCCGACTCTGGCAGCTGGGTGGAAGCAGAGCCCCTCCCTGAAGACAGACCCTCTGGTCCCCTCTGCATCTGCCCTGCATCCTCATTCTTCCTCCTGCCCTGAGGGTGCGATGCCCTCGGGGTCTGGGGTCTCTGATGGAGCAGGGCTGCAGACCCCATGCCTTGCCTTGCGAGCTGGCCCGAGAGCGCGTGCTGGAACACAGCTTAGCAGCCGGGCTCTGTGCTGCAAATATTAATTATCTGCTAACGACTCTCCAGGCAGTCATTAGACGCTGCTGCTGGCAGCTGTTCCCCAAACCTACCAGAGGCACCACGGGCGGAAGGAGCTGCCCGTGTCCGGAGAGGCGGAACGGACCCTGTGAGCAGGTGTGAGGCTGAGTGGCCCCCGAAGGGAGGAGCCGGCCAGGGGCTGCCCTCTTCAGGAGACAGGGTTAAGAAACGGAGTGTACGGCAGGCTGGGCACGGGGGAGGCGGGGGCACAAGGGGCAGAGGAGGATCCAGAAAGACAGGAGTGCAAAGCCCTACAGATGCCAAGTCTTTGAGTCTTGCGTCATCACATCACGCGCACTTAAGGAGCACCTATGGTGTACCTTGATGCCAGGGAATGCCAGTGGAGGTTTCTACCTGCAGCTCTATTGTCGTCCCCCACCCCCCCTATGAAGGCAGAGCTGCTTCTGCCCAGTGACCCTGACTCCTGCTCTTCCTTGGAAAATGCTCTCTGGTCCCTGGCTGCTGGTCCCAGCTTCACACAGATCCTAGGCTAAGGATGGAGCCAGGGCTTCATGGGCGAGATCTCAGGGTCTCCCACTTCATCTGTTCCCGCTATGACTGACGCGTGTGTCGTATTCCAACATCCGGGCACCACAGTTGACCTTGTGCTTTGCCACTGAATGAATGGGACAGCTTCCTCCTCAAGGTCCCTGAGAGGACAGAGGGGCCTGAGGGAGAAGGGCATCTCTAGGAACCAAATGATGTCTGGTATAACAGGGGTTTAAGTGCAGTGGCCAAGGCTCTGCAGTCCCCACCCCCACCCCCACCACCCCGATTGTCCGTGAGGGGAAGTGTCTGGAGGGGTCACAGGGCCACCTTGCTCCAGCAAAGGGCCTGGGAGATCAAGGCATGTGGTAGGGTGTGGCTGGAGTTGGTGACCACAGAGACCATCAGGATAGGGGCATCTCACGTGACCATCAGTGCCGGGTGTAGCGGCCCATATGTGTAAGGAGGCTGAGGCTAGAGGATCGTGAGTTCAAGGCCAGCCTGGGCTACATAGTGAGCACTTATGCTAAACTAAAATGAACAAGAGGAGCCCCAGAAGCAGATCAGGGCCAAGTCTCATGGTGGCTAAGGGGACTCTCATCGTCCACCAACAGGACCAGTCATCTGGGGTAGTAAGGGGTAGTAGTAGCCAGGGCCCAGGGTTCGGGAAGCACCTCCTCCTCCCTCCTCCTTTCTCCCTCTTCCCCCTCCTCCTCCCCATCTCCTCCTCCCTCCTCCCCATCTCCTTCTCCCTCCTCTTTTTCCCCTCTTCCCCCTCCTCCTCCCTCCTCCTTTTCTCTCCTCTTCTTCCCTCCTCCCCATCTCCTCTCCCTCTTTTCTCCTCTTTTTCTTCCCCTCCTCTTCCTTATCCTCCCCCTTTCCTGTCCTCCTCTTCCTCCTCCTCCTTCTTTTGCTCTTCCTCCCCTTCCTTCTCTCCCTCTTCCTTCCTCTTTACACAGACACGTAACACACACACACACACACACACACACACACACACACACACTAAGGCACACAAGTCTTTACACACACAGCTCAGGCACTTTCACGCACTCCCCGCCCAGAGCGAAATGCAGTCTGCTTCCAGCCCCTGCCTGCCTTCCCTTTCCCACCAGAGTGCCCACTCTCTGACCCTGTGCCCCTGAGGGTGGTTCTTCAAATCATGAACTTCAGCCTGTTTTTAATTCAGTCACAATGCTATGAAGCCACTGCCCCAAGAAGTTGTACACAATTTCATCACCTCAAAAGGATGCCTCCTCCTCTGCCATTACCCCAGTCACTGGCTACCCAAAATCTGATTTATGGGTTTGCCTCATCTGGGTGTTTCATGTCAGGTACCCAATTCATCTTTTGTGTCTGGTTCTTTCACTTATCATGTTCTTAAATGGCTTATCACGTAGCAGGGACTAGTTCTTTGTTTCTTTTGTGGCTGTATAATATTCCACTGAATGGACATACCACATTTTTTATGTACCCATTTCTCAGTGGATAAATAAGTATTTAACTTTTTATTTTATTTCTTTTTACTTGTTATTAGGTCACTGGAACTTATCCATGCTGTGTTATGTTCATAGATTTTCACTCCAGCATAATATTCTTTATTACCCATTACCCTTGTTGCTATTTTGGGTGGTTTCCCTCCAGGAATAAAGCGCCCAGGAGTGTTCCTGTGCAGGTCAGCTGGCAACTGTTTCCACTGGGTGAGTCCCTGTGTGGAGTTGCTAAGATGCGGCCCTCTGTTGTTTAGATGTTTAAATAGAGAGCTGGCAAGGGCTCCATGGGGATGGTTGCCAATTGTTATCTTTTTGTAAATGTAACCTCATCACTTTCTCTACTGTGTTTGGTTATTCTGATACGTTCCTTGTATGGAGAAGGAATGCTCTGTGTAGTGTTGGTCCCAAGAGTCTTTTAAAATGGTGAGTTCAGTCAGTCAGTCAGTCAGTCAGTCAGTCTCTCTCTCTCTCTCTCTCTCTCTCTCTCTCTCTCTCTCTCTCTCCCTCTTTCTCTCTCTCTCTCTCTCTCTCTCTCCCCATGTTGGGCAAGCTCTCTACTCATCAACTACATACAGCCCAGCCTTCAAGATAGTGCTCTTGGGTGGGAAATAAAAAGGGCTTGGTTCAAAAACTATTCTCAGCAAATACTAAGTAATGGTGCAGTCCAAGCTCTAAGCTTTCGAGCCCTGGTCCTCTTGGCTTGTTGAATCTGGCCAGGTTGGCGTCTGAATGAGGCGGTGGGTGTGTGAGCAGGACTCCAAGATAAATTCTGAGGGTGCTTGACTGTCGGTGGAAGTTGGGGGCGAATGAGAAACTGACCAAAGGGACTAAGGCTGGCCTCCAGCGGTAGAGTGCCAGCCTAACGTGTGGTGGTGACGGCTGCAACATCAGGACTTGGGAGGAAAGGCAGGAGTTCAAGGTCACCCTCAGCCAATAGCAAGTTCACACCCAACACGGGAGATATAAGGCCCTGACTCAGAAAGAAAGGGAGGAAGGGAGGGAGGGAGAAGGGGAGGGAGGGAGGAAAGGACGAAAGAAGAAGTAAAATTAAGAAACTCTCAAGTCACCAACAATGTCCCGGCTTCACAATAGAGGACCTGGCTTCTATCCTGTCACAGGGTTCCCAAGCCTAGTGACCTTGAACATGCTCTTTTCTCTTCTCTATACCTTGGTTTCCTCCTATGCACCTGGAGGATCCTCACAGGAACCCATGCAAGCATTGCTTTTTAATTTCTATTACTTAATTTAAGATTATAAGAACCTTCTTGTCAGAAAATAGTGTCCTTACTCAATGACATATATTCATTGTTTGTGGTGCTGGACTTCCTAAGGACATTCTCAAACAAACACACACTGGGTCTCGGGCACATCGCAGACGCATCCTCACCTCCCACCCTCTCCTGGGAGTCTCCTCTATTCTCCCGAATGGTTTTGTTTGCACTTTCTTGTCATCTATACAAACACGAGTTAATTTTCTTAGTCCGGCTATCTCCAGTTGCATCCACCTCCCTACAAATGACCCTGCTTTGTCTTTTACGGCAGCAGAAGTCTTTCGTGCTCGTAAACCACGTTTTCTTACCTGTTCCTCTGTTGGCAGGCAGCTAGGTTGATTCTGTAGCATCTGCTCTTGTGACTAGTGTTTCAGTAACTGTTGGTGGGCAAGCACGTCTGTGTTTGGTTGGTCTGGATAATTTGGAGGCCATTGTGTAAATACTCAGGTGTGGTACAGCTGGGTCACATAGCGGGTCTAGATTCAGTTTTTAGAGGAACCTCTGGCTGATTTCAGGAGCTGTACTCACATCCACCAGCGTTGTTTAAATATTTTTCATTGATTTATGTGTATTTTATGTGTTTGTCCTGCGTGTATGTTTATGTACCATGTGTGTGCAGTGCCTATGAAGGCCAGAAGAGGGCGTCAGATTCCCTGGAACTGGAGTTACAGATGGTTGTGAACCATCATGTGGATGCTAGGGATGGAACCCAGGTCCTCTGCAAGAGCAGCTAGTGCTCTTAACTGCTGAGCCATCTCTCCAGCCCCTGTAGTCCATCTTTTTGTTCATTTTTTGTAATTTTGTTTTGTAAGCCAAGGTCTCACTACACAGCCCGGACTCACCTTGAACTCCCCATCAAGGACCTGGCCCTCCTAACGTTGGGCTGGTGGGTAGGCACCATACTCAGCCATACGGGCTTCTGTTCACATCCCCACAATAGATATCTGGGACGTGAGGTAGACAGTAGGCCTCCAGCACAGCCCACAGGGATGACTGAGGTCATGAGTCCCCTCTGCCCAGGCCTCCTCGGAGATGCCATCAGCAGCCAACAGAGTCGCTGTCTCTTCTAGCAGCGAGGGGCTGGGAGGTGGGGCCAATGAGTAGCTGCTTAACTGGAGAAATGAACAAGGCAGGTCTAGGCGGACATAAATCTCGGGAAGAGAACATTTAGATGCTCCACACTCGGGCTGGCTATCATTTAAATCGCCAGGCTGCTGCCGTGGCCCACATTCTCTTATTAGTGTGTTTCCGAAGCTCGGGCCTTAATTGCACATCACCGCAGACTTTCCCCCACCGTGCCTGCCCACCCATTTGCAGATCCTCCATCCCTGGCTCGGCAGCACCTGGCTTGGGAACTGGGCACCAGAGCCATCCACAGACAGGGGCAGCCCTGTTACAGCCGAGGGTGCCTGTCCGTCATGCCCCTCCCTCTCTGCCCTCTGCAGGACCCTTTTCCAAACAGAGCCCAGGCTGACCCCAGAGCTATGACTCATGCCAACTTTGATCCCTCCTCTGGGTCCTAGCTAATGCTGGTTAGAATCTTACCTTGGAGCTATGGGGATGGCTCATTCAGTAACGTAATTGCCATATAAGGGTGAGGAGTTCATTTCAATCCCCACCACCCCACTCTGCTGTCCAGCTGTGGCCTGCCTCCCCCCATCCTCCTGGATCTATCTCAGTAAGTCCCTTGTGCCTCAGGACCTTGGCACCTGCTTCGGCCTCTTTCTGCCCTGCTCTTCCTTCAGTGTTTTCCTGGTAGACTCATCCACCTGCCTTAAAACTCTTTTTTTGTTTGTTTGTTTGTTTGAAATCTTACCTAAAATCTGTCCCCAACCCCTATCGCCACCTTTTGAGCCTCTGTTCCTGGATCCTACTCTTCAATGTTGACGGGAGGGTACAAGTCACTTTGGGCCCCTGACAAATGGAGATGTTGAGGCTCAGAGATGGGATGTGACCGCCTGAATCACACACTCCCACTCTCTCAAAAAGGTGGCATGTGCTGCCCACCCCAGGGCCTTTGCATAGGCTGTTCCCCCGCCGCTGGGCATGCCCCTTACCTTACTTCCTTATAAACTCTTTGCTGGAGCTCAGATCTCGACCGCCCTCCAAAGCCCCATGTGTGGAAGGCTTGGTACCTAGCAGGAAGAAGTTGGGTCACTGGGGGTGTACCCTTGGAGGGGCTATTAAGACCCTGACCACTTCTCCCTCTGCATCATCTCTGACTGTTCCACTGCCTGCTCCTGCTACGCTCTGCTGTCACAGTCCAGAAGCGTCAGGACCATCGGAGGCTGACATCGTGAACCTAAATAACCTTCCTTCTCTTTAAGTTGAAAAGCTCAAGTATTTTGTTACAGCGACAGAAAGCTGCTTGACACAGTGTTGCCTCCGTTCACGTCTCTTTTCAACATCCCCTTCTCACAAGAGGGGAATCCCTTAGTCTCCATCTAAGGTAGACACCCCTTACAGTCTCATGTAGCCCAGGCTGGTCTCTGACTTAGTATGTAGCCAAAGAGGTCCTTGAACGCCTGATCCTTCTGCCTGTCTCTAAAGTACTGGGATTACTGGTGTGCATGTGACGTTATGAGTTGACAATACCCAGGGATCCTTGAAGGCTAGACAATCCACCCCCTGAGCCACAAACTACAGGCCTCTATATTCTAGAGGTTCTCAGCCCACCTCCTTTTCAATATTAAATTGGGAGAAAGTGAGCTTGCTAGGGAACGGGTTTGCCAGAAGAAGGCACAGAAGAAACCACTGTATGGGGTTGGGGGAGCAGATGATACCGGTGGGCAGCTAGGTTTCAGTGTCCCTGGGACACAATGGTGGGAACAGCCTGGGGACAGGGATGTTTGGGCCGATAGTCTACAGACCCCCTCCCCAGCAGCCATTGGTTACAAGTTGCTCCTGGGACACAAACTGAGGGACACTTCTGACTGGGGTCAAGCTCACACCTGCAGCTATCGGCAGCCCTCGGGGGAGAGGAGCAGGCGATAGGAGGTGGGATGCTCTCCACATGTCTGAGAACTGTCCATCCTTCAGACTGCCCAGTGAGGACAAGGCACTACGTGATCACTGACAGTGTCCCATCCACAACTTCTTGAGCTGATCGCTGTCTGCATAGCTGTGAAACTGTCAGTCAACAAACACCATTGAGTAACTTGGATCGAGTGTCCGGCCCTGACCTCTGAAGGGGACAGAGGAGCGAGCCCATGCCTTGGTCTCTGCCAACCTGCCCCTTGGCCAGCAAGTGCAGCTGGGGAAAGCCCAGCCTGGAGCCCCAGAGGGGCAGACACATTCCGTACATAAGGTGCAGAAGCACAAGCGGTTGATGTAAATCTCCTAAGGATGCACAGCTAGTGAGAGATGAGGTCTGAAGCCAGGGCCTGCGTCCTGCCACCCCTCATCAGCACCCCAGCCCCAGAACTGTCCTTATGTCTATGAGACCTCTCTCCCTTCCTGTAAGTAGACCTCTGCCCTAATTAAATGTATCTTCAGGTGAGAAAACTGAGGCTCAGTGGATCCGTGATCAGAGAACAAGTGGAAGACAGACGCAAGGGTTAGATACAGAGTCGGTTGCCATCCTGGAGGCTGACCTCAGCCACTGCCCTCCATCAGCCCTTGGGAGAGTGGCAGGCAGAAGAGAGACCGGAAGCGATAGGCACCGTGGCTTTTTGAGACGCGCAATCGGTGGGGCCTTTGGCATAAACTCAGATCTACTCCCCCATCTCATAGCCAGGGAGACTGAGGCACGGGCTTGTGGGTCTTCCCCCAAGCGAGTGGTAGAGCTAGGATTCCAACCCAGAACAGCGAGGCCCCAGAATGGAGTTCTGTTAGGGCTTCTGAGCTTGGTTGCCTCCAGTCAATGGGGGGGGGCTCCCTACTTCACAGACATATCAGGTCAGTGCTGAGAGCTCCAGCTAGGGATGTCTGTTCCCAGGAGTAGTATCCCAAGGTCCGGACCTGGGGCCCCTGCAGCTTACACTCCTCAGAGCCCCCAGGTTCCTGTCTGGACTTTCTGAACCAGACTATCCTCTGTTTAACACTGCACTCGGCAGCCGTGAGGACCTGGCCTGATCTCTCAGCATCCAGGCACAAAAGGCAAAGAAACAGACCAAAAGCAAATACATATATAAGCCAAGTGAAGATCAGACTTCCCCAGGGAAGGCGCATGCCCAGATGGAGGGAGTGGGTCTTGCTATGGCAGTGTGTTGCTATAGTCTGCAGCGGAGCCAGGGGGTAGGGGTAGGGAGTTGGGGGACACCTGAAAGGAGCTCCAGGGGTCCACAGCATGAGAGGGTCGGGGTGCAGAACTTACATCCACCCCCAGAGACTCTTCTACAAGGAATCTGCCATCCCGCTTAAATTGCCCACAGTCCAGGGGTGCAGGCAGGGAAACCGAGGCACAAGCAACCAAGTCTCTTGCCAGATGAAAACAGCTGAGTGATAGTAGCTCCGTGATGAGATCCACGCCACCCACCGGTCCATCTAGAGACCTGCACCCCACTACCCAGAGGGGTACAGAGGAGCCCCACAGGGGTCAGGCATGGAGGTGGAGCCTGGTCCCTGTCACCCGCTCTGCATGCCTGCTGTCCTGATGCAGCTCCCGGTTTGGGGCCGAGGCTTTGTGGAGTCTTATCTTCGTCCCTCACTATTTTTTCTTTCTGAGCATTGAAGTTCAAAATCCCCTCCCTGCCTCTCTGATGGGCGGCCTCCGCGTCACCGCCATATCGCTGTTTAACATGTGCTGCTAAGAACTGGAGACAGTGGCCGGTGCCTGCAGATTAGCTATTCCCACGGAGAAGTGATTTATCGTGAAGATTCGCCCCCCCACCCCCACCCCACCCCCAGAACACATTCATCAGAAATTAAAGCTGCAGGAGGAGGGAGGGCGACGGGATGATGGGGAGGGAGGTGAAGGAGGCTGAAGAGACAGGAAGGTGGGAGAGAGGCCAGGTGGTGTGGGAAAGAGAAATGGGGGAGACTTGGGATCTGGAGAAAGCGGGGCGTGGGGGGGCCGGTGCTGGTAAGAGGAAAGGGGGATGGGAAAGAGAAATTAAGAGAAGAGGGAGCCTGGGACAGAGGGGAGTTGAGGTGGGGAGGAGAGGGAGGAACGGAGAGAATGCAGAAACTAGAAAGGAAGTCAGAGTCAGAAGATGAGAGACGGGGGGGGGGGGGGGGGGCGGCCGTTAGAGAGGGGGAGAGGAGAGAAACAGAGGAAAGAGAAAAACTGCAAGCAAAAAAAAAAAATTTTTTTTTAAATAGCAGATCTTAAAAAGCCAGAGAAGTAGACAAGAGAGGAAGGACTGCGAATATGGGAGCAGAGAGAAGAGACAGGAACCCACAAATCTGGGAACCTCCGTGCCAATTCCCCAGGCAGTGACCCCTCCAGTGCTCCCACACCAGACCCCCCCCACCCCAAGTCCTGTGCCCTCCACAGACTCTTTCAAGGGAGGGGAAGACGGTCTGCGTGTAACCCTGGCTTAGCGGCTCCTTCCTGCAGGTTCATGCAGATACATATATGCATCACTCCAAATGGAAATATATCCCGTGTAAATCTCTGGCTCTGGCCGCCCCGCGGGCCCTGGAGATGCGCAGGCCTGGAGCAGAGGTGATGGCGATAAGCAGATTAGAGAGGGTTGGTTCATTTGTTGTAAGATGCTCCGGGAGGGGGGTTTTGTTCTCAGAAGACCAACCGGAAGGTTATCTAAATAGGCTACGTCTGAACTAACCCAGAGCCGCCCCCCGCTGGGACATTAATGGCACAAAGAGCGAAAGACAGTTGGGCGGACATGAGTTACAATGATTATTTGATTATCTTGGGCTTTAACAAACCCAGCCAGTTCGTCTGGGTGTGAAAAATTAACTGTTCTCACAGTGGCAAATTTCACAGCGTTCTGAGTTCTCTCTCTCTCTCTCTCTCTCTCTCTCTCTCTCTCTCTCTCTCTCTCTCTCTCTCTCTCTCTCTCTCCTTTTTCCAGAGAGGAGGAGGGCAGTGGGCGTGACAAGGACGACCCAGTTTCTCTTGGATGGGATCCCCGTTGATGGGGTCCTCTGGATGAAGGAAGTCACCCACACAATTTAGGGTCCCTTCAAAGAGCGTTCTGGGTCAACAGTTTAAAATGTAAACACGGACAGGCTTACATAACGAGAGGGAGCCTAGCACTCTGTCGCTGAGACAATTTTCTTTTTTTAAGCGAGATGTGGCAGCGTGGTAGCCTGTGCCTGTAATCCTGGCATTCACAAGGAGCAAGAGGACTGCCAGGCATTTGAGGCCAGCCTGGGCTACAGACAAATCGGCGATAACAAAACATTTGTGTGTGCTAGTGCCTGGATGCCCGTGCGTGTCCAGGTACACATGCCTGTATGGATGTGTGCTTGTGTGTGGAGGCCAGAGGTCAACCTTGGAGGCTGCTCCTCAGGCATTATTACCCCCTTTCCTTTTTGGAGACAGGAACTCTCACTGAAGCTGGGGCTTGCTGGTTCCTCTAGGCTGGCTGGCCAGCAAGCTCCTGAGCCCCACGTGCCTCTGTCTCAACAGCACTGGGATTACAGGCGTGTCCCACAACACCTGATTTTCACATGAGCTTGGGGTAAAGCTCGGATCCTTCTCCTGTACATCGGGCTGTTGATGATCTTTCTCCCAGCCCCAGCAAAAATTATACGCATATTTAAAGATTTTATCGTCTTTACTGGATGTATATGTGTAGGGAGGGGTGTACACGGGTGTGCAGATGCCTGCAGAGTCCAATAGAGGGCGTTGGACCCTCCAGCGAGGGTGCTGGGAACTGACCCTGGGTCCCAGCACGAGCACTAGGTTCTTTTAACCACTGAGCCATCTCTCCAGCCCACACCCCCAAAATATCAATTCCTTTGTTCTCAGCCCAGGTCATTTCCGCTTAGACCTGCACCAGGCAGTAGAGTGGCCCTCTGTGTTACGTGACTACATGGTGCTGGGCACTCGCTCTGTGTTGATGGCTTTGGACACTAAATGCCTAGTGAGTGGGTCTCAAAGACTCAATTCCCAGAACACACTTTTTTTTTTTTTTTTTAGGGAAAAAAAAAAAAAGCCAGGCATGACGTCATGAACCTGTTGTAATCCCAGCTCTGGAGAGGCGGAAACAGAGGCAGGGGGATGCCTGGCAGCTCAGTGGCCAGATGGTCCAGGCAAACCGGTGAATTCCAGGGCAATGAGAGACACTGTCTCAAAACCAAAAAAAGTGGGCGGCTCTTGATTGGCTCTATATGCGCGGGCGCACACATTAATTTTATGCATGTCTTTTTGTTTGTTTGTTTTTGTTTTTTCGAGACAGGGTTTCTCTGTGTAGTTTTGGTGCCTGTCCTGGATCTCACTCTGTAGCCCAGGCTGGCCTCGAACTCACAGAGATCCGCCTGGCTCTGCCTCCCGAGTGCTGGGATTAAAGGCGTGCGCCACCGCCGCCCAGCTCATCCGTGTCTTTTTAAGGCTGTGGGTACATGTTAGCCTCCACATACAGCCATGTGAGTTTTCTAGCCCCACCGAACGCCATGGCGGGCACAGATGACTTGGTGGCAGGGGTCTCCCTGAGCGTTCCCTTTAGGCCAACCATGCACTGCCGTTGGCATTAAAGTTCCACTTGAGGTATGACTGACGGGGTCACTGCCCCTGTGCTGGCCACCAGGGGAAACTGAGGCCAGTTAAGTGGAGAAATCTGCCCTAGGTCCCTCCTGCTGATGGCATTTGTGCTTATCCTCAAGGCCTGCCTCCCAGCTGCAATTGGCACGAGAAGCCACCAAGTATCCCTAAGTCACCCAGGACAGGTATCCTGTTCTGCTCCTGCAGACCCATAATATACAGCTGGACTTGGGCATGGGAGACACCAAGGGACATGAGATGACCCGTCTGTAATAGCATATGTAACGGCAACCTCTGTGCAGGGCTCCTACTGTCCCAGGAGCAAGCTGGGAAGGCTTCCCGGAGGAAGGAGCATCTTGATAGTCTTGAAGAAGGAGGAGAGATCTGTGAGGAGGGTGCTGTATGCAGAAAAGAGAGCTGGGTGAGGGCTTGTATCTCTTTTTTAAGCATAGGGATGTCATCTCAGTGCCCCCCCCCCCCGCCCCACTCTCCACACACACACACACACACCATCAGAGCTACTAACCAGCCTCAACCCTGGATGTTTTGTGGGTGAAGAGAAGAAATGTCCAGCGGAAAATCTAGATCCCAGAGCTGGGTTCAAGTTCTATCCTGGCCATGAGGTCTCTCAGACCCTCAGTACTTTCTGTAGAATGGGCTCATGCTCCCTTCTCACTGTACAGTGCTGGGATGGAGCCCAAGGCACCCTCACATGCTAACCAAGATCTAGCCTGATCTATGCAGCCCTGGCCATCCTGAACCTGCCTATGTAGACCAGGCTGGCCTCGAACTCACAGAGATTCCCCCTGACTCTACCTCCCGAGGGCTGGGATTAAAGACATGTGCCACCACATCCAACCTTCTTATTTTAAGGTGGGATCTCACTAAGTTGCCCAGGCTGGCCGCAAACCTACCATCTTCCTACCTTAGCCTTCTGAGTAGCTGAGATTATAGGCTTAAACCACCCACCAGTCCTGGATTGTCTGTCTTTCCTTCCTTCTTTCTCTCCCTCTCTCCCGACCTCACTCTATAGCCCAGGCTGGCCTCACATTTCCAAACCTTTCCTGCCTCAGCCTCCCAGAGGCTGGGCTCACAAGATGTATTACCACCACACTCCGCTTTCATCGTGGGAATTTATCCCAGTCACCTCCGGGGCCCAGGAGGACACCTTCTTTTCTTTCCTTGCAGTGAGAATAGCCAATGAAGTGTCCAGTTGAGCCAGGGTCTTGGGAAACTCATTCATAGGAGCCGTCACAGGCTCAAAAGGTCTCTTCCTCTTTCCTCCGCCCTCAACCTTCATGGAGCTTGAACCGTCCTCTTGCGTGAGCTCATGGCCCAGACCCCACCCACCACCGAAGAGCCTGGCAAGGAGCAGACTCCAGGCCACTCATCCCATCAAGGACATCAAATACCAGCTCAGCCTAAGCCACCGGGAGCTGCTTCTCCTGACACCTAGAGATCGGGGGACAAAGCACCTAGCATTGTCCAGAGTCTCCCTCCTGCCACTCCCCTTGCCCTCCCTCGGTCTCTTCCCAGCCCCTTCTTCCTTTCATGCCCCCCACCCCCACCCCACCTCCCGTTCCCCCCACCACCACCCCACGTTCCCCTTCTCTTCTTTCTCCTTCCTCGCTATTTTTATCTCAACTTGCCACAAATCTGTCCCTCCACAAAGCATCTGCCATCTTTGTTCTGGGCCATTATGTGTGGCAGTGCGGCCCGAGTGAGGCCGCCGGGCAGACAATCACTGGCTAATAGAGTGTCTGTGCGCTATTGTGGAGTGTGTCTGGGCCGATCCATCACCCAGCGCCTGACACCTTGCACGGGCAACCATGGAAAGCCCGCCGCCGCCGCCGGGCCACTCTCGGAATCTCCACTCTGCCTCTGCACCCACAGGTCAGGGACTCGGGAGAGGAGACCCAGATGGGCCACAGGCTCCTTCTGGTTCTTTGCACGTCCTGTAAGGTCCAGAGTTTCCAGCCTCACGTCCACTCCGGCCCTAGCAGGGAGGTGCGTTTATTCCCCTCTGTTCTAAAGGCGGGACACTGAGGCTCGGAGGAGAATCGTTTTGTCTCGAACCACACAGCGACGGGGAGGCGTCGGTGGGGGCTGGCATCTGGTTTTATCTGCCCTGACGTCCTGAGGCACCGAGGAATGATGTCTCCAGAGATTGCTGTTGCGTATCTGGGACACGGGATGATGTCCCACATACAAGCATGGAGCGTCGGTGTAGGAGTCAGGCCATCCCCCTGTCTCCACCCTGGATTTCATGGATTCTTGTGGAGTTTGTGGTGGAATAGAAAACGCAGAGGGAACGGGAAAGTTTGATTATAACGAGAGACGAGAGGGTGCAGTGGCTACAGACACCCACAGAAGCTCTGGGGACAAGGCCAGCTCCCTCGGCTCCACCCCTCTAGCGGCCATGGCTGGGGTCAAGGAGCTTCACCTATCTGTGACTCAGTTTCCCTGTGGTGATATGGAGAGGTTTCCATCCTGGGGTCACTGGGAAGGCTTTAGTGCATCCCGGGGAAATGGGAGGGAGTCCATTCATTCTTATTCTACTCAAGGCCATGTTTGATTTCCGCTGCGCCATCCCCACCCCCACCCCAGCCAAGCAACACTAAAAGGCTGTCTCACCAAGATCAAAGTGGGATCACCTGTCTCCACTGGCCCACCAAGGCAGTCTTCTGATGCCCCCACTTTACAGATCAGGAAAAATGAGGCTCCAAGAGGCCAAACCCTTCCTAGCCATTTGACTTCAGAGTGCAGGCTCTCTGTCAACCCCAAAACACCAAGCTCTCCCGGTATAGGGAGCTTTCCCAGGAGTCTGAGGTAGGACCTTCCTCCATAGCCACATAGGAAATCCCCCACCCCACCTTTCTGGTGGTTTCACCTGGTCTTCTCTCCCAAGGCACTGTGGATCAGGGAGGCCTAAAGTCTGTCTGTCTGCCAACTGGCTCCTATTCATCCTACAAAGCCCAACTGAGATGTCCCCATCCCCAAGAAAAACCCTATCTCTGGCCACTCCTCCTGTGTTGGGGTGTCTTGACTGAGGCCATTCTCCTGAATGTCTTGTCTGCTGGTTTTCAGAGATAAGAGTCTTGCTGTATAGCCCAGACTGGTCCAGAACTCACAATCCTCCTGCCTCAGCCTCCCAAGTGCTGAGATCACAGGCATGCATCACCAACACCTGGCTCTCCTGGACGTCTTATTCAGAACTGTTGAGACTGGCTGGCATTTATGTAAGTGTGTGTATGCCAGGGTTTGGGGGCCAGCAGACATCAGCACCCAAGATGTCAACTCCATACATGCAATGGTACAGTGTCCACTGTACATGTCCTCTTGTACACATCAACCACCCCTGGGTCTTTCCACACCGGAGCCAGAGCAAGTGGTGTGCACAGGTCACCACTTGCTCTGTGCAGCACAGAGAAGTTGAGATTTAAACGCTCGTACCCAGTCAGTGAACATGCAGAACTTCCCCCAGATATTTTCCGCTCTCTTGGTCGCAGCTATGGACATAGAACCTATACCAGTACAGAAGCAGGAAGTCCTGACGGCTGAAACCACAGCAGCTGCCCCTCACGGGACCTGCTGGGTGCTAGGTGATGGCTATATGCCCACTTGAGCAGTCATCATTCACAGAGGCCACGCCCACCACCCTCGGGCTGCCCAGGCAGCGGTGGGCTGGGTAGAGACCATCCTCAGTGTATTTCTCAGGCAGGGCGAGTGGTGCTGAGATGGAGGTAGGAACCGTCCCGGGAGGGGCAAAGGCAGACTAGGAGCCACAGGACAGGTGCTCCATCCAGCCGAGGTCCTCCCAAAGTGCAGAGACTTTCATCCCTTTCTTCCTGTGATCTCCAAAGGCACTGCTCCTCAACACACACACACACACACACACACACACACACACACACACACACACACACACACACCTGGGCCCAGCACACCTTGGTTCTGAGTGTGGTGAGGGTCACTATGGAAGCCTATGTGAAAGTCCCTGGAAGGTAGGGAAGGATAGCTGCTGTCATGTAGAAAGCCAGCTCCTGTAAGGGTAGGAGGGGACCCAGGAGGTATCCAGCTCCAGTGAGATGCAGGGAGCCTTGGGGACAGCAGAGGGGGCTGAGAGGCAGGCCTGGAGGCAGTGGGGGTGGCTGGGGAGGCTAGAGGCAGGACTGGCAGGGAGGCCTAAGACCTGGGGAGATAAAGAGAAGGTGGGGACCCAGAAAGGGTCATGAGAGAAAGGCCTTCTAGATAGGGAGTAAGGGAAAGATAGACAGCTCAAGAATGGGCAGGTGTGTGTGTGTGTGTGTGTGTGTGTGTGTGTGTGTGTGTGTGTGTGTGTAAGGGGAGACAGTTCTAAGAAACACACACACACACACACACACACACACACACACACACACACACACACACCAGACTTTGGCCCAGGGCCACTTCAAGGCAAATGAACATCCACATAGATGTGTGCATGTACGAATGCATGTATGTGTATTCCCTTCACAACCCTGCTCTTCGGGGATTTTTGTGGGGTGCCGTCCCCCACGAGCCAGGACCCAGAGGTAATTAACAAAGGAACCTCGGTTTCCCCTGCCCCCCCCAACACACCCCGTATTTACTGATCTCTGCGTGCACACACGAGGTGAGCCCAGCTGAATGGCTGATTTCCCGGGGGCTTTAGCTCCGGCTTGCTGCAAAGTTGTGAACAAAATGACTGGCCATGCATTGAACTGGCTTACACAGCTCTCCATATGGAAATGAAGATAATCCAGGCCTAGCTTTGTGTCTGGGCTAAAGCAGGGGAGCCAGGAGGGGAGCAGAGAGGGAGGAGGTGAGGCTCCGTGGCCTTTCAGGAGGATGTTCTGCCTCGCAAGGGGGGGAGGGGGGCTCAGCCAGATTTTGTTGGTCAAACACTTAGGAAGATGTCTTCTTCCTTCTCCTCCTCCTCCTCCATGCCCCCACCTCCCCCACATGCCCAGCTTCGGCCACCCGGTCTCAGGACCTCAGTGCCACGTAAGGCTTGCTTGGGGTAGGAAGGTTTTCGGCAGCAGTACAAAAGAGGGGGGATTATGGGTAAGGTCAGAGGGCGCAGGGATTAGAGATATGAGGTTTTAAGAGGGCAAGGCTCCAAGAATGCTTTCCGTTTCTATGAAGCTTGTGTTAATTGATGGGGGGGGGGTGTCCCTCCCCGCCAAACTCCTCCCTCAGCCTCCTCTGCACACTCAGAATTGTGCCTCCGTCTGACACCCGTGCTCATCTCTTTCTTGTTCGTTCTTGTTCATCCTTTCTTATCTGTTTCTACCCACAGCCTGCCTGGGTGTGGAAGATGCAGAATGAGAATGGGCCAGGCCAGGCCGGTGGAGCCTGGATGTGGACTCTGGATTCATGTTGTGTCCTTTGCAACCACACAGACAGACAGACAGACAGGCAGACACACACACGCACACGCACACGCACACGCACACACACACACACACACACACACGGGGAACTTGTTCAACATTCTGAACCTTAGTCTTCTAATCTGTAAAATGGGACTAAGACACCATCATGGCTACTTGGTGATTTTTTTTTTCCCTTTCTGGAAGGGGTGAGGATGCTAAGGAAGCCCCAGAGGGAATCATGTAGGACAGTAAGGTGAGACAGGGGTGGGACAGGGTGGAACCTTATCCCAAGGGGAGTGCAGAGGTCCCCTGACAAGAGGCAAAAAAAAAAAAAACAAATCGATTTGCGTTTTTAAAAGATTTATTATGTAGTTAGCGTGTGTGTGTGTGTGTGTGTGTGTGTGTGTGTGTGTGTGTGTGTCTGTGTAAGGGTATGTGCATGTGGTAGCAATTACTCAAAGAGGCCAGCAGAGGGCGCCAGATCCCTGGAGCTAGAGTTAGAGGCCATTGTGTTGCCTGTGATGCTCATGATGGTCGTGATGCACCTGACGGGGGTGCTGGGAACCAAACTCGCACCCTTATCACCAAGCTCCCTCAATCCCTGAGCTGCCTCTCCAGCTCCCACTTGCATTTTCACACGGTCCCTTGGATGCCAGGTGGAGGAGGGGACCCAGGAGCTTGGCTGGGCAGCAGGACCCAGGCTCTGAAGCCAGGAGACAACTGTGTCAACCTCCTTCCTCTTCAGAGAGGAGCAAGGCCAGAATCTGACGTGCACCTGTCAGTTCCAAGTAAACTCAAATCACATAACCTCTCTAGACCTCAGTTGCTCTGTCTGTGAAATGGGGACTCGAATAACCGAATATTCACAGAATAAGATGAGCCTGCCTATGTAAAAAGCCTGGTAACAACTAAGAAGGTTAAGCACTGATGAGATCCGGCAAGATATTAATGAGCATCTTTTGTAGGATATAAAAAAAGAGGTTCGTGGTGAGAATAACAAGTGGACAGCTGCTTGTCTGACAAAATCCACTCCTACATCCCTAATTTCCCAGAATCCCCCCAGGCTCCTGTCTCCCTGCCATCTCTCCACGTGGTACATCTCAATAAGTGGCCAATAGTTGAGTTCAACTTCCAGTTCCGGGACAGTTTCAAGACCTCCCCCAACTCTTGCACTTATGTGTGCTGATGTCACCAGGGTTTGATCAAATTAAATACAAACAAAAGCTACCGTTTTGCTTCCTGGTAAGATATTTCATTGCGGCTTTCTCCTCTCTACCCTCACTTGCTCTGCAAACATCCATTGTGACGAAAATGTGTTCTAATGGTGACTAGCCCTCAAATTGGGTCCCCTGACGACTTCATTGAGCACAGGTGCCCCAGTTGAATCATACCAGATGAGGGAGATGAGGGAGCCTTCCCAGTTTTGTTTTGTTTTTTTTGTTGTTGTTGTTGTTTTGTTTTTTGTTTTTTGAGACAGGGTTTCTCTGTGTAGCTTTGCGCCTTTCCTGGAACTCACTTGGTAGCCCAGGCTGGCCTCAAACTCACAGAGATCCGCCTGCCTCTGCCTCCCGAGTGCTGAGATTAAAGGCGTGCGCCACCGCCGCCTGGTGAGCCTTCCCAGTTTTAACCACGAGATCATCGGACCATTTGTTACGCAGCATGACCCTGCCTGTGCTGACTGATACGAGCCAGTCCTGCCCTGCCCGAAGGCTGCAATCCAAAGCGTCACCTGGACTTGTCCCACCACTGCTGAATTGATCAGCTCTAGAACCTCCAAAAGCCTCTCCCCTTTCTCCACCTCTAGAGCCTCAGACTTGTGTGGAGTCCAGCACGAAGTCCAGGCCGAGGGAAATGAAGGTTCTAGGCTGGACCCCAGCGGAGCCCCTCCTCCTCTCCGTGGCTCAAGTCCAGAGCCACGCATCTGAGTAACGACACCCACCCAGACGCAAAAAGAAATAAATACCAGCGGATGGGAGACATCCCAGAGAACACATGCCCTCTCTGCTGAGGAAGGGACATGTCACTCTAACCAGCAGCCACCATCTCCTCACGCAAACGGTTCTTCTCCGGTAAGCACAATGAGAGACACTTCAAACGCTGAGAGCAGGTCTTGATTTTTGTTTTTAAAGAATGAAGAAAATAATTATTTGATTCTAAAGGGTTTGCTCGGCGGCATTGTTCTTTGGGAGATGGTTGACTCTTGAATTCCTTTGTTTTTCCTTTCCTTTTTTTTTCTTTTTCCTTTTTTGTCTTTTTTCGGTTTTGAGGATTGCTCAGGGACTACAGCTGCATTTTGTACTAGCTGCTTCGTTTGTGTGACACTCATTGGTCTTCTCACTTGGAAAAGCTAAGAATGCGTCCTCCTCATTGAGCTTCCTAAGATGCTCTTGGGTCTGTGGGGGGAAACGGAGTGCTGGTTTGTGGCCCTGACAGCGGAGAGCTGGAGACCAGAGAGACTGCTAGGGGCCGTAGGAAGGTTCCAGAAACATGG